>NC_000071.6:63415784-64104534 GCF_000001635.26 Mus musculus
TTTTCTGGTTTGGGCCCAGTTCAGTTTAGCTGTTAATTTCTCTCCAAAGGTTTAATGGTGTCCACTATTTCAAACCTTTACCTCTCTAGGAAACCTAAAAGTAAATTAAGAACAATAGCCATCAACCATCTAGTCCTGTCCCTGGACACCTCACTAAAAACATGACTGTTGCAAAGTCAGCCCTCTAGCTGGCTTTTCTGAACCTGCTTAGAGGCCTGAGTCCTTAGCAAGCCAGGGGTACCTTTTCACCCTGGCTGCTGCTGCTGGCTCCAGCTGCCTCTTGGCTCTTTCCAATATGCAATCTATATTCCAACAGCATGGAATCATGTTAAATGCCTATCACATCGTATGCTCACCTGAAAAATAGATTTTAATGGAAAGAAGGGAGTAGATTATCAAAATACTGAAAACACTCCTAAACCATTGAATTCTCTAAATTCAAAAACGCCTCAAACTTCTTTGTTCCCTATAACATTCTCTGCCAGAACCAACCTGATTCTTGGTGCTCATTTTCTATATAATAGGATTGCCAGTCCCCTCGGTCACAGAAAGCTTCAGGGGATTTAATGTCTAATCTGAGACACATGTCCTTTTTATTAGACACCTACTCATTTGCTGAGTAGCATCCATTATAGCACCATGCCAATAACTGGATAACAGACACATTTAAAGGGCTGTCACTCACCTATTCCTGTTTCCTGTTTGCTTCAGAATGTGGAATTGTCAAGGTTAAAAGCAGGACAGGGCAAACCAGAATTGTTGGTTCCCAGAACCTAGCGCTGGACAAATTTGTTTACGTTCATGTTTCCCCATGATAGTCACCTTTTTAAGGTAATGTTTCCCTTTGGATTCTAGAACATGATACTTCTGTTTGTGCAAAATAGGTGACTACTGGTTTTCTATTTCCAGTGGATTAACAGTTTCTTAAGGTCTGCACATAGTATTCTATGTGTTGATCTTAACAGTAGCATCTAAACACTCATTGAGCAGGGAAATTATAAGCACACTGTGAAAAAAAACTGAATATAATCATACCATGGGTATTACAAATAAGTAAAAATGAATGTACTAGGAAAACATAAATAAATCACTGAATGTAAGAGTCAATTATATGATAACCTGTACCTTTAAAAATACATATGAAAAATATATTGAATAAATCTCAACTACGTATTCAACAAAAGGAGAAAATATCTATTACCAACTAGTAAGTGTTGGGAGGAGTTATTGTCATTGCCACTACTTCTTTAATTACCATTGCTGTTATGATCAGCTACTGTCATTAAAACTTCACTCACTTCATGCCACCCACTGTGGTAAGCATGTCACCCCTGTTATCATATTTAATTTTGTCCTTTTCTTTCCTCTTTATGAGTGAAGAAAACAATACAAAAGAAAAAGTAGACTGTCATCAAGCCTATACATGCAGTTGCTATGCAAACTAGATTTACATGATGGTCCTACCTACATCCAAACCCATCTTTACTTAATACACTACATTGCTAGTCACTCTAATAGTACGAATTATCTGTTAATGTGGACACTATATTTGGTGAGCTCTACTGAATACCATCCCATGATCCCTTCTTCCTGGTGCTAATAATAATTTTTTGGTCTCCCCCTTTTGAGGTTGGTGCTAAGATTGGTCCATTGCTTCCAGGCAGTAGAATATGGCAAGATAATAGTTGTTGCCTTTTCTATTATGATACATTCTGTCAGTTTCCATCTTGATAGAAGATGAGTTGCTTACTCTCATATGCAGCCCTACAACTAAGGAGTCAGTCTCACAAGGACATGGGGAAAATGCTAACATTGCTGTAAAGTTGGAAGTAGATTTTTCCTAGCTGGATCTCCAAATGAGAGTTTACATCAACTGACACCTCCATTGCATCCCGTGAGCCCTAAAGCAGAGCATTGCCCCAACAGTAACCTAGACTTATGTCCTGAGAAATTGCATTAAGAATAATCATTCAGAAGTAGAACACTAAAATACTGTCTTTTAAATTCTCCCTTTTATTGGAGAGAATATTTAAAATTGATTGTAGAAGATGTATTTTATGAGTTTGCAAAGGGTTTCAAATACATTTTGCCAGAGTGCTTTCGCATTTACTTATTTATTTTTTGCTAGTTCTTTCTAATTGATCCTACAATTATCATAATCATATCATTGCAAATTAGTAATTTTATTAAATATCTGACTGTAAATAGAAGATGATTAATAATCAGAATACTTTCTTTTACAGAGAAATGACCCATACAGGCTGTCCTCTGACCTCTACACTCACATCATAGTATTTATATTCTCTCTCTTTTGATAAATAAATAAGGCAAATTTAAAAAGTAAAAGTGAAAAGACCTTTCTATCCAGTGCTCATCTTGATACTCAGTTAGTAGTCCTTTGAATAGACACGCTGTTATTGAAATTGAAATGTCATAGCCACACTGTGGAAGAGAGGAAGTCACTAATCCTCATTAAACAGCACAGCTGTATTAAATCCCCACTATTCAGAAGTCAGAACCTGTGCATTCAGACATGAATAGCTTCTAAAGGTTAATTAAAAGCAGTGGGTGATAAAAATTTATAAGCTTCTGCTTATAATTTTTTAATGGTACCATTTCCAACCTTTGATGGTGGTCTGTTGGTGTACTTACCTGAGTCCAGATCCCAGCTGCTCTTTGGCCCAATCACTTTAAAGAAACTCAACAGAGCACAGTGTCCTTAACTTTTCTAGGATAGCATCTATCAAGTTTTAAAACTTGATAGGTTTCTGGCTTCAGTGAACTACTCTCTTTTGGGAAAGTCACATCTAACATTTTCACACTTTAGACCTTTTTCTTTTCTTTTTTTTCTTTTCTTTTTTTTTTTCCAGTAAACACATCAAAGTTACATTTATACTTCACAATAAATTTTCTCAGCATGCTTTTTGGAAACTTGAATTACCAAGGGTATTTTAAACTTAATTTAGTTTCATGTGTTATAAAAGTAATGAGTCAAATTCTCTCTGTGTGTGACTCTAAGGGATACGGGGTTTTCAGAGGGGAAACCAGGAAAGGGGACAACATTTGAAATGTAAATAATGTAAATATCTAATTTAAAAAGTAGAATTAGAACAGAATCACCAATTTCCAATTTTATCTGTCTAGTTTTAATTTCAGAAAATAATTAAAAAAACAGTAACTATTACCTTGCTATTAATCAACATTAATATAATTATGTCTGAGAATAAGACTGGCCCTTTTTCTTAACTGAACTTATCAATATAAGTACTTATACATTTACTTACTTTTTGAATAAACAATAAATGCTTTTAAGATTTACAACTGAGAGATTTTTTCGGATTTTCCAACATCCCTTGTTCTTACCTGTCCTCAATAACTTTGTCTATTATTAAAAACATTTTCTGATATGAATAATTTCCTGCCTAAGAAAGCATGTGGAAAAACAATTTTCAGATCAATTTTAAATGAATGTTGAGAGTAGCCTTGGTACTGAAAATATGAAATATCAAATAACAAAATACTGCTAAGTAATAAAATAGTGTCAACTCAAGTAAAATGAAATGTTCTTGCTCCATCTTAGACTCAAAGAATAAATAACATAGGAGCTGGAGGAAATGTTGGGCTTTTGGGAATGTTGGAGATCCTAGGCAGGTAATCATTGTTGAGAGAGAGAGAGAGAGAGAGAGAGAGAGAGAGAGAGAGAGAGAGAGAGAGAGGGAGAGAGAGGGAGAGAGAGAGAGAGAGAGAGAGGGAGAGAGAGGGAGAGAGAGAGAGAGAGAGAGAGAGAGAGAGAGAGAGAGAGAGAGAGAGAGAGATTTCAATGTTGTGACCCTGCTAAGGAGTCCAAGCTTCTAGAATAATCTCTTAGCCATGTTCCTAAACAAACTCCATGAAACTCATTTAGTCATCCAAAGCAAACCAACCAACAAACAAACAAATCATGGTTGTAGAAGATGGGGCAACTGAAGAGAAGAGGGCATCAAAGGGAGTGAGAAGGATCAAGAAGGGATAATGTGGATTGTGACAATAATCATATATCTATGCTCTCTCTATATATGTGTGTGTGTGTGTGTGTGTGTGTGTGTGTGTGTGTGTGTGTGTGTGAAAGTTTCATAATTAAACACATTAGAGCATTAACTAATATTGATTCATTAAAAACTTCAAGATAAATAAAAGCAAACAAGTATATGGTCAGAAAATAAACATATTCTGTATATATAAGAAAATAAGAAAAGATTCTTAACATTCCTAGTCCTTACAAAAAGGCAAATTAAAAGAAACAAAAGTAATGACTGCTTAAAATATAGACAAGCACTTGCAGCAGCTGATATGTCCACATACTATTGTTAGAACTGAAATGTGGAACAATTTTTTGGAGAAAAGGTTGCTCCGTTTTATAAAGTAAATGATACAACATATATGTTTCATTCATTGTACTGCTAAGCATTTATGTGAAGTAAAATCACATGTACAAACACATATCTGTGTGTAAATTTCTAATACATTTTATGTTTAATAACTAAAGCATTGGACAAATATCCCTAAACAAGTGACTGTTATTCACACATGTTGAGAAATAACCAATGGGCATATTTTACAGCATGAATGAGTGTCAAATTATATAAAATGAACTAAGCCAGGCTAAAAAAAACACTCTAATATTACTGCTTATATAGCATTATACAATATATACCTAAGAGAATGACAATGGTTAGTGGCTGCATGATAGTAGCTGACAAAAGAAGGGTAGAGAAAAAGAATCACAAAGCACCACAAAGATGCTTCTGAAAAGAATTGATATATTCAGTACTTTCTTTTTTTTTTTCATTGTTTTCATTTACTAATGTTTTCATTGTACAAAAAGTTGGGTGTGTCAAAACTTACAAAACTTTGTATTTTAAATATGGGCAGATAATTTTATATTTATTTACATCTTCATAGACTGTTTCAAAGACAGATTTGAAGTTAGAAAGAAAAATAAAATTGATTTCTACTTGCTTCTCTTCATTTAATTTTTTTGTTAAACTGTTAAGATTAGCTCATTCGTTTGGGTGAGAACAGATGAGATTATATACCTTTATATTCATATATACTGTGTATATGTATATATGTGTATGTCCATATAAATGACTAGCATATGCTTCTTTATCCTACTTTCTTGCCTAGTTTCTAGTCATCACTCTTTCACTGTAACTATTACCATCCCAAGACAGTTTATAGTCTTGGAATTTCTTATTCTTAGAAAAACACATAGAAATTGGTTTGGATTTTTAAAGTTGTCATAAGTCAGATAGACCCAGAAAGGTAAACCTTTCAAGTCCTCTTTCATATATGGAAACAAAAGGAAGTAGACCTTAATGCAGAATGGTGATTACTATAGGTGGTAGAAAGTAGATAAAGGGAGGCTAGATTTGGTCAGTGTATCTTATACTCATGTATTGAAGGATAGCTATGAGCCTATTTAAAGCATATGGGTTGATACACACTAATCAAAATCAATAAAAATAAATAAATTATGTTTAATTTGTAACATCACTGGAGATGGCCTGCTCCAGTCCATTGTGACTTCTGCTTCTAGGAAACTGGTTACTGAACTATAAGTGTTTATCTAGATATTTCCAATTTACAGCTTATCCTAATCATTTAACTACACATAGTCTATTTATAACAATGCTGTTTTCAACATGTATTTCACATCACAGAGCATTAAAGTCCAATTATGCTTTCTAAAAAATTTTTGAAGTGCTAAAAAATTGACACTCAAATTTACATAGTGAAAACTCATTTCCAATTTATTTCTGAACATATGCACTTAGATATCCTCTCAAATTAAAGATGCTGTTTTAGATTACTATATTCCTTTTCCAAGAGCTTATTGTCTGCTTGCTTCTATATTTTTGTAAGTAATTATAAATTCAGACACATATACCAGATGCAGTGTGGCAGAACAGACAAAACCAGATCATTCACAGAACATATTTAAAAGTTTCTAGTGAAAGTGATCAACCTGAGAATTGAAGGAAAGGGCAACTGCCTAACATTTGGAAGTACTGCTTTGGACAGTGCAAACAGGCCATGATACTCCAAGATTATACAAGGGAAGTGGTTCTGAGAAACCCAAGCTGAAAAGAAAGTATGCCTGAGATGCAGGTGCAAGAGATGCTTCACCCTGTTCAACAGAGACCACTGGAACAGGGATGGATTTGCAGTTCTGTTAACTGGAGCACATAGTACGAGTCAGAAGAAGGTAGCACTACTCACACTAAGTAGTTTCTAGGTACCTCCAGGATTGATTGTGTTGTTGTTTCTGCTGCTGCTGTTGCTGCTGCTGCTGTTGTTCTTGTTATTTGTCACAGTCCACTAGTTCTCTCTCTCTCTCTCTCTCTCTCTCTCTCTCTCTCTCTCTCTCTCTCTCTCTCTCTCTCTCCAGAATTATTTTTCCAACGAGCAGGAGCTGAGTCATATACAGGAGAGCATAAAATTGATGAGAAAGTAGTGTGTGAGAGATACAAAGCTGAAGCAAATTCAATAGGAGGTCAACTGGCTATACAGAGTCTAGCAAGTCTTTTCCACGCCAGTGAGAACTCCCAAGGTAAAGATTACTCAATGAAACAATGATGGGAAGGAATGACATCACTATGGCTCAACATTAGCTTGAATGTGTCCCCCCAGAGTACATGTGTATTAAGTCTGGCCCCCTAACCTAAGAGCTCGGGCTTAGGCAGAGGCAGTGGAAAGGAATCATGTTGTCAACTGGTGTTGTTCTTTTTCAATTCTAGACTACATGAGAGTAGATTGTTATAAAAGGAGTAAATTTATAAGCCTTCTCTCTAAATTCCATGCTCAATCTCTCTCTCTCTCTCTCTCTCTCTCTCTCTCTCTCTCTCTCTCTCTCTCTCTCCAGACACACACACAAACACACACACACGCATGCATGCATCCACACACTCATTTTTAATAGTTTGTTTGGGGTTATCTCTTTGAGATTACAACATAATCACAACATTATTCTCTTTCCTTTCTTGTCACCAAACTCATCCATTTAAACCCTTCTTTGCTTTCTTTCAAATTCATGACCTCTTTTTTACATGAGTTACTATTATATATTTTTAAATATTACCTGCTTTTGACACCTCCATGATCTTACCTACTATGCCATGATATAACTAGGAAACTCTTCATCATAGACCAAACAGATGAAGCAAATCGATCTTAGATATTCTGCCTACAAATCTGTGAGCAGATTAGCTAAATAAGACCTCCTTCAAAAAGTTCTTCAATTGGGGTACTGATAACAGAAAACTGGCTAAACAATCACCCTTTTTAGTCTATAGTTCAGAACCACTGAGAAGAGAGGATAGTCTTAATTCAAACTGAGGCAGGAGCAAACAAATGAAACACAATTCAAGGCTATGAGAGGACTCTACTCCTGGCAGCTGGGCAGTAACTGATTTCTTGGAGGGAAATCTGAGCTGCAAAAACATCCTGGTCTGTTTTGTATATATATAATAATTTATCATGGATGCATCACTATCTTCTCAAATCTGTGAGTTGGTTACAATGTCAAATTCTTATCATCTATATGTATCACTAACAGGGACCTACAGAGACATATTAGAAGTTCCTTTCATAGTTCATGTTATATTCTTTTGTTTGTGTTGCTTTTATGTAGTTCTAATATAAATATTAAGTGTATGTGTTATAAAGTCATTGTTTTAGATAAAATTTCTCACCCTCATGTATCTCTGAAGTTATTTGGACTATTGATTAAAATAATTTTATATTAACACTGGATCTTAAAATATGCTTCTATCTTCAAGCATTTTAGGCTATGAATTATATTTAATGAATCTTTTCTATTATAATAGAAATAGTCTTATTAAAAACCCACTCTCAATCATTTTTATGGTTCAGTCTCACTGAAATGCAACTTGTTTGCGTAATGAAAAAGTAAAAATTCAACACAATGTTATGAAATGCTTGCTAATATCCAGACACTGCAGGAATACAGTGGAGGCTGCCATTCTGCTCATAGGAATGCAATTCAGTGGGAATGCAGACCACATAAACCAAGGACTGTTACCTAAAACTATCTATTAAAGAGCATCATGAACAAAAATTGTAGAAACAGAGGAAAGGAAAAAAAATAGCTGCTTCAACAATGAATAGCATTCTAAAATAAATGCATGGTTATGAAAGATCAGCCAAGTGGCTGGTCAGAGTCAGAAGTCTCAGACAAAAGGATTATGAACTACATATCCAGCATACTTTATTCCTAAAAGGGATGGATTGCATAAACTCCTTTTCTTTAATTTATTTGTGGGAGTTTCCTGATATTTCAGAAATTATTTAGGTCAGACCCACCATCCTACAGAAAAATAGGAATAGAACACTTCATATTCTTAGTGATAAAATATCTGATGTTATTATTAATAAGTCAATCATATCTAGCCTAAAGTAATTGCTGAAGATAAGGTAGAAAAGTTAAAAAAAAAAAAACCAAGAGAAAAACCAAAGGCTCAAAAGCTTATCCAGAAATCTGAGGTCAGGGGAGCCTCTTGTAGATAAGACCAGTGTCTTAGTCACTGTTCAAGTACTGTGAAGAGGCACCATGACCAAGGCAAATATAAGAGAAGACATTTAATTGGGAGCCTTGCTTACACTTTCAGAGGTTTATCCCATTATCACCATGACAGGGAGCATGGCAGCATACAGGTAGGAGCTAAAGCAGTAGCTAAGAAGTATTTCATGATCAATAGGCAGGGAGAGATTTTGGATTTAGCATGGTCTCTAGAAACCTAAAAGTCCACTCCTAGTGACACACTTCCTCCAATAGGCCTTAATCCTTCTAATCCTTTCAAATATTGCCACTCCCTGGTGAGCCATTCTTATTTAGACCACCACTGGTACCACAGAAGCCCACCATTCCTCAATTAGCATTTCTGACTTTGTTAGTCTCAGCAAAGAAATAAAAAGTTCAATTGTAATTTTTGTTATTCGAGAAGTTTCACCAAATTTCAAAATGTGCCATATGTAACTAAATATTTATTCTCCATTTCTAGTGTTGTAACCTCCAGGGAGAAAGACAGACAGGCAGGCAGGCAGGCAGGCAGGCAGGCAGAGGGGGGACTGATTATTATTTACCACTATGCTGTTGTTGCATATAACTGAAGATGACAACATTTGAGTCAAGCTGAATGCACAATACCACGCATCAGAATCAAGCAATTTAAGCCATTTGAAGATTAGCATTTTTGCAGTGTCTTGGTGTCCACTAAGAGCACCATTGTTCAAGCTTATTGTCTATTCTTTTCTGTCTGGAAATACAATTTGCCTTAGGTTGTAGTGGCTTCTTCCTTTCTTTGTAGGATATGATACACAGACTTACAAATTGTAATTGTCTTCCCAATGTCTGTAAGAAACTATTGTCATGATAATAGATTGTGCTTATATATGTGCTCATATATATGTATATATGTGTGTGTGTGTGTGTGTGTGTGTGTGAAATATGTCTGTTTCAAAAATGAACTCTCTCCTCTATTACCATTGAAACAATGACAACAGAAAGACTAATCAATAACTGCACTTTTCTTTCCAGTAGTCCAGAGAATGTGAACATGATATTTGATCAATTGTTCTTTATAAGATTTGCAATTGCAAGAAAAAGAATGCTAAATTTCTTTTCTTTACATTTCTTTTCTTTTGTACTTCATTTTTATTAGATATTTTCTTTATTTGCATTTCAAATGTTATCCCCTTTCCTGGTTTCCCCTTCAAAAACCCCCTATCTCCTCCCCCTACCTCTGCTTACCAACCCACCCATTTCCTCCTCTTGGCCCTGGCATTCCCCTATACTGGGGTATAGAACCATCACAGTACCAAGGGCCTCTCTTCCCACTGATGACTGACTAAGCCATCCTCTGCTACATATGCAGCTGGAGCCATGAATCTCACCATGTGTTTTCTTTGGTTGGTGGTTTAGTCCTTGGGAGCTCTGGGGTTACTGGTTAGCTCATATTGTTGTTTCTCTCCTGAAACTGCAAACCCCTTCAGCTCCTTGGGTACTTTTTCTAGCTCCTTCATTGGGGACCCTGTGTTTCTATGAAATATGTTTTATGGGAATGATGTAACTATTCTCTAAGAAAGTGATTTAAGCCTTTGGATTATAAGAGCTTTTGAATGTTACCCTTGTTGGCAATGCAGTATTTTAACTTAAGGGCCACTGTGATCATCAATTTTCCTCATGAAACAAATCACTAGCCAACCAAAACCACTATTACTGCTGAATTTCCCCGAAGGCTCTTTCATTCCCACAAAGCAAATGAATTGTTGCCTCAAAGAAGCAGTGCAGAAGTGAGACCAAGATACACTTTACATGAAAGTTTCAACCAAGACAGACTAGCTTCATTCTGAGACTTCGCTATGTTGGTAAGAAAGAAAAAATGAAGAGGATATTAGGGGCCAACCACCCTAACACCAAGGTGGAAAGAGATAACCCTAATGGCTTTCACTAAAAAGCATTTCCACAAAATAACTATGAAGTATGAAGGCTAGCACATTTTGAAAACATCTTCATTTCATCTGCCTAGAAAGCCAGTGGAAGAATTGGTGTTTTGTATTATTTATCTCTCTTTCTGCATTCCTCTGTCTCTTGTATTGAGCTGCACATGTCAACAGGTTAAAGTGTTTTATGAAGTTGCACACCAGCTATTAGTTGCTAATAAAACATGACAACTGAGTGAATAATACAACAGAGTCAGACTTAGGAAAGATATAATAAACATAATAACAAAAATAAGTAAATAAGGCATTCTATAGTATCCTAGTAATTCTTGTATCTCTGGTGCCTAGTGCCATGCATTAATTAAGGGTGTCATTCACAAAATACATGTTGAAAAGAAATCCAGAAAAGCCCATTTCAGTGGTGCCAGGATATGCAAACCCAAATATACCTTGGGATTGAAAGAAAAAAAGTCAGAAACATCTAGGATTACACAGAATGAAACTTACTGTGTTCATCCTGAGATTCTCATGAGAAAAACCAGTTCCACAGTTCTGATACAAATCTGAAACGAGCTTTAATTAAATAATAACCAGAACGAGTTTTAGTCAGGAGGACTCTCTGAGATTTCAGCAATGGACATGAGTTGTAGGAAGGCAAAGCCATACAACAACAATATTTTCCCATGTGGCTTTGTTGTCTCCCAGAACTACAACTCCCAGCATTCCAGAAATGCTTACTGCTCTTCCAGAAGACCTAAGTTCAGGTTTCAGCAGTCATATTAGAAGGCTCAAAACTGTCTGTACCTCCAGTTCCAAGGGCTCGGACATCCTCTTGTGGCCTCCAGAGACACCACACACATGTGCCAAACACTTGCATAGAAACATATTCACGAGTTTAAAATAAATTTGTTTTGGTGATAGATGTCCAAAGCAGCAATGGCCATGCTTGGTGTGCTCACATAATGCCTGATAATAGGGCAGTCATATTGCCACATGCGGATGAAAGGTACGTGCTTAGAATGCTGAGCCAAAAGATAAACAAAGGCTAAATCCTTCCACATGGCAGAGCACTGCTTTGGTCATTGATACTTACTCTTAAATTTTTTTCCTTGGCCAAGACAGGCTTGGTATTTAATCTATTATCTATATTTGCTTGAAGTCCAATGTAGCCCTCTCCTCTGAATAATTTTGACAATGCTTTAAAAACTTATACAAAACATAACATTCACCTTTATTTCTGTATAAATATCATCTGTTTGCCAGGATAAGTATTGATCCTTGAAAATTTCCCCAAGTTTCTTTGTCTATCAACAGCTACAAGAAAGTCTGTACATATTCTTTATATATTGAATCACATTTTTAGTTCTCCAAGGTCTAATTCATTATTTTATCACTGTGGATTTTTAAAATTTTAGCTATATTTCTCTTTTTGTAGCCTTTATTTTTATGTCTTCCTTGAAAAATCAATACATGTATATAACATACCTCAATCATATCCAGTCTTGATTCCCCAGCACCTACTCTCCCCACAGCCTCCCATCATATCTCCATCCCAACACCATGTCCTTCTCTTATAATTTTGGTTTTATTTTTTACACTACTGAATCCAATTAATGCTGCCTATATGCTTATGGGCATGAGGTCATCTATTGGGTCATGGGAAACCTGCCAGCAGCTACACCCCTAAAGAAAACTAACTGTCCTTCTCTCTGCATAGAAACTGCCAATAGCTTTTCAGTTGGGTTGGGCCTTAAGAGCCTCTCCTCCCATTGTGAATTTCCATTTACATATATGATTATTAATATGAGCATTCCAAAAATTTCTTTATGCAAATCCATATAAACTTGTCATCACCTCAGAACTCATACAAATGATTGCAGCCTCCAGTCGTCCTGAAGTACAGCATTTGAATTTATCAGTAAAGCTTTTACAAGTCTTCCATACTTTTAGTGTACGTGTGTGTGTGTGTTTCTAACCTGATCTGTGGATGAGAACTCTTCTAGAAAAGCTGTGCCTAGAGAACCTGGCTGACTAATTAGGAATTCAGCGATGTGGAGACAGACAGTGGAATACTGCAAAGTTACAGACCAAGAAGAGCCTGATTATAATTTGTATTGAACTATCTCTATCCTACTAAATAGCCATCTCTTGCTCCCCACCCACCCCATGTTGAAGCTGACCCTCAGTCACTAGCACATACAGCCATGTCCTAATATGCTAACAGATCAAATGGCCAGTGGGATGTGTTAACAAAGCCTTAGTTTTCTGCCAAAGGATAAGAATGTCACCACATGCATTGGAGGCCTATAGCTGAGGAGCTTTTTTAGACTTTGCTGTAGCTGCCTACTTAATATATTCAGGAACATATTTAACGTGGTCCAGTACAAATGTATATGCCATGTTACTATAAACCGTCACAAAACTGCTTCCACATAGGAACGTGAATCTGAGGTAACCTAAACTTGTGTTGCCAGGCCATCGCCATTCATACTTGACTCTAGCATCAACTATCTTTTATAACCTTGGAAGTGAAAGTTGTTTCTGTGTTGATACCTCCAAGCCAAAGTCGGATAAGAGCACAGAACTTATCTGCTCACCCTACAAATCAACCCTTGACACAAAAGACAAGTAAAGATGTTTATTGGTTAACTAAAAGGTTAATGCTAGTCTCAATCGAATATTTAGCACCATGAGAGAATCAAAGAAATGCTCTATATTCTGAATGACTTAAATTTCTACGGAAATTAAGCTGAACCACCCACCAAAGAGCATGCAGGGGGTATACTTACGCTCTTCACACATCTCTAGCAGATGTGCAGCTTGGTCTTCATGTGAGTCCCATAATAATTGAAGCAGAGGCTGTCTCAGACTCTGTTGCCTGCCACTGAATCCCCTTTCCCTACTTGAACTGCCTGGTTGGGTCTCAGTGAAAGAGGAAGTACTTAGCCTTCCTGGGGACTGGATGTCCCAGGGTGGAGTGGTACCCAGGGGGTGGGCTTTCCTTTCTCTGAGGAAAAGGGGAGGGGCTAATAGGGGTAGGGATTTGGAAGTGTGAGACTTGGAGGAGAGGAGTGAGGGGAGCTCTGATCTGGGATGTAAAGTGAATAAAAAAATAAATTATTGGAAAACAATAGTAAGAAATCTATCCTCCCATCAGAAGCATCACCCCCATGCAGGGTTTCTGAACTATGAGACTAAGGAAATCTAACAGAGAGTAAGCAAGCAAACTAATGTTCCGGGCACTTACTTTTCTGTTTTGTTGTTTGTCTGTTTATTTGGTCTAAGACAGGGTTTCCCTTTGTAGCCCAGACTATTCTGGAACTAGCTTTATAGACCATGCTGGCTTCAAACAGAGATCTGCCTGCTTCTGCCTCCTGGTTGCTTGGGATTAAAGGTGTGAACCACCACCGCCTGGCATGTTTCTGCTTCTTAACTGTTGATATGATTTCACCAGCTGCCTCAAGATCTTGCTGCCTTAACTTCCCCACAATAATGGACTATATCCTGGAATTGTAACTTAAAATCCACCTTTTCTCCTTTCAGTTGCTCTCAGGGTGTTTTAGGACCATGACAGAACTAAACTAGAACACTTCCTAAAATCAATGAAATGCTTTGTTACCAAATATTTAAACAATGAAGCAATGGTAATTGCAAAGGGACAAAGATGGAGGTCAAGGGCTCTTGTCGCTTAAGTGACAGTGCAGATTTCTTAGTAGCAAACCTAGAGGGAAGAGCAAAGAAAGGCAGAGTGGGGAGCCACACAAGTGTGGAGTCAGCCAGAAAATTAAGCTGTTGTTCCTTTAAGAGTGTGGATTATCATGATTCTAGCTGTCTGTACATCATTATCTAATTCTAAGCATTCCTGAACCACAGGTTCTTCATATGAAAAGAGATATGCTTACCCAACTGAATGATAATCAGAATTAAAAGGCACAGTGTGAAAGCAAATAACTGCAAAATTTGCTAGCAGTTTTTGAAGGATACTCACTTGGCACAGATGATCTCTTTTAATCCACAGAACATTGAGAAGGAGATTATTGACTGGTTCTTAACATCAGAGGGAGTGAGTACATAGTGAGCGGTTCATCTGGATAGGGGCTGGTGCTCTGAGAGCTGGTGGGGGATGCTGTCACTAAAGTGTGCTATGTTTGTCCTCATTGTCTAACAACTGCTCTAAGGATTCATGCTTTTATGGCTTCTGTCACAGCTGAACTAAGAAGATGGCAATAAATTACGTGATCAATAAATCACGGATGCATCACACTGATACTGAATAGACTCTGTTTTGCTTTTGCAAAGAATTTATAATGAAGAAATTGAAGGAATACCCTTGGTTTGTGAAGTAGGTGTTTTCAGTTCACTTTGTGTGTCTAGTTGTTCACAATTGAAATGTTTTAAAGGTCACAGCTCTTCAATTGCCACGAGGTATGTCTAAGTGTGTCAGACTGCTATCAAAAATCTTGCAGAGACATCGGAAACTTTTTCACAGAACGAACATATGCCATAGGCCAGCAAATGCAAAACAGAATTCTCAGTGTTTCAGTAAGAAGTTTCCTAAGAAGTATGGCTTAGGGATTAGGCATGTAAGCTTCAAGGCTGGCAGATCTGTTTACAGTGTAGGCCCACCATGTATTTGCTGTGTGAATATGGGAATGTTCACTCACCAGCTACAGCTTGGTTTTCTTTTATTAATTCAAAATGAAAGTAAAATCCTATGTACTCCTCAACCACTCCTGTGACATTTAACTGAGATGGTTGACAAGAAGCAGAGCACGGCACGCTGCTGAGAGCAAACACTGACATTGCTATCCTTTGCTTTTTAATCTTAGATTTCCTCACTTGATGCTTAAGGCACATACTTGGTGGGAAGCCACTTGTCATAAAAGTGAGGCCTTGATGCCATTCAAATACAGGAAAATCCTGAAATGAATCACCACATTGCAATCTCTCATTCGGCAGAAGTTTGTCATTCAATGAGTCCAAATCAAAGTTATAAAAATAACAAATACTAGAATGGCTTCCCTGAAAACTTAGCTTTCTTTGAAAGTCTGGTCTTATATTGTTACCCAAACTGAGATCTCACCTCAGATCTTGTGACAGAGAGGATCCCAGCCAGCCCTGCTTTTTAGCACTCAGAGGAAAATCTGTATCTGTCCTTCCAAGGCATTTATGGAGTAAGAACCAACATGGAGACTTTAAACCTCGATCCTCTCTTTTGCTTTCTGTGTGTGTGTGTTTTAGTTCTCAAGAAGGATCATCTGAAAACCATCGAAGGAATTCAGTTGTCCCTGTTCTAGAATCAATAGATGCCCAAAGCATCTTTCTGTGCATAAAAAATTATAATGTTATTCTCATTTGTGAATCTTTGTGCCTGTGGGAAAACAGAAAGGAAATTCTAATATAATTGTTATCTCATGGAAATGGCATTTGTCCTCATTACTGATGCTTTCCTATGGGTCATTTTACAAGTGAAATTGGTCCCTTATTTAAACGTTGAGATTATTTGATTTCCTTTAAAGTGACAGATGAATGCTAATTGGAAATGAGAATTGTAACCTAGTTACTCACTCAAATATTTAATAGGATCTGCAATGTTCACTTTGAAATTCTACTCTAGTTGCATTAAGAGCATGAATTTTACATCATCTTCTAATTGAAATCATGTATGTGTCATACACTTTTTACAGCTGTCTCCTTCCAAACTTCTACCAGTTTCTTCAATTAGATAGCAAAGACGTGAGCTTCAATCAGATATTTAGTTTTTGGAAACCCCTCCCATGTCCTTGTTTTACAAACCCTCCCCCAACACACACACACACACACACACACACACACACACATAAATTAGAATTCTCCATTGATACTTAAAGGAAATATATGAACTTCATGATGAATTTGTCAAGAGCCATAATGGGACAAGCTAATAACAAGCAGGTGATCATCCTGAAGTGGCCTGCCTCAGATTATTATATAATCTTAGACAGGTGAGCCCTCATTAAGCAAGGCTGTGAGGGATTAATTTTATGAAAGATTCCTGCTATTAATATGTTTTTACTGATATTATTAAACATATATAACAATCACTAAGTAGAAGCACACCCCCTTTGAAGTAGATCTCTGCAGATCCACGAAGATAAGCTTAAATCAGATAATTAGCCTTTGGAAACCCCTCCCATGTCCTTGTCTTACAACCCCTTCCTCTCCCCCCACACACACACAAATTAGAATTCTCCATAGATACTTAAAGTATATATATGAACTTCATGATGAATTATTAACTAATAAAGCAACTTAAAGCATTTTAATTTATTTGTATCTTGTGTGCATGTGATGCCTGTATGTATGTCTATGTACAATGTATTTCTGTGTACAATGTATGTACCTGATGCCTGTTTCAGTGAGAGAAGAGCATCAGATCCACTGGAACTGGAATTATAGGCATGTGGGTGCTGGGAATTCAACCTGGGTCCCCTGAAAGGTCAATCAGTGCTTTTAACCACAGAGCCGCCTCTCTAGGTTAATTTATGACTTAATATAGAAATTTAAAAGGATATGGTGAAATTATTCTCTTCAAGCATGTATTCAACTGAACAACTCAAAGTTTTCTTGAGAATTCTCCATAGATACTTAAAGTATATATATGAACTTCATGATGAATTATTAACTAATAAAGCAACTTAAAGCATTTTAATTTATTTGTATCTTATGTGCATGTGATGCCTGTATGTATGTCTATGTACGATGTATTTCTGTGTACAATGTATGTACCTGATGCCTGTTTCAGTGAGAGAAGAGCATCAGATCCACTGGAACTGGAATTATAGGCATGTGGGTGCTGGGAATTCAACCTGGGTCCCCTGAAAGGTCAATCAGTGCTTTTAACCACAGAGCCGCCTCTCTAGGTTAATTTATGACTTAATATAGAAATTTAAAAGGATATGGTGAAATTATTCTCTTCAAGCATGTATTCAACTGAACAACTCAAAGTTTTCTTGATAGTAAATGGCAAGTGAATTGATGTGTATAAGACCCACTTTATGGGACCAGGGCTAGTTAAAAGGTTTGAGCTAAATGTTATTAAAACCAGGAAAAGCAGGGCTTCCATTTAGCAGTAAAGAGGTTTCTTCATAAGAATATGAATTTAAATGAATTTGTTCTGTTTTGTGGAAGAGGAGTAATAGAGGGAGAGGAAAGCCATTGTTTTTCCTTTCAGGCCCTTACCTTGCTTGTTTCTCTGAGAATACATTGCTATAACTACAAAAAACATGGAGGCAGAGCTGGAGACTTGTAGCCTAAGTTTAACGGACACTGAACAATGATTAGTCTTTAGCATTGATGAGAGAATTTTATCTGTTCAATGTTTACCCATACAAGTATATAATGCTTTGAGAGTAGTGATACTTTAAAAAAAAAGAAAAAAGAAACTGCTACACTTGTTGTAAGTTGTGTGACATGTTTCATGTTAGATGATTTTATGGATGACATTGCTAGTGAGGGCATAGGTGGCATATCCAGGTAGCACAGTGTACAGTGGAGAACAATTAAGCCAGCTTTATCCAGTACTCAAAGTGGATTATTTCATGTGTGTGTGTGTGTGTGTGTGTGTGTGTGTGTGTGTTAGTGTGTGTGTGTGTGTGTGAATGCCTATGAGCGCACTTGTGTTTACATGTGTGAACATGTAGAAACAAGAATAGGATGTCTGGAGTCTTACAATCTTTCTCTATTGCTTTATGGCTCTACACCTTATTTACTTATTTGTTTGTTTGCAGCATGAATTTTCTCAGCCTGAAGCTTGCTATTTTACTTACATTGGCTGGCTAGGAAGCTCCTGAGATCTGTTTATCACTGTTCTCTAACTCTGGGGCTAGAGTCGCATTTAACAATAACCAGTTTTTACAATGACGCTGGAGATTTGAAGTCAGACCGTCTTATTTTCACAGCACGCTCTTTTATCTACTGTGATAAACAGATCTCAGGAGCTTCCTAGCTTCATTCTGCCCACCTTCCCCTCCTTCCAACTCTTCTCACACCCTCTCCATTCCTGTCAAAGTGATGACCTCTTCTTTGAATATTTTTTCATAAACTCACATATAGATATGCATATATAAATATATCATACTCATTCCATTAGTGTTGCTCATGGTGTGTACATGTTTTTATGGATGAACAATTGAGGTTGAGTAGCTTACCAGGGCTCATCTAGAAAAGTATTACTACCTTTGATATTGTTTTTGAAGCTAAGAGATCTGGAGGGGACATAAAATATGTGGAAATCCTTATTTATCTCTGAGAATTATACCTAAGCTATGAGGCAGCATGCTTTGACCATCCAGAACTCTTTTGGGACAAAACTCTCTCCCTCCAAGCTTGTTTACGTGACTGTTGGTTTTCACGTTAGTTTCTCATGTCTCACAAACAACTCTCTTAGATTTTGTAAAGGAACGAAGAAATTGCCCCACCACCACATACAGAACAACAATGCATTCACAGTCATGGAGTAAAGTGCATATTTTCTAATCTTGAGAGTGATGATAATTTTTCCATATTCTGTCTCACAATAGAAAGTCACTATGTCCCACCTACAAAAGACGAACTAAATTAGCTTCTGTCTTTGAAAAACTTGTACAAACATATACACTTGACTTCACCACTACCGATCATCCTGAGTAGGAGATGGTTATAAAGATTCCCAGTAGGACTTGAGAACTGTCGAGAACTAGACAAAGGTAAAGATTAATATCCTCATAGAAGGAAGTTGAATTAGAACAGGTGCCTCTAATGAAAACAGTAGAAAGAGGTGATAGCTCCTGAGGAGCCACTGCCTTCTTTACTAGGGCATCATACATCCTGTCTCATTGTCTTACAGTCCTGTGTTCCCCCATGTTCCCATTACTTAGGATCCCCAAATCATTGGACCAATGAAGATGAAATTTTAGTCATACAATGACAAAAGCAATGTGATAACTATTTAAATACAATGAAACTAAATTTTCTCACATGTAAAATTCTGGAAATACTGTAACTTGAACAGTGGCTTAGTGCCATAAAGTCCTTGAGGGTCTAAGTTCCTTCCTGGTTTGTCATCACAAAAAGAAGCCAAGCATTCCACACACATTCCAGGAAGCAGAATGGGAGAGCTTTTGAAGAAAATAATGGCAAAGTGTGTTAACTGTCTTGTAAGAGGGCACAAATAAAAATTACCAAGTATGGCTTCCAGTTGCATTTTCCAATTTCTCCATTGACTGAGAAGTTCCTGCTACTCATGAATCATTGGAAATTAAGGATTTTATTACTACAGAAGAATAAACAAGTGGAATTAAATGGTGGGTCTGTGTGATAGTTGCCTAGGGATTGCCAGAGGCATTCTGATGTACAGCATCTCTGGGGAAATGAGCAATCTCAGATATTATAAAATCTATCACTACTATCTACTACAGGGCCTAAATTTGACCATAGTTCCCATTTCATTTTGACATACTCTAGGCTTTCCTTAAAACTTTATTATGGGTGAAGAGATATGATACTTGCAATGTCTATTTGTTTTCAACTCAGGAATCTTGTTTTTCAGATGTTTTAATGTTTGTAACCATATGGTTGAGCCATAAAAGTTCCCAGCTGCATCAGTATTAAATATACCACTCAGAAGAATTAAAGTCCTCACTGTGTTCTTCAGTGGAAGTACAAAAGGAAAAGGTTGCACTCAAAATCTCACAAATAATAAGCCAAGGTCTGGAGCCTAAACTGAAAGGTTTACATTATTTATTATTATTAACATTCTTAGACTATTGTAAGGTGTGTATAAACTGGCAAAGTCCTGTCCAATAACTACAATGAGGATAAAACATTGGCAAGAGCAAGCTGCTAGTACATTTCTCACCTCTATATTTATAAGTGTGGTCACCAGTAATTCCACTTGTCCTGTTTGTAAGACTATCTGAGACATATTTTATCCTCACTGAACCTCAGAGAGATTAAATAGCATCCCTAAATTCATACACTAGTAAATGGCAGGAATCAGACTGAAAATTGATGTACCCATCACTCCAAGACCCATATAACATATATTTTATCTCCCTGGATGCTTTTCTTCTTCAATTTTACTTGGTATTTAAAAAATAAAATTGCTTTTTATATAAGACTATTAATAAATAATATAAAGATCTTGTAGAGATTTAAATAAGGCCTCCATAGCCTCGTGTATTTGAATTCTTAGTTATCAGGGAATGGCATTATGGGAATAGATTAGGAGCTGTGGCCTTGGAGGAAGTATGTCACTGGTGGGGGAGGGGGTGGGGGGGAGCTCTGAGATTTCAGAAGCCTAAGCCGGACAGAGCCTTGCTTCCTTTCTTTCTGTTGCCTGTGAATCTAGATGTAGAACTCTCTGTGACTTCTTCACTATGACTAAGTTGAGTGTCACCATGATTCCCACCATGAAGAAAATGGACTAAATCTCTGAGACAGTAAGCAAGCCCACAATTAAATGCTTTCTTTTATGAGTTGTCTTGGTCATGCTATCTCTTCAAAGCAATAGAATACTAAGACAGTTCTCAATTTGGCTCGCAGTTTCTTGCTTATTATTTTCTACTGAAAACAGTAGAAAGAGGTGATAGCTCCTAAGGAGCCACTGCCTTCTTTACTAGGGCATCATCCATCCTGTCTCGTTGTCTTACAGTCCTTTGTTCCCCCATGTTCCCACTACTTGGAGTTCCAAAATCATTGGACCAATGAAGATGAATTTTTAGGTGTAGGCAAATGACAGGTAACTAAACTATCTAACATTTTACATCAATCTTAAATGTACTTTTGTTTATAGAGTATTAAAAGGTTCCATTTTATTTAAATTTGAATAAATTGGTGCCAAATATTAAATCCATAATTGCTTCTTTTGAAGCTTAGTTATTTATTAATATAGTTTTACACTATGGTATTAGAAATAAATAATTAAAAACTAGAACACTCTACAGTAACCTACATGTGTCCCTGCATATAACTTCCCTCAACTCTAAAGGAGAGAGACAATTAAGGGTACAGAATTACCTGCCCAGCTGGGACCACATCCCTCAGTGACTCATAATTTTCTATCACTGCACTTGGCATATTAGCAAGGAAGGATTAATAAATTCTCATCCTCTCCACCTCCTGTTTCTTTTATTGCAGTTTGACTGTGTTTTTCAACTTTTAAACAAATCATTTGCTCAAGAAGCTTTTGTGTCTTTCTAGAGATGCTGCAAACTTTTTCATGTAGTTTATTTTAAGATGCATTTTGACATTGTGGTAGTTTTTCTGCTCACCTTTGCCATTCATTGTCTTTGTCTCTACATTAATCCATTAAAATACAATTTGATCGTATTTTGATATAAATTTGAAGGTGGAAGAATAATATTGGACTTTTAAAACCCAACACAGTTGTGGAATCATTTAAGTAACTATTTTTATATTTTCAATGAAATGTACTTAATAAGTATAAAAAAATTTAAAGCAAGAAAAAAGTAAAATTTATTAAAAATTTGTACATTGTTTTTTCCAGTCATATGTAGCTTTTGATTTATTTAAATTATTTTTAAAGTTTTTGTTATCACCATCAGAATTTTAAACATAGTAAAACACTCTAAAACTCCCACATTCACTTTACAGATCTAATTATTCAGACTTGTGCTTGGTGATGTTCACAACTCTCATAGATAATAAATAGTGAATGCAGCCATAAAATTCAGGAAGTCTATTCCTATTCATCAATGTTACTTGCAATCTGGAATCAGGAAGCATTGCTAGATACATGATACCTTTCATAGCCAACGAATCAAAGAATACACTTAAGCCGGGTGTGGTGACGCACACCTTTTATTCCAGCACTCGGGAGGCAGAGGCAGGCAGATTTCTGAGTTTGAGGCCAGCCTGGTCTACAAAGTGAGTTCCAGGACAGCCAGGGCTATACAGAGAAACCCTGTCTCAAAAAACTAAAGAAAAAAAAAAGAATACACCTAGAGAGATTTTATACAACTTAAATCTTCAATTTTCTCATATCCATTACGCCATCTCAAATGTATCTACCGGTTTTTAATCTTTAGAATTGAGAGGTTACGGGACTAAATAAATGGAAAAGTGATTAAGAGCTCATGCTGCTTTTGCAGAGGTCCTGAGTTTGGTTCATCATCCTCTCTTTAGACAGCTCACAACTTCCTGTAAATCCAGCTCCAGTGGACCCAATGCCCTCTCTGCTCTTCTGTCCTCCACGTGTACCTATGCACAAGTGCACATCTCCCCATCTCTCTCTCTCTCTCTCTCTCTCTCTCTCTCTCTCTCTCTCTCTCTCACACACACACACACACACACACACACCAAATTTATTAAATACTTTTAAAATGACTTGGAAATTATTAATTTACAAACTAGCTGGATGAGTCTAAAGCAGCAGGTACCACTGCTATCCAATAAAGCACTGAGCACACAGATCTTCTTATAGCATAAAATACAGTGAGATACATATCTTTCATAACCATACATTGAGAAGCAAGATTCACACATCCAACTGTCCACTGAACAACTAGCAGTTACACACTGTACAGCTGTGTTGATAAGTGTAGAGCTATTGAGTGTTCTTACTACACACAGAGAAAGAATACATAATGGATGTGTTAATGGTGCATAAAACCAGTTCACATGTATATGGAAAATAGTCATCACATCTATACTTTAAATATACACAGGTCTAAATATGATCCAACAATCAGGGAAAGTGAAAAGAAAATGCACATCAGAGGTCAAATAAGGTGCATATTTTTACATTGTGTGATTTGATAGTAACTACATCAATAAGAGCATTTCCGTAACAAATTACAGCTAAGCTATGTTTGCTGATTTTTCAGATAAATCAAAATTTAAATTTTTATGTTAAAAATCACGATTTGTAGTATTGAACAAAATTTTGCACACACAACCAGTTCTGTGTCAGTCTGGGTATAGGATCTCATGGACTTTGGTAAGTAGTCTTAACTTGAAAGGCTTCAAAATCTTTAAAGTCTCCCATATTCACATCTAAATTATGTCCTCCGTTTCTTTGAAAGCAAGCTTCAAACTTTGTCTCTGTAACTCCTTCCATGGGTATTTTGTTCCCCATTCTAAGAAGGAATGAAGAATCCACACTTTGGTCTTCCTTCTTCTTGAGTTCCATATGTTTTGCAAATTGTATCCTGGGTATTCTAAGTTTCTGGGCTAATATTCACTTATCAGTGAGTACAAATGATGTTAGTTCTTTTGTGATTGGGTTACCTCACTCAAGATGATATCCTCCAGATGCATCCATTTGCCTAAGAGTTTCATAAATTCATTGTTTTTAATTGCTGAGTAGTACTCCATTGTGTAAATGTACCACATTTTCTTTATCCATTCCTCTGTTGAGGGACATCTGGGTTCTTTCCAACTTCTGGCTATTATAAATAAGGCTGCAGGAAGGACCATCCAGAGATTGCCCCAACCTGGGATCCATCGCATAAACAACCACCAAACCCAGACACTATTACATATGCCAGCAAGATTTTGCTGACAGTATCCTGATATAGCTATCTCTTGTGAGGCTCTGCCAGTACCTGGCAAATACAGAAGTGGATGCTCACAGTCATCTATTGGATGGAACACAGAGCCCCTAATGAAGGAGCTAGAGAAAGTACCCAAGGATCTAAAGGGATCTGCAACCCTATAGGAGGAACAACAATATGAACTAACCAGTATCCCCCAGAGCTGTGTCTCTAGTTGCATATGTAGCAGAGGATGGCCTAGTTGGACATCATTGGGAGGAGAGGCCCTTGGTCTTGAGAACATCATATACCCTAGTACAGAGCAGGGCCATGAAGCAGGAGTGGGTGGGTTGGGGAGTAGGGCAGGGGAGGGTATAGGGGACTTTTGGGATATGAAGAAAATATCTAATAAGAAAAAAAGAAATCAAGCTTCATAGTGTTTTCAAGCCCACCCTGGATTGCCAATGGATTCTGTTCTGACTGATGCATTGAGAACTCTGTACAAAAAGGGTTGCTTGATGTATGCATGATCATGACGTTGTCTTGTTTATGGCTGTTCTATAGCCATAACGGTTTGTTGTACATTCAGAAGATCTAATGAATCCCATATGAACTACTGTTATTATAGTCTCATAGTGGGGTATAATTAATCCATGTTAGATGCTCTAAATTGATTTCTCTGGAATAAGTATGAACACACGTGGTCTTAGACATTGTTTTCTCCCTCCTTACACCCTAGAAAACTTGACATGTGTTTAGTAGGACTCAGACATTTAGAAATTCAGCTTTGTTTTATCTTTGTGAGGTATGAATAAGGAACCTGAAAATCCAAACATGGCCATCATGCTCTCAGAAGCTTCTCAACAGACTTATCTATAAAAGAAAAAAATGTCTCATTCTAAATCATTGTAAGCTATTTGACAGGTGTCCACTGGATAAACATGTGAAAGTTATCAATAGACCCAAACTTGCTATATTTACTGAGCACAGAATAAGCATCATGTGTGCTCCCATCCATGTTTCCAGAATATGCTTTTGCCAAATTAGTCCCCATCTGTATTCCTTATATAAGACACTGGTCTCCAATAATCTTAATATGAAAAAACAAGGACATAGACAGCAGACGCCAACCATAAATATGAGTATCTTACCATGTTCTAGCTTTTATTACACTCCTAAACACTAGTGCAAGCAAATGAGTTTTTCACTGTATAATAAAATTAGCTTAAAACCTTTTTTAAATTTTATTTTAAATTTATTTTTACACTCCATAGTCCATTCCCCTCCCCCCATCCACCCTCCGACTGCTCCACATCCCACACCTCCTCCTCAACCCACCCTGTCTCCTCGTGGATGTCCCCACCCCCACCCTACCTGATCTCTAAACTCCTGGGGTCCTCCAGTACCTTGAGGGTTAGATGCATCACCTCTGAATGAACAGAGACCCGGAAGTCCTCCACTGTATGTGTGTTGGGAGCCTCATATCAGCTACTGTATGTTCTCTGGTTTTGGTGGTCCATTGTTTAAGAGAACTCAGGGGTCCAGATTAATTGATACTGCTGGTCCTCCTGCAGGATCACCCTTCTCCTCAGCTTTCTTCATCCTTCACTAATTCAACAACAGGGGTCAGCTGTTTCTGTCTATTGCTTGGGTGCAAATATCTGCATCTGACTCTTTCACCTGCTTGTTGGGTCATGATAGGTCCCTTTTTGTGAGTGCTCCATAGCCTCAGTAACAGTGTCAGGCCTTGGGGCCTCTCCTTGAGCTGTATCTCACTTTGGGCCTGTTGCTGGACCTTCTTTTCTTCAGGCTCCTCTCCATTTTTTTATAAAGTTAAAATTACGGGATTTTTTTTTTCAAAAATATTTCTTGTCTCTCTTTTCTCAATAACTGCGACATAAATTCCCTAAGTATGCTTTTTAATGATGAGATCTTCTAAACACCTTGCCCATGGCAGAAGTTCAACAAATTTTTGTGTGCTGATCAATTGTTAGGGATAACAAAATAAATGGCTCAGACATAAAATCAATATAAGCCCCAAGGCAATATGTTTTTGCTTCCTTCCAAAAGCTCATTTTTAAAAATACATCCAAACTCTTTTAAAAGCTTTTGTTCTAATAAAGCATCCCTCAAAAGACAATATCCTTTGAGGAGTTAATGATATTATAAATAACATAAATTACATAACAACATAAAACAGCAGCTATGAGTAGCTATTACAAAGACCAATATCCCTTTCTTAAGATAACAAGAATCCTTCATCTGTAATTAAATCATGAATCTTAATGTCAGTGTATCTTTCCCTAAATGTTTCTCTCATATATGTAGAAGCTTTAATGTAGCTGTATCCTTGAAGATAAAGAATGAAAGAGAAATGCATCTATTTAAAAATTGGTAAAATTTAAAATAAACTAAAACCCTCATAGGATAAAGAGATCAAAATAGAAACGTTGAGGTGTCTATGGTTACACGGCAAAGCAAGACACTTTCCACAGAGGCTCCCATCAGGGAGATATGAGGGAGGGAGGGTAGCATGGTCTTCATGTGAAGAATAGCCTTCTACTTCTGGGTAATTAACTGACACAGATGCAGAAATGGTACCAGTGTTACAGATTTCACATTTCCCTGAATATCCTATTATAAAGTTAACAGCCTAAAGCACAAAATCTTCCTTATAATTACTCAAAATTGGTTTTCTTAAGGTTTTTACCTGTTGGGCTGTGTTACATCCTTGCAGCCAGGCGGGCATGGATTGCTTCCAGTATCAGATAACTCCTCCAAAGCTGAGAGTTTGATATCTTGTCTAATAGTCTTTAATGCTCTGGATGTGCTTACTCGGAGTTAGAATTTCTTGGCTACCTTGCTTAGGGCTCTTTAGGTCTTCCACTTAATCAACTCACATATACTCTCATATTCCCTCAGAACTGTCCCTCCACACTTGAGGAATACCAAGAAGGCAGGCCATGCAGGTCATTCATTAGTGGGCTCTCAGTCATTGCCCTCCATACCTGGTGCAGTACCCACATTTCCCATTAGGAAAGTTGCTTTTCCACTTTAAGATATATTTTAGTGAGTGATAACAAGGCCACTGATTTAACTCTTCAGTCTGTTTCAGCTTAGAAGCGTATAATTTTATATAAATCTATTTATTATTCATAAAAATACTGGAAGATACTTGTTGTCCCTGAAATTACTGTGAAATAATTATTACCAATTGAATGTGGAAATAAATAATGTTGTGACTCATAAATTTTTGTAAACCATGTCACAATTGTATCTAAAGAAGCCACCAGCAGAGACCAAGTCAAGAAATTAATGATTACTAAGGAATTCTTTAAGTCATGAACATTTCTTATATGCCTTCACTAATACACACACACACACACACACACACACACTCACACTCACACACAAACACACACACACAAATCACCTACATATAAGAACATATACAATGTTTCTGCAACCTTTATCCTCTGCTTGGGCATTTTTCTTTCTCCTCTTCTCCTTGTTAGCTTTGAACCATTTTTCACATTTTAGTTGTAGAACTATTTTCCTAGAAAAGTCTTTCACTGGCTTCTCCTACCAAGTCTATTCTGTATAATAGCAGTTTCTACATCACAAAATATTTCATGTATTTATTGGGATAGCAATATTTCATACATAGACACATTTGTCTCTCAGTTTTCAATTTGATATTGGACATTTTGTCTGATATATATATATATATGTGTATGTGTGTGTGTGTGTGTGTGTGTGTGTGTGTGTGTGTGTGTGCATATTTATATATATAAAATCTCCCAGGTACTGGCATGAAAAATAGTACATTTTTAAAATTAATGAGATAGTAAAGACAAACATATTAGTGAGTGAGTAAACATAAGCAGTGAGTTCACCCTGGAAGGTGGAAGTAAGAACTTTAGAGATGGAAATTATAAATGGCCTAAACCTTTATAAATAAAAAGTTCCAAGAAGTTGAGACCTAAATACTGAAATATGACTGAGATCCAAGTAACCCAAGTGCAGCACACCTCAATAGACTATTAAAGTAGGTGTTAAGAGCTGAGATTTGGAAATAGCATTCCCAATGAGAATATCTCCTCCCTTCCCCAGCACGCTTTGACATGTCTGGTCACTGTGTGGAGGATTGATAATAGAGGTGAGTTAGGTCCAAAGAGCACTAAAGTTAAACGGTGGAAGGAGAGGACCAAGAGATGCAGAAAAAGATTAACTGGGCTACAAGAAAGACACCGAGTTGACTGTGATTAAAGTGGAAATAACTCCGGGCTCAGACAATTGAAATGGTTTAGTTTACACCATGGACCTAGCTCATTACAGAATCTATATGCGGATGCACTTCTGCTTCCTCAGGCTTTATAGTTTCTGCACCAAATATACGACAATGTAGGTAATGGTAAAAACAATTGCCTCTGAAAATAAGCTAAGAATTGCCTCATCATGGTGATAGCTTTTTAAAAAAATACAAGTAAAAAAAAATGTAAATACTTTTAGACAGTAAGGTTATGGGAAGGAAGATTTATTTCTGTCTCATAATATAAGCTCCTGAACAATTTCAGTGGCTGTCTCACTAAATAGCAACTGAACATAAATAAATTAACAAAGAATAATTGGGAAATGTCAACATTCCCAGATGCTGATGGTCAGAATAATGATGCCAATTAAGAAAATTGATTTTGAAAATAAAACAGATGCCCGGATACACACTGGGAATGGCACTCTTGAAGACTTAAGAGTCTCAAGAGTAGAGGGAAGGGGGAAGCCAATTAAGTAAACGATTGGTGAATGTAGCCAGTGGCTTATATATCACTGTAGTGTGCAAGGTGCTGGGGACTAGAAAGTAACTATGCAAATTATATGCAGATGCCCAAGTACATAGAGTTCTGCTCTAAAGCAGCAGGAGAGACATTCAGGACTTAGTTGCTGAATACCTATGAAGGAGCAGGTTCTCTCTGGAGTATTAGTAGGCGGTCTTCAACTGTCAGCTTTTTCTAGTCCTATGAAGATACACTGTAAAATGGAAGTAAAACAAGAGCATATGTCAATCCATCACATGCACTGTGCAAAGTTTAAAAAATAGAATAAGGGAATGATAATCTGGACAAAAGAGGATCAGGTCCTTAATAAAGTTCCCTAACTATGTGACATATTAGGAATATGTGAGTTTTAGATTATTTTTGACTTTGTTGTAACAGAATGTGCAGGACATTGCTAAAGAGAGAAGAAGGAAACAAGTTTCCAAGCATAGAAAGAACAGAACAGCCCAGAGACACCAACACACACACAAATGGAAAATAAATTTTTCTTTGATTACCATGCATCATTTTTTTTATTTCTGATAATTGAATGTTAGGGGTGAGGAAATTCTCTTCCATCCTCTTGGGGGCTAAGAACAAAATAGATGTGAGACAGGTTAAGAGGAGAAGAGCATAAATCAATCTTTTCACTGATGCAAGAGCACTCATAAAAAATTGAAGATGGCTCCTCAAAGCAGTTAGAATCAGCTGCTTACAGAGATTCAGGCAGAATAGGAATCTATGCAAGCGTGACTAAATATGCAGAGAAGCTGAAAAGACGAGAATTATTCTAACAAGGCCTGCTCAGCGTTCTGCTGGTCTCAGTTTGGGTAAGGATATTACCTTTCTTTCTAGTACAGGGAACACGCCTTCACACTGGAATGTTATCTCCTGTTTTGAAATAACAGCAGCAATCTGAAAGTGATTCTGCACCTGCTGTTTTTCAGATGCCTTCCACATAGTCCATATGCCAGAGAAGAATATTTTAATCCCATCAGGACACTGGAGTTCCTCTAGGAAGCTCTTCTTCCCCTGTCCAGGCCATTTCCTACAGACTAGAAATGAAGCACATATTGTAGGTCTGACTAATTTTAAACACCAAATTCCTTCAGAGTGATAAATAGATCATAATTGTCCAATTGCAGTAAATGTTTTGCACTTGTTCAAGTGTAACCAGGAAGATATGCCCCTTTCTTTCCAACTAGATTGGCACTGGGTACCTTGGTGTGAGTCTGGATCTGGAGTCATCTTCCATATCCAGAGAATGAAAATAATACAGATCAGGAATAAAAACAGAATGCCATTTAGGTCTGATTCCACTGTTAGAGCATCCCAGTTACCTCTAGGTAAATGTAGTCAGTGATTTTAAAGATTGTGGGCTGCGACTGAGCTTCCTATTCAGTCAGAGACCTATCAAAATCTTCTGTAATTCGTCTTAGTTTGGGCTACTATAATACATTTTCATACAAATGATTGCCTAAATAACATGTATTTATTTCTCAAGTTTTAGTTTGGAAATCTGAGATGAGGATGCCACTTAGTGAGGGTTCGTTCTCTGGTTTTATTTTCATATGGCTTCTCTTTGATGAGAAAGAGAAACAAAGATATCCCATGTCTCCTTCCATTCTAGAGAGACACTCAAAATATCTTGATCATATGGTCTCCAATTACCATCATATTGGGATTTAGGGTTTCAAGATAGGAGTTTAAGGAAGACTAAATCAGCCCACAGTGATTTTTGAAGAAAGAATCACTACTTTAGACATATTTTAGAAATTCCAATGACATTTACAAAAATAAACTGCAGTAATTGTTAGAAAAGCCTTGTTCTTGACATTTAAAGACAATAAAGCTAAGCATGATAGATAGCTCATGCCTGTGAAGTCAGAATTTGGAGGCTTAGGCAATAGAATTAACCTGAGTTCAAGGCTAGTCTGGCTGTGTAGGGAGTACAAGACCAGCATATATATAATAAGACCTTGTCATAAAAGATGTAGATAAAAGGATGATCATCGTCGTTGTTTTATCATATGTAGCATTTATTATATTGTGATACCAATACATTCCCTCTAATCCTCTTCTCTAAAGGATTTTGAAAATGAGTCATGTTTGATTTTGTCAAAGGCTTCTACTACATCTATTGAGATGATTAAATGACTGTTAGACCATTTATATGATTTATTATATTTATTAACTTAGCATAATTGTTATTTTAAAATACATATATAAGATCTAACTATAAGTGTATAATATAAATATTTAAGCAATTTAAATGAAGTTAAGCCACTTGAGGTGATAAGGTTCACCAAGAGACACAGAATATCTAACAAAATCCCAGTTCTCAACAAGGGAAATCTCCATTTGAAGAAGAGTCTTAGAAATTCCCAAAACAATAAAATCTATTGTCAGTGCCCTTAGTTGCCTCCCAGAACATGAAAGTAAGACCTTGTTACTGCAAATGCCACACTTGTTGGACACAAGACTTGGTAGAGTCTGCTTACCAGAATAAAAGGCATTTCAATTTTAAAAGTACCCAGTTTCTTTAGCATCTAAATTTTCTATGGTTTTTTCTCATTGGAATACATTGAAATATGCCACTGTTCTAGTGATAAGTATTTTAGTATGAATCCAACATTTTGGGCATTAAACCATATACAAAAGATTGCTGAGAAAATTCACTATCATCATGGATAAGTAAATATGAAATAAGAATTATATTACAGGGATGAAATACACATATAGCTATTGCCTGGGAAGGAGGAAATTGAACAATTCAAAGTGAAAAGATATTTATGCTAAGAGATTGCCAACCAGAGACAAGAGGAAGCCATTCTGAAAAGAATAGCATCACTCAGAGACCTGTAGCTGATTGTAATGCCCCTAGAATCGTCTCCATTTGTTTTCCAGTAAATCAAGAACCAATGTATCTAACCTACCTCAGTTCCCTTCTCTTTAAAAATTATTCCTTTTATTTTTTTATTACAATTACATCATTTACCCCTTCCCTTTCCTTCCTATAAGCCTTTCTACACACTCCTCTTTGTGCTCTTTCAAATTCACAGCTTTTCTATCATTTATTGCTATTATATACTTATATATGTAAGGATTTTCCTAATACACAAATAAACACTATTCAGTCTATATAATGTTTCTTGTGTTTTTCAGGATAACCAATTCATGCGCCTTTCCCCAGGAAACAGTTTATCTCCCACTCCCAGTGTTCCTTGCTGCCTATAGTTCTTTGTCTATGGTTGAGGCCTTGTAGCTTTCTCTAACCACTTTAGCATGCCTATTGCTGTTGTTCTTGTTCAGCTTATGTCTAGCCAGTCATGTTCATGAGACTTTATGAGTGTAAGTTCTGACAGTCCCAGGAGAGACAATCTCACAGCAAGCCCCTTGAATTGCTTGCTCTTACACTCTTTCTTCCCTCTCTTCTGCAATGATCTTGGAGCCTAGAAACCTACCTTTAACATTCTTAGGGACCTTTCATGTTGGGGGCCTCTTCACCTCACACACTTTTATCAATTAAAATTCCAGTCTTAACCCCTGGAGCTCATGTCTCTAGCTGCACATGTATCAGAAGATGGCCTAGTTGTCCACCAGTGGAAAGAGAGGCCCATTGGTCGTGCAAACTTTATATGCCTCAGTACAGGGGAATGCCAGGGCCAAGAAGGGGGAGTGGGTGGGTAGAGGAGTGGGTGGGGGGGTATGGGGGACTTTTGGGATAGCATTGGAAATGTAAATGAGGAAAATACCTAATAAAAAATTAAAAATGAAAAAAAATATTCCAGACTCTCCATCAAACCCTATGAATCCTCAAAGCCACACTTATGAATTAATATTTAACCAGATATCCAGATATCCAACAGTTCAGTGATGCACTTGTGCCAGTGCCACGTGCTAAGCAACAATACAAAATTAAAACAGATACTGTTGACATTTATAATTTTTCTTATGGCAAAAATCTCCAGTTTTATTTGCAGAAGAAATTCTATCTCTTAATAGAACGATAAATTTTCTTCTTTCTGGATTATTCTGCATAATAAAAGAAAATATATAAAATTTAAGAAGACATATGTGTTCAAAAATATTTATTTCCCTTATTTATTTGTGTGATATTCCACAATTTTCTGTTTGTGAAATGTAGATAATATCCATTTTCCCGGTAACTATATGCCTTGATTCTGCTAAGAAGGGTAAAGTACCTACCACCACAGAGACAAAAATAGAAGCCATGGTAACTATAAATCCAAAACAGAATCAAAACCTCCTGAAAGGAAATAAAGTAAGAGAATAAAATATGACCCATATATATTTGAAAATGTCATAGTATAGGTGGAAAAATCAAGAAAATCAGGAAACATTACTTAGACACTAAATTTATGTGGCATATAGCTATTAAATTAATTAAAAATTTTAATAGCTCTCTTGCATTATAAGAATAATCTATTTGGAAATATACCAGAAAACTTCTATAATGAATCAATATAAATATCTAAGATAGACTTGCAAGGAAATGGGAATGGTTATTTAAGGGAACACAATTGAATTCCCATTTCTTACTTTACACATCAGAAATTATAGAAACAGAATTCAGCATAAAATGCTTCATGAACAGCCATATTTTTCCATCAAGACAGGTGAAATAAAGATATCATCAATATGAAGCTGGAATATGGCATAGATTATATTTGTGGGGAAAACTGAGTGAAGAGTGATTTGAATGTAGAAGTTTATTTTTAAAGGTTTGCAGAGACCATTTGCTACCAAAGAAAAACCAGAGATGATTTTAGATTCAGTGATGGGCAGAAAAATGGGAACACCTCTGCCTCTCAACAAATTATCATACCCATGTGTAAAACTGTAGATACATGTCTGAAAATGTGAAGTTCGGGGGAAATAACCTAAGCAAAGAGGAAAAAATAGGGTTCTTCCATTCACAGCTAGAAAACATACACCTGTTTTGGAAACTGGGTACATTTTAAATTGTTTTCAGAGGATTTTATTTGGTTTAATGATATGATCATGGTGCTATTATAATAATGATCTGCATTTGCTAACTATTTTGCACAAGATAATTATTGGTTGGTTTGAGTCTAAAGACTTAGGGAAAACTGCTTAATCATAAGCTACATTGATCATAATTGTAAACATTTTAGGATGGAATGTAATAAATATGGATTTGGACTTAACATTGAGTTGCACATTGGGGATACTTGCAGGCCACTCAGGTGATGCCCTAGACAAGTCACTCACACTGCTGTATTTTAGTGCAAGTTTTGTTTAATTCTTGTACCTGTGGCAGAGCCTGCTCTTCATCTATAATATATGTGTACTAGTTAGGGTTGCTATTGCTGTGATAAATCACCATGAGCAAAAGCAAGTTGGAGCGGAAAGGGTTTATTTGGCTTACAGTTTCATATCAGTGTTTAGCATTGGAGGAAGTCAAGACAGAAACTCAGGACTGGCTGGAAGTAATGCAGGCAGGAGCTGATGCAGAGGCCATGTTCTTACAGCTTGTTCATACTGGTTTGCTCAGCCTGCTTTCTTACAGAACCTAGGACAGAGAGTCCAGGATGGCACCGCCCACAATGGCCTGGGCCCTCCCCCATTGATGACTAATTAAAAAAATACCCTACAGCTAGATCTCCTGAAGGTATATTTTTCCAATCAAGGTTTCCTCCTTTCAAATAACTCTAGCTTGTGTCAAGTTGGCATAAAGGTAGCCACCACAATATATTAACATTTTCCACCTCCCTCTTCCTCTTCCTATGTTAACTCTTCTCATTGGCCTCACTCCAAGTGGGGGGGAAATTCATGTTTTCCAGCCCTTCTTAAACTAGATGTGACCATATGACTAATTTCTAGTTCACCCCTTCCATCTGAACATTTTGTGCTTACATTTCTAATGTAATAGAATTCCTCTAGCTGATAAGTTTCATTCATACCTACGGCACAGAGATAGACATTTTCCTGAAGCCACTGTTATCTTGAGATTTTAATGCCAATAAAAGTAGTTTAACTTTAGCCAAAAGAACATCAAATGAATAAGCAAAAATAAAATAAAATGAAATTTTTAAAAAGGCCACTTTATGTTAGGTTAGAAAAATAACAGATTCTAACAATTTGTAGATGTTGTTAAAAGGGTAGTTTGAAAGTCCTATACTCCTTTGAGTTTATTGTCTAATTTGCTTAAATTAACCAATTACCACTTCTAGTTCCCAATAGCACAGTGTTCAGTGAATAACAATTCATGTGTGCTCTATTATTTAATAATACTTTATCCTGACATATAGAATGAGAAATACAAATTGGATAGATGAGATTCATAAGATAGGCTAGACATGGTGGGTGGCTAAGCTGTACCCTGTATAGGAGAAAAAAGATGTGTTAAGTGTAAACACAAACACACACACACACACACACACACACACACACACACAAAAGGATAGTAAACAGGATATCCATGTTAAATATATTAAAGAGCTAGAAACAAGGGATGCTTATTGTTGACAGATGAAGAAAACCCAATCCCTTTGAAGGATATTAGATATTATCATTCTATTATTATATTACTTATAAATTTTAATACCTCTTATATTTCATGGTGAATCTATTTGGAAATGTAAAAGACAATTCCTGTAATGGTTAAATATAAGCACCTAAGATATATGTGTAAAGACATGTGAATGGTTCTTTAAAGGAACAATGAAATTCTGCAAGTATATCATATAAAACTTCCACTTATCAAACCCAGTAACAAGTATTCATTTCAAACAAATTATGATTTTTTTCCTTAGTGGCTTATGTTTTGTTCCCAGCTGTGTTTCCACACTGTGCTGTGTCTGCCTTACTTACTTGAGCCCAGTGCTAGACAAGGCCCTAGGTTCTATCTTCAATACCACAACCCATAATACAAGAAATATCTTACCCAGAAGTAAGGACTATAAGAGTGCTGGCCAAACAGGTGCAACACCTTGAGTTCCATCCCCTGAACTGCAAAATAGATTCACAAATACAGAGACAGACAGACAGTTAATGTTGTTGCCTGCATATACAATAAATACTTTTATGGTGAATTCTTTTACAAACATAGATAAATTTCCAATGCACTCTGTACTGTCACTTGTCATTGCTTTTTAAGATAAATGACTGACTTCTATAAGATAAGAGTCTGGTGCACTAGCTGGTCCTTGAGCTGAAAAGCCCTGTGGGATTAATGGGCTACTCGTAAATGAATGGGGTTGTCACCTTAGGAAGAACCATGAAATATTACAGCTATGGATCCACTTCAGACCAAACAGCAGAATGGATTAACTCTTCAGGAGATGGCAGTGGTTGATGTCTGATCCTTCATCCTTTCATCAGAGCAGCAGTGAAATGGCAAAGGATCTAACGCACATTTGTCTTGCAGCCAGGTGAAAGAGGCTAATGTACTGCATGCTAGAATTGAAAATAAAAGGCAGCTGCTTTCATGATCCATGGATGGAAATAAAGTGATATTTTTAAGCACTTACAAGAACACAAAGTAGTTTAAAACTATTTTTAAACATAGACTTTTTTCTAGTTAGAGAGAGATTTACTTGGTTAGCAATAGCACATATATATATATATATATATACATATATATATATATATATATATTTATATATATATATATACACATATATATATGCTAACTAATATAACTAATAACTAATATATACATATTAGTTAAAAATTAAAGTTTTTTCCTCCTTCAGTGGTCTTTCTTATCCTGGAGAAACTCATGAGTGGATTTGCAAACAACATCAACATTCAGAATATATGCTATTCACAAGCTATATATTAAATTAATCTTCTGCAGAAGCTAATGGCTTCATATGTAATTAAAACAATGTGAAATTTTTGTTTTTCTCATTTGTATTACCATACACTTTGAAACATAACAGATGTCTACGTTTACATTTAGATAAAGCTTTAAACATATAGAACAGTTACAAGGACCTTGTGAGAAACTCTTGTATCTGTTTGGCTCTGGTTCATCCATTGCCAATATCTCTCTTGCTGTAACTCTGTGATTTGGTATTTACAATTTTCCAGAGCCACTCAGCAAGGCCAGCTGCATGCAGCATGAGCATATCTATCAAGGTTTCTGTATTTCCTAAGAATTAAGAGAGTCTCTTATTAAACTACTACATAACCTCCATCTTTTACTGATCTACAGTAGTAATCATCAGGTCTGAATAAAACCCTAGATAGCTTTTTAATCCCTTCTCCACAGAACATTGTGATTCATTTAATTGTCAAGATTCTTAAATGTTCTGTAATATGGAATTACCCTTGTTATTTTAAAATCATATTACTTTTTAAAAAAAAACTATTTTTCTTTTTACATTTTGGTACATTTTTTTAATCTTTCAAAATTTAATTCATGTGTACAATGTAACTTTGCCATCATGTCCATACTGGACACCTCCATCTTCCCAGCTCCATCCCAGGACCCTGAAGCACATCTGACATTTAATTTCATGCCCTCTTTTTCTTTAATAATAATCTACTGGGTAAGGCTGGTGCTGTTGCCAATATGCACATGGGTGTGGAATCATTCCAGTGGTCACACCACAAAAGGAAAGTGAGTTCACCTGACAGCCATTAATTGTCAGTAGCTCCTCAACTAGTGGTGGGACCTCCAGAGCCCCTCCCCTCTCCATAATGGAATTTTTAAACAACCTGACTTTGTGCAGGTCTTGTACACGTAGCCCCACCTGCCAAAAATTCTTGCGTGCAACACCCATTCCATGTTCGGATGCCAGCATTTCACAGTCTTCCTCCCCATCCTCCAGCTCCCTTGTTTCATCTTTTTGTAGATGTCCCATCTGTGGCTGAGAACCTACAATTGCATTTACTCTGTACTTTGAACAGTTACAAGCTTCTAGATTAACCATGACTCACCGCAATAATGATCATCACTTCGGATTCCCCAATATTTCTTCATAATTAGCATCGAGCTAACAAGCTCAGCCTGCGTTCTTATTAGCAGACTCAGCATAAGTGTTGCAAAAGTCATTGTGTCCTTTTATATAAAAGAAAGTTCAGTCTCCTTTTTTCCCCATTGTTACAAATGTTCTTACCTCACCAAGGTGTGAGTCAGTTACTTGACTATATATTCCTTAGTATTTTTTTTCTCTTGTAAATGATGAACAAACTACAAGGGGGTTCCCCAAGACCATATTATATCCTACTCAACATCAAAAATCCCCTTGTTATTTGTCATTCATTGGTGATTCTTGCATGAACTGACCTTTACTGTGCTCCTTAGAAAATAATGCTTGTCAAACTCCAGCATGATCAGCACATGAGCCCCTCATCATTCAACCTCCTGCTGCAACTAAAGCTCTCAATCTCCCCAGTTCTCTTCTGCATCTTTTCACAATCAGTACATAGTTACTGGATTTCAATTTTGTTCAGAATTTCTGGCTTTATTACTGTACTTACTAGCAAAGCCAAATATCTAAGATTAGGCCTGGGAGCCCTTGAATCTGGGTCTTTGGTTCCAAATCTTAGACACTCTCAATGTACTCTATGTTAGAAACCATTGACTACAATGTTTCAGTATCTAGTCTCAATTTGTTCTTTTATCTTCTAGGATGCTTACAAATATAGAATCTTTGTTCATGTGCACATCTACTGAACCAAACCTTCTAGGGAATAATAAACTCAGGCAACAACTGTAAACAATAAGGGCATAAACCTGATGACACAAAGTCAAAGAAAACATTGAACCATGTAAAGTGGAATAGCCAAGAAACTATTCAAGACTGAAGTGGCACAGAGACTATCATTTTAGGAGACAGAGATAGAACTCATAGCAGGTTCTTAATCAACACCCATATGCAGAAACTAGCCATTCCTTTTAAAACCTGTCACTAGAGAAGTTCTGGAAGAAATTTGTCTATACTTTGCACTTCTTTTTTTTCTATTTCCTCCTGCCTTACTTTCCAAAACCCTTCTCAGAAATCAAATATCACCTGCAGAACTTCATGAACATTCAACTCAAGAAATATCACTAAAATATCCCTGCATTACAATGTCACGAAGTAAAACTTACACGTGTTTACCTTTAGTGCGATTTACATGGTACCAAGCAAGATTGACATGACTATCAGCTTTCTTAACACCTTAGTACTAAGGGACCACGTTGAAAAAAACTGAACTTGCATTTGTTTTAACAAGATTTCAAACAATTATTTTAAGTTCACTTTTTTTTATATACAAAGGATTCAGATGCCATTTTCAAACGGAAGAATCCCTGTGGTGTTATTGAGCACTGGTCTTAATCATACCTTCTTCTGCTATAGCCCCAAGGTTTTATGGGACTCTAAGAGCAAGACCTGCTGAGATATTAAATGCAGCCTCAGCTACTGCTGTGTTCTGAAAACTAGAGATGTTGAGCTATTAGCATTTGTATAAATTACTATTAAAGTAAAAGTTTCATCTAATCAGACCTTCAAGAGTAAGCCCTTGATTAAGAAAAGATCTTAAAAATCATAAATGGTTTCTTTCCTACACTTTGTAGAATCTAGCCTCAGGATCCTTGACAACATTTTATCACTAGGGAGTTTTAACTGTATATGCTCCCTCTTCGTAGGTCATAAAAACTAGTTTTAAAGATTAATTATCTGATGATTTAAGCTACAATTATAAAGATAAGAAAACCTGACTAATTGGTGTCAATTATATAAACCCCAGGGCAAGTGAGAATACCTTTTAAATCTTACATTGATGTGAAAATTTAAGTTTTATTCAAAGGCTAAAGAAATCATAATAAAAATAATTCTCAGTGCAAGTTGAAGGATTAACTAATGTGAAAACAAATCCCAGCTCTCATCACAAAAGAAATAAGAGATAGACTATTCTAGAACCAAATATAAGTGACTATAATCTTGGAACAAGGATTCAGGTTGCCCCAAATATTACACTTCAAACATGGTAATAATTTCATCAAGTTTTGTAGTTACAGAACAGAGAATGTCATAAGTAAAGAGTGTTCTTCAAATGTATTGTAGAGCCATCAGGCATGGAGTTATGACAGAGTAGAGAAATCTCTGCTATAAGTTTCACATGTTATCTGATAAATGGTAGGCTTTAAATGCTATCTGATAGCATGCTTAGTCTTAGAACTGGTAAGAGGTGTGGTATCACTTCTAAAAGGTCTCACATGATAGTCACATGATATTAGGTTGTTCACAGAGGTAAATGATAAGTAGCTATAATGGTGGCTAAACCATAACTGGGAATACTATAGCTCTTGACCAACTCTCTATCCTGACTATGGAATTATCAACACAGGTGAATCTTTTTAGTTGGCAATTTCATGCCATGTTCTGAGAACATCTCTAAGGGGTTCTTGTATGTCATTCTACTTAGTCTCTAGGATGTGAGTAAATTTTTGCCCTCATATTTCAAATGAGGACACTTATTCTGAGAAAAGCTAACTAACTAGCTCAAAGACCAGCAGAGCTTCCAACTCCAGGGGGCTGAATCCCAAGTTAGTACTAAGATAATGCTTGAAAATGGCAGCTCTACCCTGATCTTGAACTGGCTTGTTCTGCTCTACCCCAAAGACGTATTATTGAAGAAGACATCTTTGTGTCAGTAAGAGACCAAGCATGGACATACTACCATCATCTGGTAAGTTGAGCTCAATAGTGCAGTAACATCAACACACAGAATGGCTGCCACAGCAATTCATCTGGATGTAGCATATCATGTCAGCAGGGCTCAGGTTAAAATTTCAGTCTTCATTTAGCAATTTGGCAGCCAACATGGTTTCTGTAGCTAACAATGTAGAACATTTTATGTCCTTGAAAATCCCTCCAAGCAAGAGAGTCAGAGGTGACGCCCATCAGATAAAAATGTGAGGAGAAGCTAAAGGAGTAGACGTTTTTCCTCTTGACCTGGACTGGTAGCTTGTTCTACAGAATAATGTTGCCGTGTATAGTGAAAAAGGTAATCTTTTAAAACAAAACCTTTTAAAGTTAATATTTTATGAAACAAAAAACATACACACCTATGAGTATGTATGTATTTTACTTCCTAAAAAACAATCTTGCGTTATGAAATTGGAAAGCCAGTGGTCAATGTCAAGGTCGAAATAGCAACTTGAACCTGGAAAGACCAGTAGGAAAGGAAGTCTCTCTAGAATATTAAAGATCTTTAACTTAGTCAAGTATTTTATTCAGTCACACACCAGAGCTGTTAATGATAAAGGTGACTGATTCCCTCAGAGGATCACTCACTTACTTTTTGAAACATATTTCATTGCAGAGCAAGACATATTGAGATATTAATTTCTGCAAAACTGAACCAATTTAGGTAGAATGACTTTCTTAATTCTATATAAGTATAATTAAGATGTTATTCCTGATTTAGAATTAAATTTAGATAAAAGTAAAACATCCAAATATTGCAACAGCAACAACAAAAGTATTATTAACTTTCATTTCTTTGCCTGATTATTTTCACTCCCAAATTATATATGTTCTAACTGAAGAAAGAAAAATTTGAACATGATTGTCAGAAATTAAATACAGTTATTTTCTCTTTAAGGATACAAAGGTGGATGTTGGCAAATTATCAAAGGAATATTTTATAACTTTTTAAAATTAATGGAACAGGTGAACACTTGTTTTACCAGTGTTATTTTGAAGTATGTAGTCCTAGGCCACAGGCAATTAATACATAATTTCAATGTTTGAATGATGTCTTTCCAAATTATCATCTTATAATTTTTGGAAGATACTGAGGCAGAAGGATTGCTCCAGACTAAGGCAACCGTGTCTTGAGAGCAAGATGTTATCTCAAAGAAAGAAACAAAGAAAAATAAAACCAAACAAATAACAAAAAATGTCAAGCAAACAAAAGGAGTTCTTAGTGGTTAGGAAGATACTGAGTGCACTTGCTATATAAGCATGAAACACCTAAGTTTGGATTGCCAGTACCCACATAAAACCTCAAGTGTGGGGTAATCTCACCAGGGGAGAAGTAGAGGAGGATCATTGGGGTTTGTTGGCCAGCCTATCTGCAAGCCCCAGACTCTCAAAAGACAGATGTCTCAAAAAACATGTGGTGTGTGAGATAGAGGAAGACACTCAGCATTGACCTCTGACCTCTACATGTGCACACACACACATATACTTATAGTCACACACTCATACATGTATGACATGAATATACATATATATATATATATATATATATATATATATATACACAATGTGCATATATGCATGTATATACACAACACATATATACAACATGCATACAACACACACACAGGAAATAAAATGCTCTTCCAAACTTCACCAGAACAATAACAATTTTAAAAATTGCTCTGACGCTCCTGAGTTCTAAATCATTTTTACAGAAGTCAAATATTTTTTATAATATCTACATTGTAGCATAGCAGTTCTCAGTTGTTAGCGGTAATGTCCTATCAAATGTAACATTTTCCAAATTTAAAGCAGTTATTCATGAGCAGTCAATGTGCATTTACATCTGTATAGAGGGAGTTATTACAGAGTAAAGCAATTTGAAGGCAAGAGCTTTAAAATCCCACCTGCTGCATTCTGCGCTTTTTTACAGCTGGGAACCCTGATGTCAAAGATTGACTTTTGCAAAGTAGCATAGATAGAGTAGGGACTAGATGTCAGGACCTCAACTCCATGAAGCTACATTCACTATTCTTTGAAAGAAATTTAAATTCGTCCCCTTAAAAAGCTCAAATGCCAAATACGGTCTAATGTAACAAACTACCTGTTCTGGTGAATTGGGTGAGGCATTATTGAGTGAAACTTGACATAAACTGTAGTAGAGTGATTTTCATTTGGATTAGAGAGGGGGATAGTTAAGGAAAATGGGTTATTTTACAACAGTCTTCGTGGTGGTTTCAATGTAATTAGTCCCCATAAGCTTATAGGGAGGAGAACTATTAGGAGGTGTAGCCTTGCTAGAGTGGATGTGGCATTGTTGGAGGAAATGTGATACTGAAGAGCAGGCTTTCAGGTCTCAGATGATAGAGCTAGGCCTACTGGCTCATTATCTCTTCCTGCCTCCCGCCAATCCAGGTGTAGAACTCCCAGCTCCTTCTTCAGCATCATGTCTGCCTGCATGCTACCATGCCTCTCACTGATGATAATGGATTAAACCTCTGAATTGTAAGCCAGCCCCAATTAAATGATTTAAGAGTTCCCATAGTCATGGCATCTCCTCATAGCAACAGAACACAGACTAAGACAATCTTCAAATGATCATGGATTACAAGGGAAATAAAAGGAGTAAAGACTGTGAAACACTGCGATAAGAAGCACATAGACAGGGGATGGTATCTGACGTCAGCCTGGAAGTGCTGAAAGATTTGCATCAATTTTACAAAGGGTATATTATGGTTTGAATCTGGGAAGCCTATGAAAGCTTAGGCAGGTGAGGTCTGCTCTGTGGAATTGTGCTTTGAAGGTTACATTGACCTTGGTTCCTATGTTACTCTGCTCCCTGGTCCTCCTGTTGTGAACAGTTGTCTTCCTTCACACTCCGACATCTTTGATCTGCTTCCCCTTGCCCACGAAGAAGAGCTGAAGCCCTCTGAAACAAAAAGCCAAAATAAATCCTCTCCTCTTTAAATTCTATTGGGTGCTTTAGCAGAGTTATGGGAATTAATTAATATGGAATTCTAGATGATGCTTAAAAAAAAAAAAAAAGAGTTCCTAAACCATTATCCTAAGATCCTAAGACTGTAAGCAAGACACATGCATAAGGCAAGTTGTGATTATGTGTTTCTTGGAGTGTGTGTGTGTGTGTGTGTGTGTGTGTGTGTGTGTGTGTGTGTGTGTGAGTGTGTGCATGTGTGTATGTGCTTGTGTGTATGTGTGTGTGTATGTGTGTGTGAGTGTGTATGTGTGTTACTTCACATTGTATCCAAGTGATAACATAAAACTTAGTGCAAGTTTTGCTGAAATGTTATTTGGGGAGATGGTCCTGTTTAGATGACCCTAGGAAAGCACAGGGAATCTTTTCTCATTTGACAGTCATTCTGTAAAGGGTCTCACCTAGATCCAAACACTCTAAGCCAAGTCAAAAATGCTTGAGCCAAGTGGATAAACAAAATGAAAACCTTCAAGTTTGGATGAAAAAAAAAAAACACCCCCAACCACTGTATTTCAAAATGAATGATAAGTCTCCAAGATGATGGCTAGTGTCCATGTTGCCACTGGGAAGGAGATCTTGTTGTCTGAGGTGCAAAGAGGAAAAGTGAAACACAGGTGCCGGAGCTGGAAAGCAGGTGCTAGCTGGCAGGGGTCAGAGCACACACCACTAATTGCTCTGCCATGTGATGGTGCTTAGGTACAGTACAAGGGATCTGAACCTCAGCAGGGAAAATGCAAACAATGCAGGTAGGACGTTCAGACTCATAAACACTCATATTAAAGCAAGGTCAAAGAAAGGCTACTCATTACTTCTCACCGCTGTGATGAGATACCCACCTGAGTGGGTACAAGTACAAAGCAAGTACAGAGTCAAGAGCTTGCTCAGATCATGGCAGATCAGGAAGCCAATAAGAGACAGGATACAGCTAGCAAAGACAGGATATATGCTAACAATCCTCAAGGCCCACTCCAGTGACCTACCAGAAAGGCTCCACCTCTTAAAGACTCCATACCTTCCCAATACAGAGCCACCAGCTCAAACACTGAAACCCAAGCCTGGGGCTGGGGTGGGAGGCATTGCATATACAACCAATAAATATAAAAGTATGACAGAAGTAGAAATCTGTGGTTTTGTGTAGTTCCCCTGAAAAATGCCGGGCACTTCTTGGAGAGATGAACTATATTTAAGGCAGAAATCTCAAGCCAGACCTGTTTTTATTTTATAAGAAAGCAAGGACACTTGCAAATTTTCTGAGTTAAAACATTGAGAACCGATGGACTCAGCATTGCTTAGACCGTCACAACAGAGGCACTGCTGTGAGAAAAATCTAACAGTGTGTTCACTGTGTCTGGAACCCACTGAGACAGAGCACAGATGCAAATCCAACATGGTGCTAAATGTCACCTAGCAATATGAAGCATGTGCTACAGGCAGAACAACTGTTTCTTTCCGTCCTTCTCCCAAATTCATTTATTAACTTATGTAATCCCTGAGGTAACAGTGTTTATAGTTGGACACTTGGGTGTTGATTGTGATGGCAGCACAGCATCAACCCACTAATGTGGAAGCTGCCTTAATAAGAATAGACAGATGAATCAGTCCCTCTCTCTCTTTCTCTCTCTCTCTTTCTCTTTCTCCCCTCTCTCTTCCTCCCTTGCCCTTCACCCCACATACAAACACACACACCATGAAAATGCAACAAGAAGGTAGCAATCTTGAAGGCAGTAAAAGGGCTCTAATCAAGACTAAAGGGCCAGCACTGTCCCCCATCTTCCAGACTGTGAAAGATGGATTCTTATTGTCGATGCTGCTTGGATCATGGCATTTTCCTTGTAACAGCCTGATCTGACTAAGATCATATGGCCAGGAAGAGTGTCATATACAATTGTAAATCATCAACAACAAAAATTGCATGACTAGTATGTCCTTTAGGCCAATACTTGTCTACTCCCCTAACTCTGCAGCCATCAGGGACCACCATTCTATTCCGTTTCTCTAAGTCTGACATGTTTGATTGACCATGTCAGCAAAATCAGGCAATAATTTTCTTTCTGTGTTGGCTTTTCTCACTGGAAAGAGTCTGGGAGGAAGATCCAAAGCATTCATACAAAGGTGGGCAGTGGTAGGGTAGGAGGAGACTGGCATCTTCCCTAGCTTAGCTGTGCTGCTGTTTCCACCATACAGACACACATCAAAATAGATCAAATAACTTCAATATAAATAATTTCTATTTCTCAAGCATACCTCAGTAATGTGACAAAAAGTGACTGCTATAAGAGATTATACATATAGATATTCAGATATATAGATATATACATATTTAGATATATACATATATACATAGATAGATAAATACGTACATACCTATACACATATTCACATACACCCATATATCCATCCATACATACATACATACATGTATACATACACAAGATAATATTATCTCTCAGGAGGCAAAGAGGACATCAATGCTTCCTCAGTGTGTGCAACCTAAATTAGTGCTTTCAAAAGACACCAGTCTTGTGTGTGTTGATACCATTCAGTTTTAGCCTAAGTATTGTAACACTGAAAATGTGTGGACTGCTAAATGGGAAAACACAGTTCCCACTGTCATTATGGTTTGGGTCATGGAGTGATTTTGGAAACACCAAATTATCTTCACATCACTGATTTTTACACTCCTAGGACTCTTAATAACTTTCTGACTGAGAAAGACCCACAGTGTCAGAACCTACCTTGGAGTGTGTTTGGGATTAAGAAAAAGCTAGGTGTTTCTGAGAAGCTATTCCTATAAGTATCCTCTTCGCAGCTGGGAAATATTTCAAGTTTAAAGATTAAAACCAGCTTTGCCAAGCTAAATGACATCAGATGAATGTGTTGAAGGCATCTCAACAGCTTCTTTAAATTTTCATTTTATCTCTACAGGGGAAAAGGTAAAGTTAGGGTTCTGTCTCTTAATTGGATGTTCCTCCTTCTATGTGTTCATACAGAGATGTGAACCACTCTCTCCAGTAGAGTAGTCACTGAGTCCCAGCCACTGCAAGCACAAATGAACCATTCACTCCGAGTCACAGCAACACAGTCAAAGATAGAAACAAAATGACAGGTGAGAAGTTGGAGGGACATTGTGCAAATGTCTGCTTTTTTCACATTGTGAAGAACAATGATGAATCACATGGTGAAAAGGGAACAGGTAGATTTCCATTCATGTGGTAGGCTCGAAGAGTTAGCTTCATCAGTATGGTCTTAAACTAGAAGTGGTAACAGAGCTCTAGAATCCCAGAAGTTAGAAGGTAGAGGCAGAAGGAGAAGACATTGAAGGTCATCCTCAGCTACAGAGCAAATTCAAGGTCAGCGTGAAGTGCAGAAGCACCTATATCAATAAAATAAGGTAATAGAATAAGATATTAAAGCAGGAGGGAAATTCTGAATATTTACTAGCTGGCAGTGTTTGGGAGCCAACCAACCTATCAACAGGAGTCCTGGGACAGACCTGATTCTGGCCACACATGTGAGTCATGAGCATATTACTCAGCAATTTGATGGCTGCTCACAACAGACAGAGAAAACTGTCGAGACAAACAAATGCTGCATAGTCAGACAAGAATTACTTGAAGATAATTTTTAGTCTTTCCTGCGTGTGACCAACCTAATTTCATCTTAGATGATGCCATGATCCAGGTAAAATAAAGACATTTGTGGCAAAGGGGACCCTGCAATGCTGTCATTTCATGAAACCATCTAGAGGCCACATATTGTTTCTAGGAACATTTCACATTACTGGGGTTCGCTTAAAACTGCTGAGAAATGGTTATAAAAGTCTGTTTTATTTTTTTCTAATGCAAAAGCAAAACAAAGAGAATGCTGAACTGCTTTCACATGGAACAGGACCTGACCTAGGAAGGATCAAGTTCTCTAGTAATGGTCTATAAATCAAGGAAATTTCCCACACACCTCCCTCTCTTCTTCACCCTGCCCACATACACAGATTTTTCCTGTTTCACAATATGGGAATTCTCCAACCTAATTGGCTACTTTTCTACTACAAATGTCATTCTCTGCAATTGTTTGTTCATACGCCCCCTCCAACACACATGTGCATGTGCACGCACGCGAGTGCACACAGACACAGACACACACACACAAGCAGAGAGAGAGAGAGAGAGAGAGAGAGAGAGAGAGAGAGAGAGAGAGAGAGAGAGAAGTGTAAGCTTCAGAAGAACAGGGCTTTTGTTTTATTACTGTTGCTCATCTTTAATGCCTAGAGCTTTCTGACTCTAAATAAATACTAGTATATTTCTAAGGAAATAACAACCATCATTGCCATTATGATGACCTAACCTCATTCAAATGTTATCACTTTATATGCATTACCACTTTTAGTTTTTATCTTGAATGTCCTCTAATGTTGTTCAAGAGAGTGGAAAAAGATATTAACAGCAGTAGTCCAAATGCCCCTTCCACCAGTCTTGAATATAGGGCACTTCCCATTTCCTTACAAATAAACACTAAAATCAAATTACTTTAAAACCACCTTTTTGTAATGCTCTTATTTAAAGATTTTTTCCCCAAACTAATGCAATAGGAAAGAAAAAAAAATCAGAACTAAGCCTTAACTCACCTGTTCTAAAAAAAAAAAAAACAGGAGCATGGAGATTCTTAGCAATGAGTGGTGAGAAGGAACGAAGCATACACCAAAATGAAGTGTGACAGTGTCCCCTTTCCATCACTACAGACCCTACCCTCACACCCTTCTATTGTTAGTAGCATGTCATGACTCTAAGATCTGCAAATGAAAGACAGCATCCTACCACCATGTTTCCTGTCAATTGCTAAGATGGCTTCTTACAAGTAAAGGAATGTCCTAGCATAAATCTGTGCATATCAGGGTACAGTATACAAAACAGAAAGAGATTATGTTGACAACTATTTAAAGATGACAACTGGAAAAGCTTACCAGAGATCTGTAAGGTTCACAAGCTCTTGTGAACACAAAGTTCATGTGAAGAGTTTTGATTAGAAAAATTCAGAACATATTTTATTGCTAAGAGTAATTATTTTAAATATAGAAATAAGAAGGCAAAATAAAGTATGTTTCAAGCTCTAAGCAAACTGGAAAGCTATGGGTCAACTTACATATTTAAGAGAGTAAGAGAAATCAAAACTGAAGGTGTATTCTATGCACTCCGTGCCCCATTTAATAAGAGAAAAGATTAAGAAATATCGTTACTTCCTGTTATATTTTGAAGTATCTCTTCTACTGAAAGGTGTTTATAACCAGGAGAAAGATTCCCAGCTGCTTGAGAAAGACATCTCTGGGGTTGTAAATCTGACCAGAGTCTTTTAAGTGGTCTGTATCTGAAAGGAGTAGAGAAATGATTTATAATCATGCACATTCTAAAGAAAATATTTAAACAAAGGGAGGTTGGGACAGCGAGCCTGGTTCAGAAAAAGCTGAATTTCACCAAGATAAAGTGAACCATAAGGCTTTGTCCATTGTGTTGTTTAGAATACCCAGGGATGCTGTCTCTCCAAGTAAGTGGATGGTACTTGCAGAAGGCAAGGAATTAATCCATCAATCTTCTCTCACCTTCTGGTTCTATTCTCTCTGTCCTAAGGCCCCAATACCAAACTAGGACCCAAAGAAGGTAATAATAGAGAAGTGGCTCATCTCCCACGTGCAACTCATCTCTCTTCTTGCTTAGAAAAAAGGTGCTCCACATTGGTGTCCCTGTTTTTGTTGGTGATGGTTTTCTTCTACTTTAAGTGAATTTAAGTACATATAAGACACCTACTAAGAAATCTGACAAAAACCATATTCTAAATCCCCATGTCTGTTCTCAGGCTTGAGGGACTCTCATGTTTCTGTCTTACAAATTAAGAACTTGGCATTTATTGACTTAGAATAACTTGCTGTGGTAGTTTGAATGAATGGCCATCATAGGCTCATATACTTGAATGGTTGGTCTCCAGTTGGTGGAACTACTTAGGGAGGATTAAGAGGTATAGCATTGTTGGAGGAGGTTTTGGAGTAAGTAAGAATAGGCTTAAGGGTTTTAAAAGCCTAAACCACTTCCAATTTGCTTTCTTTTTACCTCATGTTTGTGAATAAGATCTAAGCAAAGAGACTCTGGGCAACCTATAGGGGTGGCACTAGCTGTGATTTCTACTAGCAGAGATATGAAGACTGAAATGGCAACTTCCCATAACCAGGTAGAACTTTCAATGGAGGAAAGAGGACATCAACATACCCACAGAATCTTCAAACCAAAATTTTCCCTGCCTGTAAAACGTGAAGGCATGAAGATCAAGAAGAGATTGAAGGAATAGCCAACCACTTGCTGCCCCAACTTGAGATCCATCCCATGGGAGAGAGCCAACCCCCAACACCCACCGTTAGTGATACTCAGCTATGCTTGCAGACAGAAACTTAGCAGAATTGTCCCCTGACAGGTTTCATCCAGAGGTGGATGGAAACAGATGCAGAGAGCCACAGCCAAATGTCAGGCTGGGTCAAAGACACCACAAGAAAACCTATAGAGTCAACTAACCTAGGCCCATGGGGGCTCACAAAGACCAAACCACTAACCAAAGAGTATGCAGGGACTGGATCTAGACCCCCTACACATATATAGTAGATGTGCAACTTGGTCTTCATGTGGGTTCCCCTAAAAATTGGAGTGGGGGCCATACCTGACTTTGTTGCCTGCTGTTGGATCCCTGTCCCCTACCTGGAATGCCAGGCTGGGCTTCAGAGGGAGAGCATGTGCTTAGTTAGGCCCTCCAGGACTCGTAGTCACACTGTGAGGTGGTGCTCAAGGAGGATTTCCCCTTCTCTAAGGAGAAGGGGAAGGATGATTGGGAGAGAGAATTTTAAGGGCCAGAGAGGGAATAGAGGAGGAAAGAAGTGGCTGGGATCAGGATATAAAGTGAACAAAATAAAATTGAAAAGAATAGTTCTACCTGAAGATCCAGCTATACTTCTGGGCATATACCATCCACAAGATGCTCCACCATCCCACAAAGACACTTGTGCTCAACTATGTTCATAGAAGCTTTATTTGTAATAGTCAGAAACTGGAAATGACCTAGATATCCTTCAACTCAAGAATGAATAAAGAAAATGTGCTTTGTTTACTACTAACCAAGCTACTAAAAACAAGGACATCATGAATTTTGCAGACAAATGGATGGAACTAGAAAATACCAGTCTGAGTGAGGTAACCAAGAAGGATGTGAATAGTATACACTCACTTATAGATGGATACTAGCCATAAAGAACAGGATAACCACACTACAATCTACAGACCCAAAGAAGACAAATAACAAGAAGGCCCCAAGGAAGGATGTTTGAATCTTTCTCACAAGGTGAAATAAAATAGATATTGGAGGTAGATAGAGGGGGGGGGGGACTGGGTGGAATTGGGATTGGAAAAGCTGGTCCAGGTGGGTGCATCAGAAGTAGGGAGAGCAGAGAAAAGAAAATAGCAATAGGCAGTGAGGGACAGTCACTCTCTAGAATGTGCCAGAGACCAGGGATGGGAGAAGGCCCCATGGTATCTATGGGATGTCTCTAGCTGAGACTCCTAGCAGTTGAGGATATGGTTCATAGCAGTGGGGAAATATGGCCACTTCCTCTATCCAGGCAGGACTCCCAGTAGAAGAATAAGGACAGCAAACCACCCACAAAGCCTTCCACCCAAAATGTGTCCTGCCTAAAATGTGTGCAGGGACAAAGATAGAGCAGAAGCAGAAGGAATGGCCAATCAATGACTGCCCCAAATTGAAACCCATCCCATGGTCAAGAACAAACTCCTGACACTATTAATGATACTCTCTTATGTTTGCAGACAGAAACCAAGCATAACTGTCCTCTGAGAGTCTCAACCCAGCAGCCAATGGAAAGAGATGCAGAGATGCAGCCAAACATTAGGTGGATCTCAGAGAGTCTTTTGGAAGAGTTGGGATAAAGATTGCAGGACCCAAAGAGGACAAGGACTCCATAGGAAGAGCAACAGAATCAACTAACCTGGACCCTTGGGAGCTCCCAGAGCCTGACTCACCAACCAAAGAGAAAGCACAGGCTGAACCTAGATACCTTTCTCACATGTATCAGATGTGAAGCTTGGTCTTCATGCAGGTCCCCTAACAGAGGCTGTTCATGAATCTGTTGCCTGCATGTGAATCCAGTTCCCCTAACTGGGATGCCTTATCGGGCCTCAGAGAAAGATAGGATGCTCCTAGTCCTGCAATGACTTGATGTGTTGGGGTTGGGGGTGAGGAATAGTAGGACATAGACGTGATACCCAGAACGGGGATTCCCTTCTCAGATAAGGAGGAGGAAAAATAGGAGGGAGATTTGCCTGAGGGGGTACTATGAGTGGGGGAGGGGTGATATTGGGATGTAAAGTGAATAAATAAATATGTTTTGAAAAAATATCTAAGTTCTGAGCTCTGCACTAGTACCATGCCTGCCTGCCTACCTGACTTCTTCTATACTTCATACTATGATGTTCACATACTTACCTTCTGAAGCTGGAAGGCACAAGAAACTCTCTTCTATAAATTGCCTTGGTTATGATGTCTCATCACAGCAATAGAAAAGTAAGTAAGATACTTATGAATGCCCACCAAATAGGGAAGATGATTAATAAAGGTGGAAATCAAGCCCCAATTTTTTGTTGTAATATCTAATCTTGCTTTTTACAGCACGCAAACATATCTGGTTAAGACAAGCATACTGAATGCCTACTTTCTTTTTCAAGACATACACTAAGAGAAAAAGAAGGAAGAAAAGTACTCATTTAAGGCCAAAGGAGATGATCTACAGAGTGAGTTCCAGGACATCCAGGGCTATACAAAGAAACCCTGTCTTGAAAACCCCCAAAAATAAAAAAAAATAAAAATAAGTAAAAATAAATAAAACATATGAGTAAGATTCATTGTGAACACAGGCTAGGTTGGGGGTATTCTGTTGGAGTTTCAACTTTGATCTTAAGGCACTCACCCTCCTCTGAGACAGTTAACAAAGCCACAGGACAGACCTCCATCTATGGCACTTCAGAAGACACTGTAGCTTCCACCTCCGCATCTAGCCCTCTTCTTGCTTAAAAAAAAAAAAAAAAAAAAAAAAAGGCCTGTTCCCACATATCTCACCGTATTAAAGACCTCAGAATAAAGCCCTAGTGAATTACTACATTGCAGCTAATTCAATGGTGTATACAGGATGAGCATACAGCAGAGTAATGACTAGTGAATCAAAGGATTTACAACTGAATTGTGTCAGTGTTGATCCACTCAGGGTAAAGATTTGGGCTTCATCTGCTAGAGGAGCAGTGCTTTCCATTCCAAGAGAAGTGGATAGGCCTTTGAGACTCAGCACACTCATGCATTTTATCACGCCAGCATGCACTTGCTGAGGTTACAAACATTTTTTAATTAACTTAGAAGCATCCTGCCCATCCATCTTTATGCCAGTAAATAGATAGTCTCTGTGTTGCAGTTATTTTGTTTTTATCATTTTTAATTTCTCACATTATAGGCAGTTTAACAATTTCCTCAGACACTAAATTTGAGGTAGGGAAAAAGTGAATAAATTAATAATTAAGCTTAACTCCAGCACGAGACTTCATAAGTCTCCCAAAATATCTTATAAACATTATATTTCCAACAGATTTAGAAAGTCAGTGATGCAAGTCCATAAGAAAGTGTGTCAAGGGAAAACTGCAAATTTGCATGCCTGAGGGGAAGACTGAACCAGAATGCCTATTAAGGCTCCACCAGATGCCTGGCTGAGTACATTAGCATGCAGACTGCCCCACTGCTGGGAAGAAGAGGAGGGGAATTGAACCTGGACTTTTCCCTCCAACATTCAGTGACCAAGTCTCCATTTCTCCTCCTCTTCTCTCCTCTCATCCCTCCAGGCCTCTGATTCTCCACCATCACTTCTTGTTCTTCCTCCTTTCTGCTTGCCACTCTCCAGTTGTTTCTAGGGTAACTTACAAAGGTGACCATCGGGAGGATTCAGGTCTCACTTTCTGCCTAAACCCAAAGCAGATCCCAGGACTTCCTAGTTAAATTGAGGTTAAGTTTAGCCTAAAATGTGAATGTTCCAATAGAGATAAAAGTATATCAATCATCAACATTTAGTTCTTATTTCTCTTCCTTAAAGGTATTCTCAGTCATGTTTTTATTTGAGGAATCAGTCTATGACTTTCTAATCAGCCTACAATGAAATCATAAAAGTATATCATTGAGGGATATGACTTGTGATACAATTATTATTGCTCAGAGTTTATTGTATACAGATAAATATATTAACAAATTATCAATACTAGCTTGTCTCTCTTTGTTCCTTCTTCCTCTCTCCACTTCTGCTTTTATCACCTAAAGCTTCTGCTACCTAGTTCCTCTGTGCAGTCTCTGTAAAAAGCTGACATGGCCATTAATAACCTGCTAAAAAATCATAATCTTCACCACATTTTCTTATAATTACTGAATGCATGTTTCTGGCTTCTTTCAAAAATCAAGTTCTTCAGTTTCCTTTCGTTTAGACCAGCTTTCCAGCAGGTGGGCAGATGAAGACAAATGGCAAATGGGGAGAACAGCCTGTCTAGACAGATGGGTATACACACTGGTGAGCCATGCTGTTGAATGGAGAAAAGAAAAAGGTGTGTCTATACACACTTCCTCAGAAACCCCAGTGTGATGGAGCTAACACAAGAAAGTACCTGGGAGGAGAGGAGAGGGAAGATAAAATTTTGAGTAAGATTCATGAGGGTCAGCTCTAAATAAACTGAGTCCCTAGTAGTCCCAATTCATGGTAGAAGCTGGGAACAACCTCTTTTCTGATCTGTCAGTTCCTGACGCAGGATGTAATGGCACCAGACCCAGGATCAGGAACATATCTTAGCAAACAACAGTGAGTTCACTTCCCACTGCTCTCCAGTGGTGACAGCTGTCAGTGCTGGATGTCCAAGTTTCAAACAACAACAACAAAAATGGATATCAGGTAAGAAAGAAATGGTATTTTATGATTGAGACATCATATAAATTAGCTATTCTCTCTCTCTCTATCTCTCTCTCTCTCTCTCTCTCTCTCTCTCTCTCTCTCTCACACACACACACACACACACACACACACACACACACACACACACACACACCTATTACAGTTAGAATAGGTTAGAATTCAGGTTAGAATTCCAGATCCCATCAATGAGTTTATCATCATTTACTTCAAATGCTGTACTACAGAGCCTGAAAAGCTTAACTCAGAGGTACCTTAGTTATAAACCAAAGAAGACCCTCTATCTCTACTTTGGCAATGGCCACCAAGGAATTTACAGACAAGAACTCTCCTATACTGGTTGTCAATCTTTCTTTTAGCATTTCCAGGACCAGAAGGATGTGGAGCTTGCCTTAGCTCTTAGAGTTTTACTGCTGTAAACAGACACCATGACAAAAGCAACTCTTTTCTTTTCTTTTCTTTTTAATTAGGTATTTTTCTCATTTACATTTCCAATGCTATCCCAAAAGTCCCCCACACCCTCCCCCCTACTCCCCTACCAACCCACTCCCACTTTTTAGCCCTGGCGTTCCCCTGTACTGGGGCATATATAGTTTGCAAGTCCAATGGGACTCTCTTACCAGAAATGGCCGACTAGGCCATCTTTTTTTTTTTTTTTTAACCTTCTAATCTTTTTTTTTTAATTATTACGTATTTTCCTCAATTACATTTCCAATGCTATCCCAAAAGTCTCCCACATCCTCCCCCGCCCCACTCCCCTACCCACTCATTCTCATTTTTTGGCCCTGGCGTTCCCCTGTACTGGGGTATATAAAGTTTGCCTGTCCAGTGGGCCTCTCTTTCCAGTGATGGCCTACTAGGCCATCTTTTGATACACATGCAGCTAGAGTCAAGAGCTCCAGGGGGTACTGGTTAGTTAATAACGTTGTTCCACCCATAGGGTTGCAGATCTCTTCAGCTCCTTAGGTATTTTCTCTAGCTCCTCCATTGGGGGCCCTGTGAACCATCCAATAGCTGACTGTGAGCATCCACTTCTGTGTTTGCTAGGCCCTGGAATAGTCTCACAAGAGACAGATAAATAAGGGTCCTTTCAGCAAAATCTTGCTGGTGTATGCAATGGTGTCAGCGTTTGGAGGCTGATTATGGGATGGATCCCCGAATATGGCAGTCTCTAGATAGTCCATCCTTTTGTCTCAGCTCCAAACTTTGTCTCTGTAACTTCTTCCATGGGTGTTTTGTTCCCAATTCTAAAAAGAGGCAAAGTGTCCACACTTTGGTTTTTGTTCTCCTTGAGTTTCATATGTTTTGCAAATTGTAACTTATATCTTGGGTATTCTAAGTTTCTGGGCTAATATCCACTTATCAGTGAGGACATATTATTTGAGTTCTTTTGTGATTGGGTTACCTCACTCAGGATAATGGCCTCCAGGTCCATCCATTTGCCTAGGAATTTCATAAATTCATTCTTTTTAATAGCTGAGTAGAACTCCATTGTGTAAATGTACCACATTTTTTGTATCCACTCCTCTGTTGAGGGGCATCTGGGTTCTTTCCAGCTTCTGGCTATTATAAATAAGGCTCCTATGAACATAGTGGAGCATGTTTCTTTCTTACTAGTTGGAATATCTTCTGGATATATGCCCAGGAGAGGTATTGCTGAATCCTCTGGTAGTACCATGTCCAATTTTCTGAGGAACTGCCAGACTGATTTCCAGAGTGGTTGTACAAGCTTGCAATCCCACCAACAATGGAGGAGTGTTCCTCTTTCTCCACATCCTCGCCAGCATCTGCTGTCACCTGAATTCTTGATCTTAGTCATTCTGACTGGTGTGAGATGGAATCTCAGAGTTGTTTTGATTTGCATTTCTCTGATGATTAAAGATGCTGAACATTTTTTCAGGTGTTTCTCAGCCATTCGGTATTCCTCAGGTGAGAATTGTTTGTTTAGCTCTGAGCCCCATGTTTTAATGGGGTTATTTGATTTTCTGGAGTCCACCTTCTTGAGTTCTTTATATATTGGATATTAGTCCCCTATCTGATTTAGGATAGGTAAAGATCCTTTCCCAATCTGTTGGTGGCCTTTTTGTCTTATTGATGGTGTCTTTTGCCTTGCAGAAGCTTTGCAGTTTCATGAGGTCCGATTTGTCAATTCTTGATCTTATAGCATAAGCCATTGCTGTTCTATTCAGGAATTTTTCCCCTGTGCCAATATCTCCGAGGCTTTTCCCCACTTTCTCCTCTATAAATTTCAGTGTCTCTGGTTTTATGTGAAGTTCCTTGATCCACTTAGATTTGATCTTAGTACAAGGAGATAGGAATGGATCAATTCGCATTCTTCTACATAATAACCGCCAGTTGTGCCAGCACCATTTGTTGAAAATGCTGTCTTTTTTCCACTGGATGGTTTTAGCTCTCTTGTCGAAGATCAAGTGACCATAGGTGTGTGGGTTCATTTCTGAGTCTTCAATTCTATTCCATTGGTCTACTTTTCTGTCCCTATACCAGTACCATGCCTTTTTTATCACAATTGCTCTGTAGTAAAGCTTTAGGTCAGGCATGGTGATTCCACCAGAGGTTCTTTTATCCTTGAGAAGAGTTTTTGCTATCCTAGGTTTTTTTGTTATTCCAGATGAATTTGCAGATTGCTCTTTCTAATTCTTTGAAGAATTGAGTTTGGAATTTTGATGGGGATTGCATTGAATCTGTAGATTCAAAGCAACTCTTATAAGGACATTTAATTGGGACTGGCTTACACAAGTTCAGAGGTTCACTTCACTATCATAAAGACAGAAGCATGGCAGCATCCAGGCTGGCATGGTACAGGAGGAGCTGGGAGGTCTACATCTTGTTCTGGTGGCAAACAGAAGACTGGCTTCCAGGAAGCTAGGATAAGGGTCTTAAAGAAAACACCCACATTGGCACACTTCCTCCAACAAGGCTATACCTCCACATAGTGCCACTCCCTAGGCCAAGTACATTCAAACCACCACAAGCTAAGAATTTCAAAGGGCCTTTCTTCACGGTCACACTGCCCCCAGTGGCTTATATCAGAAGAGCAGTCTAGGAGCAATTTCTGCCTCAGACTTTAGGACTCTCTAGTTCTCTGTTGTACATACAAAGTGACAGGAAACATAAGACTGAATTAATTTTGCGTCTATTCACTTTATTTAGATACCCTATAAATACAGAAATCAGACACCGTTTAAAAATTGGATAGTAGCACTTGCTTTGTTAAATCAGAGGTCATAGAAGCAAAGTTCTACATACCAAGAGGAAACCAAGAACACAGATGTCTATCATAAGATAGTCAAATCTCACTTTCTTGATGATATACCAGTAATGCTTCTTTCATAACAAGTTACTCTGATTTTCTTCTTCAAAGAACTACAATGGAAGTAAGTTAAACACTGTAAATACTTTTATCTTTGTTTGTCTCTCTGTGTGTTGTGCACATGTGCACACCATGTTTGTAGGGGTCAGAGGACCACATACAGAAGTTGGCTATCTCCTTCTACCATGTGGGCTTTGGGCTTCAACCTCAGGTTATAAGGCTTGGTGGCAGATGTCCTTTCCTACTGGGTCATCTTGTCACTGTAGTTTTTCTTAAGGTCATTTCATTATTTGAGATAATGCTAATAGAGGGATCCTAAGAGATGCTTCCAATAGCTAATAGTGAGTACTGATGTGTCCAAAGGGAAAGGATATCCCAAGTATATTGTGACTCCACATCTCTAATGAACTTCAAGTCCCTTGGTTATCCTGGCTCAGAAAAGGGAATAAGTCAACACATGGAGAAAGAGAAACCAAATTCAAGTGCAGAACCCCCCCCCCCCGACTGACTGCTTTCACTCATCTTAGAAAATAAACATAGGGGGAGGTCTCAGAATGGATGAATATGAGTCTTGCAAAGTAATTGGTTCTCATTTAAAAAGACCATGCCATGCTCTTTGAACCTTCTACATATGGCTATTTTCTGCGTCTTTGCATATTGTGATGCAGATAAGCAGACATTGCCAGACTGGGATTGTAATGTTTAGACCCATTAGACAAGAAATCCATGTTCTGGTACTTTGTCATAGAAACACAAAAATGTGACGGTACAGTTTGTGTATACATGAAATGTCTTTTCTTCCTTATAGTTCCAGCCTACTTGTAAATTTAAAATAAAAATAAGTTTTAATTGGCTGAAGAGTTGATTCACAAAATGTAGAACAACCATAAAAACAATTGTCCAGATGTTTTTTAAATAAAAATAGTTTACAGTCCTGATGCATGCTACATTATCAGTTCGTTTTGAAAGCACCGTGATGAATTCAGAAGTCAGACAAAAAATGCCACACATTGTATAATTCCGCTTTTAATGAGCAATCCAGAATTTATTAGAATAAATCACAGAGAATGATTAGCCTGATTCTGGGAATGGAGAGTGAAGAGTATCTAGTGTGTGAATATAGGCTTCTTCTGAGGGTGCTACAATTATTCATCAGCATTGATGCTTGATGTTGTACATATGTCTAAACACAGTAAATAGCTGAGCTGTATCCTAAAAACACAAATGTGTGTTAGGTGTGCATTCTGTCTCAGCAAAATAAGAAAAATAAAAGAAATCCTTTCCTACAAGGGGGGGGGCATTCAATGAGAATAAAAGAGAAGAAGAAAATTCTTTCAATTAGAAGAAAGGAGACTGGAAGACTGAGGCTCTAGTGAAGGAATTAATCTCTAGAACCAAAATAGCTTTTAGTGTGGGTTATTCTGTGCCTCTGAACAGAACCTATCAGTCATAGCTATGCACATATCCTATATGGGAAGCCAAGGAAGGACACATGGATATAAAATAGGAATCAAAGCTTCTATTCAACTGGATTGCCATGAGAAATGGGTGTCATCACTTCTGTCAACTCTATATGATCTAAACACACCCAGGAATAGAACACTTCAATTCCATCAGGAGTGGAGGGGGTAGCAGCATTTTCTTGATTGCCAATTAATGAAGGGGGGATCAGCCCACTCCTGAGCAGTACAATTCTGGAAAGGTTGACTGGAGTTATATAAGAAAGCTCACTAATGTAGTGGAAAGGGGTTCAGTGGTTAATAGCACTGGTCACTCTTTCAGTGGACCTGGGCTCAATTCCTAGCATCATCAAGGCAGCTCACAACTGTCTGTAACATCAGTCTCTGAGGGTCTGTTGCCCTCTTCTGTCCTCTGTGGACATGCATGTAGTACATTTTATACATTCAGGCAAAACACTCTTACACATAAGAATAAATAAATGAATATTTTATAGAGAGCAAGATGAAAGCAAGCCAGGGAAATCAAACCAAAGGCAGGGGTTTTGCTACAGTTCTGGGATCACCTGATGAAGTTCCAGTGAGACTTCCCCTGATGAAGGACTGAAATTGGGATGTGTAAGCCAGAAAAAAAACTTTCTGCTCCTAAGTCTGATTTCTGTTAGTGTTTTAGCATATCACCAGAGAAACTAGAACAAGATGAGACATATAAACACTGAACTTTCTAAGTTTCCTGCAATCATCATTGTGATGATCCATGAAGTAGGAAGTTTTCTACAGCAAAATTAAATGTGCAAGTGCATCATGGTAAATCTTTTAAATTCTTTGAGAATTTCATGCATTATATTGTTCATAGTCTTACCCCACTTCTCCCTAATGCTCTCACCTTTAGAAGAGATTATTCTACAGCAGATGGCTGGGTCCTCTGGCTCTCACAATGTGTCTTTTTATAAGTGAAGAAAGTAAATGTAATATACAGAATTTAGTTTTTAATTATTTGAATATTGTTTTAATTGTGAGTACTTCCATTTAATACAACCACATGGAAAATTAGTACATATATTAACTATACTTCAAAGCTGTTAGTTCGTTAGAAATTTAGAATATATTTAGAAACTAAAGGATGCTTCCTACATGGAGTCAATAATTTTAGAAAACAAGCATATTGTTCTTAAAACTACATTAAAAATAACAATGTACAGAAAAGGAAAAAACAAAAAACAGTTCCCCCAAACCACTCTGTTAACTAAAGCATACAAAACCAAACAGCTGCTTTTGAGACTTGATCTTGCTGGTCTCCATGCTACAGCTGTGCATCTGGGGTTTCCTGAAAATGAGATGAAGTTAGGGAAATCTGGCTAAATGGGGATGAGCAGAAGTTGACATATTTGAATGTGTTTTTTTCTTTTTTGCTAGCATGTGTCAGAATCTTTTTTTAAATGCTAAAAATGTTGGAATCTGCTGGGAATTTAAGGAAATCATCAAGCAGAGATAGAGTCCTGGATTTGGGAGCCAGAGGTAGATGCCCTGTCCTAGGTCTGACTACCATAGAGCCAAAAGAGATTGACATGTTGAAGTCTTTGTTTTCAGTTTTCTGCCTTTCTACAAATCTGACGACTGCACAGATGCATCACCCTACATACTGAGCAGGTCTTTTTTAGAAATACGTATGCATATCCATATTCATACATGCATGTAACAATACTTAATGAAAAAAACATGAATTTGAGCAAGTAGGAGTATATAGGAGGGTTTAGAGGGAAGAAAGTAAGGGGGAATTATATAATTATAATCTCAAACAATAAAAGAGTTAAAACTGTTGAGGAAATATTGCATTCAGATATAAAAAAAGGAAAAATATATAAATGATCATAACTACAACTTCCAATATTTCTAGACAGGATCAAAAGAGCAAAATAGGACCATATAAGATGAGAAAACATAACAGCAGACATTTTCTCAGATCTAAAGCAAGACATTTTTCATTGTTAGATGAATCATCTCAATTAATAATCAACAAACAAATTTAAAAGTAAATACAATACAATAAATGGATGTAAAAATAAATAAAAACTATAGAATACCCCACAACAGCTATAGAATGTATATTTTCTCAGTAGCCAATGAAATTCATTCTAAAGTAAATCACATGTTGTAGCATAAAACAAGCCTGAATAAAAAGAAAGAAAAGAATTGTAAAACACTGAGGACACAGATGGAATATGTGGTCTTTCAATGACAGTGTTATATGGCTATATGGAATATTGTTTCTGTTAGAAACAATATGAGTAGTTAAGGCAAATATGTCCTTTTTAAGGATTAAAAACACAGTAGCTGTGTGTGAATTCCAGAGTTGTGCCATCTTGGTTTGAGTGCTTAAATGGCATTGATAAGGTCTTCCTCCCTCTACTGCCTTTGTCTTCCCAACTTCTGGGGTTCTATTACTATATGCCTCTAACTCTAGGACTCACAGGACTGAAGCATGACAGTTGAAAGTTCAAGACACAGTACAACCCTGTCAAAGAAAGGAGATGGTGGCAGGGGTGAGGAAAGGGAAAAGGGGAATGAAAGAGGGAGAGGGAAGGGAAGAGAATGGAAGGGAACAAGAAAGTACAAATAAGATGGCATTTATTTCAAATAACAGTTTATAAATAAGTATGAATAAGAATTAGAAAACTTAAAACATATAAACCATAACTTAAAATACTTTGATACGTGTTTCATAAAATAAAGTCTAAACTAGATGTAAAGAGAAATAATTAGAGACATGTTGCTATGGATTTTATTTGTAATGCATTAAACCCAAGGAAAAAAGAAGAGGAAAGTGTCATGATGGCCTGTATAAAACCTAATTACAGTTTCACTGTGACCCAGGCTAGCATTGACCTTACTGCATAGCTATCTTCTTGCCTCCACTTCCACCATGACCAAAACCAAAGAACAAATCAATATTCAAAAGTATACAAAGTAAACACACTCATGGTTAAAGAAAAACATGCATACTCAAATCCAAAGTAGACTAGAAGTTGACAACAGGAAAAAAAGAACAGGAAAAATAAATCCAAACTTAGGCCTATCTTACTGATCTATTTACTCAAAGCAGAACATGAAGAAAAATAAGGAGAACTGTTACTAGAGGGATAACAAAGAATGACATAAGAAAAAAAAAAAATCAAAGTTACAACCAATTTTATCACCAACAATAGAGACCAGAGTGTGATTTTCTTCAGTGGTGTATCCACTGGTAAATTGTCATTGATGGCTAAATAAGTTCTCAACCGTACTCAAATGAAAGGTAAATAAAATCAGTGGGTTACACATACACACACACAAAAAGAAGACATAAAAGTGAGAGAGAATTTGAGAGAAAAGGTTTTAGTGACAGAGACGGGAAAGAGGATTGCCAATGACTACAAGTCATTTATACAAAGGAAACTGTCAAACAAGTTTAAATGTCAAGACAATACTACTTAATCAAGATGGAAGCCAATCTCTCTCTTGCTTTTGAGCTCAGAGCATAATACCTGTAACGGACACAAGAGCTCTCACCCACCAAATCTGAGGGACCTGCTCTTCCTGTCAGGTTGCTGCCAGGCAAGTGATGTTGTGCTCCTGGTCCAACATGGAGGAATCTGCATCTGAGATGGCAAGATGGAGTTGAGGGATAATGTGCTGTCCTCCCTACAGAATATAGTATATCTCAACATTTAATCCTCAAACCACCCTAGGATGAAAACTGCTACTACCATTATGGTACACCAAGGGTGACCAGTAAGCTGTAAGGGCAGGATCTTACACAAGATGCAGACGAGAAACATTTCTAGGCCACTGTACTGACAGATTTTAAAATTAAAATGACACAATATCTCGGCGGCCATGTATGCGTGATAAACGGTGAAATAACGTCTACAGTTGAGTTTTATTGTACTTATATTTTAAATTTTGAATTATTTTAGGAAAGACACTATAATCTGTTTTATTTGGCTTTAAAAGGATTCCACAACTAGATAATTTATAATAAATCAAACTTAATTAGTTTATGCTTCTACAAGATAAGAAACCTTGAAATAAAGTGATTCAGTAAGAGCTTTTTGCTACTTCCCCCTAGGACAAAGTGACAGAGAGAAGAAGAGGCGGAGAAGACATGGGGGAGGGAGAAAGAGAAAGAAGAACAGAGGGAGAGAGAGCACACGAAGAAGCCAACCTTGTCTTATTTTTTCTTTCTTTCTTTTGTTTTTGAGATTATAAAATAATCACATCATTTCCCCATTCTCTTTTCCCCTTCCAAGCATCCCATACACTCCTCCTTGCTCTCTTTTAAATTCATGGCCTCCCATTGATGAAGACACCAATACAACCCACTGAACATGGAGAAGTCAAACTGGTGTCTATTTAGAGCAGGAGTGGGTGGGTTGGTGAGCAGGGGGAGGGAGTAAGGGATAGGGGGGGGGGTTGGAGTGGAAACCAGGAAAGGGGATAACATTTGAAATGTAAATAAAGAAAATACCTAATTAAAAAATAATCCTTTTTGCTTCCATAAACGGTCATCTTCATACCTGTAGTAATCCACTCAATTTCCCTTTCATAGCAGAGCCAATAGTAAGGATGCAGTGCAACCACCCGCTTTGGAGCATGGGGAGACGTATTCAAACCACACAAGTCTACCTACTCTCCTAAATTATTACCCACGTACAATTCCTTCACCATATCCCAGTAGTTCTGATTTTACCCCATTCCAGCATTAGCTCAGTGGACCAGAGTCTTATCAGCATCAGGCACAAGTGAGCTTGGGTTATGATTAAGCCTACAGGGAAATCTTTTCTAGCTGTAGGCCTGTGCAACTGAGCAAAGCACCTATTTATGATCAGGCCTATGGTAGACATTCCCTCTCCAAAAGGAAAACATAGGCAGGGAGAAAGGTGTAAGTGGACCCACGTAAGCCCAACACAGCAGGGAAGCTAAAGAAATTAATAAGTCAGAAAACAATCTTTGTGGCTATACCTTGATCTGAGGACACGGAGACACAGGCTGTGTCAGGGGCTCAAGCATTCCCATCCCTCGTCTTTGACTGAGCTCAGCACCCACAGCAGCTTTTAGAGGCTAAAGCTCTAACCCTGAAGCATTTCTAAGCTGGAGCTGTATATGAGCTTGGGGGCTCTAGAGTCCTGGAATGCAGGGCTAACCACATTCCTGTGGCTCCATTAGGCACTATTAGGAACTTTGCAGGAATCTGCCCCTGCTACAGGTTGTTGTCTGGGCTACAGGCTGTTCAATGCATTCATTGAATCTTAAGTTGCAGCCGCTATAGCATGGCAGGCCATTTTCTGCATGTTTGCACCACAGGAACATCACCAAGACCAGTTGTTGGCCTCTCCAAAGTCAGAGAACTTTCTTAGTTCACAGGGCCCTAAAAACATTACACCATTCTGGAAATGGCAGCCTCATGATGTCTGAAATGCCTTCAGATTCATTTCTGCCATCACTCTCCTATTTTGACAAATACCACCTGCCTTCCTCTTTTTGCTCATCCATCACAAAGATGGCCACATCTTCCCACAAGTTGTTTTTTTTTTTTTTTAACTTGGCTAGGCTGGGAATCCTTCAAATGTCTGATACTGTTTCCATTCTAATTACAGACCTCCTTACACTTTCTCCTCTCATTTGGAAGCATGTGTTGGAAAGAAGCCATGTACTTTCGACACCTTTTTTAAGAAGTATTTTTAGTAGTTTATTCCCAAGGGTCTACCTTCTATGAAACACACTAGGACATGAACACAATTTAAAAATATTCTTCACCACTTTGTAGTAAGAACAATCTTTACTCCAGTTTCTGATAAGATATTCTTGATTTTCATCTTCATCCTCATTAGGGTGTCCACATGACAACTTTTGTATCATATAGGAAGTCTTATGCTTTCAATTTAACTTTTCTCTTTCTTGGATTCCTCACAAGAATGAGGAATGAGTGACTCTTACTGTTTCAACCACAGAATGAATGACTCTTACTGTTCCAGTCATAGAATGAATGAATATTACTGTCCCAATCATAGAAATACAGGCTTCTTCTTTAGCCTGCTTTTCCAAATTCAAGAACATCTTTGGGTATTTGTCATAGTAACACTTCATTGCTAATAATGTGCTCTCTATTGATCCTTTAAGTGCTACCATAACAAAATACCCCACACACAGTGTAACTTATGAAAAACTTAATTGCCTCCAGAATGTAAAAATTAAGAGTGGGGCTTTCTTGATGTATCAAGTCGGGGCAAGAGGGCAAGGAGATTATAGGAATGGGAAAAGATAGAAATAGAGATAGGCAAGAAGGAGGAGGAGAGAAGAAGAGTAAGAAAAGTGGTAGGGAAAAGAGGGATGGGGAGGCAGCGAGAAACAAGTATAACTGATTCCTATCTTACCCTCCTAATACTGACATTAATACAGCTTCATGGCTTAGCCGTATCTCATTTGGCCCCACCTTTCCATCTGGAATTAAGTTTCTAAGAAGCACATTTTGAAGAGGGACATAAAAGACATTCATCAGGTATAAACCATCCAGTCCTCCAAAGTCCATCACCTCCTCTAGTTTTACCTTTTAAGCACTTCTCACTTCACTCCTGTTCTTGTACTAGAGACATTTTGCTTGGATGCCCCTTGATCGGTGATTCTCAACCTGCTGTCTCTCTTTAATAGAGCTCCTCATTCTGTGGTGACCCTCAACCATAACATTATGTTGTTGCTACTTCATGACTGTAATTTTGCTAGTATTAAGAATAGTAATGTAAATATCTGATATGTGGGATATCTGCTATGTAGCCACCAAAGGGGTCATGACCCACAGGTTGATAACTGCTGCCCTGAATAGAGTGCTTTCAATTCTGGTTCCACAAGTTTATAATCAAAACACAAAATGTTTTTTTTTCTGAAGCTCTCTTACCAAAACTCTTATGGGATATACATGATTAAGGAAGAAATTTTGACTGGAAGAATAACCCAAAATCTCATTAAATAAAACATACTAAACAAGGTATAAAGGAAGTTTGAGCAGCCTTCATTCTACTAAATACTTATGATGAGCTTTGAACTCCAAGAGTTCAAATGGTCCTTAAACTAGCTTCCAATCCACATTCCTTAACACAGATATAGTGATTTGTCTGTTCATTAAGTTATTTACCCAGTTTCTAACTTACTACTAATCTATAAGCTTGATCTCACATCACTGACCTGAGCTTATTAATCTATCTCTGGTTAACTTGATTCTGGTCAAGCTTCCTCATTTGTCAGCACCAGTATATTAATTAAGAAATAGTCCCGTTACTACTGTCTGACATTGCATGACACTGCCTTCTTTATTTATGAGGTCGTTGAGCATTTGCTTACTGTGTAAGCTCAGGCTGTTGGTTTCTTCTCTGCTTGATTATTATATAGCCTTTCAGGATCCTTTGTGTACAAGCAAAGAAAAAGAAGAAAATCTCTCTCTCTCTCTCTCTCTCTCTCTCTCTCTCTCTCTCTGTGTGTGTGTGTGTGTGTGTGTCTGTGTGTGTGTGTGTCTGTGTCTGTGTGTCTGTGTGTGTTGTGGTTTAGCTATAGTGTGTACCAAAAGAAACTATAAGTAAGGGAGCATGGCATGGGTGTCTTTAGATTCAAATATTAAGTCTCCTCTAGTGAAGGGACATGAGCATAAAAGAGGGCTGATAGACAGACATGAATCCTGGAATTGGTTCTGGAAAGGGGGTGCACTAAGCAGCAATTCCTTGTCTCCATGACATTCTGTAAACTTGTGGAACACAGAACTCTTTTTTTTTTTTTTAATTAATCAGATTTTTTTTTTTGGATATTTCAAATGCTTTCATTTAACTCATCCTCATATTTGCTTTTGTTTTATCTTTTTGTTTGTACAAAAATGAAAACTGATTTTTTTTTACAATCTACTCTTTCTCTTGAGCTTCTAGTTAGTTTGTTAATCTTATTTTTATTAGATACTTTATTTATGTACATTTCAAATGTTATCCCCTTTCTCAGTTTCCACTCCGGAAAGCCCCTATCTAATCTCCCCTCCCCCTGCTTCAGTGAGGGAGTTTCCCTACCCACCCATCCACTCCCACCTCCCCCTGCCCTGGCATTTCCCTACCTTGGGGCCTTGTGCCTTCATTGGACCAAGGACCTCTCTTCCCATTGATGCCAGACAAGGTCATCCTCTGCTACCTATGTGACTGGAGCCGTGGGTCTCTCCATGTGTTTGGTTGGTGGTTTAGTCCCTAGGAGCTGGGGGGTGGGTATGGGGTCTCCTTCAGTCCTTCTTAGAAGAGATAACAAAATACTCATGGGAGGAAATACAAAGACAACATGTGGAACAGAGACTGAAGGAATTCAGAGACTGCCTCACCTGGGGATCCGTCCCATATACAGATACCAAACCCAGACACTACTGTGAATGCCAAGAAGTGCTTGCTGAAAGGAGCCTGATATAGCTGTCTCCTGAAAGAGTCTGCCAGAGTCTGACAAATTCAGAGATGGAAGCTCGAAGTCAACCATTGGACTGAGCATGGGGTCACCAATGAAGGAGTTAGAGAAAGGACTGAAGAAGCTGAAGATTTGCAACCCCATAGGGAGAACAATATCAAAGAACACAGAATTCTTAAAACTTGCCTTCTGACTGAGTTTTGGAGACTTGAGTGTGGGTGACAGCACTGAATGATAAGCTGTCACAGGGGAAATTATATGATTTTTGTATCTGCTTGTAGAAGAGAATGTGCAGTTGGTTAATTTGGCAATCAATCAGATGTGAAGGAAGATGAAAATTACATTAAAAATAATTAACTAGCCCATTCTAGTCTGAATCTTCAACCAGGATGAGGAAGTAGGTTGTCACTTTTCACCAAGATTTTCTCACAATTATAGTAAAGTGATAACTCATGTGTCATGGAGACAAGGAATTGCTGCTAGAGTTCAATGCTACCTTGAGCTATGAAGGCAGCCATTAGAAACTAAAAAGGGGGAAATATTTTCTCTCCTTAAATCTACTATCTGTACCTAAAATGGTTTTGTGTAATGGCTCAAAAGACAGGTTGTTTTCCATGGGCATTTTTAAATTTAGACATCTGTAATCTATTCTTCCTCATTAAAAAAAAAAATCTAATCTGTCATCTGAGTTGAGCTCAGTGGGTAAATGAATCGCTGCACAAGTGCAAACACCTGAGTCAGATCCTCAGTACCCACAGAAAGTTAGGCCTGGAGGCCCAGGTCTATAACCAGGACTGTGGAGTGAAGACAGTGATTCCAGTCTATCCAATATGAGAGCTTCAGATTCAGTGAATGAGCAAATTACAAACAATAATGTGGAGAGCAATGGAAGAAGACAACAACATCAACCTTTGGCTTCTTCATGCATATACATATATATGCACTCATGTACACACACATAAATGACAGGAGCCATCTAGGAGAGGCTAAGGCCCACAGGTGACTTTCCTGGAGGTGGCCCACATTTTTGCTTTGCCTAAGATGGGTGAGCTCTGAGAAGCAAGATCCCAAGAGACTTCATCTCAGGATTGCTTCTTGCAGCTGATATGCATTTCCTGTCACTATTACATAGCCTACTGATTCCTAGGCATTAGCCCACACTATTGAGCAAATTTCCTACAGATAACAGAAAGATGAGCTTTCATGAATTAATGCTATTTAGATAAATTAACAATTTCATAGAATTCCAGATTCATTTCAAATAATTTTAGGAAGAAAGTTTTAAGAGATAGTTTTAGTTGTTTTGCTAGAAAGATATAACAAAGTTAGAATAAAGAATAGAGTGTACCTTCTCCTTATAAATACTAAGTAAAAGCTATATAATAAGAAATACAATGAGATTTCATATTTACACTAAAAAAGAGGTATAAGCTAGGGACAAATTTGTGCCCAAGGAAAAGCACTCAAGTCCAAGGAGGAAGCCACAGGTGTGCACTATGATAAAGTAAGGCCATGTAAAAACTGTTGCTTTCAACTTATAATGAACTTACGGAATGGAATGCTGCTTTGAACTTGTTATTGATATCCTTTTGTTATTCCTCTTTTATGTAATATTTTTAATGAGGTAATTCTTTCTTAAATAGTGATTTTTTTTTCTGTAAAAGCTATAAAAGGCTGAAAGCAATAAAGAAAGGTGGTGTAGCCATTTCCTCTTCATCCTGTGTGTCTGTGTGTTGTCTGTGTGAGTGACATCTTTCTATCCTTTCTTTTCTCTCTGGTTCACAAAGAATTAATGAGTTCCAAGAAGTGGGAGTGGGTGGGTGGGTGGGGGTGGGGGTGGAGGAGGGTGTGAGGGACTTTTGGGATAGCATTGGAAATGTAAATGAAATGAATCCCTAATTAAAAAGAAAGAAAGAAAAAAAAAGAATTAATGAGTTCCATACCTCTCACATGACCAGTAGGAGGTGCTTGAGCCAGAGAGGAGAGGAGTGCTTATTTAAAGAACAAATAAAAAGAGTTACAAAGTAAGAATCAGCACTTATTTAAGCATATATAATAAGAAACCATATCCTAAAGCACAAATAATAAAAAAAATTACAGAGTAAGAGACCAGAACTTATTTAAGTACAAAGAATTAAGTTGCCAGTGCTTATTAAAGCACAGAATAGTAAGAGTTGTCTATAGCACTTATTAATTCATAGAATCGTAAGAAAGAGTTGTTTCCAGTGCTTAATAAAGCACAGAGAGTTATAAAGTAAAAATACATCTCTTAGTCAAGCATGGAAAGTTAAATAGAAAAGAAACCAATGCTTAATAAAGCATAAATAGTAATAAGACGATAAGGCCAAGGATCATTCAGTCTTTAGACTTTACCCAAGTCTATTTTCCATTTTAGCTCCTTTCCCTACAGGCAGACAGGCCCCCTGCGCATGAATACACATGCACCTGAAATCTCTAGACAGTTCTTTCCTTGATTTAAAGAAGTAATACATCTTCTAGGTTTTGTTTCTGCATGAGAATTCAGTTTCTGCAATGACATGTGTATAAGAAAAAATTAAATGGAAATGTAACATTCTAAAATTTGATAACAAATACTTATAAGAGTGAGTCACCTGAACTACTTATTTAAATTTTAATGTAAATAATAGTTAAAATACAAATGACTGTGCTCTGAAAACCCGTAGTCTCTTCCTTGGTGATCAGACCTTTCCTTATCCAAACTAAATGTATCAATAGCCACAGGTTAGGCTATAATACAAAGGCAATAGGGTGTCATCTCTGTGCCGTTTAAATATCTAAAATCTTTTGAAATTTATAGCTGAGATACTGGCTTGAAAGAAAAGATGTTTTGGGACTCAAAGAAATGTCCTAAAAATTTCAAGACAAATTTTATGCCACACACAAAGAAGAAAATCTCATTTGGGAAAATAGATGAAGGTCAAGATATCCTTGTTCCCTGAGAAACAACTTCCTTCATAAACTAGCAGAGCACCAGAAGTTGTCACGAGACAAGAAAGGGGACTGTTTTCAGTGTTTCCTGTTAATAGCCCTGCATCTTACCACTGGACTGAGATCCACAAATAATTCAGGAATTTGTCAAAAGAATGTAAAGAGAATGTCTGTGACTCAGTCCTATGTTGTATGTACCAAAAGTATTGGATGTCTCACAAGCCTCCCTCAGCTTTAGTAAATTGTAAGCCAAGGTTAGGAGTCTGCCTACAAGTGAATGAAGGCCTTTTTATGTCTAGTGAGAAACAGCCAAGAAAATTGGCTGTAGGATGGGATTCTGCAGATACATCGAAAGCAGCCCTGTCGGATTCAGAGAAGTACAGACAGGAGTGAAATTTTTCTTTAGGGGGCCAAGAGTCATGTGCTAAATGCATGTGCTGAAGATGAAAACATGTTGGCATGACAGGACCACTGGAATAATCAATAGGTGATGAGGAACAATGATTAGAGAATGTCAAGAGACACCAGCATAGGAGGACAGGACAGGCTGACAAGGTGTTCCCTACTTTCCAAACCATATCCTCATTTCCATACCTTAGTTCTTAAGATTCAGAGAAATATTGAGTTCCATAAGCTCATATATTTGAATGCTTGATCTCCAATTGGTAGAACTGTTTGAAAAAGGTTAGGAGCTATGGTTTTGTTGGAGGAGGTGTGTCACTGGGATTAGGCTTCAAGGTTTTAATTGCCCAAGTCATTCCAAATTGTTTTTGTTATTGAAGTTCAGGGATGGTTGGAAATGCTAACATAAGAGAGACAAAAGAAAATGGTTAGTGAGCTGGGGATAGAATTAATAATAAAACATTTGTTCATGAGCATGAAATGGCATTTAACATATTTTTAATAAAGATTAGACAGACTATTTTTACTCTGCAATGTTTACTTGTGAACTTACGGACATCTTCAAGTATACACAAAATCAAATCAACAGCAAGAATGCTTTATGCAGTAACTATCCACTTTGGTGTATATGTGTGGTAAATGTGATGTGTCTGTGGACATCTGAGGACAGGTGAGTGTGTGTGTGTGTGTGTGTGTGTGTGTGTGTGTGTGTGTGTAAGTATGAGGGTGTGATTGCAATGGATCTCACTTAGAAGTCAGAGGATAATCTCATGTTAGTGTTCTCCCTCTCGACTTTTTGGACAGGGTCTCTTGTTGCTTTTTTCTGCCTATGTCCTGCATCCTGGCTACAAGTTTCCAGAGATTCACCTATCTCCACTGCTTATCTTGCCATGGGAATGCCGGGATTACAGGTGTAGGCTATCATGTCTTGCTTTATATGGGTTCAAGCCCAGTTCCTAATTCTTGTGCAGCAATAAGTGTTTTAACTATTAAGACATCTCACCAGCCTGAGAATATCTATATTAAGGGGAAATTATTACAATAAATAACATGCCAGGCAATACTATTTAACATTGAGTAGTCTTATATGTATAGTACGTATAATGTATCATTAAAACTACAGCAATATAGTTTGCATAAATATTGCAGCAGTTTGAGTTAGAATGGTTTCCATAGGCTCATGTATTTGAATGCTTGATCTCCTGTTGATGGAACTGTTTGGGGAAGGTTTGGAGTTGTGGCCTTGTTGGTATGTCACTGGGATTAGGCGTCATGATTTTAAAAGCCCATGCCATTCCAAGTTCGTTCTCTCTCTGCTTCTTCACTGTAGATAAATGTAAGGTTCCATCTACTGCCCCCAACACCATATCTGTCTGCCAATTGCAATGCCCTCTTCCATAATGGTTATGGATTTATCCTCTGAAACTGTAAGACCCCCATTAGTGCCACTTCTTCTATACGTTGCCTTGGTCGTGGGATTTTATTGCAGCAACCGTAAAGCAATTATGACAAACCTTTAAGAAAAAAAAAAAAAAACCAGATGTCTAAATCACACATACTTGACATTCACCATTTGTTTTAGAATATTAGAAAAATTCCAGCATCAATATCTCTATAGAACTAAGAAAACTGTCCTTGTCAATCAGAATCCAATGAAGAATGTAAGCATGGGTGAGCATATAGACAAGCCTGTGGGTGTAAAGAGGAGCATAACTTGCTGAGGTATTATGGGAAGTTCTAAACTCTCCACAGTTGGCATCCAAAAAAATTAAAAAAGAGGTTCAACTGAGGATGATTCAGTGAAAAAATACTAGAATCACATACACAGAAGCACAAAGCATGAATCCTTGGCAACATGACAGAAAGGACACCCCTAAATCATGCAGGCAAAAAATACAACCTTTGGGATGTGACAAAAATAAATCAGTAAAATCATGCATGTGAAACCAACCTTGGAAATGTGGCAGATAGAGAAGCAGAGATTCCCTGGGAGGTGGAAAAGCAATGCCAAAGTGCACTGAATGGAGTTGCTTACTTAATAATGGGGCTTGCTTTTTCAGACCTTTAGTTTGAAGATAAGAATTGGGGAAAAAAAAACTTTGCAAGTTTTAGAAGGCAAAATTTGTCCTAAAACAATCCCAGTGGTATTGATGACTTTCTTTAGCTCCACTGGTGAACCTCAAAGAGCTCCTCTTTCCAGGTTGCCCCTAGATGCAGTCCTCATGTACACCTAGGGGCCTGGATTCTCATTCCAAAGAGAAAATCTTTCCAGCAAATATTCAGCAATCATTACATGTAATGACAATTCTGGAATTTTGGGTTCTTTAAAAAACACAAAAATATTATAAGAATATATTTTTGTTTTAATCCAAAGTGTGAGGATATGGAGCTCTTCATATCATCTGACTATGATTTCTTTAATGTTCTAGCAGAGGCTAGAATGCCAACTTTAACAACAGAAATAACAGGAAGCAACAATTACTTTTCCTTAATATCTCTTAACATCAATGGTCTCAACTCCCCAATAAAAAGACATAGACTAACAAACTGGCTACACGAACAAGACCCAACATTTTGCTGCTTACAGGAAACACATCTCAGAGAAAAAGATAGACACTACCTCAGAATGAAAGGCTGGAAAACAATTTTCCAAGCAAATGGTATGAAGAAACAAGCTGGAGTTGCCATCCTAATATCTGATAAGATTGACTTCCAACCCAAAGTCATCAAAAAAGACAAGGAGGGGCACTTCGTTCTCATCAAAGGTAAAATCCTCCAAGAGGAACTCTCAATTCTGAATATCTATGCTCCAAATACAAGGGCAGCCACATTCATTAAAGAAACTTTAGTAAAGCTCAAAGCACACATTGCACCTCACACAATAATAGTGGGAGACTTCAACACACCACTTTCACCAATGGACAGATAATGGAAACAGGAACTAAACAATGACACACTGAAACTAACAGAAGTGATGAAACAAATGGATCTGACAGATCTCTACAGAACATTTTATCCTAAAACAAAAGGATATACCTTCTTCTCAGCACCTCATGGTACCTTCTCCAAAATTGACCACATAATAGGTCACAAAACAGGCCTCAACAGATTCAAAAATATTGAAATTGTCCCATGTATCCTATCAGATCACCATGCACTAAGGCTGATCTTCAATAACAAAAAAAATAACAGAAAGTCAACACTCACGTGGAAACTGAACAACACTCTTCTCAATGATACCTTGGTCAAGGAAGGAATAAAGAAAGAAATTAAAGACTTTTTAGAGTTTAATGAAAATGAAGCCACAACGTACCCAAACCTTTGGGACACAATGAAAGCATTTCTAAGAGGGAAACTTGTAGCTCTGAGTGCCTCCAAGAAGAAACGGGAGAGAGCACATACTAGCAGCTTGACAACACATCTAAAAGCTCTAGAAAAAAAGGAAGCAAATTCACCCAAGAGGAGTAGATGGCAGGAAATAATCAAACTCAGGGGTGAAATCAACCAAGTGGAAACAAGAAGAACTATTCAAAGAATTAACCAAACGAGGAGTTGGTTCTTTGAGAAAATCAACAAGATAGATAAACCCTTAGCTAGACTCACTAGAGAGCACAGGGACAAAATCCTAATCAACAAAATCAGAACTGAAAAGAGAGACATAACAACAGATCCTGAAGAAATCCAAAACACCATCAGATCCTTCTACAAAAGGCTATACTCGACAAAACTGGAAAACCTGGACGAAATGGACAAATTTCTGGACAGATACCAGGTACCAAAGTTGAATCAGGATCAAGTTGACCTTCTAAACAGTCCCATATCCCCTAAAGAAATAGAAGCAGTTATAAATAGTCTCCCAGCCAAAAAAAAGCCCAGGACCAGACAGGTTTAGTGCAGAGTTCTATCAGACCTTCAAAGAAGATCTAATTCCAGTTCTGCACAAACTTTTTCACAAGACAGAAGTAGAAGGTACTCTGCCCAACTCATTTTATGAAGCCACTATTACTCTGATACCTAAACCACAGAAAGATCCAACAAAGATAGAGAACTTCAGACCAATTTCTCTTATGAATATCGATGCAAAAATCCTCAATAAAATTCTCACTAACCGAATCCAAGAACACATTAAAGCAATCATCCATCCTGACCAAGTAGGTTTTATTCCAGGGATGCAGGGATGGTTTAATATACGAAAATCCATCAATGTAATCCATTAAATAAACAAACTCAAAGACAAAAACCACATGATCATCTCGTTAGATGCAGAAAAAGCATTTGACAAGATCCAACACCCATTCATGATAAAAGTTCTGGAAAGATCAGGAATTCAAGGCCCATACCTAAACATGATAAAAGCAATCTACAGCAAACCAATAGCCAACATCAAAGTAAATGGAGAGAAGCTGGAAGCAATCCCACTAAAATCAGGGACTAGACAAGGCTGCCCACTTTCTCCCTACCTTTTCAACATAGTACTTGAAGTATTAGCCAGAGCAATTCGACAACAAAAGGAGATCAAGGGGATACAAATTGGAAAAGAGGAAGTCAAAATATCACTTTTTGCAGATGATATGATAGTATATATAAGTGACCCCAAAAATTCCACCAGAGAACTCCTAAACCTGATAAACAGCTTCGGTGAAGTAGCTGGATATAAAATAAACTCAAACAAGTCAATGGCCTTTCTCTATACAAAGAATAAACAGGCTGAGAAAGAAATTAGGGAAACAACACCCTTCTCAATAGTCACAAATAATATAAAATATCTTGGCGTGACTCTAACAAAGGAAGTGAAAGATCTGTATGATAAAAACTTCAAGTCTCTGAAGAAAGAAATTAAAGAAGATCTCAGAAGATGGAAAGATCTCCCATGCTCATGGATTGGCAGGATCAACATTGTAAAAATGGCTATTTTGCCAAAAGCAATCTACAGATTCAATGCAATCCACATCAAAATTCCAACTCAATTCTTCAACGAATTAGAAGGAGCAATTTGCAAATTCATCTGGAATAACAAAAAACCTAGGATAGCAAAAACTCTTCTCAAGGATAAAAAAACCTCTGCTGGAATCACCATGCCTGACCTAAAGCTTTACTACAGAGCAATTGTGATAAAAATTGCATGGTACTGGTATAGAGACAGACAAGTAGACTAATGGAATAGAATTGAAGACCCAGAAATGAACCCACACACCTATGGTCACTTGATCTTCGACAAGGGAGCTAAAACCATCCAGTGGAAGAAAGACAGCATTTTCAACAATTGGTGCTAGCACAACTGGTTGTTATCATGTAGAAGAATGCGAATCGATCCATACTTATCTCCTTGTACTAAGGTCAAATCTAAGTGGATCAAGGAACTTCACTTAAAACCAGAGACACTGAATCTTATAGAGGAGAAAGTGGGGAAAAGCCTTGAAGATATGGGCACAGGGGAAAAATTCCTGAACAGAACAGCAATGGCTTGTGCTGTAAGATCGAGAATTGACAAATGGGACCTAATGAAACTCCAAAGTTTCTGCAAGGCAAAAGACACCGTCAATAAGACAAAAAGACCACCAACAGATTGGGAAAGGATCTTTACCTATCCTAAATCAGATAGGGGACTAATATCCAACATATATAAAGAACTCAAGAAGGTGGACTTCAGAAAATCAAATAACCCCATTAAAAAATGGGGCTCAGAACTGAACAAAGAATTCTCACCTGAGGAATACCGAATGGCAGAGAAGCACCTGAAAAAATGTTCAACATCCTTAATCATCAGGGAAACGCAAATCAAAACAACCCTGAGATTCCACCTCACACCAGTCAGAATGGCTAAGATCAAAAATTCAGGTGACAGCAGATGCTGGCTTGGATGTGAAGAAAGAGGAACACTCCTCCATTGTTGGTGGGATTGCAGGCTTGTACAACCACTCTGGAAATCTGTCTGGCGGTTCCTCAGAAAATTGGACATAGTACTACCGGAAGATCCAGCAATACCTCTCCTGGGCATATATCCAGAAGATGCCCCAACTGGTAAGAAGGACACATGCTCCACTATGTTCATAGCAGCCTTATTTATAATAGCCAGAAGCTGGAAAGAACCCAGATGCCCCTCAACAGAGGAATGGATACAGAAAATGTGGTACATCTACACAATGGAGTACTACTCAGCTATTAAAAAGAATGAATTTATGAAATTCCTAGCCAAATGGATGGACCTGGAGGGCATCATCCTGTGTGAGGTAACACATTCACAAAAGAACTTACACAATATGTACTCACTGATAAGTGGATATTAGCCCAAAACCTAGGATACCCAAGATATAAGATACAATTTCCTAAACACATGAAACTCAAGAAAAATGAAGACTGAAGTGTGGACACTATGCCCCTCCTTAGAAGTGGGAAAAAAACACCCTTGGAAGGAGTTACAGAGACAAAGTTTGGAGCTGAGATGAAAGGATGGACCATGTAGAGTCTGCCATATCCAGGGATCCACCCCATAATCAGCATCCAAACGCTGACACCATTGCATACACTAGCAAGATTTTATCGAAAGGACCCAGATGTAGCTGTCTCTTGTGAGACTATGCCGGTGCCTAGCAAACACAGAAGTGGATGCTCACAGTCAGCTAATGGATGGGTCACAGGGCTCCCAATGGAGGAGCTAGAGAAAGTACCCAAGGAGCTAAAGGGATCTGCAACCCTATAGGTGGAACAACATTATGAACTAACCAGTACCCCGGAGCTCTTGACTCTAGCTGCATATGTATCAAAAGAAGGCCTAGTCGGCCATCACTGGAAAGAGAGGCCCATTGGACACGCAAACTTTATATGCCCCAGTACAGGGGAACGCCAGGGCCAAAAAGGTGGAGTGGGTGGGTAGGGGAGTGGGGGTGGGTGGGTATGGGGGACTTTTGGTATAGCATTGGAAATGTAAATGAGCTAAATACCTAATAAAAAATTTAAAAAAAATAAAAAAATAACTACAGGAGTTTATGGCCTTTTGCCTCAGAGACAGTAGGGATGGAGTAGATTGCCCTCTCAAGGATTTATTGTGCACCCAGAAATTATAGATGAATATTTCAAAGGAGAAATTAAAATTATGGCCTTTATAAAAAGAAAGATGCAGTTTAATTCAGATGATAGGATTGCTCAGCTGCTACTCTTCCCTACGTCAAAGGCAAAACTGTACCAATACAAAATCAGGTTGGTGGGGGTTGGAAGTACTGAAAAACATGTGTTCTGGCAAAGATTTGTTAATAATCAGAGAGGAAAACTAAAATAGCAAGTAAATGGCATAATTGTATATGAGCTGATATAACTATCATTTCACAAAAATTTTGGAATTTAGAATGGCCATTTCAAAAGCTTTATACCCAGTTTCTAGGAATTGCAACATCATCTCAGATAAAACAAAGTGTGCAAGGCCTTAATGTATGGGATGGAATGGTCAAAAAGTAAAGCTAAAGTCTTATGTAGCTGACATTCCCATACATTTATGGGGACAGGTTGTTTTACAACACTGGGGTACCCAGATTAATATTCCCAGAGATAGAGCATAGTCAAATAAGGGATGAAATTATAGATGCTCCTGGGGAAGTTATTGATATATGTCATCAAAAAAATAAAAAATAAAAAAACCCAGGTTATGCAAATTATCCAAACTCAAGACATAATGCAAGGATTGAGTTTCCAAATTTATAACAGAACCACTGCTGAAGTACCAATTTTCATACCTTTAAAATGGTTGAAGTACTAGCCTGTGTAAGTAGGTCAATGACCCTTGACTAAGGAAAATTTACAGGCATTTGAGCAGCTGGTACAAGAGCAGCTGGATGCTCAGCATAGAAAAGAGTTTACCAGCCCCTGGAATTTCCCTGCATTTTTGAGAGAGAGAAAGAGAGAGAGAGAGAGATATCAAGAAAGGAAGAAATCATTAAAGAAGAACTCAGAAGATGGAAAAATCTCCCATGCTCATGGATTGGCAAGATCAATATAGTAAAAATGACTGTCTTGCCAAAAGCAATCTACAGATTCAATGTAATCCCCATCAAAATTCCAACTCAATTCTTCAAGGAACTAGAAAGGGCAATCTGCAAATCCATCTGGAATAACAAAAAAACCTAGGATAGCAAAAACTCTTCTCAAGGATAAAAGAACTTCTGGTGGAATCACCATGCCTAACTTATAGCTGTACTACAGAGCAATTGTGATAAAAACTGCATGGTACTGCTATAGTGACAGACAAGTAGACCAATGGAATAGAATTGAAGACCCAGAAATGAACCCACACACCTATGGTCACTTGATCTTTGACAAGGGAGCTAAAACCATCCAGTGGAAAAAAGACAGCATTTTCAACAAATGGTGCTGGCACAACTGGCGGTTATCATATAGAAGAATACGAATTGATCCATTCCTATCTCCTTGTACTAAGGTCAAATCTAAGTGGATCAAGAAACTCCACATAAAACCAGAGACAGTGAAACTTATAGAGGAGAAAGTAGGGAAAAGCCTCGAAGATATGGGTACAGGGGAAAAAATCCTGAATAGAACAGCAATGGCTTGTGCTGTAAGATCGAGAATCGACAAATGGGACCTCATAAAATTGCAAAGCTTCTGTAAGGCACAAGACACCGTCAATAAGACAAAAAGACCACCAACAGATTGGGAAAGGATCTTTACTTATCCTAAATCAGATAGGGGACTAATATCCAATATATATAAATAACTCAAGAAGGTGGACTCCAGAAAATCCAGTAACCCCATTAAAAAATGGGGCTCAGAGCTAAACAAAGAATTCTCACCTGAGGAATACCAAATTGCTAGAAGCACCTGAAAAAAAATGTTCAACATCCTTAATCATCAGGGAAATGCAAATCAAAGCAACTCTGAGATTCCATCTCACTCCAGTCAGAATGGCTAAGATCAAAAATTCAGGTGACAGCAGATGCTGGCGAGGGTGTGGAGAAAGAGGAACACTCCTCCATTGTTGGTGGGATTACAATCTTGTAGAACCACTCTGGAAATCAGTCTGGGGGTTCCTCAGAAAATCGGACATAGAACTACCAGAGGATCTCGCAATACCTCTCCTGGGCATATATCCAGAAGATGTTCCAACTGGTAAGAAGGACACATGCTCCACTATGTTCATAGCAGTCTTATTTATAATAGCCAGAAGCTGGAAAAAACCCAGATGTCCCTCAACAGAGGAATGGATACAGAAAATGTGGTACATTTACACAATGAAGTATTACACAGCTATTAAAAAGAATGAATTTATGAAATTCCTAGGCAAATGGATGGACCTGGAGGGCATCATCCTGAGTGAGGTAACCCAATCACAAAAGAACTCACATTATATGTACTCACTGATAAGTGGATATTAGCCCAGAAACTTAGAATACCCAAGATACAAGATACAGCTCACATGATAAGTCCTCACTGATAAGTTGATATTAGCCCAGGAACTTAGAATACCCAAGATACAAGATACAATTTGCAAAACACATGAAACTCAAGAAGAACGAAGACCAAAGTGTGGACAATCTGCCCCTTCTTAGAAACGGGAACAAAACACCCATGGAAGGAGTTACAGAGACATAGTTTGAAGCTGAGACAAAAGGATGGACCATCTAGAGACTGTCCTACCCAGGGATTCATCCCATAATCAGCCTCCAAACGCTGACACCATTGCATACACTAGCAAGATTTTGCTGAAAGGACCCAGATATAGCTGTCTCTTGTGAGACTATGCCGGGGCCTAGCAAACACAGAAGTGGATGCTCACAGTCAGCTCTTGGATGGATCACAGGGCCCCCAATGGAGGAGCTAGAGAAAGTAACCAAGGAGCTAAAGGGATCTGCAACCCTATAGGTGGAACAACAATATGAACTAACCAGTAACCCCGGAGCTTGTGTCTCTAGCTGCATATGTATCAGAATATGGTCTAGTTGGCCATGAGTGGAAAGAGAGGCCCCGTGGTCTTGCAAACTTTATATGCCCCAGTACAGGGGAACTCCAGAGCCAAGAAGTGGGAGTGGGTGGGTAGGGGATTGGGTGGGGTTATGGGGAACTTTTGGGATAGCATTTGAAATTTGAAATGTATATAAAGAAAATATCTAATAAAAAATTTAAAAAAAGAATGGAAGAAATCAAGAAAAAAATAAATCAAGAAACAAAGAAATCAAGAAAGAAAGAATCAAGAAAATGGGGAATGCTAACAGATGTAAGAGTGGTGAATATAATTCAACCAATGGATTCATTGCAGCCTAGAATTCCTTTACCTTCTTTACTACCTAAGGCATAGCCTTTGATAATAACTGATTTAAAAGATTTCCTTTTTAGTATACCCTTGTATGAGCAGGATAGGGAAAGGTTTGCTTTCCCATAAAAATGTTCTCCCACAAGGGATGCTAAATACTCCAACTTTATGTTAATATTTTGTGCAACAACCACTAGAAATAATTTGTAGACAATTTCCTCAATCTATTATTTATCATTACATGGATGATATTTTGTTGGATTATTCTGACACAGATAATTTAGAGAAAATGTTTAAGGAAACACAAAGAATTCTGCCATGCTGTAGATTATAGATTGCTCTTGAAATCTGTAATCTGAAAATTGATCCCATTTGGGTTATAAAGTAAGTCAATAAAAATTCAACCACAAGTGGTTCAGATCAGAAGAGGTTAGTTGCAGGCCCACCTGGTTCTCTGGAAAACTAACATATTCTTTCAGTATCTGCATTAATCTTTCACTAGGTCAGAGCCCCCATGGCCCCAAATACCTCTCAAAGACCTCACAACTTTTCATTGTTAAAGTAGAAATTATAGATGTACCACATTTAAATCAGCCTAGCAGCTTTTGGTCTTCTTCCTGGTGAGCTTGCATGGTCTCTCACTCTCCTGCTTAATCCCTGCTTCCTATTTTTTTCTTTCTTTCTCCATGGCTGCATCCCAGTATATGCCCTCATAGGCATTAGTTTCCATCTTTTTACACTTTCTAAATGGCTTATGGCACATTAACTCTTGCATTGGCACATTATCATCAATGAATTCCACTACAGCAAACATTTGTGAGTCACAATTGGGAAGCCTGAACCATCCAAACAGCTGTGTGTTTAGGAAGACACCTGTGATGGCTTGGGTGGGAACTCTTTATCCAAGACTTGAGTTTTAAGACCTGGTCCCCAGCTGATGGTGTTATTTTAGGAGATTCTGGAAACTTTAGGAGGAAAGGCTGTATGAAATATATAAGTAGGCATGTGTTAATACTATATCTTGCGTGTCTTCTCTCCGCTTGTCTATCTGCTTCCTGTCCACCAAAGCTGAGTTGCTTCTGTCTCATTCTTTGTCATTTATTTATATGTTAGATTGTATATGTGATTGTATTGAGAAACAGTCTCAGTCTGGAGCCCAAATTGATCTGGAATTTACTAGTCAGCCCAGGCTGGCCACTGACTGTCACATGTTCTCGTGACCATGTTGTCTTTTCTACATGCCTAAAGCCCAGACTCCAAAACCTGGGAACTATGGACTTGAATTTCTGCCCCTCTGAGTTAAACAAAGCCCCTACTCCTTAGGTTGTCTCTCTTGGGGTTTTGTCCACAGCGATAGAAACATCTGACTAATGTATCAAGAGAGACCAAAGCCCTCTTCATAGTTTTTCATGCTGTTGGTCCTCCCTGTAACAAATGCCAGTTACCATTTTATTATCCATAGAGGAACAGAACAAGCTATTCTATGCTGTGAAGTAAATAAAATTATTTTAGGTATTGTGCTGAGTGACTTACACATATAATTTCATTTTGTTCATAACATTTCCATTGGGAATACACTGTTATTAAGTCCCTTTTCCAGATGAAAAAAACTGAAGAATGATGAATTTAAAGATATCTCTCGAGGTGACATACCTCCTAAGTATTTAAAAAGTTGTTTGAATTGGGTTAAATCCATCCTTAAACACAACTCTGTTCTGTTTCTTCCTGAGCTGCAGGCAAGAAATTCCAAGATTCATTCCAACAACTAAGTCAGTTCCCTATCTTAGGAGCTGAAGATAGTGAAGGCAAACACTTGAGTCCTACCATAACAAGAAATGAAGCAGAAGTATTCCTAACCAGATGGTAGTCACATCACCCCTCCATGGGGAATTGTAATCTGTGAGGTGCAGTGGGCAGGGCATGGGCCTTGGTGTCAGACATACTTGGGTTTCAGTCTTCCTACTTCCATTTAGAATCTGGGCAATTTAACTTAAGCAAGTTCTTTAAATTCCCTGTGCATCTCTCCCCATGTTCCCATCTGTGCCTTGGAGATTATAATAGCTACATCAACGAGCTGTTATGAGAATTGCAGGGTGTAAAGTATCCAAGTGTCTGGAAGATAGTGAGTAGGCACTCAAATGTTCAGTATTTCCATTTGCCTCCCTTGTTGGAAAGAGAAGAGCAGACTATCTAAATATCCCTGCATGGTTCCTTCAACAGAGAACAGAAACCTGAACAAAAGCACACACAGACTCCTATTTTTTTTTTTTTTTAGGAAAATGAAACATAAACCTCTAACGTTGCTAAAAGCAAAGGTTAAAACAGCAAAGAAAGTAGTATATGGAGGAAGCACACTAGAGTAGGCTTCAAGAATCGGGGAACAGGAGTTCTAATGCAGAGTCCACCACAAATGACTGTGATGCTTTTCTCTCTGACCTGCAGCATTCCATCTGAAAAGGGGCAGGTTGAATCTGATGGTAGCTTTGTCCCATCCACATGGAATTTTGAATTCTCATGGTACCTTGTTCTATCTGAGCAGAAATAGGACTAGACAGTCAAATTGATCTACAAACTAAGAATAGATCCAAGATTCTCAGTGAAGCCAACGAAGGGATGAAATAAATGTTTTTTTCTGAGCAAAGTTCTGTTCGATGGTGGCCAGGGCAAGAGCTCTTAAGTGGGGCAGCCAGGCATTCTAATGTACTCTTTACTGCTTATTCAATGTGTCGTTCACACAGGACACCATGGTCTCCTTAAAATGTTCCCTGATCAATAAAATGAAAATAACTTTTTCCCATCGAGTTTGTATTAGCTTTCTTTCTATCACTGTCATAAAACACTATAACTGAGGAAATTTATAAAAGAAAATCCATAATTGGGCTTACAGTTTGGAGGATTAGAATCAAGGATGGCAGAGCAACAGTGTTGGCAACAGAACAGCTGAGAGCTCACGTCTCACAAGCAGGAGGCAGAAGGGCGAGAGCCTGAACTTGCTTTGAATGTCTTTAAACCACAAAATTATTTTAAAGAGGCTTTTGAACCCACCAGAGACATACCTCCAACAAGGCCACACATACTAATTCTTCTCAAAAAAAAAATTCTACCAACTGAGGATCATGTCATCAAACATTTATATCTATGGGGCCATTCTCACTCAAATAACCACTTAATAGTATTCAAATTTAAGAATGTTTACAACTTTCTATTTACTGTTATTCCATCCCTTTTTCTTCTGTCATGTAAGTACGTCACTGGCCATTATCATAATGCTTCCCTTCCAGCTTCCTCCTATGGGAATGTGGCCTCTATTTTGAGGTCCTTAATGCCAAAGAGTCATATTGACACTAAAGTCAAGATAGTGCCAAGATAGTACCTTATGCATAATTTCCCAATAAATATCCTCACTGAAAGTACTGAAGAAACAAAAAAATAAGATGATGAGATTGTATTCTTTAGCTAATGAGCACTTTTTAAAGATCTACATTGAATGCAGCCAAGTGTATTGAGTTTGACCTCTCTCAAAATCAATACTATTAATATGTTTCAAGACTCTTAAAAATGTCTATACCCTCTCATCTAGAATATCTACTCCCAGGATTTTATACAGTAGAAAAAATGGGTTGATTCCAAGCAGAAAAGCTACACACCAGGGGAGAAAAGACTAAGAAAGTACACCAAAAGTATTAGTAGTGGGCATATATGAGTGATTGGATTAATAATTTTATTTTTCCATTTTCCAAAATATATTAAGTTGCCATGTCAAATTTACAGAACTATATAAAATACTTTAACCATATGAGAGATATTAAAAGTTTTCCTATATGACTATAAATATTTTTAAAGCAAAGCATTCACCTTTCAGTATTCATATACCCTCAAATCTAACACCTAATAATTTGCCTATAATGGGTGCCACTTAACACACACACGCACGCACGCACGCACGCGCACACACACACACACACACACACACACACACACACATACACACAATGGGTAACTACTTGGCTCCTTAATATATCTTCCTTCACTCCCCAAATTTAGAAATATCACTTTTATTTTCCTTCTAGCCACTTCATTTCCAAAGACATGACAGTGTCAGCAGGTTTATTTTTCCCCAAAACAGGTTAATGCTCCACTTAACTGCTGTCCAGATAGTTTTTATTAAAAAGTAGCACAGTTCTCCCTGTGAGATTTCAACGTCACATGCTAGGAGGAGCTGAGAATTTAACTAGGTTACACGGAATCTTTGGAGAATCTAATTACTGCCGCATTATTGCTGAGGTGGCCACAATGAAGTTCTCCAGTAAAAAGTGAATCCTGGTTATGGGTTCTTCTTTGTTTCAGTACTAAATCTGTGGTAATTTTTTGCTTTGGAGAAAGGCCAATGTTTGCTTGGACAGGTTTGTTTTCACTAAGGGAAGATTTCAGCTCTCAGTCAATTAGCAGTCACTGCATCTTTGTTAAGTGGACGTGTCTTTAAAACCAGCCTCTGCCACCACAAGCCTTCCTGTGGATTCATATCAAGTACCTAAATTCTTGTATTTTTGTAAGCTGTCCGCTATTCTGCCACATCCATGAGAGCCCAGCATGATAATAGTCTCCCTTCCTACAACAAAAGCCTTCCCTGCTACTCTTTTTGTGCTGTGGATCTGTTTCTCTCATTCCCTAAATTAATGGTGCTTTAAAAAGGTAGTTCACACTTAGCTGAATAAATCTGAAATCTTACTTCTCCTGTGCATTCCAGTTCTGATTTCTCCCATACTGAAAAGAAAAAGGTTTGAAGCCAAACAATGGCTGTTTTCTATTCTTCCACTCATTTGTAAGTCGTGTGGTTTGCTCTTCTCTCATTGAAAATTGTGACTCTACATAAATGAGAAAGAGCTAGAATTTTATCTATGTTTCAAAATTATACTTTAAAACAAGCAATAGCTTTAAAGTATCTACAATTCTGTAAAAGAAAAGAAAGAAGGAGAGAGTGTGGGGAAGGAAATGTCCACACAAGTAAAGGATGTCTTTATCAAACCCCACCCCTCAAGGCTCAGATATTTCTGAAGATAAGGAGATGGAACAATTTTAAGAGGAAAATGTAGTGGTAGGTAACTCCAAGATAATACATAATAATATATAAACTCACAGAGGCTATGATACCATGCAGAAGACTTGCATAGACACATATAAACTCACAGAAACTGTGAAACCATGTAGAAGACCCACATAGTTTCAAACTGACAAAAATCCCATTACTTAGAAGGCAGAGTGTACACAAAATCCCACTACTAGCCAGAGAGCTGTTTAAAATTGATGCCTAATGGGAAAGGGAAAATCAGTTTTCTCTAACCAAGTGTCATTATGAGCCATATTCCAGGACAGGCCCTGGGCCTAGGCGTAGTTAGTTGGCAAACACAAAACAGACTATGTGGTTGTTGTTTTTGTTATTGGTGGTGGTGGTGGTGGTGGTGGTGGTGTGTGTGTGTGTGTAAAGCATTTTGTTTTACTACTTTTGTTCTAGTGGGTTTTGGGGGGGTTGTTTGTTTGTTTTTTGCTTGTTTGACTTTTGTTGTTGTGGTGGTGGTGGTTGATTGGTTGGTTGGTTGGTTGGTTGGTTGGTTGGTTGGTTGGTTGCCCTGGGGGTTTGAAAGAGAGAAAGAACAAATGTTGGGTGGGTAGAGAGAGGTGAGGAGGACCTGGAAGAAGTTAGAGGAGGGGAAAGAATTTGGTCAGCAGATAGTGTATGAAAAAAAGTAGAAAAAAAAAAAAGAAAAGGAATATTTTAACACAATGTAAAAAATAAAATGTGCCCATGAAAGTCTGTGTTCACATCTTCATCTGCCTCAAACCATTCCCCTCCCCACTGGCAGTTAACTACATCAATAGTTAGTGGGTCCCTTTTTCTATGTGTCCACATTAATATACCAACACTTTCACAAGTATAGTACATGCGTAGCTTCTCAGAGCAAATAAACTTGCTAGCATGTATTTGTCTGCTTCAACTTTTCTTATTGCTTTAAAGCTAGAAGGACGAGCCACTAAGCGTAGGACAAAGAATAACATGAAGACTGAGAGACACAGAATGGGCAGATGGCTGGCCTTTCTGCTGAAAATATCTCGCGAATACATAGGCATACTTCACGTCCGTGCCACACAAAGCTTTTTAAATTTAGCAGTGGAAGATTAAGTACAAACTTTTGGATTTTACTTTCTTTTTTTACAGTGTTTCTGTTGCTAATGGTAAAAAACAAGACCACAGAGTCTAAATTTGAGGGGCCTCAATTTAATTACCTTTCTATATTTACTAGACAAATTAGAAAAGGGCTCTGACTTCTTTGGGAGTTTATTTTGGTAGCAATCTTCAAGTCTGAGGAGCTAAAGAGGTGAAAGCAGCTATAGTCTATGAACAGGAACGGGGCATATATTTAGTGTTCTTCCTTTCACACTGCGTCTGTGCTGCCCAAGGTGATGGCTTTCATAGCCCACTCAAGCTGTGAATATCTTTACATGCGGGGAGCCGTCCCCTGCCGCCTTAGTAACACGCCTTGAAGAAAGTATTAAAAGCTCAGAACAAGATGGCAATCTGAGTGTAAGGAGGTTTACTAGTTTCTAAAAAAAAAAAAAAAAAAAAAAAAAAAAGGATAAATGAAACACCTTTTGAAGCAACTGTCAGGAAATGAAGAAAGATTTGTACTACATAGGAGAGGATTTCAGTGTTCGGGTTAAAAAGAAAACTCATTGAAAAGACCTCATGGGAATTTCTAGGAGATTGGGATCTTATAAAGCACTTTGTTGAAAACAGTAAAGGTTGTAGAGAGAAAGATAGTAAAATAGGGGAGCGCACGAAGACCAGGATAAGCAGCATCCTATTACAGACATCGCAGCTGTCAAACAATGGAAGTTAATATTATGTCAGTCTGTAAGAAATTTGTATTTGATTTGAAGATGGTCATTAGCCTATGAGTTAAATGAGATGAGAAATTAACTAAAACATTTGCAACAGGTAATATCCAAAAGTCAAAAACATGCTCTTTAAAAGTCAAAGACTAGTAAATAGAAGACAATGAATGTCTTAATTCATCTGTAATAAAGGGTTGAGGAAACTTGTATCATGTCCCACGGCCTTTATGATGACTTGACCACAGGTATGTCCAGTAAAAGATTTCTTGAGTGATCATAACACTGATAAATAATTTTTCTCTTATTTATGTATAAATATGGAGAGAAAGACCCTAATAATTTATACTTTCAACATTGGTAATTCTTATTTCAGTCATTAATATTGATCATCACACAAATCAAGATGATGAAAGAAATAAGACCAACAATTGCTTTGTGTATTTATAATGGACTGCTTATAAAGCTGTAGAGTTTAGATGCTTCAATACTATTTTTTCATAAGCAGCCTGCTCTCCTAACAAGAACTTGTAATCTGAACAGATGGGCTTTCCATGGGTGGTGGTGGTACCTGAAAAGGGAATATGACACACATTTATTTTCTGAAAAATAAAACAAACATTATTAAAACTAAGAAACTTTAAAATTTTTATTTTTTTTAACAAAGGAGGAATTGTTTTCCTCACAGAATTAGAGGGTGTGGTCCATGGTTGCTTGGGCCCATGTCTTTCAGCAAAACATAACTGCTACAGAAACAAATGCTGAAGGATATTCTTTGTGTGCACAGAAGTGTGTGGGCACAGGTGTGTGTGTCCAAAGGTCAGTGGGAGATGTCTCTCTCAGTCACTTTCTATCTTATTTTTAAAATAGCATCACTTACTGAACCTAGAGTTTAATGACTAGCTAGGATAGCAGACACTTCAGGAACCCTCCTATCTCCACCTTCATTCAGTTAAGTCACCTTCTCTTGAAGTGTTAAGTCTATCAAAACATTAACACCAGATAGTGATCAAGTGTCCAACACAGGAGCCGATGGAGCATACTTCACATTCAAACCATAACAAATATCCTCTTGAAACTCAATTTAGAGAAGAGTTTGCATCCACAAATACCCAAGTAGAGATGTGTATCACTTGAACTGTGTTCTACCTTTGTATTCCCCCCGCCCCTGCCTCCTGCATCTCTCAGAGTAGTTCAGAGTTGATGCGGAGAAGTATACTTCACATTCCTCCAGAGATGTCAGTGTGAGTGCTCCCAGTCATCACATGCAGATGAAAGACACTGCCTTTGGGATTCAGTAAAGTGTGATTGAAATTAATCAAGACACTTCAGAAATTTTTTAGTTTCTAATATGTATTATTGTCAAACAATGGAGAGTGTTCAAAAAATCACAGAAGAAAACTCAGCATATCTTCTATTGCAGATGTGTGACCATGTGAACAGAATTCACCTTGTATGACTGATTCTTCAAATAAGTTAGTGTTTTGACAATTTCATACTGGTGTCTAATGCATTTTGATTTCTCTCTCCATGCACTCTTATTGCCCTTTTGTCCCATTGAAGCTCCCTCCTCCATACCAGCCCCTTACCCAGACTCCTAACTTCAAGTTTCCTTTGTGGCTCATTTAATTTAACCAGGATCATCTGCATGACCATTAGATAGAAACTATACATTGGAACCCAGTTAGTTCAAACATTTGACAACTTCACATATGTATATACTGAGTTTGGGGGTTTTGTGTATGTGTGTGTGTGCATTGGTATTTTGCCTGCATGTATGTCTATGTGAGAATGTTGGATCCTGGAGTTACAGAGCAATTGTGAGCTTCCAGGCAAGTGCTGGGAATTGAACCTATGTCCTCTGGAAGAGTGGCCTGTGCCCTTACCCACTGAGCCACCTTTCCACCCTGGGTTTGGGATATTTTTACTACCAAACCCATTATCCTCTCATCATCCCCTCCCACTGAAACTTTTCTTCCTTCCAACAATCTCTCTCCTACTTTGATCTCTTTATTTAAATATAAAACAAACAAATCTTTTCTTTTGAGAAGCAACTGCTTCATTGTCTTTTACAGAGGCCAAAATCTGCTATTTCATCTTCTCCCTTTGGCCACGCAGCCCTATTCAATCAACTCAGCCAGTGCCTTAACAGGAGAAGTGATAGCCCCAACCATGGTTCTGACAGATCATTGAAGGGATAAAAGAGGTCTTTTCACTGCAGACATTGTATTGGTTAAGAAATCTCTGGAGCTGAGCCCTCTATGGCCACCAAACTTGCAGTCTGTTTGAGGAAGAGCCTCGACTGAGAAGTTAGTGTGTTTGTAGTGCATTATGTAAAAATCCTGAATAATTAATAAAAATATGTTTAGTAAAAGAAAAGAGAAAAGCCAATTCTATTGCTATTTATAGCAATCATGAACAGAAATGATATTTCCACTTAAGTTTTATTTCATGACTATATATCATTAATAGCTCTTTATCCCAATGTTGAAATTAAATTACATTTAATTATTTTTATTTACAGTTACCTCTCAGACTGACCAAACACCTGGAAAGCATGCCAAAATGCAGATTGTGAGTCAGTAGGTCAAGCATGGGACTTGACACATACTACTTCTAGCAGGATTATAGTGCTGTGGGACACCTGGGCTGCAGGTTAGCTTTAAGAAGTGAGAGAAAAAGTAATTGGGGCTCCCCATGCAGTGTAGACAGATGCAAGGCCAATGTAATAAGAACTGGTAATTTACTCTTTAGTTCTAGTTTCTGCCTTAGAAAATATGTGGTTGTAGGGGCTGAAGAAACAGCTCAGAGAACTGTGGCTCTTGCTGAGGACCCAAGTGAAGTTCCCAGCACCCACATGAGGCAGCTCAAAACTGCATTGTAACTCCAGTTCAGGGGATTCTGACAGGCCTCTTCTGGCCTTCAGTACAGACACAGACATATATACATGCAATAAAACATAAAAATAAAATCCTGGGAAAGGACAACCATTCCAGAAAATATTAAAATATGTGGTTATTGCTTAAAGAAGCTCCCTTGTCTTTTATTATCTCATTTAATATTAAAATATTGAAATGTGTCATACAATGACTATGCATTGTATATATATATATATGCATGTGGCAGATATTTAGTTAGTTATTGACTTGCATGGAAAATTCCACAGAACATGTATTTTGAGATTTTTTTTTAAATGTCCATTGTTCTTAGTAGAAAGGATGAGCAGCTATGGTTAAGTAACTGTGGTACAGACTTCATATCAGTACTCAGTCGTCATTTTCATGTAATAGTCTAGTTGACAAGCACATGCATAAGATCCTGTCGTTTGTAATAAAGACACGAGTCTATAATTAAATGTTGTTCACACTTGAGTGGTCTAAAGCTCATAGTGAAAAGACAAGCTGAAATAGTGGGTGAATGATGAGACAAACTTCTGACCAAGTGGCTTCATGAAAAAACACAATGTAATGTGGCTGCCAATCAAAGGCAGCCTACATTAGATAATGGGGTGTTATTTTTCTGCCCATGCTTTGCAGTGACTGCTATTTCTGAATAGCAAGGACAATTTTAATATAAAGTAGACATGATAATTCAGAGGTTGTTCAATATAACTGGTCCTCTAGCCAGAGGATATTGAAATATGCTAGAAAGCAATATCATTTAATCCAAAATTCACCAAATTTATCAAATGTCAGTCATGAAATTTCATTTCTTTTATCTTCTAAGATTTCTTTTTTATATTCTGTTTATAGAGTAAGAGTAATTTAGTTTATGTGTGATAGCATGGAGGTGATCAACAGGTAGGTTTCTTGTCTCAAGGTAAAAATTTGATTGAATGGCTAGTGGATCAAGTCTACCTAGTCTACTAATATTAAATAATAATAATAATAATAATATATGAACAACTTCAAGTCTTTTGTTGTTGCTGCTCTGATTCATTCAACTAAATCTACTTTGGCTTTTGATCCCTGGGCCTTGTTCCATCAATGTTGCTGCCACAATTCAACAAGACTTAACAGAGCCTCATAGGAATTTATTTTGCTCAATGTTCCTTTCACATACGAAAATTTACACAAATGTATTTTCATCAGAGAAATGTGAGGTGACTTAAGATTTGTTTTTAATATACAGGCTAGATTTTTATGGACCTAATTGAGACTTTTAAGCTGGCAGCATTCGCAAGAACTGCGATGTTGCACCAAACAACAGCAACAAATATGTGACAGCTACTTTAAGGTGAATACAGCATGCCAACATTCGCACAGTTCTAACATTCTAGAATTTCATATATGAGTACTGAATTTATATTATATCTGCCCTGTCCTCCCTCAAATTTCTCCTATGCCCCCCCCCTCAATCTCAAGTTTCTGTCCTCTTTTTCTTTAATTATTATTATTACATATCTATATACATATAAATATATAAATACAACTTGCTGAGGCCACTCAGTGCTGTTCATATGTAAATAATTTTAGGTCTGACTATTTGGTATATTAGATAACCAATGATAAGGCTTATCCCTGGAAAAGACTGAGCATCTCTCTCATTCACTAATGTTCTGTAGCTCCTTATCCAGGGGTGGGGCATTGTGAAATTTCTTCCATCTACAATAACATGTGAACCAATGCCAGTTGCATAGGTCATAGTGGGAAACCACATTGTTAAGACTTCATGGTTGTGGCTTCTCTCTTACAGATAGAAGACACAATTGGTCACCTCAGCTTCTCTTGGAACTTCACCTTGGTCCCCTGGAACTTAGTAATCTTCCTGCACCCTTTTCTGAGATGTTCTCTGAGCCTTAGAAGTAAGGGCTGTATTGTAGATACATCCACTGAGGTTGGGCAAGAAATGATTAGTTTTTCTTTTGCATCTTGACTATTTGTGGATTTGTGTGGTTATGCACTTTAACACTAAGCCCAGTCAGTCTAAAAATGACTTCCTATGTGCCACAGGGGTTGTTTGTCCTTGCAGTCCTTCATTTTTTTATGGAGAGTATCACAGACTCCTTTCCTCTTGTTACCTGTGGCAGGGAGGAGAGATGACCCACAAGTCAGGAAAGCAGAAGAACTGTCCCTGCTCCTCACTGTTGCACTTAGGAGAGCAGGCCCTATATCTCATCTGGGCAGCACTAGTAGAGATGACCTTGGTAAGGAGGATTCCAGAAAGCCAAAACTGAAGACATGAGAGCAGGAAAGCTGGCCTTACCCCTTGCTTGTACGTGGGTATGCTAGCCAGAATAGTGTTGGAGAGCTGGCCCTGGTTATTTGGTTAAGGAGAAGCTAGTGGACAACTTAGGTACATCCAGGCCCACATCGAGTGCCGCAGACCCTCTGGGCCCCTTTGTTGGGGTGGAACGGGTCTCTGGGGCAGGTGGGCAAAGCGTTGGATGGAATGACAGACAGATGCACACAGGAGAGGTTGTGTAGAATCTGAATGTAATTTGTCAAATCGAGCATCAAACTTTTTATACAGAAGAAAATAGGGAAGTTGGGTGACACACACGCAAGGTACAAAGCGGTTACTGGATCCTTACACAAAACAGAGGAATACCAACACAGAGGTCTAACAGGAACCACCTGGGATAGAATTCTTTGTTAACAACTGGGATCAACAAGAGCTCCACCTAAGATTCACTTGATCTTAGAAGCCAGGGTCAAGGGCTTCATGCCCTTGCCATAGTTCCTACCTTAGGCCATTGTAAATACGTGTGTATGGGTGTAACTCAGCTATCTATAGTTCTAAGTATCTATTCTGGTTCCTCTTTAGGTCTCAAACTTCCTTCTTCCTAGAAGATGATAAATTCCTGTGTAAGGCAGTGACTTAGCTTTTATTCAAAGTGATAGTGTAATATCAGAGGCAATTCTGAATGTCACTGAATAGGCAGCATTCTTACTGAATTCCAAGCCCATGGTCAGCTCAAGGAATTTCTAGGACGTTGGAACACTGGTGAAGGCTTGGCTATGTCAGAATTCAATCTTAAAAGGCACTTATAATAGGATAATACTAAAAGAGAGCACGTGGATCCATACACCAGACTAACGCAGGAATGGAATATTAATGTACGGTTTAGAGAGAATGCCAGACTCCAGGAGGTGAGTTTCCGTGAAACACTTTGCCTTGTGAGTGGCTTCCAGGCCTCTCAGCCTGTCAAGCTGACTCAACCAGAGTGTGTAGCATTTCTCCCTTTCTTTTTTTATTTTTCAGCCGAAGTTTCAGGATGTCCTTCCTCGTCGTAGCTACAGACCTCAGGAGCACTCTAAAGATGAGTGGAAACACAACGATTACTAATAAAACAATGCCAAAAATAATAACAAGTAGGATTATATATTGAACCCAATTCAGGGGGTTCAATGCACTTAGGTTGTTTTTCAAATCTCTAGCCAATTCATCAATGTTCCAAGTGTACAAATGACTTTTACTAATATCTGAAATTTCTGCCTTTAACTGTTCCAAGTCATGAGAAATATCAGTATCTCTCCATACTCCCTGCAAATGAGCTTTAGACTTTTCCCAATCAATGGTTGTATTATAAGGTAAGGGGGTATCACAAATGTGTTGGGGTGGGTCAACACCTACTTCATCTACTATTAGATCACATAAAGGAACAAGTCCTACAGATTCAAAGCTGCAGGATCTTCATGACACAGGGCAACAACAGGATAATTGAGAGGAGTCCTGGTAAAGATGTGGTATATTGATAGTATAGCAGAATCCAGAAGTCTTAAACCAGACCAATGACTCATTGCAATGAATGTTTACAAGTAAAGATGCTTGGACAAAAGGGTGTATGGGTGACATACAGTGACACACTGCAGCTTCCATAGTGTGATGGGTTTTGTTGTTGTTGTTGTTTCTATTGATTTTCTTGATTTTGTTTGGTGGGGGAAGTTGCAAGGACAGCCTGTATGAAAGATGGGGACATAAGTGGGATTGGGGTGCATGATATAAAATTCACAAAGACTTAATAAAAAATTAATTTATTATAAAAGCAAAAACCATCTGATCCTCTTTTGACAAAGCAAGTCAACAGAAAGAAATAAAAGAATTCCAAGAGAAGCCATGAGAATCAGTGACCCACTCATTTCTGCATTCAGGAATCCCACAAAAGAACTATATTGAAAGGTGCAGAGGGTCTGACGCCAGGGCTCAAGTGAGAGCACCATCTTGTATCCCAGGTCTCTCAAATACCAGTCCTAGCATGAGAGCACATGGGCTGCAGAAGCAACAGAGCTTTTTAGACAGGGTCCCTTTGGTCCTTCACCTTCAGCCAGAAGGCAAAGCTGAGCTCCAGACCTCTGTGCACCTTCCCTGCAAGAGGAGAGATTGCCTACAGAGAGTGCTCTGAACACTAGGACTCAGGACAGAGTTGAACTCCCAGGAGTGCTGATAGAGGCCAACAGAATCACAGGAGGAGCAAGCTCCAGCTAGAGAACATCTAACACCAGAGATTACCAGACTGCAAAAGGCAAACATAAAAAAAGAGAAGAACATTATTACTCAACACAAAACCCAAGTCCTCATATGCAGCCCCATATAAAATAAAATATTTGTGTACTTCAAAAAAAAAAAAAAAGAATCTTACTAACAAAAACCAAGACCATTCAGCATCATCAGAACCCAGTACTCCCACCAAAGCAAGTCCTATATACCTCACCACACCTGAAATGCAAGATTCAGATTTGAAATCATATCTCATGATGTTGGTAGAGGATTTTAATTAGGGCACTAATAACTCACTTAAAGAAATTCAGGGGAACACTGCTAACCAGGTAGAAGTACTTAAAGAGGAAACAAAAAACCCTTAAAGAATTACCGTAAAAACACACACACACACACACACACACACACACACACACACAAAGACACACACACAAAAAACAAAACAAAACAAAAACAAAAAACAAAAATGGGTGATGGAATTGAACGAAATCATCCAAGATCTAAAAATGGAAGTAGAAACAATAAAGAAAGCCCAAAAGGAGACAACTCTGGAGATAGAAATCCTACGAAAGAAATCAGGAATCATCAGCAACAGAATACAAGAGATAAAAGAGAGAATCTCAGGCACAGAAGATTCCATAGAAAACATGGACACGACAATGAAAGAAAACACAAAATGCAAAAAGATCCTACCTCAAAACATGCAGGAAATCCAGGACACAATGAGAAGACCAAACCTACAGTTAATAGGAGTAGAGAAGAATGAAGATTTTCAACGTAAAGGGCCAGTAAATACCTTTAACAAAATTATAGAAGAAAACATCCATAACCTAAAGAAAGATGCCCATGAACATACAAGAAGCATACATAACTCCAAATAGACTGGACCAGAAAAGAAATTCCTCCTGACACATAAAATCAGAACAACAAATACACTAAATAAAGATAGAATATTAAAAGCAGTAAAGGAAAAAGGTCAAGTAACATATAAAGGCAGGCCTATTAGAATTACAACAGACTTCTTACCAGAGACTATGAAAGCCATAAGATCCTGGACATACGTCATACAGACTCTAAAAAAACAAAAATTCCAGCCCAGGCTACTATACCCAGCAAAACTTTCAATTACCATAGATGGAGAAACCAAAGTATTTCATGACAAAATCAAATTCACACAGTATCTTTCTATGAATCCAGCCCTTCAAAGGATCATAAAGGGAAAACTCCAACAGAATGAGGGAAACTACACCCTAGAAAAAGCAAGAAAGTAATCTTTCTACAAACCTAAAAGAAGATAGCCACAAGAAAAGAATCCCAACATGAACAACAAAAAGAACAGGAAGCAACAATTACTTTTCCTTAATATCTCTTAATATCAATGGACTCAATTCCCCAATAAAAAGACATAGACTAACAGAGTGCCTAGGAAAACAGGACCCAACATTTTGCTGCATACAAGAAACCCACCACAAGAACAAAGACAGACACTACCATGGAGTAAAAGGCTGGAATACAATTTTCCAAGTAAATGGTCCCAAGAAACAAGCTGAAGTAGCCATTCTAATACCAAATAAAATTGACTTCCAACCCAAAATTATCAAAAAAGACAAGGAGGGGCAATTCATACTCATCAAAGGTAAAATCTTCCAAGTTGAACTCTCAATTCTGAATATCTATGCTCCAAATGCAAGGGCATATACATTCATTAAAGAAACTATAGTAAAGCTTAAAGCACACATTGCATGTCATGCAATAGTAATGGAAGACTTCAACACCCCAATTTCATCAATAGACAGATCCTGGAAACAGAAACTAAACAGAGACACATTGAAAATAACAGAAGTCATGAGACAAATGGATTGAACAGATATCTTCAGGACATTTTATCCTAAAACAAAAGGATATATGTTCTACTCAGCACATCATGGTACCTTCTCAAAATTGATGATATAATTGGTCATAAAACAGGCCTCAACAGATACAAAAATATTGAAATTATCCCGGGCATCCTCCTATCAGATCATCACGGACTAATGCTGATCTTCAATAACAACATAAATAATACAAAACCAACATTCACATGGAAGCTGAACAACACTCTAGTCAATGATAACTTGGTCAAGGAAGAAATGAAGAAAGAAATTAAAGACTTTTTAGAGCTTAATGAACATGAAGCCACAACATACCCAAACTTATGAGACACATTGAAAGCAGTCCTAAGAGGAAAAATGGTAGCTCTGAGTACCACTAAAAAGAAACTAGAGAGAGCATACACTAGCAGCTTGACAACATACGTAAAAGCTCTAGAACAAGAGGAAGCTAATTTACCGAAGAGGAGTAGATGGCAGGAAATAATCAAACTCAGGGCTGAAATCAACCAAGTGGAAACAAAAAGAACTATTCAAGGAATCAACCAAACGAGGAGCTGGTTCTTTGAGAAAATCAACAAGATAGATAAACCCTTAGCTAGACTAACTAGAGGGCACAGGGTCAGTATCCTAGTTAACAAAATCAGAAATGAAAAAGGAGACATAACAACAGAACCTGAGGAAATCCATAACATCATCAGATCCTACTACAAAAGGCTATACTCATCAAAACTGGAAAACCTGGATGAAATGGACAATTTTCTTTTTTTCCCCATTTTTTATTAGGTATTTAGCTCATTTACATTTCCAATGCTATACCAAAAGTCCCCCATACCCACCCACCCCCAATCCCCTACCCACCCACTCCCCCTTTTTGGCCCTGGCGTTCCCCTGTACTGGGGCATATAAAGTTTGTGTGTCCAATGGGCCTCTCTTTCCAGTGATGGCCGACTAGGCCATCTTTTGATACATATGCAGCTAGAGACAAGAGCTCCGGGGTACTGGTTAGTTCATAATATTGTTCCACCTATAGGTTTGCAGATCCCTTTAGCTGCTTGGCTACTTTCTCTAGCTCCTCCATTGGGAGCCCTGTGATCCATCCAATAGCTGACTGTGAGCATCCACTTCTGTGTTTGCTAGGCCCCGGCATAGTCTCACAAGAGACAGCTACATCTGGGTCCTTTCGATAAAATCTTGTTAGTGTATGCAATGGTGTCAGCATTTGGGTGCTGATTATGGGGTGGATCCCTGGATATGGCAGTCTCTACATGGCCCATCCTTTCATCTCAGCTCCAAACTTTGTCTCTGTAACTCCTTCCATGGGTGTTTTGTTCCCAATTCTAAGGAGGGGCATAGTGTCCACACTTCAGTCTTCATTTTTCTTGAGTTTCATGTGTTTAGGAAATTGTATCTTATATCTTGCGTATCCTAGGTTTTGGGCTAATATCCACTTATCAGTGAGTACATATTGTGTGAGTTCCTTTGTGAATGTGTTACCTCACTCAGGATGATGCCCTCCAGGTCCATCCATTTGGCTAGGAATTTCATAAATTCATTCTTTTGAATCAGGATCAAGTTGACCATCTAAACAGTCCCATATCACCTAAAGAAATAGAAGCAGTTATCAATAGTCTCCCAGCCAAAAAAAGCCCAGGACCAGGCGGGTTTAGTGCAGAGTTCTATCAGACCTTCAAAGAAGATCTAATTCCAGTTCTGCACAAACTATTTCACAAAATAGAAGTAGAAGGTACTCTACCCAACTCATTTTATGAAGCCACTATTACTCTGATACCTAAACCACAGAAAGACCCAACAAAGATAGAGAACTTCAGACCAATTTCTCTTATGAATATCGATGCAAAAATCCTCAATAAAATTCTCACTAACCGAATCCAAGAACACATTAAAGCAATCATCCATCCTGACCAAGTAGGTTTTATTCCAGGGATGCAGGGATGGTTTAATATACGAAAATCCATCAATGTAATCTATTATATAAACAAACTCAAAGACAAAAACCACATGATCATCTCGTTAGATGCAGAAAAAGCATTTGACAAGATCCAACACCCATTCATGATAAAAGTGTTGGAAAGATCAGGAATTCAAGGCCCATACCTAAACATGATAAAAGCAATCTACAGCAAACCAGTAGCCAACATCAAAGTAAATGGAGAGAAGCTGGAAGCAATCCCACTAAAATCAGGGACTAGACAAGGCTGCCCACTTTCTCCCTACCTTTTCAACATAGGACAATTTTCTAGAAAGATACCAAGTACCAAATTTAATTCATGATCAGATTAATGAACTAAAGAGTCCCATATCCATTTCTTTAGGGGCTCTTAAAGAAATAGAAGCAGTCATTAATAGTCCCCCAAACAAAAAAAGCCCAAGACCAGATGGGTTTAGTGCAGAGTTCTATCAGACTTTCTAAGAAGATCTAATTCCAATTCTCCTCAAAATATTCCACAAATTAAAAACAGAAGGTACTCTACCCAATTCATTCTATGAAGCCACAATTACTCTGATACCTAAACCACATAAAGACCCAACAAAGAAAGAGAACTTCAGACCAACTTCCCTTATGAATATCAATGCAAAAACACTCAATAAAATCCTCCCTTACAAACCAAATCCAAGAACACATCAAAACGATCATCCACCATGTTCAAATAGGCATCATACCAGAGATGGAGGGATGGTTTAATATATGGAAATCCATCAATGTAATCTACTATATAAACAAACTCAAAGACAAAACCCACATGATCATCTTGTTAGATGCTGAGAAAGCATTTGACAAAATCCAACACCCATTCATGATAAAAGTCTTGGGAAGATAAGGAATTCAAGGCCCAGACCTAAACATAATAAAAGCAATATACAGCAAACCAGTAGCCAACATCAAACTAAATGCAGAGAAACTGGAAGCAATCCCACTAAAATCAGGGACTTGGCAAGGCTGCCCACTTTCTCCCTACCTATTCAATATAGTACTTGAAGTCCTAGCCAGAGCAATTCGACAACAATAGGAGATCAAGGGAATACAAATTGGAAAGGAAGAAGTCAAAATAACACTATTTGCAGATGATATGATAGTATACATAAGTGATCCCCAAAATTCCACCAGAGAACTCCTAAGCCTGATAAACAGCTTCAGTGCAGTAGCTGTATATAAAGTTAACTCAAACAAATCAGTGGCCTTTCTCTACACAAAGGATAAATAGGCTGAGAAACAAATTAGGAAAACAACATCTGTCACAATCATCACAAATAATATAAAATACCTTGGTGTAACTCTAACTAAGGAAGTGAAAGATCTGTATGATAAGAACTTCAAGTCTCTGAAGAAAGAAATTAAACAAGATCTCAGAAGATGGAAATATCTCCCATGCTCATGGATTGGCAGGATCAATATAGTAAAAATGGCTATCTTGCCAAAATCAATCTACAGATTCAATGCAATCCCGATCAAAATTACAACTCAATTCTTCACCAAGTTAGAAAGGCCAATTTGCAAATTCATCTGGAATAACAAAAAACCTAGGATAGCAAAAACTATTCCCAACAATAAAAGAACCTCTCATGGAATCACCATTCCTGACCTCAAGCTGTACTACAGAGCAATTGTGATTAAAAAAAAAAAAAAAAAAGCATGGTACCGACATAGTGACAGACAGGTAAGTCAATGGAATAGAATTGAAAACCTAGAAATGAACCCACACACCTATTGTCATTTGATCTTTCACAAAGGAGCTAAAACCATCCAATGGGAAAAAAGACAGCATTTTCAACAACTGGTACCAGCTCAACTGGCAGTTATCATGCAAATTGGTCCATTCTTATCTCCTTTACAAAGCTCAAGTCTAAGTGGATCAAGGAACTCCACATAAAACCAGAGACACTGAAACTTATAGAGGAGAAAGTGAGGAAAAGACTTGATGATATGGGCACATGGTAAAAATTCCTGAACACAACACTAATGGCTTGTATTGTAAGATCGAGAATTGACAAATGGGACCTCATAAAATTGCAAAGCTTCTATAAGGCAAAAGACACTGTCAATAAGACAAAAAGTCCACCAGCAGGTTGAAAAATGTTCTTTACCTATCCTAAATCTGATAGGGGACTAATATCTAATATATACAAAGAACTCAAGAAGCTGGACTCCAGAAAATCAAATAACCCTATTAAGAAAATGGGACACAGAGCTAAACAAAGAATTCTCAACTGAGGAATACCAAATGGCTGAGAAGCACCTGAAAAAAATGTTCAACATCCTTAATCATCAGGGAAATGCAAATCAAAACAACCCTGAGATTCCACCTCACACCAGTCAGAATATGTAAGAATGCATGCCTTTAATCCCAGCACTTGGGAGGCAGAGGCAGGCAGATTTCTGAGTTCCAGGCCAGCCTGGTCTACAGAGTGAGTTCCAGGACAGCCAGGACCGCCAGGACAGCCAAGACTACACAGAGAAACCCTGTCTCAAAAACAAACAAGCAAACAAACAAACAAAAACAAAAACAAAAATTCAGGTGACAGCAGATTCTGGCGAGGATGTGGAGAAAGAGGAACACTCCTCCATTGCTGGTGTGATTGCAAGCTGGTACAACCACACTGGAAATCAGTTTAGTGGTTCCTCAGAAAAATTGGACATAGTACTACTGGAAGATCCAGCAATTCCTCTCCTGTTAAGGCCCCCACCTCCCAGGTTCGAGCCTGGGAGGCAGACTGGAGCTGAAAGAGAAGAGGGGATCTAGGCGGGTAGAGAAATAATGGAACCAAGACAACTAGTCTGCTCAAGGTTCCAATGTTTAATGGTGGACATGCTTTATAAAGGAGGGGGGAGGCCCATTCCCGCCAATTCATCTTTGGAGCCCAGCTTCAGGTGACCACATGAAGGATAGAATGTAGTCTCCTGAATAGCTAGGCCTACTCCCAGCAGGTAGCAGCAAGGACACTGGCTGAACAATAGAGTGATCTAGGGAGGCAGGCTCCACCCTAGGTAATCTGTTTCGTGGCAGCAAAGTTGAGGTCTGGTTCAGCAGGCTTCAGGCTGGGTGGAGGTCACACTCTCCTGGGCATATATATACTGAGAAGATGTTCCAACTTGTAATAAGGACAGAGCTCCACTATGTTCATAGCAGCCTTATAATAGCCAGAAGCTGAAAAGAATGCAGATGTCCCTCAACAAAGGAATGAATACAGAAAATATGGTACATGTACACAATGGAGTACTACTTAGCTATTAAAAACAATGAATTTGATCGGTGGGAGCCATCTTGGTTCCGGGACTCTGCAGAAAGTAGTCTGCACAGGTGAGAGTGTGGACTACAGAAGCTAACAGCTTCTGGGACAGGCGAGAGCCACAGAGCTTCTGAGGCAGCGCCATTTTCGGGCTCCAGACATCCGGCCAACTTCCCAGCCAGAGGACAGGTGTCCGCCCGGCCAGGGAGGCTTTTGCCTCAGGATCCGTAGGAGCCATCTTGGTTTCAGGACTATGCAGGAAGTAGTCTGCACAGGTGAGAGTGTGGACTACTGAAACAACAGCTTCTGTGACAGGCCAAAGGAACACAGCTTCTGGGAAAGGTCCTGTTTTGGGCCTTCATCTTCGGCCAGGAGGAGGTCCAAACACCAGGTAACTATGCACCTTCCCTGTAAGAGGAGAGCTTGCCTGCAGAGACTGCTCTGACCACTGAAACTCAGAGCTAGTCTCCCAGGTCTGCTGATAGAGGGTAACAGAATCACCAGAGGAACAATCTCTAAACAGAGACAACTATAACAACTAACTCCAGAGATTACCAGATGGCGAAAGGTAAACATACAATTTGCTAAACACATGAAACTCAAGAAGAATGAAGACTGAAGTGTGGACACTATGCCCCTCCTTAGAATAGGGAACAAAACACCCATGGAAGGAGTTACACTAGCAAGAATTTGCTGAAAGAACCCAGATATAGCTGTCTCTTCTAAGACTATGCTGGGGCCTAGCAAACACAGAAGTAGATGCTCACAGTCAGCTATTGGATGGATCACAGGGCCCCCAATGGATGAGCAACAACCCTGAGATTCCACCTCACACCAGTCAGAATGGCTAAGATCAAAAATTCAGGTGACAGCAGATGCTGGCGAGGATGTGGAAAAAGAGGAACACTCCTCCATTGTTGGTGGGATTGCAAGCTTCTACAACCACTCTGGAAATCAGTCTGATGGTTCCTCAGAAAATTGGACATAGTACTACCGGAGTATCTTGCAATACCTCTCCTGGGCATTTATCCAGAAGATGTCCCAACTGGTAAGAAGGACACATGCTCCACTATGTTCATAGCAGTCTTATTTATAATAGCCAGAAGCTGGAAAGAACCCGGATGCCCCTCAACAGAAGAATGGATACAGAAAATGTGGTACATTTACACAATGGAGTACTACTCAGCTATTAAAAAGAATGAATTTATGAAATTCCTAGGCAAATCGATGGACCTGGAGGGCATCATCCTGAGTGAGGTAACCCACTCACAAAGGAACTCACACAATATGTACTCACTGATAAGTGGATATTAGCCCAGAAACTTAGGATACCCAAGATATAAGATACAATTTGCTAAACGCATGAAACTCAAGAAGAACGAAGACCAATGTGTGGACACTTTGCCCCTTCTTAGAAATGGGAAGAAAACACCCATGGAAGGAGCTACAGAGACAAAATTTGGAGCTGTGACTAGAGGATGGACCATCTAGTGATTGCCATATCTGGGGATCCATCCCATATAATCAGCTTCCAAATGCTGACACCATTGCATACACTAGCAAGACGCAGATATAGCTGTCTCTTGTGAGACTATGCCGGGGCCTAGCAAACACAGAAGTGGATGCTCACAGTCAGCTATTGGATGGATCACAGGGCCCCCAATGGAGGAGCTAGAGAAGGTACCCAAGGAGCTAAAGGGAACTGCAACCCTATAGGTGGAACAGCAATATGAACTAACCAGTACCCCGAAGCTCTTGTCTCTAGCTGCATATGTATCAAAAGATGGCCTAGTCGGCCATCACTGGAAAGAGAGGCCCATTGGACACGCAAACTTTATATGCTCCAGTACAGGGGAATGCCAGGGCCAAAATGGGGGAGTGGGTGGGTAGGGGAGTAGGGGGTGGTGGGTATGGGGGACTTTTCGGATAGCATTGGAAATGTAAATGAGGAAAATACCTAACAAACATTTTTAAAAAAAACAATGAATTTATGAAATTCTTAGACAAATGGATAGATCAGGGGATATCATCACAAAATAACACAAAAGGTAACCCAATCACAAAAGGACATACATGATATGCACTCACTGATTAGTGGATATTAACCCAGAAACTTAGATTACCCAAGATACAATTCACAAAACACATGAAACTCAAGAAGAAGGAAGACCAAAGTGTAGATGCTTCGCTCCTTCTTAGAATGGGGAACAAAATACCCATGGAAGGACTTACAAAGTTCAGAGCTGAGACTGAAGGAACGACCATCCAGAGACAGCCCCACCTGGGGATCCATCCCATATACAACCACTAAACCCAGACACTATTGCATATGCCAGCAAGATTTTGCTGACAGGACCCTGATAGAGCTATCACTTGTGAGGCTGTGCCAGTGCCTGGTAAATACAGAAGTGGATGCTCACAATCATCCATTGGACGGAGCCCGAGGTCCCCAATGAAGGAGCTAGAGAATGTAACCAAGGAGCTGAAGGGGTCTGAAGCCCCATAGGAGGAACATCAATATGAACTAACCAGTATCCCCCAGAGCTTTTGTCTCTAGTTGCATATGTAGAAGAGGATGGTCTAGTTGGCCATCAATGGGAGGAGAGGCCCTTGGTCTTGTGAAGATCATATGCCCCAGTACAGGGGAGTACCAGGACCAGGAAGTAGGAGTGGGTGGGTTGGGGAGCAGGGCAGGGGGAGGGTATAGGGGACTTTTGGAGAAGAAACTAGGAAATGGGCTACCATTTTAAATGTAAGTGAAGAAAATATCTAATAAAAAATTAACTTTAAAAAAAAAGAAAGAAAAGAAAAGAAAAAGCTGCAGACAACCTGAGATCCATGTAGACCCTGTGCATGTTGTCTCTTTGACTTAATATGAGCTTTGCCCAAGTTTTTTCAGAAGGCCTTGTTCTCCTGGTATCCTCTATTCCCTCTCTTTCCTCCACTCTTTCTTTCTCTTCTTTCATGGGGTTCCCTGAGCTCTGAGAAAATAAATTGATGGAGATATCTCATTTCATGCTGTTGTGTTCCCAGGTCTGTCTATCTGTCTCTGTCTCTGTCTGTCTCTGTCTGTCTCTGTCTCTGTCTTTCTCTCTCTCTCTCTCTCTCTCTCTCTCTCTCTCTCTCTCTCTCTCTCTCTCTCTCTGTGTGTGTGTGTGTGTGTGTGTGTGTGTGTGTGTGTGTGTGTGTGTGTGTGTGTAGTGTCTGCTGTTAGCCTCTGTATTTGTTCCAATCTGCTGCAGGGGGAAATTTCTCTGATGCTGTCTGCTTAAGGCACCAATCTATGAGTATGGTCACTACAATCTTAAGGGAGACTTGAATGCCTAGGGCAGTCATTTCTTTTATTACTGGTAACATTGGAAACTGAAGGAAACCCTACAGACATAATTAGGATCACTTTCATAGTTCAATTATTTGCAACATTTTTACGAATCTTCTTATTTATGGTGCATTGCTTCTTTCTCGTCACAATTTTCAAAGTGAATAGACAAATAATTGAAAAGTAAGAATTACTGGGGGGGGGGGGATGCTTTTGGTTTAAGTCTGCATAGTAACCTCTCTTGAGTAACTCAGTACATGATGGCATATGCAGATTAACATAATTTATAATAAGTATAGCTGTTATGTAATACAGATTTATAAAGTTTAAAATTAATAGAGCAGCTATTAATCACATATGGGTGTGGTGGTTAATCTTGATTGTCAACCACATAGGATCTAAGATTAATTAAAAGGTAAGTACCTTGACTTTGTCTATGAGGATAATCTCCAAAGATTAATTGAGAATGGGGAAATCCTCCCCCAAAGTGATACCACCTTCCAACAAGTTGCCTGATACAAAGATGTCTACTACTGACTCAATTCTCTTCTTCCTGACAAAATGTGTTAATCCTTCCTGGGGTGGGGGCACGTAGGCCCATCTACCACCATCATTTGCTGACATCTCCAGCTTCTTTGGACTATCAATTTTCCCAGGAATTCTGCAGGCTTTTAGTACCAGATAGGAAGTACTGAGAAACCTAGCATTGGAGATAGCTACCCAGTTTTCAGGCTCTGAGGCATGTGGATAGCCATTATTGAACTAGCTATAGCCTATTCTGTGAGCCAATCTAGTAAACTCCTTTTAATAAGGTATACACATTCTGTTCTCTCCATGTAGAGAGATCTGCCTACTACACAAAGATAAATAGTGCATTCAACCATGATTTTCTTGTTCACAAAACCTAGTCCTTCAAAATACTAAAAGCAGACACAAATGAACCAGGGTATTTTTGTGACCTTTATATACTCTGTCACCATTGTGTTGTTGCCTAAATGTTGGACTTATCACTCAGAAATAATTGTAAATTTCCTAACAATTTGGTGGAAATGTCATAATTGACATAATCCCATTTTGAGTTTTTTGCCACCCTCATCATTTTTCTGGTTGGAAAATAAGTGCTACATATAACACAAGAGGCATTTAGTACAAGAGATGGCACATGGCATCAATTGAAATTCTATAAAATCAACCAGTATGATGTCAGACATCTATAACCCCTGTACTAGGGAGCCGAAGACAGGAGAGATGATACAGATCCAAAGTCCTCATAGACTGCCCATTGAGTACCAGAGCAAAGGTTACCTAGTGAGACCCTGCCTAAAAATACCAAGAAAAAAAAACATGAATTTATAGCACACTAATTTCTACATTAATCTTACAAAGATCGGAGACATTGTTCACATGGTTTAAATGTCTTTAATCGTTAACTTAGAAAAGTAGGTCTTCAGGCTCCTGCCAGCAGGCTCTTGTTGGCATCTGCCTAGTGTCTGGGTTTGGTGGTTGTTTATGGGATGGATCCCCAGGAGCCAGATATAGCTGTCTCCTTTGAGGATCTGCCAGTGCCTGGCAAATACTGAAGTGGATGTTCACAGTCATCCATCAAACAGAGCACAAGGTCCCCAATGAAGGAGCCAGCGAAATACCCAAGGAGCTGAAGGGGACTGAAGCCCCATAGAAGGAACATCAATATGAACTATCCAGTACCCTCAGAGCTCCTTGGAACTATCCCACCAATCAAAACAAACAAACAAACAAACAAACAAACAAAAAAACACATGGTGGAACTTGTGTCTCTAGCTATATATGTAGCAGAGGATGGCCTAGTCAGTCATCAATGGGAGGAGAGGCCCTTTGTCCTGTAAAGGCTCTATGCCCTAGTATAGGGAAATGCCAGGACCAGGACCAGAAATGGGCGTGGGTGGGTTGGGGAGCAGAGGTAGGAGAAGGATAGGGGATTTTCAGAGGGGAAACTAGGGAAGGGGATAACATTTGAAATGTAAATAAAGAAAATATCTAGTTTAAAAAAAAAGAAAAAAAGAAAAGTAGGACTTCAGGCTAAATCTCAGTGTGGGTGCTAAATATTTAGTTGTTTTGTTTTGTTTTGTTTTGTTTTGTTTTGTTTTGTTTTGAGGTAACAGCTCCACTGTTTTGCCCTCTTAGCAGATATAAGTAGTTTTCCAGACAAGTCTAGTGATAAGAACTGGGGGCTTCTTCTGTGTACATGTGCTTAGATTTTCTGATTCCTAGCTTTATAATTAGAGATTATTTCACAGCAATTGTTCAGCACAGACAAAATTTAGCTCTCTTAAGATATGACAGCCATCGTCTCTTGTTTTCATTAAACATGCTCTAGAGCGGGTGGCTATTGAAATTAGATAAGAATTAATATCTGAAAGTTTAGAGATGCTTATAAAATATCTTCCTTAGAAAGTGATGAGTTTCCCACAGCTCAGCCCTCCAAAATTAAATCAGCTTTGGTGCAAATGAAAGGTTTTGCCACCTGATATGTTACACAAGCCCTCATTTATGTCCACAAAAAAAAAAAAAAAGAGGTCTGATTTCAGTTATTGCTGAAGAGTTGGAACTGTCTAACTCTTGAGAGTCAGGAACATGTGCTCCAAAGCTCTTTGCTCTCACATAATTTCTTCATTTTCTTCTCTCTAAGTGTGCCTTGGCCTAAATCTGTTCCACCATACACATTCTGCAACATGTCAACAGTTTCCCATAGTTGGCAGAGATATTTTACAGTGAAGTAAAAAAGTTATCAAATAAATAAATAAACAAACTTTTCCCAGTGCAGGGCTGTCAATCAAACCAAGGCATTTCCACTGATGATACAGATCCAAAGTCCTCATAGACTCATTGAGTACCAGAGCATTTCCTGGGCCAACCATTTATCAAGAAAGCTGACCAGCCAATGTTGGGTGACTTCTCTTTTCCATGTCAGCATTCACAGACGATGAACATTCTCAAGCAAGAAGTGGGCTCAGCAAAGAAAAATTCTTTAAGATAGATCACTTTTGTCTCTCACTTTTTAAAATCTGATTTTTTTTTCCATTACCTAATCTGTGATACTCTAGGCTATCCCAATGATCTTCCAGGAATATTTTTAGTGCAAATGACCCTCAAACGTACATTTTCCAAAACAGAAATGATGTGACATATCTCCTAAGTGTCACGATTCCTTCCATTTCCACTTCATTTGCTTTGAAAAAGCAAAGGAGTAGCACGGTGAGCAAGGGCAAGAGCCTCACTGCTCTTCACTAATTACAGGATACAGAGGTAATGGGCTGCCCTGTAATGCTCTTTGCTCACTATAGAAAATATATGACATAACCACACTGTTTCTTGGTAATAGACAAGCTAATATGAATGTTATGTGTTGTCAGGGATAATTTGACAAAAGTAAGAAGGGAGAGGAAACTGCCAAATGCATCAGTAAAAACAAATAAGCAAGAAAAACAGAGACAAGAGACTGTCACCAGAAAAAAAGAAAATAAACAGAATCCTGCCTTGCTAGCTCCTGCTTGAGGTGTAAATGAGAATTCTCTGCATTTCCTGCTGTGAGAGTCTGACTGAGTCCACTGCTTCCTTGCAGTATATTCTACAAAGTATTCTTCAACATCTATTTGCCTAGACTGTATAGGTCATGCCAAACATTGTGGAGTGGGTGTTAAGCATAGAGCAGAGTACAAGCATCTTCAAAGATCTTTTATTTTGACAAAATAGAAAATCACCGCGAAGGTAATTACACCAAAAATACACTGTAAAAAAAAAAAAAGAAGTCATTTGTATCATGGAAGGGTGTAATTTGAATAGGACAGGTTAGAGAGGTAAATGGTAACTGGCTAAGGAAGATCTCTTAGAGAAAAATAATATATCAAGCCAGACATAAAGAATAAAAGAAAATTGACTAGGCAAAGACACAGAGTCAAATGAAAATATCCTAAGAAAAATAAGAGCTATAAAAAGTCTCAAGATAAATAATTGGCAATCCAAATAACTGGAGAAAATCCAACACAGATGAATGCAGATAAGAAAGAATGAAAGTTTTATGGTGCTTCAAAGAGCTTTGGAAGTTGTTTTAAAGTTGGAGTGTTTAAATATAGCATTTTACAAAAATACTGAGATAATTTGTTTTATATTTCACATTACATATGATGAATTGAACTTATTTAATCAGTCTGTAAGATGACTTGGGGAATGTATTGGTGTAAACTTAACTTTTATTCACCTGATGTGATTGTCATCTTGGAGACTTACTGCTGAATAAGTTTACTCTTTATAGATCATTCTGAACTCTGGCTGACTGGTTCAACTCAGCTGTTCTGACTCAAAACTCCTCTCCAAGTTAACTGATTCAATTTGGCTTCTCTAAGCTTCTCCCTGAGTTGCTTTGCTTGGCCTCAAACTAACCCTTGCAATTTGTTCTAGTCTAGCTTCTGGCTCCTTCTTATTCTCTGGTTTCAACTGCCTCTGCTGCATGAACTGAACTTAATTCCATTGCACTGCCTCCTACATTGACACTCTAAACTGAACTCAAATGACTGAACAGAAATAACAGAACTGCATGCCTCTATCTCCTGAGTGCTAGGATTAAAGGTGTATTCCACAATGCCTGGAACCTAAGATTTTCTTTACCTTCAACTTGCTCTATACCAGGCTGACATAGAACTCAGAGTTCTGCTTACCACTATCTACTGAGATTAAAGGCACATCTGTGTTCTGTACAGATCACACAGACCTAGTAGATCTTTGAACTTGATCCCTTGACAGAGCAGCCATGTTGCTGAATTAAAATTGCACTACACATTGGTTCTCACTTGGGAGCATGGTTGCTTTGCCATAGATATTTGGTCATGTAGCAATCATTTGATTACCATAATCCCAGAGAGATGGAGGAAGTGTTGACACATCATCATATGGTTAGAAAACAATTATGCCACTGAACATCCTACAATGATGTTGAGTTTCAGACTCCATGGAGTAGATTGAACGCACTGTAAATGAGAAGAGGAGGCATGGAGAAAGGTACATAGGAGGAAAATGAGTAGGTTTTAGTCATCGAACAGTAGGTAGGCACACAAAACCCAAAAGTTAAATTCTCAGAGTTCAAGTTTGAGCAATTAGTGACCACTCATACCATGCACTTACGTGAGAACTATGTTTAAAACAATATCAGAAAACATAGTATGCAGTTAAAAAAAAAAGATGAAGAATACCATTTTGAATACTTTTCCTTGGAAATAATTTTAAGAAGCTAAAAAGATTTAATTGTTTTGAGGAACAAACTAAGCACTCCATAACAATTTTTCTCACACTATGTATTTTGATCATATTCTTTTGCCTTCTCAACTTCTTCCAGAGTATTTATTGAAATAATACATGTAAACTGATGATCCTCAAGAACTGTTATTTTGGCTATTAAAGGATAACTTTTTTTAAGTCCAAAAGATACACTTAATATTTAGGTACTCACAAGTAATCGAAGACTTAATTTATTCTCTTGAAAACATAACATCAACTCAAAGGTATGAAAGTCAAATTTAATACTTGAGAAATATAATCACTCTGCATAGGATATCAACTATATCTAACTGACTTTTTAAATCCTAAAAGAAAAAGAGAAAAATACACATGAAAATATAGAACCCACTGTTGCTTTCCTTTTAAAGCTTTTGTTCTCAGTCCTCACTCTCGGATATTTCATTCTCAATATTTCTTCCAAGAAAAAACAGGGGAGTTAAGAATGAAAGTGTACTCCCTAAAAATATTTGACCAGAGGAAAACCTGATCCTGGTTGTCTTTGCCACAGCTAAATAACCACTTTTTTTTTTTTTTAATTCACGTGATGTTTCATGCTTTGAAAAAGAAACACAGGAAAAGAACTCAATAGCAAGAATGATAACATTTGGCTGATTGGCATTTTGAAGAGCACAAACATGTGAACATATGACACCTCATTTCTGCAAAACCATAAGCAGAGTCACTTCTTAGCTTGGACATCCTATGGCAGAAGATGACATCAGCTCCATGGCTTAGCTCTCTTCCAGTGCTACCAACTCAGCTCTTGCTCCTATGATGGCCCTGTGAAGTGATTTCAAACATACTTTTAAGCAGCAGAAACCGACCAGCCCTGTTGATCTCTTCTGTTGCAATGCAGTTTATATCTATGGGGCTGATGTCTGACTCCTGAGAGTCTAGAAACTATTACTTCTGCAAATCAAGAATCTTAAAAGTGGAGAGCTTAGAAAATTACAGAAGAAATCCAAAATACATCTACAATCAAGCCTATAAAGAATGAACTTCAAAACTATGAATGATGGGCAGAGCAGCTGGGACAGGCTCCTTCTGGCCTACATCTGCAGCCAGAGGTGATCCTCAGTCCTCTGTACCTTCCCTGCCAGAGAAGAGCTTGCCTCCAAGGAGTGCTCTGACCCCAGGGACTCAGGGGAGATCTCAGATGACTCTATAGGGTGGGTCCACTCAGGAGTGTACAGGCCTCAGAAGCAGCAGGGTAGCAGGGACAGGGTCATATGGGCCTACAACCAGGAGGTGGGGCTGTTCCATAGCCCTCTGTGCACTGATCTTGCCAGGAGAGAGCTGGTCCCCCAGGAGTGCTGTCCTAGGCTTACAGACTCACAGGAGGAACAAGCTCCAGCCAGAGAAAGAACACCTACCACCACAGACTACTAGACAGCAAAAGGCAAATGCAAGAATATTACCAACAGAAATAAAGACTATTTGGCATCATGAGAACCCATTACTCACACCACAGCGAGTCCTGAATACCCCAACACACCTGAAAAGCAAGATTCAGATTTAAAATCATATCTCATGATGCTGGTAGAGGATTTTAAAAAGAACATTAATAACTCACTTAAAGAAATAGAGGAGAACACTGCTGAACAGGTAGAAGCCGTTAAAGAGGAAACACAAAAATCCCTTAAAGAATCACAGTAAAACACAACCAAACAGGTGAAGGAATTGAATAAAACCATCCAGGATCAAAAAATGGACGTAGAAACAATAAAGAAATCACAAAGGGAGACAGCTCTGGAGATAGAAAACCTAGGAAAGAAATAAGGAGCCATAGATGCAAGCATCACCAACAGAATACACAAGATGGAAGAGAGAATCTCAAGTACAGAAGATTCCATAGAAAACATTGACACAAAAATCAGAGAAAACATAAAAAGCAAACCTAATTCAAAACATCCAGAAAATTAAAAACACAATGAGAAGATAAAACCTAAGGATAATAATAGGTATAGATGAGAATGGAGATTTTTCAACTTAAAGAGACAGTAAATATCTTCAACAAAATTATAGAAGAAAACTTCCCAAATCTAAAGAAAGAGATGCCCATGAACATAAAAGAAGCCTACAGAACTCCAAAAAGACTGAACCAGAAAAGAAATTCCTCCTATCACATAATAATCAAAACACCAAATGCACTAAACAAAGAAAGAATATTAAAAGCAGTGAATATTAAAAGCAGTAAGGGGAAAAGGTCAAGAAACATATAAAGGCAGACCTTTTAGAATTACACCAGACTTCTCACCAGAGACTATGAAAGCCAGAAGATCTTGGGCAGATGTCATACAAACCCTAAGAGAACACAAATGCTATCCCAGGCTACTACACCCAACAAAACTCTTAATTACCATAGATGGAGAAACAAAAGCATTCCATGACAAAACCAAATTCACTTAATATATTTCCACAAATCCAACCATTCAAAGGATAATAACGGGAAAACACCAACACAAGAACGGAAACTATGCCCTAGAAAAAGCAAGAAAGTAATCTTCCGACAAACGTAAAAGAGGATAGCCACATAAACAGAATCCCAACACTAACAACAACAACAAAAAATAACAGGAAGCAACAATTACTTTTCCTTAATATCTCTTAATATCAATGGACTCAATTCCCCAATAAAGATGGCCTAGTCGGCCATCACTGGAAAGAGAGGCCCATTGGACTTGCAAACTTTATATGCCCCAGTACAGGGGAACGCCGGGGCCAAAAAATGGGAATGGGTGGGTAGGGGAGTGGGGGGGGGAGGGTGTGGGGGTCTTTTGGGATAGCATTGGAAATGTAATTGAGGAAAATACGTAATAAAAGAAATAAATAAAAAATAAAAAATAAAAAATAATTTTTAAAAAGACATAGATTAACAGAGTGCCTAGGGAAACAGGACCCAACTTTTTGCTGCTTACAGGAAACCCACCTCAGGAACAAAGACAGACACTACCACGGAGTAAAAGGCTGGATAACAATTTTCCAAGCAAATGGTCCCAAAAAACAAGCTGGAGTAGCAATTCTAATACCGAATAAAATTGACTTTCAACCTAAAGCTATCAAAAAAAGCCATGGAGGGACATTTCATACTCATCAGAAGGTAAAATCTACCAAGCTGAACTCTCAATTCTAAATATCTATGCTCCAAACGCAATGACAGCGACATTCATTAAAGAAACTTTACTAAAGCTCAAAGCACACATTGCACTACACACAATAATAATGGGAGACCTCAGCACCCCACTCTCATCAATGGACAGATTCTGGAAACAGAACCTAAACAGAGACACATTGAAATTAACAGAAGTTATGAAACAAATTAATTTAACAGATATCTACAGAACAATTTACCCTAAAATAAAAGGATATACCTTCTTCTCAGCACCTCATGGTACCTTCTCCAAAACTGACCATATAATCCGTCACAAAACAGACCTCAACAGATACAAAAATATTGAAATAACCCCATGGATCCTATCAGATCACCAAGGACTAAGGCTGATCTTCAATAAAAACATAAATAATAGGAAGGCCACATACTCATGGAAGCTGAACAACACTCTAGTCAATGATAACTTGGTCAAGGAAGAAAAAACTAAAGAAATTAAACACTTTCTAGAGTTTAATGAACATGAAGCCACAACATATCCAAGGTTATGGGACACAATGAAAGCAGTCCTGGGAAGAAAACTCTTAGCTCTGAGTGCCACCAAAAAGAAACTAGAGTGTCACCAAAAATAAACTAGAGAGAGCATACACCAGCAACTTGACAGCACACTTAAAGGCTCTAGAACAAAAGGAAGCAAATTCACCCAATAGGAGTAGATGGCAATAAATCAAACTCAGGGCTAAAATCAACCAAGTGGAAACAAAAAGAACTATACAATGAATCAACTAAACCAAGAGCTGGTTCTTTGAGAAAATCAACAAAATAGATAAACCCTTAGCCATACGAACTAGAGGACACAGGGACAGTATCCTAATTAACAAAACCAGAAATGAAAAGGGAGACATAACAACAGTATCTGAGGAAATCCAAAACACCATCAGATCCTACCACAAAAGGCTATACTCAACAAAACTGGAAAATCTGGATGAAATGGACAACCTCCTAGACAGATACCAGGTACCAAAGTTAAATCAGGATCAGATTAATGATCTAAACAGTCCCATTTCCCCTCAAAAAATAGAAGCAGTCATTAATAGTCTCCAAAAAATAAAAAATAAAAATAAAAAAGCCCAGGACCAGATGGGTTTAGTGCAGAGTTCTATCAGACCTTCAAAGAAGACCTAATTCCAACTCTCCTCAAACTATTACACAAAATAGAAACAGAAGGTACTCTACCCAATTCAATCTATGAAGCCACAATTACTCTGATACCTAAACCACACAAAGATCCAACAAAGAAAGAGAACTTCAGACTAATTTCCCTTATGAATATCGATGCAAAAATACTCAATAAAATCCTCACAAAATGAATCCAAGAACACATCAAAAAGATCATCCATCATGACCAAGTAGGCTTCATCCCAGGGATTCAGGGATGGTTTAATATACAGAAATCCATCAATGTAATCCACTATATAAACAAACTCAAAGACAAAAGTCGCATGATCATCTTGTTCGATTGACATCCAACACTCCAGACTACTACAGGGTCCAGCAATACCACTCCTGAGCATATACCCAGAACATGCTCCAACTTGTAATAAGAACACATGCTCCATTATGTTCAGAGGTGCCTTATTTATAATAGCCAGAAACTGGAAAGAACCCCGATGTCTCTTAACAGAGGATGGACATAGAAAATGTAGTATATTTACACAATGGAGTACTACTCAGCTATTAAAAACAGTGGATTTATGAAATTAATAGGCAAATGGATAGATCTGGAGGATATCATCCTGAGTGAGATAACCCAATCACAAAAGAACACACATGATGTGCACTCACTGATAAGTGAATATTAGCCCAGAAACGTGGAATATCCTAGATACAATTCACAAAACGCATGAAACTCAAGAAGAAGGAAGACCAAATTGTGGATACTTTGATTCTTCTTAGAAGAGGGAACAAAATACCCATGGAAGGAGTTATAGACACAAAGTGTGAAGCAGAGACTGAAGGAATGACCATCCAGAGACTGCCCCAGTTGGGGATCCATCCCATAAACAACCACCAAAACCACACACTATGGAAGATGCCAACAATAGCTTGCTGACAGGAGCTTGATATAGCTGTCTCCTGAGAGGCTCTGCCAGTTCCTGGCAAATACAGAAGTGGATGCTCACAGTCATCCACTGGATGGAGCACAGGGTCCCCAATGAAGGAGCTAGAGAAAGTACCCAAGGAGCTGAAGGGGTTTCCAGCCCCATAGGAAGAACAACAATATGAACTAACCTATACCCCCAAGAGCTTCCTAGGACTAAACTACCAACCAAAGAAAACACATGGTGGGACTCGTGGCTCCAGCTGCATATGTAACAGAAGATGGCCTAGTTGGTCATCAATGATAGGAGAGGCCCTTGGTCCTGTGAAGGTTATTTGCGCCCGTATAGGGAGATGCCAGGGACAGGAAGCAGGAGTGGGTGGGTTGGTGAGCAGGGGGAGGAGGAAGGGGATAGGGGTTTTTTGGAGGGGAAACTAGGAAAGGGGGTAAAATTTAAAATGTAAATAAAGAAAATATCTAATTAAAAGAATAAAACTATGAATGATCAATATTTTTTTGCAAGCAGTCACTAAAATGTAAAATCTAATTGAACCTGTCTTCTTTCTCCCCATTCTCGCACCAAATTCATCTTTTGCCTAAAAAGTTTATTTGACATCAAATGTGGTCATTAGTAAACCAAAAGTAAAAAACAAATACACACAACACCATCAAAATAGATGTTTTCTATCATCCCAAAATTTAGTTCACAAGAGCCCAAGCTGAGGACATCCATCAAAAAATTCAAAATTCAAAAAGGTTGAAACACAGACTTGGAAAATACTATAGTTCTGCTATGTGGTAAGTTACAAACACAGCAGAGGCACACTAAAAATCAAGAATTAAATTTTGCAAGCTGTATCCATAAGGCCTAGTCCTATAAGAAACATAAATTAATTTCCTATTAAGGGTTAGTTCACAACCCTAAGCTATAACTCTACATGTGTAAGTATACCACTATGAAAAACTGAGATTTTTTCCTACCAAGCATTATGGATATGGGATACTCATTTTATAGTTTATCTCTTTAATATAATGTTAATAGATGCTTCTTAGTTGGTCATGTATGTAGAAATGTACATGCACATTGGGCTTTAGTTAAATGTGGACCCAAAGGCAGTAGACTTGGAATGAGGTCAGAAACTCTGATTCTCACAACTAACTGAATTCAAGGTCATGTCATCATGCTAAATTCAATGTTCATTTCTAATTATCCATCTCACTATTACCTAACCACATGCATACTTTGTAACTCTGTATATAGCCACACTTTTAATACACCAAAATTATCAAAAATATAATTTTTACAGTACATTATTTCTGTGAATGTTCAATCATACATGAATTTTATGTAGCATTTTCCATGTAGCCAATTTTATATTGCAAAAAAGTTTTATTGGGTTGCATCACTATGATGTACATAAATGTTTTATTTGACTCTCAGTTTGAATTTTTATAGGTAAATTCTCAAATTACAAAGTAAAATTTGGTGCTTTCTATATTTCTGAATTAATATTTTTATTGTGAATTAATATAAGAAGTGTCTGAAATAATAATATGCCTTTGGATTGGTAATTCAGGACATGGATAAGCCAGAGGTGACCCAAGACAGAAAAATTACAACTATAGAAGAGAAATCATTTTAATAATTGGGAAACACTGCTAAAGGCTTCTTCCCTCTGTAAACTGTTGCAGCCACACTCAGTCTCCACTCTGTTTTTGACCTTCTGCCATCCCCCAAAACAGCTTCACCGCAGAAAGCCCAACAATCTGTCTTCTCAGTGCCCGCACACAAGCAGCTGCCCTCCTCCTGAGTAAATCACATCAGCAGATTGATTGATGGCGCCCTCTATTTATAATTCCCAGTCTCAACTGAGGTCTTGACATCCCTTAAGATCCCGATGCATTGTTCAATCACCCTGCCCTTCACACCTCTCAGATGACTGCTCCGTACTAGTCCTTATTCTCCCTAGTCGATGGCCTTCACTGAGCAAGGCCGTGTATTGTGAAGGTAAATAGTCTGCATGTATTTCTTGTCAGTTCTGGGATGTGATTCCTTAGTGATAAAATAGTACTGCCTGTGAAATAAACAGTAAATGAGCTAGTACATGCAAATCTTCTAAAATAATACAAGCCATTAATAAGTCATTAATAGGGAAGGGAAGGGGAGGGGAGGGGAGGGGAGGGGAGGGGAGGGGAGGGAAGGGAAGGGAAGGGAAGGGAAGGGAAGGGAAGGGAAGGGAAGGGAAGGGAAGGGAAGGGAAGGGAAGGGAAGGGAAGGGAAGGGAAGGGAAGGGAAGGGAAGGGAAGGGAAGGGAGGAGGAAACAAGCAAAAGAGGGAGAAATAGAGGAAAGAAAGGAGGCTGAGGGAAAGGAAGGGAAGGGAGGAAAAGAAGAGAAGGGAAGGGAGGAAGGGAGGAAGGGAGGAAGGGAGGAAGGGAGGAAGGAAGGAAGGAAGGAAGGAAGGAAGGAAGGAAGGAAGGAAGGAAGGAAGGAAGGCAGGCAGGCAGGCAGGCAGGCAGGCAGGCAGGCAGGCAGGCAGGCAGGCAGGCAGGCAGGCAGGCAGGCAGACAGACAGGCTATCCCTCCCAGTTATGGAACATGCCTTCAGTCCAAAATCCTAGAAGCCACAGCAGAAGGTTCTCTACAGACGAGGCCAACCTGAGCTACATTGTAAGTTCCAGGCTAACCATGGTTATATAGCAAGACCACCCCTCAAAAAAAAAGAAAAAGATAAAGATAAAAAACAATTAAAAAGTTTCATTCTATTACAACCTTTCTTTCTGTTCCCTTCAGAAACACAACTCTCAAACTAAGTCACAAACATGCATACAAACACAAATTAGCAAAAGAAAAGTGACCAGGAGAGAAAGAAAAAAGGGACAATATATCTGTAATATTATTAAATGTTCTATCTAGTGCCTTGAAGCAATATAATATATGTGTAGATCATTGTTATAATTATTAGTTTAGAAAAGCCAACTGAGTCAAACAAGATAAAAAGTAAATGTTAGCTGTACACAACTTAATTAGTTATGCATAAAATGCAATTGAGTCTACAAAAAAAGAAAGATGGAATAAATAATTTAGCAGAGTGGTAAAATTCAAAATACATATATACAAAGTTTCTAAAGCCAATAATGAATAGTCAAACAATGAAACTGATAAAATAAAATCACTTATACTAGCACCTAAAATAGTTGGGGGCAATTCTGGCAAAAGAGGTGTTAAGACCAAACACTGACATAAGAGACAATTAGAGAGGCTTGAAAGTAACTGAAAGGGTAAACGACTTGTATAAGCATAAGGACCTGACTTTGGGTACATAGAACCCATGTAAAATTAAAAGCAAGGTTGTAAGTACCTACAACCCCAAAACTAGGGGACAGAGATAGACCTATCTGAAGGGTTTCCTACACAACCAGCCTGGTCCAAACAGCAAACTCTAGTGACAGTCTCTGTTTCAGGGGGTGAGAAAGGAGAGAGTGAGGGGAGGGGAGGGGAGGGAGAGAGGAATAGAGAGAGTTGGAGAAACAATTTAAAAAGACAGCTGAGAACAACATCTGACTTCCACACTTGCCTAGGGGGCAATTGGATGCACACATGTACACATGTACATACACATACATGCATATACACACATGTGCACACACATGTACATGTATATGTGTATGAGAAATTAAAAATATAATCTAACCACACTGAGAAAGATACCACATTCTACTGATCCATATAGTCAACACAGAGGCCTATGTTTTGTCAACTGGTTCTAAACTCAAATGAAAATTTATGGGACTAGGAATACGAAAACAATTTTAGAAAAAAAAGTTGGAGTACTCATGATTTCAAACTTGATATAAAGACAAAGTAATCAAACAATAAAAATGCCCCTGGCTTCATAGGACAAAATGGAAACTGTGGATCTTGACAAGGGAATACAGGCAATTTACATATACTTTAAAGCATATCATTCTGGGATTTGTTAGTCCCACTTGTTTCTGATAATTTTATTACATTTTGTCAGTAAAGTAAAGTGTTGTAGCACAGGAGAAAATTAGGGAAATTGGGTTAACAAACACTGTGGTTAGTTGGTTTGATGGCACTATGTCAGTAGTTAATATTAAAATAAAAGCCCAGTGCATTTTCAAATTAGAAAAGAGAAGATCAAAGAGAAGAAATGTTTGATAAGCATGCAAATACTTAATCAAGAAAGCAGCAGGACCTCACGTCTGTGTTTTGAGACTTAAAGGTTACGTGGAATATAGAAGAAGGTTCATGACACATAGTGTCTTCCCCCAAGGAATTTGCAGTAGACTCAGAGATAACATCAAAAACACATGAAATAATAAATAAAAATATGCAGCAATGTATACTCAAGGGTGAACATGATTATTGAAGTCATCTAAATGTTCTGTCCTGCTTACTAAGCCTCTTTGGAGTCTAAGCATGTCTAGTGAATGCCAATGTGTGTAAACTACCATGCCATGTACCCTAACTGGTTATTCATATTTAAGCTGAATTCAGGAGATATGAACTCTCAGTATTATTATAGTCCACATTAAATGCAGTTTGGACAGACTGAGCGATCATCTTGCCAAAGATCACCCATTTCATGAGTATACATCTTGAGGTCGAGTCTCATATTTTTTTCATTTTTCTAAAGCCTGTAGGAAAAAACTAATGACTGAAATCGTTATTAGAGAGTGGTGATGAATAAGGGATGTGGATAGAAGTTCAAAGGTTTTGAAGAAAGAAAGAGAATGAATCCGAGTATTTATATTTAATTGAGCTTTCTCTATTCTTTGAAAAATTCATGCATGTATATAAATAACGTGTCTTAATCAAACCTGACCCTCTTTCTTTACACCAAGCTCACCCCTGCCTGCTCCAGCATATCTCCCTCCCATTTTGTATAATTCATAGAGTCCACTTAGTCCTGTATGTGGATGATATAGGGTCATTCACTGTGGCATGGGCAGGCTACCAATTGCTAATCCCCACCAAAGCTAAGTGTCTCTGTTGTCAGCTTGACAAGCCAGTAACTCTTCAACTAGAGAGATTTGTCATTGAAAGACCCTTCCCATTCTAGAATTCTTAACTGCCCTGATCTTTTGCAGATCTTGTGACGGTAGCTATAGCTACTGATGGACACAAAAGAGCAAGGATAGCCAAGACTTGAGCAAAAAGTATACTGCAAGACAAACTGCCATTTAGAGCTATACAACAGAGTCATTGTAATAAAAACAGCATGGTATTGGTACAAAAAATAAGACAAATAGATCAGTGAAATCAAGTAGATGATGAAGCTATAGTTCCACACAGCTACAGCAGCCCGGTCTTTGACAAAGATGCAAAAATATACATTGGAGAAAAGACATCTTCAACAAAAGTTGCGAGTGTGGATGTGGGGAAAGGAGGATAGTTATATCCTGCTGGTGGCAATGCTAACTCATGCATGCACCTTGGAAGCCAGTGTAAGGCATCTCAAAAAACCTAGAAATTGAACTTCTAGATCTTTAGCACTTTACTGTGTATTTTAGCATTAAGCTCCCAACAGCAATCCTCTAAAATGAAAATAGTAAAAAAATGATTATAGTATTTTTCTTTAATCAGTTCAGATAATTTATATGAGTTGGCTAAAGAGATACAGGAGAGTTCAGTCACAATTTTAAATATATATGTACATAACACACCCACACCCACATATATATATTTTCATACCCACATTGACTTCTCAATTAGAAATCACACACACACACACACACACACACACACACACACACACACACAGGAGGGAATACACTTCATTTATCTGAATATAATTGTGTGGTTATGTATGATACTCACACACTATATGAGACAGTATGTATGGGAAGTAGCTAGATCAAATTGTAGATGTATCATGGATAGAAAATTTAGCCCATGTTTCATAATTTGAAAGAGTGAAGTAAAATTTAAATATGCTCTTGATAATTTCTTGATAATTGTTCAAAGGATATTTTGAATAGGGGCTGAGTTAATACATTAAGGTTGGTTTTACCCACTTTATTACATTTCCTAGTAACTACTAGAAAATTTTAAACTGCACATGCACATTTTACCAGTGACTCATTAGACATTTATTCCACAGTTTAAATGAAGACCATACACATTTTTATTCTTTTATGTGCTGTGCCTGAATTCTCACCCTCATAAACTCAGGATTAGCATACAGCCTCTAAACTGAGTCCTCTTGATGTTCTTAGAATGTCTCTTGATGTACTATGAGAGATTTAATGGCTCAAATCACAGTTTTTTATTAATGAATTTATCAGAAATTGATCCCATCCCCTGAAAATACCCCCAGTGAATGGAACTAAGAAAGGAATATGTCTGATGAAATAGAATTAAGCTTATTTAGAGATAATGTATATGGTGAGCTATTTTAGGGTTTGCTACTGTGGGGTAGTACATTGACTGGCAGGCTGCTGATAATATATGGGGCACTATCAAGAATATTAAAAGAACCTCCAATATAAAATACGTATGGATATCACAGGATGGCCATGATGAGTTCTGGACATCCACACTCATGATTTCTATTTCAGAGAACACATTTGTTCAGAAAATGTTATGATCTCTTAGCTCTTGGCATTGCAGTCTGAACACTGGCTCTGGTGTCTTCCAGATACCCACCTTTGTTTTCTGTGGGTGTTTGGTAGAAGGTAGAACTGTGGCTGTCACAACTTTGTAGATGATTATCCAAGCCCAGCAAAACTCTGGCCTTCAATGTCTCATCACTGAGAAGGGTAAGAGTATTGGCAGGTGGTAGAACCTTTCATCATAGTTTTTTTGAGGGTGACTGGCAAGTGTCCTATCTCTGAGCTACATCCCAAGACTGGTTTCCTATATTGTAAAGGTGGCGTGAACCGAGTCCATGAAGTAATAGGGAAATCACTGGGAGAAATACTTCAGGCCACAGTTGTTCATTTCAACAACTTCTATCAGTCCGTTAGATTGGTTCATCACCCTTCTATAAACAAGAACAATTAAATTTTCAACTCAGGAGTAGAGTGAGCAAAGAAAAAGAGATGGACTCTAAAGTCACAGTATCTCCCACACTCCAGAGGACAATAGATAAGGATCACTCAGAGTCCTTTACTCCTAAGTACTAGGCATGCCCCTTTTCACTCAGGTCTGAGCTGTACTGGGCATTACTGTACTCTGCCTCTCTTGCCTACATAATAAAAAAGAAAATCGAACAATGTTTTCTATCTCAGATGATCTTTAAACTCTTACGGCATTTACATTTTCATCTCAAATAGAGTGTCCTTCCTTAGGAATGCCATCTTTATCGCTAATTTCATACAGTAGTCCATCCTTACAAAGCCATCTTTACTTTGCTCTGGGGTCTGTAACCAGAATCTTCTCAAAGCTTATATGGTGGCAGGACCAGAAATGTTGTCACCACCTCTAAGAATGTAGAAGTTTTCCCTCCTGGAAAGTTACAGGATCATCGATTTTACCTCATTAATCAAGGAGCTCACAAAGAGGCAGAAACTTCCAAAAATGGATCTGTAGCCTCAGGGGGTAATAAGCTTTCTACCACTGGATGTGCTCAAGCAGATGTTATAAGACAACTACCTCATTCAGTGAGCAAAAACTTAATGAGTCCCAACTTTGTGCCTGGGGTAGGGTACTGATGGTAGAAAATGAATCAGGCAGACAAAGTCCTTTAGTCACGGTGCTGCCAGCCTGATAGAGAGGACAAACACAGAGGCAGATCAGTTTCTTCTCTTTTCCTTGCTATGTTTCTTTAGTGCTGCAAAATCCACAGAGACAAGTTCCGATAAATGTCAAAACCTTTGCATCTTAAAATCTTTTTTTCTTTCTGTATTTGAACTTTGTAGCAAAGAAAAATGTATCTGCATCAAGTATCAAATAAGTAAACTGTAAAGATGTCCAGGAAACTCAATCCTTATCTAGCCTTTGTAAAATAGGCTGGAAGGAGCGTCCTAGATAGAAACATTAGCTTTGGCTCCCTCTGTCACCTGAAGCCTAGCTAACCCTACTTCATAGAAACACTTCCAGAAAATGAGATAATTTCCTTAAATCTCTAAGATCTTAAATCTCAATAGATCGTTCTGGTAAAAATTCAATTGAACTATCCTCAGGGCAAAAATCACATTTTAGAGACCTGCAAGTTTGACCATCTGGGAGGCTAAGGTGGGGGGCGGGGGAGGAGGGAAACTCGTGGTCTCCTGATTTTACACATCCAGTCCAGGAGAGGGCGCACCTTGTCATCGCAATACTGGAAGTGTGGGACTATCAAACAGGAAGTACAAGGTTTTTTAAAATTTACCCACTCATGACTTTTAGAAACTCAGGAATAGCATCTCACCAAACAACTCTTGCATGATGCAAAGAACCAAGAGCATCCAGATATTAAGAGGCCCATCGTGTGATTCTCAGTGAGTAGGGAATTAACTTCTCAAAAGATTTGTTGGCGCCACTTAGATAAGTTTATTACAAAATATAGGGAAAGGGCTGACAAAATGGCCTAGCTAACATATCAAAGTGTTTGCTAGAAGGAGAAACATAATTCCACAAATATTCCTGTGGCTTCCATATGCCTCACCCCCACAGCAAAAATAATGAATAAGGATATTTACGTGGGGAGGAATTAGAGAATATACAAAACTGCCTTGGGGAAAATAATGTACTATTGACCTTCCTAGAACAAGCTAATCCCCCTCTACCTCCGCTAACTGAGTTATGAAAATGGTGACACAGAGTATGTGACTTAATCTGCTGTGTTCCAAACAACAAGCTTCACCTTGGTACTGCCAATTAAGTCACAAGTCCCTGGGTGCAGATGTGATGAGCACATTCTGTAATCTTCACAGGCACATAGAGTGGGTGCCATCAGTATTCCCATTTTATAGAGCACATAGCAGAGGCTAGCAAGGTAAGTCACTCTTCTTCCTCACACAGTTGATGATACTGACGCCAGGAATCCAGACCAGAGTCCAGACAGCTGTGAGTGGCATCAAGGGGCAGCAGTCCTGAGACTCTTTCCACCAGGCGCCTCCAGAACTAGCATGAAGAATACACATGCATCCCTGTCCAGGCTCACAGGGCCAGAGTTCATGACAATGGACTTCAAGAATCACTTTTTAGTTGGATATCTAACATCACTCATGGATGTTGAAGTGTGAAAACCACTCCACTCCTCGAAGACATTAATTGGTGGAAGTTACTGCCCTAGCCCTGTGGAAAGACGTATGATCTAAAGAAAGAACATTACCTTTTGTTCCCTTTGAGTCAGATGGCTCAACGCTTCAAAATTGTCAGACTGTTAAGAGTTGAAATCTAACTGCTGTGTGCCCCAGAGCTCTTCTCATTAATACTGGGCAGCTCCAATTGCTGGCACCCTGAAGCACCCACCCTACACCTAGGACAGACTTGTTAAGCATGCAGGACTGGTGTGGCATTATAATGAGATGCAAGGAGCAATATCCATGGGGAAAGATCCTGATTCTGCCCTGCACTAACTGCAAAACTGCACGAATCATTCACAATTCTCTGAGCCTCACTTGGGGCATTTGTGTAACAGGGGTTATGCTTAATAAGCAGCATCTTAATAAAAAGTAGAAAGTATACAGGTGAATGTGTTATACTTAAGAGATGCTCAACAAATGTTGGTGAGGATTTTTACAGAGCTCCCTCTGTCTGCCTTGTCTCAGGATGTTAGACAGAGAGCCTTGGTAAGAAAGTTAGTGTTACCTAGAGTAGCCCTCGGAGCATGCCTGTGGGAGTTACCAAGATTGCATAGAGTGATTTCGGAAGACCTTCCTTAACTGTGAGTGGAAACACTACCTGGGCGGGGGATCCTAGACTGTAGAAAATGGACAGAGTGAGCAGATCACAGTGTTCACGTTTATCTCTTCTGATGACAAAGGCCTGTGGGCAGCTGCTTCACGTCCCTGTCACCATTATTTCTTTACCATGATGGACTACCCTTTTAACTGTAAGATCAAAAGAAATACTTCTTCACTTACATTGCTTTTGCCCAAGTGTTTTAACACAGGAACATGAAAAAGAACCAAAGACACTAGGTTTTCTAGTTGTGCAGACCCTGGGTGCATGTCCTGGCCACATGACTTTAGTCAAGTCACTCAAGCTCCCCAGCTTCCAGCGTTCTGCTCCTGAGACAGAAAATATTTACCAGCTCCTTTGAGATGTTTAGTTTGCAAAGTCCCTGGCACATGCTTCTGTTGCTGTTGCTGTTGCTGTTGCTGTTGCTGTTGCTGTTGCTGTTTGTTGCTGTTGCTGTTGCTGTTGCAGTTGCTGTTGCTGTTGCTGCTGCTGCTGCTGCTGCTGCTGCTGCTGCTGTTGCTGTTGCTGTTGCTGTTGCAGTTGCTGTTGCCGTTGCCGTTGCTGCTGCTGCTGCTGCTGCTGCTGCTGCTGTTGCTGTTGCTGTTGTTCTTGTTTTAAAGTCAAATCACCTTCCTTTACCTACAACTTCAGGAAGCAGTCCTTCTAATATCAGCATTAATGTATTCCAATGACTTCTAATTCCTCTCACATTAGTGATATGATATTTTAGGATAATTTACTAGCTGGAAGAAGAATATTCCCCAGAGACTAGATTCTAAACATTTCTACCAAACTATTTTTCAGCCTTTTCACCCCCAAAAGTTACTTGGTCAGAGCCTGTTCCCTTAGTAACCGCTCAGCTCAGGCTGCTTCTTCACCAGGTAGGATGCTGGCAGCCTAGAGCGGTGGCAGTGGTGACACCTCAGAAAATCCAGCAGCAAGAAAGAGAAAGAGCTAGAAAAGGAGATTTTTCAGCAATGCTATTTTCCTTCTAGAGGTACCTAGGAGCAGCATTGACCAGATGTCTCTGCTGCCAGGGTAGGTAAGAGATGCCCCTCTACCCTTCATTTTCACAAAAGACAGGGACTCCGAGCCTCATCTCCCTGCAAAGGATTTAGAGTAAGTTAAAGAAGGATGATGGCAATAACAGATCTGGCAGATTTCTATGACAGATTCTCTGTCATCTTTTATAGCACTCCTTGAGTCATGACTCAAGTACTTTGGCCATGTGTTGCACTTGTCTGGCCTTCATTCATTCACTCAAAGCAAAATTAGGGAGCACTTGGCTTCCCCAGATCATGTGCCTGGCCCAAGACAAATGATAACTGTCTTAGTCAGGGTTTCTATTCCTGCACAAACATCATGACCAAGAAGCAAATTGGGGAGAAAAGGGTTTATTCAGCTTACACTTTCCACATTGCTGTTGATCACCAAAGGATGTCAAGACTGGAACTCAAGCAGGTCAGGAAGCAGGAGCTGATACAGAGGCCCTAGAGGGATGTTACTTACTGGCTTGCTTCCCCTGGCTTGCTCAGCCTGCTCTCTATAGAACCCAAGACTACCAGCCCAGGGATGGCACCACCCACAATGGGCCCTTCCCCCTTGATCACTAATTGAGAAAATGCCCCACAGCTGGATCTCATGGAGGCACTTCCCCAACTGAAGCTCCTTTCTCTGTGATAACTCCAGCTTATATCAAGTTGACACACAAAACCAGCCAGTACAATAACCAAACTGGAATGATCTCTACCTTGGAAATTGTAGTCCAACAGAAGTGCACAGAGCATGCAGGGTCTTTAGAAAGGGGAGCATGGAAGAATGTGATCATTTCCCTATATGAAGACTTTGGAACTTTTTAAAATACAGTGTGTACTAATGGTAATAAATTCAAAGCTCCTCAATAGGTCATTCACTTCGCTCCAAAGATCTTATCTTCTACTCCAGTCTCAACTCTGGACCTCCTCCCAACTACATACAGTTCCCTAAATATGTCTTTGTCAAAAAGCAGTTTCACACCTTGTGTTTGAGATCATACAGTTTTGTCTATTCGGAATACTCAGCTCCCCAACATCGCTGAGTCTGACTAGGTAGACTGGGCGCTTCTGTGAATTACGGGTATATTGGGAATTTCAGAAGTCAGTATGCCTCATAGATTTTGAGCTCCAACAAAATGGAAGCATGTAATATTATTGTGGTCTAGTTGGCTAGTAAATACACACTCATACAATGTGACACATATGTGAGTAATACACACTCATACAATGTGACACATATGTGAGTTAGTTTTATAGGACGAATGGAGGAAAGGAGGGAAGGAGGGAGAGGGAATGAGGGAGGGAAAAGGGAGGAAGGGAGGGAGAGAAAGAGGGGAAGGGTTTTTTAAGCCTTAGCAATATTTCTTTCCCATGTCTCTTTCTATTCCTAGCACAATTCACCCACCCCACCTCTACCTCCAGCTTGTAACCCGTGACAGAGATGGAAACAAAAATAAAATCTGCTTGAGTCAGGAAGATTCAAACAAACCAGAGATTGACTTTTTATAATAGCAGGTACTAGACAAATGGCCTGGGCTAAGTATATCAGTCAGTTTGAGCTGTCATAACAAAACAGCACAGACAGGGTGGATTAAATCACAAAACTCTACTTTCTTGTAGATTGCCCACTGCCCAAGATGAAATCACTGAGTTAGATTCTAGTAAGGAGCACACTCTCGGCCAGCAGCCTTCTTGCTGTGTGGCAGAGAAAGCCATGCTGTCTCTTTCAATAGTAAGAATACTAGTCCCATCAAATCAGGACACTCCCTTATAATATAATTTAATCTTAATTACCTTTTACAGGATTACCTTCAAATACAGACAGCTTGGAGATAAAGTTTCGACATATAAACGTAGTCCATGACCTTGGGGGGAGGGTGAGGAAGAAAGAGGAAGAATTCACCAGGATGGAGAGGTACAGGTGAATGCCTCCAATGTTAATAAGAAGGTACTTGAGAAAGGGACCACTAGGAAAGAGCTAAGTTCCAAGCTGTCATTGTCACTCCCATCTAGAGAGGTCTCACAACCCAGAATCAGACTCTTGCAAAAAGAGCATCAGCTTAAAGATAATCAAATGGTGCCATGGAAATACTGTCCTGGCTGCTGCCCACCTTGGATATTCTGAGTTCTATAGTCATGGGTGGTGAATCATGGATGATAGAGGTGTTGAGAGAGTCTGTGGCTTCATTCACATTCATTGGGAGCTGAAGTGGTGTCTCAGTGGTTACGATGACTGGCTGCTCCTCTAGAGGACCCAGGTTGTATCTGCAGCACCTACCTGATGACTCATAGCCATCTGTGGTTACAGTCCCTGGGGAACCCTTGCTCTCTTCTGGCAGTACCAGGAAGGCACATGGTCACAGACATATGGGCAGAAAAAAGCACCCGTGCATGTAAAAGCAAAAACCTTGTCCACTGAAGTGAAATCCAAAGTACTCCTTTAGAGGGACACAGTTGCTGAGGTTACTTGCTCTCACATGGTTTCTGTAACTTTGTCTTGAAGTAAACATAAGCTTACATGAGCAAAGCTGGAAACTGCTGATTCCCATAGCCTCTGACATACTTGACCAGAGTTTTCTATAGGAGAAGCTGGCCCCAAAGATGGAAAAGTTAAAAGAGCACTCTGAGAAAGGTGCCTTAGCAGATCTTCAGAAAACTAGACATAGTACTTTCTGAGGACCCAGCTATAACACTCCTGGGCATATACCCAAAAGATACTCCAACATATAACAAGAACACATGCTCTGCTATGTTCATAGCAGCCTTATTTATAATAGTCAGAAACTGGGAAGAACCCAGATGTCCCTCAACAGAGGAATGGATACAGAAAATGTGGTACATTTACACAATGGAGTACTGCTCAGCCATTAAAGACAATGACTTCATGAAATTCACAGGCAAATGGGTGGAACTAGAAAATATCATCCTGAGTGAGGTAACTCAGTCACAAAAGAACACACATTGTATACACTCACTGATACATGGATCCTAGGCACAAAGCTCAGAATACCCATGAAACAAGTCATAGACCATGTGAAGCTCAAGAAGGAGGAAGAACAAAGTATGGATGCTTCAGTCCTACTTGGAATAGGGAACAAAATAATCACATGAGGAAGGGAGGGACTTGGGAGAAAGAAAGGAGGGGGAGGAAAAGAGGGCAGAATCAGGTATGGGAAGAAACAAGATGTACGAAGGGTCAGGAAATTGAACAGAGGTGTGTAAAATTGGGGGATAGGGAACTGAGGGTAGCCACCAGAAAGTCCCAGATGCCAGGAATGCAAGAAACTCCCAGGACCCAGTGGGGATGACATTAGCTGAAATACCCAACAAAGGGGAGATAGAACCCATGGAGACAAGATCCAGAGGTTAGGCATGGCCCCCAGTTGAGGAATGGGGCCACACACCCATCTCAAAACTATTAACACAGAATTGCTCCTGTCTAAAAGAAATACAGGGACAAAGAGTGGAGTGGAGACTGAAGGAAAGGCCATCCAGAGACTGCACCACCTGGGGATCCATCCCATATACAGACACCAAACCCAGACACTATTGCTGATGCCAAGAAGTGCTTGCTGACAGGAACCTGATGTAGCTGTCTCCTGAGAGGCTCTGCCAGAGCCAGACCAATACAGATGAAAGATGCTCATAGCCAACCTCTGGCCTTTGGGAGAGAAGAAAGAGAAGGAGGGAGGATTGAGGATGGGGAAAGAAAAGACGGGAGGGAGAGGAGGAAAAGAGATCACTTTTTAAAAAACAAATTTGTCTGAGATTTTTCAACAGTTAATACTTGCCCAATATGCACAAGAGGCAACTTTCAAATTTCCATAACATGTGTGAGTTCCAAGTGGGTTTATCAAACTGCCTGTGACCCAGAGCAAGCTACCTTTGAGAGTTCTCTGATAGACAAACTCTTGAGAGACCTTCTGTGTCTCAAAGAATAAGGCGGATAAGTGATCAAGAACAATTCCCATTATCATCCTCAGGGCTCCACAAATGTGTTAATATGCATGCATGTACATGTACATCTGCACATACAAATGCATCCACACACACAGAAACACATTGTCTCTCTCTCCTCTCTCTCTCTCTCTCTCTCTCTCTCTCTCTCTCTCTCTCTCTCTCTCTCTCTCTCTCTCTCAAAAAATGAAGAAAATCCAGTTGTTCAACTTTGAGCTAGAACTACACATATCATTAGAAGAGCTTATTTTAGAGTTTGTAAATTTAATTGTAAAAATTCATTGATTATGTATCAGTGTGACTTCATAATTGAATTTTGTTTTGTTTTTGTTTGTTTGTTTTTTCGAAACAGGGTTTCTCTGTATAGCCCAGAGCCATGCCCGGCTCATTCCTTGAATTTAAGGAACATATTCAGATATTCAGACCTCCTCCAAACATCCTTGCGGAAGTTATTCTAAATGTTATGGCTCTCATTTATTTCCATCAAATGCACAAAAGTAGGTATAGTAAAACTTTCCATAGAAACAATAACTTGCTATTTACATTTACGTATGTCATAAATATTTAAAGTAGGTAATTAGAATAGCTAATTAATATGTGGTGAAATGGTAATTATTAAGACCATGGGCTCTGGACCCAGGCATTGGGTGAATATTTCATTCTACCACATGCTGTCTCTGTAGCACTGAGGAACTTGCTTCACTCTGTTTTGCCTCACTTTACTCAGATTAAAATGAGGATGCTGGTATTTCTTTCTATGCAAATCAATGGATATATAGTTTAATATTTGCAAAGTGTTTTAATCAGTGTTTGGAATGCAATGAGAAGTGTGTGTGTGTGTGTGTGTGTGTGTGTGTGTGTGTGTGTGTGTGCTCGCAGATTCTTCTCTGTGATAAGTGTTGTATATTTTTCGCCTCATTTGGTCTTCACAGTAAGCTCAACAGTGCTGTACTATTATTCCAATTTTTAAATGGTGGAAAAGTCAAATAGAGGTGAAGAATCATCTCTCAGGTTGCACAGTCTGAAGCAGTGCCCAGAGAAAACCCTAGATGGCTCTGACTCCTAAGCATCATCTAAGTCCACAAGGCCATGGCACCTCCTAAACAGACTCTGAGGTCTCTCAGAGACTACATCTTGAAGGTCTCAAAAGATGAGATTAAATTGACTCAGTCCAGAAATGGAATTAGTCCCTCTCCCAGGGGTGCTAAAGTTCTTGCTGCCACTCATTCTTGACCTAGACCAGATATGAATGCAGAACTCAGAATGAAAGGCTCTGTGAGTTTATTTTGCCCTGAGCTTACACGGTCCCTAGAAACTTCTTTATATAGTTTCAATCAAGGGCTTAGAAAAATTTTTAAAAATAACCTTGCACATACAATTAGAAACTGGCATGTGGGGAATTAAATGTGAGATGAAATTGTCTATGGTTATTACAGAGGACTTGAAGGAAGTACTTTGAAGAAAATACTTTACAGGGGGTCTGTGATGACTTACTGATGGCAGGAGTCACTTGCATCCAAGGACAGAGACTCCCAGCCAAAAGACCCTCCACTCCTAGTGAGCTAGAGACAGAGACAAGGAAACCAGGCTGGAGAGTCTGGGAAGATGTGGCCATGTTACAGTAACTATTGTGTTATAATGATTAAAGTGATTCTTGCAGAGATAAACTCAAGAATATTTTAAAGCAAGTATGAAACCTTTTTATATAAAAGTTATGTATATGAGTATCTATACATACTGGCATTATAATTTTAATAGACTTAAATATATATTCACTACAGCAGACATTCCTCTGTGTAAAAAGGAAAATGGAGAATGCATATGGTGAAGCATTATTCTCTTTAGTTACAAAGGCATGAGAGAAAGCATCTACAAGCTTCTAAGGGTGTGTGTCTATGTATGTATTGTTTTATATCCACATATTTTTGTTTGCATGTCAAACTCTTGTTGTTAGTTAACTGAAGTATAGGGTTAAGTATAGTAGAATACACTTTGCCTGCTGTGACAATTAACTTTAACTAACAATTTGACACAATCTGTAATCACCTGGGAAGGCAGAGCCAAAGAGAGACTGGCTGCCTTGGGGAATTGGAAAGACTAGTCCTGGTTGCTTTAACTGATGTGAGATGACCTGTCCTAAATGTAGGTGGTACCAGCTCTCACAGTCTATATGGAAAGACATGTCAGAGGGAGAACTTTAGAATTTTTTTTTAGCCTGTGTCATTTTTTTTAAATTAGGTGTTTATTTCAGTTACATTTCCAATGCTATCCCAAAAGTTCCCCACCCACTCCCCCACCCTCCCACTCCCACTTCTTGGCCCTGGAGTTCCCCTGTACTGAGGCATATAAAGTTTGCATGACCAATGGGCCTCTCTTTCCACTGATGGCCGACTAGGCCATATTCTGATATATATGCAGCTAGAGACACGTGCTCCGGGGGGTACTGGATAGTTCATATTGTTGTTCCACCTATACGGTTGCAGATTCCTTTAGCTCCTTGGTTACTTTCTCTAGCTCCCCCATTGGGGGCCCTGTGATCCATCCAAGAGCTGACTGTGAGCATCCACTTCTGTGTTTGCTAGGACCCAGCATAGTCTCACAAGAGACAGCTATATCTGGGTCCTTTCAGCAAAATCTTGCTTGTGTATGCAATGGTGTCAGCGTTTGGAAGCTGATTATGGGATGGATCCCCGGATATGGCAGTCTATAGATGGTCCATCCTTTCGTCTCAGCTCCAAATTTTGTCTCTGTAACTCCTTCCATGGGTGTTTTGTTCCCAATTCTAAGACGAGGCAAAGTGTCCACATTTTGGTCTTCGTTCTTCTTGAGTTTCATGTGTTTTGCAAATTGTATCTTATATCTTCAGTATCCTAAGTTTCTGTGCTAATATCCACTTATCAGTGAGTACATATTGTGTGAGTTCTTTTGTGATTGGGTTACCTCACTCAAGATGATGCCCTCCAGGTCCATCCATTTTGTTCACTTGAACTTCACTCCCACTATCAAGCCCGTCTACTCTGGTGCTGCCACTGCTGGTTCCTGTGCTGAATCAGAACTCACCTTCTTTGAGCTTTGACCTGAATTGAAGACCAATGCTCTCCCATAATCCTCCAGGCCTTGGGTGCTAGATCAGGACTGGTGAGGAACCTAACCTTGTGCAACTATCAGATTCTCAGCCTCTCTAGATGAGAGACAGTAATTGTTGGACTACCAAGACCATACCATATAAGCTGATCTACTCTGTCCTCTGAATATATATCCATTTAATGGCTCTATTCTTCTAGAAATCCCTGAGTAATCCATTTGATCTTTACATAACTTTTGTTTCTCTCTATACAATAATCTCATATTTTCATGTATAATTTGAAAACATCGAATCAGAAAATAAGGCCAAATACATAAATGCCTGAATAAGTGTGTGTGGATGATAGGAGGTGAGGGTGTGATATCCAGTCAATAAACAGACACACTTTGAATCCTTGTCTATGCAGATCTAAATCTGTGCTCCTACCATACCTGTGCTAGTAAAGAACTCTAAGAACACAGAACTACTGTTCGCAAAGTGTCCCTTGGCAGTGCACTTCTGGCCAAACTCAACCTAAGCATCTCACTCACTCCAGCATGATAGTTCTTTGCAATATTCCGTCTGAAGGAGCTATGGGTTTCATGAGCAAGTAACTATGGAAACTACAGATAGGGGTCAGGGATGCCACAGATGCTATGTTACTTGTGCCCGTTAGAAAATGTTGTCATTACAATGGTTGCTCCAAATTAAAAAAAAATGAAAAAGAAGTCATCCCAAAGGCAATGACTTTTGTTTCTGAGTCAAGTTTTTTCTCTAAGAGAGATTTAATTTCTAAGCAGGAATGCAGGGCCTTATAAGAGCTCCTTCTCCTTTCTTCAGTCAATGGTGATGTTACTGACAAATACTATCAGTGGTATTCCCAGTATATATGATAGAAGATACCCCAGTTTATGATTTACGCTTCATTACTTCTGAGAATGGAATCCTGCCACTGGTCTGCTATGTGGTTTTTAAAAAATATATCACCACAGTTTAGATGTACTTTTCCTCAACAGGCATCTTTAGATATAGAGGACCCAAAGTTTGAGAATCTCTATGATAGCTGTGGTTAGACTATTTAATTCCATCTCTATAGTGGTGTTCTATGAAGCTTCAACATTAATCAAAGGAATCATAGAACTGGAAGGAACTATGGTAGAGTAGAGCTGTGCTTGCATATGGAGAAACTAGAGACACAGCAAAGGACATGGGAGCAATATGGAAGGACTGAAACAGTGGACAAAAATACCCCACTACTCTATAGGGTCAGTCCTCGGGCTGCCAGCCAGCCTGCAGCATGGAGCCAACTGCTGTTAACATTCTTGGAGGAGGGAAGCCAAGGGTCCCAGCACTGCCCACAGGCTTCAAACACAATGTGAGCCATGGGGCACCCACACTGAGGAAAGGGAGGGTCCTGCCCCCCTAGACCCATGCCTAGCCACAAGATCACCTTGACCCTGGGCAACAGCAGCATATCTAAGATGTGTCTCTATGATTGTGCTTCAGAAACCAAAACCTTTGAACTAGATCAATGGGTCCTTGCAATGAGTATTTGCATGTAAAGCTGTTTGGACTCTACAATGGAGTGTTGCATGCATGGTGGTAAGAGGCAAAACTAGAGATGCTACAGTGGTGATAGGTGTGAGAGAAGGCTATGGTGGGCAGGGAATTTCTCATTATTGAGTAGGACCAACAGTGTGGTATGCAGATTCTGCCCCTAAATATGATGCACTATCACCCTGGCTCTGAGCAACAACAGAATGTTCACGATGGAGAACAATTCATTTTCTGGATTGAGCTTCCTCAAAAGACTGCCATGGTCCATACTGCTGCCAAAACCCATGTTGAGGTTCATGATCCCTGCTGCTGCAGAGGACCGTGATGAAGTCCACAGTCCTGCTGTGGCCAGGGGTCATGCTGATGTCTCTGGCCCATGTTACCACCAAAGCCCATGTTGATGTTCATGGTCGGTGATGGGCATGTTAAGGTCTGTGGTCCATGCTACTGCTGGAAGCCTGTGGATGTCCTTGGCCTGTGTTGCCACCAAGGGTCATGATGGTGTCCCTGATCAGGGCTGAAACTGAGAGCTGTGTTTCTGTCCAGGGTTTGTGTTGCTGCCAAGGGACGTGATTGTCTTTATGGTCTGTGCTTTCACTGGAGGCCTTATTGATATCTTTGATCCATATTACCACCAAAAGCGATGTGGAGTTTTGGTGGTCTGTGCTGCCTCCTGTAGCCATGTTCATCATGATCATGGGTTGTGTTGCTGAAGGAGGCCATAAGGATCCATTATGTTGATAACCATAATGATGTCCATGTACTATACTGCAGCCAAGGGCTTGTTGATGTCCCTATTCCTGCCACCAGAGACCATGCTGGGGTCCTTGGTCTGTGCTGCTGCAGGAAGTATAGTGGGTGGTCTGTGCTGTAGCCAGAAATCATGTGGAAGTCTATGATCTGTCCTGTCATTAACTGTAACAGTCAAGGAAGCTTTTTTTTTTTTTTTTTGCAGTGGTGTCAGTGACTGTTCACTCACAGTTGAAAGTAAGAGATATAGAAGAGATCTATGACAACCTCTCACTCCCAGCCCCAACCCTACAAAAAAGAAACAGTCTAGACTATAAGCAAAAGAAGAGAAGCCTTTTGAAATTGTGATGGGGATGCTCAGGTGTACTTCCACACAGTTGATGGATTTTGGTGAGGGTGGTGATGAAAAAGAACTAAGTTGCCTTTAGGAGTCTGACCACTGGGAATTGAACCATCTTCTAATGAGTGTATGGACAACACAAATTGGGCTTGGTGTATTTTTTTTTTTTAGTTTTTATTTTTCTTCTTTTTTGTAAGGGAGGTCACAAGGGTGGAGAGCTGGACCTGGGAGAATTTAGAAGTGATTGAGATGGGGTACATTATGTGAAATTTTAAAATAATAAATAACAATATTATGTTGGGAGATATAAGAATTCCTCAAATATAAAATGCACATAATCCAACAGGCCATCTATCAACCCTGCCTCATGGTCAGCCTGGCTAGAGCATCATTCCCTCCTCACTCACCATCATCTAGTCTTCTATTAGGAAATAATGACCACAAAATATTCTATACTCTGAAGTATGAAGCCTTTTCAAGAAAGTCATCTGTGGCTTTCACAAAAAGAATGTAGATTAGAAATGTTTGGTGCCATCCCATAATTAGCCACCAAACCCAGACACTATTGCATATGCTAGAAAGATTTAGCTGTCTCATATGAGGCTATGCCAACACCTGGCAAATACAGATGTGGATGCTCACATTCATCTATAAGATGGAACACAGGGCCCCCAATGGAGAAGCTAGAGAAAGCACCCAAGGAGCTGAAAGGGTCTGCATCCCTATAGGTGGAACAACAATATGAACTTACCAGTACCTCAAGAGCTTGTATCTCTAGCTGCATATGTAGCAGAAGATGGTCTAGTCGGCCATCACTGGGAAGAGAGGCCCCTTGGTAATGCAAACTTTATATACGCCAGTACATGTCAGGGCCAAGAAACGGGAGTGGGTGGGTAAAGGAGCAGGGTGGGGGGAGGGTATAGGGAACTTTCAAGATAGCATTTGAAATGTATATAAAGAAAATATCTAATAAAAAATTTGAAAAAAAAGAAATGTTTCATGCCCCCAGGAGCCTCAAATAATGTAAATTATACATTATAATAACCAGTGAAATACTTCTATGATTAAAAACTTCAGGACTTTGAAGAAGATATCAGATCTCCCTTGCTCATGAATCAGCTGGATTAACATAGAAAAAAAAGTCTATTGTTTCAAAAGCAATCTACAGATTCAATGGAATCTCCATCAAAATTCCAACATGATTTTTAGATATGTTGAAAGGACAATTCTCAACTTCATATGGAAGAACAGAAAATCTAGGATAGGGAAAACTGTCCTGAACAGTAGAATAACTGCTGGAAACCTCACCATTCCCAATTTAAAAGCGTACTGCAATGCTATACTAATAATATACTTGTGGGTTACAAGACACTGGCATAAAAACATATGGTTTGGTCAATGGGATTGAATTGAAGAATCAAAAATAAACCACACTCACACAGTCACACAGACACACACAGACACACACACACACACACAGAGAGAGAGAGAGAGAGAGAGAGAGAGAGAGAGAGAGAGAGAGAGAGAGAGAGAGATGAGCACTTAATTTTTTAATAAGAAGTCAGAAATTCACAATGGAGGAAAAATGACAGCATCTTCTAAAAAAAAATTGGATGTACTGGTAAAACTGGAGGTCTGCACATAGAACTCAGATCCATCTTCATCAGCCCTACATCTGACAGAGGGCTAATATCCAAAATTTATAAAGAACTCAAGAAGTTAGACACCAACAACCCAAATAACACAATTTAAAAATAGGTTACAGGGCTAAACATAGCATTCTCAACAGAGAAATCTCTAATGGCCAAGAAACACTTAAAGAAATGTTCAATTTCCTTAGTCATCAGGGAAATGCAAATCAAAACAACTCTGAGATTCCACCTTACACCCATCAGAATGGCTAAAATCAAAATCTCAAGATACAGCATATGCTGGTGAGGATGTTGAGCAATGAGAACACTCCTCCAATTCTAGTGGGAATGAGAACTTGTACAACCACTCTAGAAATCAATTCAGCAGTTTCTCACAAAACTAGGAATAGCTGTACTGATGACCCAGCTATACCAATTCTGAGCACATATCCAAAAGATGCTCTACCATCCCACAATGCACAATGTTACTTGCTCAATTATATTCATAGCATCTTTATTCATAAAAGCTGTAAACTGGAAACAACCTAGATGTCCCTCAAGTGAAAAATGGATAAAGAAAATGTTGTTCATTTACATAATAGAATACTAATCAACCATTAAAAACAAGGACATCGTGAATTTCACAGGCAAAAGAATGGAACTAGAAAATATCCTGAGTGAGATAACTCAGACACAAAATGTATGTACTCAATGATAAGTGGATATTAGCCATAAAGTACAGGATAACTACATCATAATCAACAAACCCAAAGAAGCCAAATAATAAGAAGGGCCTGAGGGAGGATGTTTGAATCTTTCTCAGAAAGGGAAACAAAACAGATATTGGAGGTCAATGGAAAAAGGGATCTGGGTGGGAGGGAGGTGGGAAGGAAAATTGGGTAGGAATGGGGTAGAATTAGATGTAGGGAAAACAAGAAAGAGAGAAGGGAAATGAGCAGTGATGGGTAGGTGGGGCAATCTCTAGGACTTGACAGAGATCTGGGATGGGGGGAGGCCCCAGAGGGCATATGAGACCAACTCTAGCTGAAACTCAGCAATGGGGGATGTAGATCCTGTAGTGACCACTTCCTGTGGCTAAGCAGGACTCTCTGTAGAGGGATAAGGACAGCAACCTACCCACAAAACCTTCCCCCCAAACTGTGTCCTAGATACAGGGACAAAGACAGAGCAGAATCTGAGAGAATAGCCAGTCAATGACTGCCTCAAATTGAGACCGATCCCATGGGAAAGAACCAATCCCTGACACTGTTAATGATACTGTTATGTTTGCAGATAGGAACCTAGCATAACAGAAAGAGATTCGGATACCCACATTCAAACAGTAGATGGAGATTGGAGAGTCTTATGCAAGAGTTGTGGGAAGAATTGAAGGTTCATAGGAAGTCCAACAGAGTCAACTAACTTGGACCCTTGATAGCTCCAGAGACTGAATCACCAACCAAAGAGTGAACACAGGTAGGATCTAGGCTCCTGAACATATGTGGCAATGTGTAGCTTGGTCCCCAACAGTAGGAGCAGTCCCTGAATCTGTTGCCTGCCTACTGCAGATCCCATTCTCTTAAATAGACTGCCTTGTGTGGCCTCAGTGGGAAAAGATGTGCCTATTCCTGCATGGACCTGATGTTTGGGTTGGGGAAGGGGAGTAGTGAGCATTGTTACCTAGAGGGGGTTTTCCCTTCTTAAAGAATAAGGGAAGGGAGAAATTGGGGGAAGGTTCTGCTTGAGGTAGTACTAGCGGGAGAGATGTGCTGATATTGGGATGTAAAGTGTATATATATATATATATCAAGAAACTAGATATCAAGAAGCCAAATTAAAACAGGGACAGATATAAACAGAAATTTCTCAATATAGGAAACTCAAGTGGCAGAGAAATGCTTGAAGAAATGTTCAACGTTCAACATCTTTAGCTATCAGGAGATTGCAAAGTAAACCTATTTTGAGATTCCTGTCAAAGTGACTCAGTTCAATAACAAGTAATAGCTCATGTTGGCCAAGATGTGAAACAAGAGGAGCACTCCTCCATTGCTGCTGGGAATGCAAATTTGCACAGTTACTATTGAAATCAATATGGCAGTTTTTCAGAGAGTTGAGAATTGATCTCCTACAAGATCCAGCTATACTACTCTTGGGTGTATACCCACAGGATGCTCCTTCTTACCACAAGAACTATTTCTCAGCCATGTTCATTGAGGCTTTATTCATGACAGCCAGAGACTGGAAACATCCTAGATGCCCCTCAACAGGAGAATGGATAAACGTAATGTGATACATTTATTTAAAAATGAAAAGCTCAACTGTTAAATAAAATGACATCATAAAATATACAGGCAAATGGGTAGACCAAGAAAATCATCCAGGATGAGATAAGCCAGACCCAGAAAGATAAATATGGCATGTATTTGCTTATAAGTAGTTACTAGCCATTAAATAAGTGTTATTGATACTTTGTGCTTGGTGCTACCAGAGAGGGGAACAGGAGGGGAATTGGGGAATGCATGAATCTTCCTTGGAGGGAGAAATATAGTAGATTTTTAGGGTATACTGAGGGTGGGTATGTGGAGGACATAGGAGACGATAGGGTAGAGGAAAAGAGTATGAGGAGAGATGGCTGGAATTGGGAACATTTGGATGATGGTGTGGAAACCTAGGAAGATATGGAGTCTCAACTAGTCATCTCTTGTCACCAGACAAGGCTTCCAGTGGTGAAACTGGGTTGTATTCAATTAAGTTGTTGGCCAAGGGGATCCCATGAAAATCCCCCAAACAATACAATCTATTGCTAAGATACAGGGTGACTCTCCTGAAGATTGACAGCAAGACCCATTGCTGAGGGCCCGCTTAACTCATTGAACATGGAGACGACGATCTGATCCCTACATGGAGCCTTTACCCCCACACTCTAGTCTCTTTGGTGAGGAGAAGGAACGCTGCAGACTACCTAGAGAGCAATGTGATGTCAACCCAGCCACAAAACCTTTGCCCTATAATTTTTCAGGCATGCAAAATATGCTGAGAAAATGGAGGCACAAAACTTTGGGAAATAGCCCATCAACGTTTGATGTGACTTAAAGCCCACTCCATGAAAAGGAATCCATACTCCACACTGTTTGGGTAACCAAGGACCAGAGACTAGGTAACCTAGACACCCAGGGCAAAATCAAGCACTACTGATCTAAAAAAAAAAAAAAAAAAAAAAAAAAAAAAAAAAAAAAAGAGGTATCGATAACCCTGACTTCACGTTTATTAAATCATTTTTATAAAGCAGATATAAAGTTATTGGCGGCATCCAGAGAACTTCTAAAAAGAATACAGAGCTGAAGCTTCGGAATCTGTACTTCACTTGTTCTCCACGAACTCGGTTACATTTATAACACCAGCCTCCACTAACCCAGTTCAAAATGATGATCTTTGCTTTCATACTGTTTGGTTTGGTCTCAACGCTTCTTCTTTTTTGTTGTTTTTAATTTAATTTAATTTCTTTTTACTTATACACTTTATATCCTGCTCACTGCCCCTCTCCCGGTCACCCCCTCCCACAATCCTTCCATAACCTCCGTTCTTCTCTAAGTGGGTGGGGCACTCCCTGGGTAACCCTGACACTTCAAGTCTCTGCTAGGCTACTCATTTCATTTCACACTCCGGCAAGACAAGGCAGCCCAGCTAGTAGAACATATCCTACATACAGGCAACAGCTTTTAAGATAGCCCTATTCCAGCTGTCCGGGGCCCACATGAAGGCTGAACTGCACATCTGCTACATATGAGCAGAGAAAAGCTTCTTAATGGAGTCTAAGTTCCTTTTATTTTATTCAACACTTGTATTAAGTAACTTCTCTTCCAGATTGTGCAGTGTTAATAGAAATAAAAATTTATTTGTATTTAATGAAAGAAACATATATTAGGTTGGTGGTTTAAATCTCTGAATACTAAACTAACACTAAAACACTGTAACTATCCTCTTTATAAAGTGGGGGCTCATGAAATCATCTTTCTAGACTTCCATTTTCTTTACCATAAAACTGAATCCAACACAGAAACTAACAGTACCTTTAGAGTTGAAGCTGGGTTCAAATCCTGGCTTTACACCCAATATCTGTGTCACCTGACATGTGTCATCTTGCAGGTGCTTGACCTGCAGTATCCTCTGTTGCTAAGCTCTGAAAATTTTGTCCGACAAAATTCTTGTGTGGAAATACTAATTCTTTGCCAGGTAACAAAGACAGAAGCAAAGAACTCACATAAGTGAAATTGGTGTCCTTCCATAACAGACCACAAAGGGTTCATTCTCCTTTCAATAATGGATGCAGTAAAAAGAAAAAAATGTCCATCTTTAAAGCCATTTACTAATAGCTCTCAGCAGGTCAATTCTCCAGGTTGTTTTGGTCTTTGACTATTCAGCCTACAGGACTCTGGAAAATAAATTTCTATTGCTTAGATGCCACTTTGTCAGTGATGTTTTCCTTCACCCGCCCAAACGGACTATGATATATTAGCAGAATAATGACTTTGTTGAAAATATTTTACCTCCATTTGCTGAATGTCATCTCAGTGTTTGACAGACATTAAAAATAAATTTTCACACATGTCTATTATAGTTCAAGTAATTTGAAAGCTGCTTTCAGGACAAACTTATTCTGTCAAAATGAGACTACTAATACCAATGCCTCAGAGCTGTGATGAGAATGAACTTTGGTAATTATAAAAGCAGTTTCAGCCATGTGTGGCAAATAGTAAGGGCTTGATAAAAGAGCTCTCTACACTTTCAGCCTTTTCCTCTCATAAGCCATGGTACTTAGTTTACCTATTGGGAAATATCATAAGATCCAAAAAACTTGGAAATAACATCAGTTGCAACCATAAAATAATTATAACATCAATGAAATCAGAGGAATGCAAAGCCAGGTATAAAATGAGTCTCAAAAAAAGACTCTTGATTTGTGATACTAACTTTGTACATTCAAGAACACATGCACAGCTGTGGAGTCAATAGAGACTTCATCAGAACTATTTTATAAGTAGTAAGAATGCTTTACTCACTCTTGTGGTTTGAATGTGTCCTCAATATTCCTACTGGGAAATATCATAAGATCAAAAACTTGGAAATATCATCAATTCCAATGATAAAACCATTATGCCCAATAGGAGCAGCTACCTAATAATCAATGCAATGGCCATTTGAAGGTCTCTGGTACAGTCTCTTGGGATGATGCATTTCAAGGGTAGAAGGCCATGCCCTGGGCACTTTAGATAAACTACATTTGACTTCTGTTTTTTATTAGTTACCAAGTATCCTATATTAGAGTACATGAACCAGGAAGCCAAAAAGTGATTTCATTAAACATTTTAGAAAATCTGTGATTCAGTTCAACATCATCATTAGCTTCTACATGTACGGAGTATCTGGATTTCCAAAAATTATGTATTTTCTATTTCCACTTTAAGCTCTACAGGCCAAACATTCTAGTCTCTGGAGTAAATTCTTCTATTAGAAAAATTAATGAAATTGCAGTGAAGGTTTGAGCTATGCTTTCTACCTGGTTCTTCAAGTGTTCCATGCCTGGAGATCTGCAGGCCAGGAAAGGAGTCATTTAGTTAGCATCGTTAGATCTGAACAGCAAGAACAGCATGAGGGCAGAACAGAACACACTGTGTGCACCAGTAGTCATGGACATAAGAACAGTATCCATGATCAGAGGTACGCATGGCCTGGAGATGTGTGTGAACCTAGAATGTAAGGCAGAAGAAGCATAAAAGGATGAGAGCCCTGACCTTGAGCCTCAGGGGCAGAGGAAGAACTAAAGCTTATTATTCAAACCTTCTTATAAGTTTCCCGAGCAAAAGAGACTTCTGGAATCCTAGTGGTGCTGATCCAAGAAAGCATAAGCTTTCTCAGCAGAGCAAATAGCGCATCTAAGTAATACCAGGGTGGGTGCTGTGTTATGCTGCCCAGTTTACAATCCACCAGGACTGACACTCGTTTGTTGTCACAGAGACAAGAAAAGATCATAGCTGACTTATGTCAGAGGTGACTGTCTTCGGGGATTACCCCTAGCAGAGGAATCACCTCACTCAAGATTGCCCCTATTTGCTGTAGGAGCAAGAGGACTCCTGGCTTCAATTCAGTCCATCGCATTGCCGAAGCTCTCTGTGGGCTCCCCTCAAACGCACACATTGAATCCTTCTCTCTGCCTGGGTGTGACTACCTCCTTTCCTTATGGATGAGTTCCCAAGATCATCCCCCAAACTCCTCTATGAAAATGTTCATCTGGGAACCTGCTTTCCAGGGCTCCTTAATGAAACAATAGCTGCGATATTTGGAATGCCTCCTGTGTGCTGCATACTTGACACTTGATAGCTCACTAAATTGTCACAAAACATTACCTCTGTATGACAGATAAGAACTTTCAGCTTTCAAGAAGTTAAATCTTTTCTGTTAAAGTCAACCAATAAATAATAGCAAGAAATTTTTACACTACTGCCTGCTCTAAACACAAGTGAAGATATACAAGCTAAAATATTACTATACAATATACAACATCACTATGTATCAGGCATTTTGTATTTTCCAACCATTTGCATATTTTAAGCCAATTTTTCCAAATACAAAAATTTCTTACTAAATGATCATAGAAGTTGATGTTCATCCTCTAGTGCCAGGATGCTTTATATTTAAAAATTTAGAAATGCCATAACTTTGCAAAAAGCCATTCAGTTATCTCATTTTTTAATAATGAGGCACATAAGTTAACAGTTATCTTAAAAGACTACAACTCATAAATGAGAAACCTAGAATTTAAGTAGATCAAACTACTAAATTATTTCCTGTGTATCTCAATATCAAGATGTCTATGTGAAATGCTTTAGAAAAATATTAGAAATAGGGAGAGAGTGCAGGTGTTTTCCCCATCCAGTTTCTTTTCTCTCATCTACTACCTTTACCTTCAGTTACAGAAAAGGTGTTCATCTAAAACATTGGTCAAAACTCAGTGCAGACACTGATGACTGAAGGCAAACCCTGACCACCCTGCACCTTACGATAATTTATAGGATTCAGTACATAGCACAATAAAACCTTTCTTTTTATCTAGTTACTGAACTTCCTAATCTCTGATCAGCAAGGCATAGATAGATAGTAGCTTAGTGTTTTAGTTTTATTTCCTTCTCTCCTTGAGAAGCCAAGGAACTATCAGGTGAATCAATCCACCTACTGACTGTTTCCTAAAAATCAATAAAAAGAACATTTGCTTGAACGCAGTTTAGAAATTCATTCACTCTGGAATCTAACATAAATTTGAGTGTACTCTGATGGGCATGGACTGAGTTTTATTTTTCTTTCATGTATACTTTTCTTTAGTCAGTTCACCATTTCAACAGCAGCAAAATGTGTTGTTAATCTTCATTGTCAAATAACAAACTTTGGAATAACTCAGAAGATACATCTCTGGGTCTGTTTAGAGGATGTTTCCAGAGGGTGGGAAATCAAAGATGAAAGAGACATCCCACAGCCATGGTTCCTGAGTGAATATAAAGGAGGGAAAGAGAAATTGAGTTGCAAAAAAGCATTTGTCTCTCTGTACTTCCAGATTGTAGACACAAAGATGATGCATCTCAAACCACCCAAGCATGCTTTCGCACCATAATAGACTCTATCCTCTCAAACTATGAACCCAAATAAATCTCTCCCACATAGATGGCCTTTTATCAGATACTTGGAAAGAGCTTTGAGAAAAGAACCTAATACAGTGATTCTTATATCCATGTTGATAAGTTTCTGCCCTCAGAGCATCTCATCCTTTGTGAAATATGTTTCTTTCCTATTAGTCAAATACATGTCTTACAATTAAAATACATGCATGAAACATCAAATTTTCCCTACAGTTTATATATTTAGTTAACTTACTTAATAAATTTTAAAGAAGAGTTACGGTAAGATATTGTTTGGTTAAAAGTGAAGTTATAAATAATGACTATCAACCATCAAAATTTCTGATCTGACTTATTTCAGTTAAAATAGTACTTCTCATATGCATCCATGATGTTGGACTGAAGAGAGGAGAGGAAAGGAGAGGGGAGGGGACGGGAGTGGAGGGGAGGGGAGGGGAGGAAGGAGAGAGGAGGTAATAGAGGGAGAGACAGAGAGTAGAGAGAGAGAGAGGGAGAGGGAGAGGGAGAGGGAGAGAGTAGAAAAGAAATAGGAAAGGGGAAAGAAGAGATAGCTGGTTGACAGGCTAATCCCAGAACAGGAGCAGTTAGGATATGAGGTAAGATACTTAGGAACTTAAGTTTTTTCTTCTATACCTTCTATGAGAAGATAGACCAAAATAAGCCAAGGAAAAGAGCCAAAGACACACACTGGAATCAGGAATCTAATAACACTTATAAGTTATTATCTTGCTAAGAATTCACTGACCCACGTCAAAGGGATCACTGAAAAGACAGAATGCGAATGTTCTTTAGACTTTTTTAGCTGAAGGAGAATGACAAAAGTTAGCCCTTTAACCCTGAACTCACCTGATGTCGTGATTGACAGCTCTGTCTGAAACCTAAAAAGCAAAAGAAAGATGGACAGGAGTCAGCAGACTGTGGAAAACATGAGGCTGTCGTAAAGAACAAATAAATGCCTGGCAGCTACCGAGAGATGGACTGAGAACAAACACCCCAGCTCCTTTGTCTGCTCACCCAAGTGTCACTCACCTATAACCATCATCAGCACAGTGACCATCAAAGGATAGGATTGATTTTGTTCATAGAAACCAATCAATCCCCAGAGCAGAACAGAGGTCATGTGGGGGAATCACAAGCTATCCAGCAGACAACAAGTGAAGATGCATACACAAACAGGGGCTTAGGCCACTGGGACTCAATAACAACACTGAAACTCTGTCTCAGGTGTTCTTTTGGAAGGGAGATCTTGTCTGGTAGGGTCTGGGACTCCAAAGGGAAATGTAAGCCTAACCATTATAGGAAGCAAACTATTGGCAAAGAGTTTCTTAATTATTACAATTAAGTGAGAGCAAGTGTTTCTGATAAATTTTTTATGACCTTAATGTTGTTATGTCTCCCTACACAATGTTTATGAGCATTGCTAAATTTATGAGATGGCCACGAAAACTGACTTACCTTTCTCATGAAATACATGATGTAGAGAACACTTGCCTAAGATTCATCTACATCCTTGTGAAGTCGGGAGAGTTCCAGAGAGAAGTTACCGTCGACCTTGTAGAAGATGCTAGAGCTACGAGTCAGGGACCGTGAAGGACCTGGAGTTTTTCTAATTCAGTCTCAATAGAAGTCACTTTTCTCCTCAAAGAATACCAGGAGCATGTAGAAATACCCCTGATAAGTCTCAGACCTGCACTGTTTTCTCACCACCCCAGAAACTGCTTGGCTAAAAGCTGACTTCTACAGACATTTTGTCACCATATACAGTTTTCAGTTTTCCTCTTCAAGTGATCTTTTTGTCCAACAAATCAATAGATGAATATTTCAGCCTAAAAGATTACGAATAAGAGATCTATTGTCCCCGATGAAATCTTAACAGATATTCCCCCCAGGAAACCAGGAAACAGTGAAGCATCTTATACTGCAGTATCACAGTAGCTGCCTGGTTCTCTTCAGTGCTCCCTGCTCCCATCTCTAGTTATTCCTGCTAGAAGACTATTGTCTCATTTGTGATCCTTTCTAAAGGAGCGTTGTGGAGTGCTTTCATTCTGGAGTGATGTTCAAGTTGTTCATCTGGCATTTTTCATTCAGTGACTGCAGAAGTTTTTTCTCAGGTGTTGTATATCTTTTGTTAATCCCTGAAAGGGCATTCAATACAGTATGAAGAGATACACAGCAAAATCTAGAGAACATCAAAGGCCAGCCAGAAGTCCTAAACAACTGTCATTCATTCTGGACTCACTGTTGTTTCTACAATATGCCAAACACAGCTCTGCTCCCAGCATGTAAAGCAATATATCACGGATTTAGTCTACCATGAGAGATAAATGGGTATAGATGATTGGTGTATGCTATTGTCAAGAAAAAATGCAAACAATGCTAGACACCTACCTGTTTTCAATGCCCTTTGTCTTTCTCAATTCTGGTTACAATAACAATGATTAAAAAAATTAATGCTTGATTTGCCAAATGTCTTGCCTACAGGTCTGTGCAATGCATAAATGATGTTTACAGGATGATCACTGTTCTGTGCATATCTGTCTAGGATACAGACCCAGCACATTGCCTCTTTGTCCTTTCCCGTGTCTTCTCAAGTCAAGAAGCACACCAACATGTGCACAACTTCCCTCAACTGACCACATGCAATTAAAGAGTTAAAAATAATAAGATTCTTAATAATGCCACTGAAGAACCCAAAGTATGGTCCCTTCACAGAACTTTAGTTGTATAAGACAAACTGAGATCAATTTAAGTCAGTTTGAACCAATATAGATTATGAAAGAAGAATGTTCCATGTCCTAAAAACACAAGAGAGGAAGCAAAGGAGGTATTCATTAAGAGTACCACCATTTAGAATTTGGGAGTCTTGCATGTATAAGGAAAGAGGCTTCAGTAGAGTCTCTGCTCTGTGGGGAACTATGCTTAATGAGCTCGAAGTCCACTGAGTTGCTACAGTGGATTTCCATCCATTCAAACACCACAAGTTTATCTCTCTGTGCTTCATTTTTCTCTTCTCTCAGAGAAGAAACAAGAAAGCTACTGTACCAACTTCATGACATAGTCATGATAGAAATGTTACTCACTGGTAATGTTATTGAATCAGGAGTAGGTATGTCTTGCAACAAATGCACGTAAAAGCAGAGACAGGACAGCTGTCCCAGAATCACAACCCCAAGGGCTTCAGCTCAATCCTGTGCATACCAGCTGCCTCTTATCAAGTTTCTAGATAGATCTCTCTTATCAGTTAATTCATGCTACACCCACTCCAGTAAAAACTGCATGGCAGGTCCAAAAGCTTGGACACAGTCCTGAGGCAAAAAGTTTCAGGAAACTAAGTCTCCTGGAGCCTTGCCATCCCATAGCACGAATGCTCCAAACTTGTTCTTGCATTAGTCGGTGAACGGATCTGTGTGCTTTTCTTCAATATTGTTTTATTATAAATGCCTCTAAGGATTGATTTTGACATATAGCTAAGTTAGATTAGCCTATACTAGTGTTCCAATGTCCTGGGCAGTCCTTGAGTCAACCCTGGGCTTGGAATTCAATAAGAATGTTACCTATTCAGTAACATTCAGAATTACCTCTAGTATTGTAAGAAAGACAGTGAAAGAAGTCAGGCATTACAATTTACTTGAATAGAGATAGAAATCTCAGGGCTAGTCTACATAGTAAATACTTAGAACAATAGCTAAGTCATTCCCATACACAGGAATTTACAATGGCCTAGGGAGAAGGTAGGTTGTGGTCTAAGAAGGAACTAGAGTAAATACTTAGAACAATAGATAGCTCAGTCACTCCCATACACAGGAATTTACAATGGCCTAAGGGGAAGGTGGATTATACAATAGACTAGAATTGGAACTATAGCAAGGGCATGAAGCCCTTGCCTCTGACTTCTAAGAATAAACTGACCTTAGGTGGGGCTGCTTTTGATCCCAGTTGTCAACATTGATTTTTATCCCAGTTGGTTCCTGTTAGCTTTTATGTATGCATTCCTCTGTTTTGTTGTAAAAGTCATTTTGCATTGGGTAACCTCAAGGTACCTTGGATTACCTTAATGTATCACTTAACTTTCTTGTCTCCTTCTGTAATATAAGTCTGATGCTCACTTTGAGAAATTACATTCAGATCAACACTCCCTTGCATTTGGGTCTGTTTGTCACTTTTCACTGACTCACCTGAATACTGGGACCCTGATTCTCCTGTAGGTTGAAGGGCCGACTGAGTCCAGTCTGCAGCAAATTCACTCAGCTTTAAGAAGAGTAAAAGATGTCTTTGCTTGAGACTTAATATGTAGGTTGACGATTACTGTCCCTGTCAGATATGACTCTAGGTGGATGCCGGAATAGACTGCATGATCATTTTGGTAATTAATATCATCCCATCTTCTGTCACTGGTATCCTTCTGTCAGGTCACTGGGTCAATCCCTTTCTGTTCAGGTGTTTAATTCACATTACCAAAAGGGTTGCTAACCAACTCAGATATGTCACCTCCTTCTGAGACTGCTCTACTGATAAGACCTTATTTGTAAAAGTACCTGGGAATTTGTTTTTATTCAGAGATGCTGAGGCCAACAAATTAGGAGATAACTGTAATACATACAGTTCCAAGAGTAGAGTTTACATATGATGTGCAGTAGATAGTTTTATATATCAACATGATTGAACTGAAGTATGCACAGAATGCTGATAGACATGATTGGTTCTGTGTGTATGATGGAAACTATTAGCATTCACAACAGTGAGATATTGGGGTAAATGGCCCTCTCCATGTGGAAGCTTCATTTAAGCTGGGGAACACCTGAAAAGTTTTAAAAGAAAAAAGGTGAATCTTGAAATTGGTTATATCTACCTATGTGCTTGAATTGAGATATTTATCATCTTCTCCCCCTCATCCAATCTGAGGTTCTGGGGCCTTTAGAGCCCTGCTATAGTCTACACCATTGTCATCTTTGACCTTAGTGTCTAATCTACCCTGCTGACTTTTTTGATTCTGTAGTTTGCAGACAATAGATTTGAGACTTATCTGTATGGACCAATACAGAGCCTTTGCAGGCAAACTGATGATAGATAGATAGATAGATAGATAGATAGATAGATAGATAGATAGATAGATAGACAGAGATAGATAGAGAGAGAGAGATAAAGAGAGAGACACAGAGACAGAGACAGAGACAGAGACAGAGACAGAGACAGAGATGCAGATAGATAATAGATAGCTTCTAATATATTCTGCTTCTCTGAATTACTTTGACTGATATGCCATACAGACTAATAATCATATCATGCAAGGCCACAAAAGGAAGCACCAGGCTCAGAAGGGAGGCAAAAGTAGGCAAGAGAAAGGTTGGATATGAGAAGTATGTATTTTAATTTAAAGATGATTAAACAGTAAGTCATTTACCTTTGGTTTTAATTCACATAATTTTGTAGGCTCTGGTCTGTAACAGTGGTCCTTAGTGATACGGTGCATGGTGCTGGAAAAATTGGGACAGAAGAACATTGTCTCATGCCTTATGAAGCCCTCTAGAGGAGCTGGTTCACAGACTGATCTCCAGATTAGCTGGTTAGATTAACTAGCATGTGTTCTCAGGCAAGCTGTTTACTAGCAAATAGCTAGTCCTGAGAAGGACGATATCTCCCCAAGGTCCAGGAGACCCCAAGATGTTAAAATATCACAAAACGGAAAACATGATTTAGGTTGTGGAGTTTTGTTGACTATGTTTTTTCTCTTGTGTGTGTGTGTGTGTATATATATATATATATATATATATATATATATATATCATAGATGTGTATATGTATATTTGCATATGTGTGGGTGCAGATATATGTGCAGTTATGCATGCATGTGTGTGCAGATATATGTGCAGTTATGCATGTATGTGTGTGCCTATGGAACTTAAGTTGACACACTCTCTCTCCCATTACTCCTTACCTTGACGTTGAGGCAGGATTTCTCAAATGAACTTCAAAATCTCCAACATGAGCTAATCTACCTATTCAGCTTACTTCAGAGATCCTTTGTCTTCACATTCCAGTCATTGAAATCCCAATTGGGAGCCCACACTCAATGTGCATATGGCTTCTGGAGACCCCTACTATGCTCATGCTTGTGTGGCACATACTTTAATCATTGAGCCATCTCACCTGTCCTGATTAAGGTATTTCAACTGTGCCTGTTTTTAATTTTCTTCTATGCCATGGTTGTCTATTTCTAATAGGTCATACACAATTAAAATATATTTTATTAAGTATAAAATTATTCAAGTAGTCTAATGATTTTAACTTGATTCTTTTGGAGTTCTGTTTTCCAGGTAATTTCTGTGATTTTTCCATTCTCCCTGACTCATGAGGAAGAGTTAGTCAAGTCTTTTAATAGATGCTTTCTGGTTTACACTTAAGCTAAATTAATTATAGTGCCTACACAGTTACTACAATTAGTCTAATATATATAATTATTTTGTATCATGCCACTACACATTCAAATAGTGATTATCTCATTTCCTACAAACAACAACATATTTTAAGTCATATTTTAGAGGAAAAATGAAGATAATTCTGAGATATTTTACTTTTCCAATAAAACACTGATTTTCTTAATTCAATTTTTTTATTTTCAATTTCTGTAAATGTAAATATACTCTATACACGGGAAATATCTTCACCCTATATATTTATCATTCCCAGAAACTAACTCAAGGTTGGTAAAAGTAGAAGCTCAATAAATATTTTTAAAACAGTAAGTAATATAAAAATTAATGTGAATTATTGAAACATAAATATGAGTATTTTCCACATAAGGAAGAAATTTCTGAATAATTCTGCTACTCAATTAAGCCATTGTTGTTTACACATCCATTTCCTGTAGTTATAGAAAGATATATTTTAAAAGGCCACATTTACCACATTTCTTATTCTAGCATTGGGATTGGAGGCAGGCAATCAAGGGGTCAACTGGCCAGCCACTTCATCTAAAACTATGAACTCCAGGGAGAGGCCCTGTCTCTAACCACAAGCTGGAGAAACAACTCAGGTTGACACCTAGCTTTTGTGTCTGGCTTCTATGTGACAACATGGTCAAACATATCTGTATAAATGCATATAACATATATGCACACATAAAACAGACAAAGGAAGAAGAAAGAAGGGAAGAAAAAAATAAGGAAGGAACAAAAATAAAATCTGACTCATCTAAAAGTGTGATGGTTAATTGTAACTTTAATTTTGTCAAACCTTATTTTTAACGACGGTTCTTAAGTGCTTTAACCTCCCTTTTAGCCCAGTACCCACCAGAAGTAGTGGGAAAGAAAGGATACAGGGGAAGTAGACCTGTTTAGAAAGCTTCCCTGGAACAACTCCCATCTGTGTTGTCTGGAAATCAGCAGTTTATTTCACAGGTAAGCAGGCAGTAGCTCAATCCACTCACAAACAATTCACAGATACACCAGCAGTCCAGTTTGGTAGAGTCTGATAGCAAACAGGAATCAGCAGTAGTGGCACTACCTAGCAGAGACAGCCAGGCCTCAGCTTCAGCACAAGTCAGCAGGAACACCAGGAGAAGTTCTCAGCTATGCTTCTCTCAGCAAAGACTCGAGACCCAAGCATTGCACAGCTATCTCTATAAGCAAGTTGAGCTCTCTCTATGTCACTCTATGGAGTCCTATTTATACCTTTGAAACATCACATGTCCTCCACGTGCCCTGCCTCAGCATCTGCATCTAATCAGCCTGAGTCCAAGGAGGACAGACAAATGGAGCTCAACCACACAATGTGAACCAATACATGTGTGTTGTCAGCAACGAATCCTTCATCCTGTGTCCTTTCACATCTTTGCTTTACCAGAACATTCTCCTGTGTCTGTTTCAGTGAAAAGTTCCTTCAGGAGTCTGCCTTAGTCTTTCACCAGTGTCCACTTCAGAAAAACACCCTTTCAAGTGTTCGCTCCAGCAAAACACCATCCAACACAATTGACTTTGCAAAGAACCCTTAAATTTCCACTTCAATTAATGTTGATTGTCAATAATATAGATTCTAGAATTAACCAAGAGCAAGCCTCTGGGCATAGCTGTGGGACATTATCATATTTGTGTGAACTAAAATGTGAAGTCCTACCCATGGTTGGTTTCATTCCCAAGGTAGGTTGGGTAGGTGAACACCAGCATGAGTTTGTCTGTTTCTGCTTCTGGACTGTGGAATGCAATGTGACTAGCTCCTTCAATCTCCTGCTACTGTGACTGCCCAAGCATGATAAGCAATAACCCAAATGCTGGAGCCAGAATGAACATCTTCTAGATGTTGATTTTGTCAAGGTATTTGAAGACAATAACTGAAAAAGAAACTAAGACATGAAGTGATTAGAAATCTGAAGCTCCTCTGTATATCAATATGAACTAACCAGTACCCCCAGAGCTCCTTAGAACTAAACCATCAATCAAAGAAAACACATGGTGGGACATGTGGCTCTAGTTGTATATGTAGCTGAGGATGGCCTAGTCAATCATCAATGGGAGGTGAGGCCCTAGGTCCTGTGAAGGTTCTATGCCCCAGTATATGGAAGGCCAGGACTGGGAACGGGAGTGGGTGGGTTGGGGAGCAGGGGAAAGGAGGAGGGGATAGGGGTTTTTCAGAGGGGAAACTAGGAAAGGGGATAACATTTGTAATGTAAATAAAGAAAATCTCTAATTAAAAAAAAAAGAAATCTAAAGCTCATCATGGGTGACCCATTATGATATCACACTTGTAAACATAGATTCAAAGATGGAATAAGCAACTAAAATTATATCACGTAATTCATTTATTCTTGCAACAACAACAAAAAATGGTTAGGAACGCAAGGTGAAGCATTCACTGGATGCTTGAATTTGATCAATATGAAACAAATATATATCCTGAACCCTTCAGACTGTATTCTATCAATGTGCACAATAGAGTGTGGTAAGTGAATATAAAAGTAAATTTTTCAATTAAGGGAAAGAATGTGATGATTAATCCTCACTGTCGACATGAGCAATAAAGGCACAGCTGAGAGTATTTCTAGAGAGCTTTACCTGAGAAAAAAAGACCCTCTCTGAACTTGACATGGGCTAGAGTCCTAGAGTTAATAAAAATTGTAAAAAATGCAGAAAATATGTGAGCAGTAGCACTGGGTTCCCTTTTCTCTTGGACAGCAGGCAGGGCACAAGCAGCATACCTCCCTCACCATGGTGATCCCCCCGAACTGTGAGCCAAACTAAACCCTTCCTTCCTCCCTTAAGCTGATTTATGCCAGGTATCTGATCTCATGAGAAAAGAAACTAATATAAAGAGGAAGATTTTCCCTATTAAATAACCTCCAAAATGATAGCCAGGGTCATGGCTCAAGTTCCAGCTGGCTGCTCTACTCAGCCCATTGCTTGAAGGAAGCATGTTGGAATTATCACTGCCACAACGGAATTTCTGATTTCAAAATCCTGGAAGTCACTGACATAATTATTTAGATCTTTTGTGTCTCCACTCTGTCTTTCTCACCTTGAAGGATTCCATTAGCTTCTTTCTATCCTCCAGCTCTTTTGGAAAGTAATCTAATAAACGAGATTGCTTCCAGACAGTCCTATGATGATAAATGGTTTGAAACTGGCTTCCCAGTAATGACAGTCCTGTTCTGTTGCATTTGCCAATTTCTGTGATATAAATAGTCCCACCCTGGGCAATTTTGAGGGTAGACGTCTTTAAGAAAGAGAAAAAAAATATTCCTGGAAAATGCCAATTGCTGACTAAATAATGGCTAAAGCTTCATTTATTACCCTCTGCAAGGTGTGCGCATTTACAAAAGCAGTGATGTGCACAGTTGCTACTGCAAGAAGCATCACACCATCCAGAAGATTTAATCTGAAGATTAAATACACCTGCCTGGACATATTTTACTGATAATCTCCATGGTGTCCAAATCCAGCACACTAGGTAACCAGCTACACTGGAAATCCAATGCCAATGATGGCTTCTTTCTCTAGCAATATTAGGCATTATGAGATATTCTGAAGAATTCATCTATGCCCAAACAAAGAACATATAAAGCAAATGTAGCAAGGTACTATATTCTCTGAGTTTTTTTTTTTTTTAATGTAGTTGATTCTATTTGGATTCACTCAATTCTTAATTTTAAAGTATTTAACAATGCTTCTTAACTGAATTCATTGAAAGTTGCTGTGTACCACTTTGGGGACTTTAATCCAAAAGGAAACACTCCTTAGACTAATACATACTATGATATCGTCTCACATTCTAAAATACATTGGTGATGAGACTATATTTTTTCACTGTTTTCTCATTTTAAAGGGCTTATTTATTTTAGTTTACGTGTATCTGTGAGTGACGTCAAAGACCATGGAGGAAGGGTGTCAAGTCCTCAAGAACTGAAGTTATAGGCAGCTGTGAAGTGCCTGATGTGAGTGCTTGGAACCAAACACAGGACAGGTACAAGAGCAGTGGTGGTAACTACTGAACCATTTCTCCAAGTCCCATCCTATATCTTAAATGTTTCAATTAGTGAGCATATCTTGCTCCTTTCAGAGTTAAGTTCAATGGAAATGATAGTTTTATATTATATACAAGGAAGACAAGCAAGAAAAGAATTTGCTTTGCAATAAATTTAAGGTACAAACAGCAAATCTCACTTTATGATCTCCAAATTTGTCAGACAGCTTCAAAAGAAAAAAAAAGGCAACAACAAAATGAGTAAAATGCTCTGGCAGCTCTGACATATCTCCTCTGATTAGGACTAGTATGCCCCATCTATTTGATAACTAGATGTGACAGACAGTCTCCATAGCATATCAACTACAAACTATCCAAATTCACTAGGAAAAACAACTTCTCTTTTTGACTTTAAGGTGCTATATTTTCATACATATATAAATTAGATTTTTTTATTTACACTTCAACTGTTATCCCCTTTCCTGGTTTCCTCTCCCAAATACCCCTATCCCTTCTCCCTTCCCCCTGATCACAAACCTACCCATGCCCACTTCCTGACCCTGGAATTCTCCTACACTGGGGCATTGAGCCTTCACAGACCAAGGGCCTCTGTTCCCATTGATGACCGACAAGTCCATCCTCTGCTACATATGCAGCTGGAGCCATGAGTCGCACCATGTGTACACTTTGGTTAGTGGTTTAGTCCCTGGGAGCTCTGTAGTTACTGGTTGGTTCATATGGTTGTTCCTCCTATGGGGCTGCAAACCCCTTTAGCTCCTTGGGTCCTTTCTCTAGCTCCTCCATTGTGGACCCCATGCTCAGTCCAACAGCTTTCAGAGTCTCCCTAAGAATTCCTCCAACAAGAACAGCATCTCTGAGGTGGAGGTGATATTGATGTCCATACAATTTCATTTCCTACTTAAATGGTAATTTTCTCTATGCCCACACCCAAATGAGCTGTCCCATTCTCTGCTTGAATGGTTCCTGTGCTGATTTTGCCCAATCCCACTAAGAACAGTAATAGTGAGGTACTGACTCTCCAACAATCATAAACAGGATTCTCAGGCTCCATTTTCAGGATCTATCCCATCTTTTATTTTTCTGAATTAAAAATAGAATCATCAAATATGTCTTGATGATCTTTTTGATATTCTTTTCACTGTCAATAACAAAATAGTCATTTAGCAAGGGGGTTGTGCTTCAGTAACACATTTGTTTGATATGCACAAGGCTGTGGGATTGCTCCCCAGCAAGAGAAGGAAAAGAAGGTAAAAAAGAGGAGGAAGGAGAAGAAGAGGAAGAAGAGGAAGAGAAAAAAGGAGACAGAAAGGGCGGAGGAAAGATAAGAGGACATCCCATAGTTGTCATGGAGGGAAGAAGAGTTATGCAATAATTTGCAAAATAGAAAGTAGAACCCAACTTAACTTGAATCTATGCTGTTTCAGGCACTGTTTCCTCTTTCCTTCCATAACTCACTGCCTTTAAAAAAAATCTAACCACTGCTTCTGTTCTAACTCCTCCATCTCTGGCTTTAAGATGAAGTCTATTGATTCTCATACATGTCACAGGTTGGCTCTTTATAGTAACCATTTTGTGACTCACCTGGCTTGTCTGTTCCTTGTGACTTGGTCAAGCTCTCCTCTCTATTGTCTTCTTACTCTTTGGCATGTTTGACAACCCATTAATATCATTTCTTACCTTTCAATGTGCATAAACATATCATACAACCTGTTATGTAAATATGTATGTTCATGTTGCTAAGACTCCATGCTCGGGGTTTCTGACACTGTACGGTGAAACTCTTTTCTGCTTCCTAGGTAATCTCTTCCTCAAGTTCACCTGTGTTAGATAGATCCCAGGCCTTCCAACTGCCTCAAAGACTGTGATGTACAGCAAATCATCATGTTGTCATCCCTTCTGTCTCGTGTACAGCATGTGCTCACTTCATAATCTGCATCCCTATGCATCCAGTCCTCCAGAATGAAAACCAAAGACTACACAAGAGCCCCTTCCTCTCTTCTCTCAGTGGACAGATGCTGATAAACTTCACAATTAGCATCATCAGAATTTATTCTCTCTTCACCCTTATACCTCCCTCTTATTTCAGCTGCCATCTCATCATGAGGCATAGTCTTAAAAAGATCCCCGTCTCTCTGTCCCCAAAATTCTTATTCTCAAATATATCATCTATACTCTACTAAATACTTTATACTAAAGCCAAAATCTGATCTTAACTTCTTGTAGTCCACCTTCAGAGTTAAGGTGTAGTTTGGTCAGCAAAGTGCCTGTAACATAAGCACTAAGACCCAAGTTCAATCTGCAGTAGCCGTGCAAACAGACAGATGTGACAGTATATAACTGTCCCACACAGGAGTGCCCTGGAGATCAGTGTTCAACCAGCCTAGCTGAATTAGCCAGCTCCAGGTCCCAGGGAGAACTCTGTCAAAAAAAAAAAAAAAAGAAAAGAAAAGAAAAGAAAGCTCCCACAACTCCTAAGAAACAAGAATGACAGATGAGATTGACCTCTGACCTCCAAATGTACCCAGACACGTGAACACATATAAATAAAATAAAATAATCCCAAATCTTATCTCGAAACATAAATGTTGTTTTTGTACACCTTTCAGTGCAGTCCACATCTTTGAGGATATTGTGACTTGCGGATGATGGTTATGCCTGAGTGTCTAGCTAACCTCCTGCTGATTTCACTTCCTCAGCTTTACTCCTTTCTGCCAGCTGCCCCCTACTCTCTGCATTTCTAGTCAAATGGCTGACTCCTACATATTCTTCAAAGTGTAGCTTAGAAGTCACTGTCTTCTCTTCCTTTGCTTTGCTGTCCATTCACTAAATGTTAAGTAGGTGCAGTCTCTCTCTCATTTGAATGACAAACTGACAACAATGTGAAGGAAAAGGTCAGGTCCCTACCTAGTAACTTACAAGGTGGTTGCAAAAGCCTTCATACCAAAATCATCAAGCCAATCTGTCCCATCAAAACTATAATAGGTCAATGTAAGGATAAAGATAAGGAATATTTACTATACAAATACATCTCGTCCGTGTTTTGGAGTACAAGGGAGGACACTCCTGTGAGGATTTAAAGTGAGATCTGAAATATTTGTTCCTGAGTGAAAAGGGGGAAGAAATCCAGTGATGGGAGCAACATGTAAGTTGTGTGTGAAAGTCCTGGAGCACACGACAATAACAACATAGGTTTGAAGAGGTTGAAGAAAGTCCACCACTCAGAAAGAAAGAAACAGAGGGTCTACAATGAGCTACGACTGTACAAAGGAAACTATGCTGATTGATACCGTGTCAACCTGACCCAAGATAGATTCACTGGAGAGGAGGGAGCCTCAGTTGAGAAAATTTCTCCGTAAGATCGGGCTATAGGCAGACCTGTAGGGCACTTGACCAATTATGGATTGCTGTGGAAGGATCCAGCACATTATAGGTAGGGCCACCCCTGGTCAGGGGTTCTAAAAGAAAGCAGGATAGGCAAGGCATAGGAAACAAGCCAGTGAGCAGCACCCCTCCGTGACCTGTGCATCAACTTCCTGCCTGCCTGGATTCCTGCCCTGTTTGAGTTCCTATATTGACTTCCTTTGATGATGAACAGAGACATAGAAAGTTTAAGCCAGATAAACCCTTTCCTCTCCCAAGTTGCTTTGGTTATGATGTTTTATCTCAGCAGAAGTAAACCTAACAAAGGTAGAGAAAAATGATACTGAGGTTTAAGAATCCTATTTATTAGTAAAATTCTGAATATTCATTATCAACATCATCCTCCTCACAGAAAACTACCTGTGGTTGCTGGCTTACTTATGGTTTCTATGATAAAATACCACCATTAAAAACACCTTGAGGAGGAAAGGGTTTATTTCAGCCTATAACTCTCACACTTGATCACTGGGGGAATTAGGTGCAAGAGCTCAAAACAGAAACCTGGAGGCAGGAACTGGAGCTAAGATCATGGAGAAATTCTGCTATCTGGCTTGCTCCCCATGGCTTCTTTGACCTGCTTTCTTATTCTATGGAAGACTTGGAGCCAAGGAGTGGCCCCAGTGTGATATGCCCTCCTACATCAATCATTAATCAAGAAAGTGCCTCACAGAGTTGCCTATAGGCAAGTCTGAAGGAGACATTTTCTCAATTAATGCTCTCTCTTCCCAGATAATTCTAACTTGCCTCTTGCTGACATCAACCAACCAACACAACTGCCAACTTTACAAAAATAGAAAGGATTGCTTAGCTCAGTCTTGGAGATTCAAGGACATGGTATTTTCCTAGGCCCGGTTCTGGTAATGGATGCCCTGGCTCTAATCACATCATATTAAATGAGTTCATGTATGTGTGTATGTGTCTGTGTGTGAATACATGAGTTTTCATCCTTGAGTGGGAAAGTCATACTGAAGTTCCACACTCATCTTCAAGGCTATTGCCATTGATGATCTCAAGAACCTTCCTTAACTTCAACTGCCCACCACTACCAACCAAGTCATCCTAGGAACCAAGTCTGTAATCAAAATGGGCACTTGCAAACACAAGCCATGTTCAACTCTGCCACTTGATAAGGATTTGTGTCTAATTCAAAAAACAAGTAGTCTTTACATGGTTTGAAGTAGACTTTCTTTTAATCATTTTGATTTTTGATCACAAAATAGATATGATGAATGGAAATGGGGAAATATATGAAGAACTGGTGAAAACTAGTAGAGTAATTCAGACAAGATATGAGGATGAGTGTGCACCAGAAAAGCAGTTCTACAGATGAGAGCAAACAAAGAAGGAAACTGTCCAGATGGAAACTGGAAGACTTGATGAGGACTTTAATGGGGATTCCAGGATATTGCAGGTGAGATTTCTCTGTTTAACTTGCACAATAAGGAGGATAACTATGCATGTACTACGTAAGTTATGAGCTGATGCTTTGTAAACAGATCTGGAGGCTAAAAGTAGGCAATTGTAAAATGAAAGGCATTGACTTAGAATTTGGTACATAGGAGAAGATGAAATCCATGCATAGAATTCCCACTGAATATAAAACAGAATTGATAACAGCAAACGTTTGCCAATAACTTACGAACACACACACACACACAAAGGAGATGATCCCACGTTGAAGCAGTGGTAGATGTGCCTGTGCTGTGGTATGTGTGGAAATGAGATGTCAACTTGCAGGAGTCAGTTCCTAAGAATTGAATTAAGATCAGCAGGTCTGGCAGAAGTCACCCTAACCCACAGCCATCTCCTTGTTCTCTTCTTTGCCCTGTTTTTAAACCATACTCCTGTATTCTCTAGTGGGACAAAAAGACAAAGTCTTTTCATCTTTAAAAGAGTTATTTAAAAGTTTATCATTTTTATCTTTAAAAGAGCTATTTAAAATGATAATCCATTATCTGCTAAAGTGTGTTTTCTATGAGTTTACCCTCAGCTGTAAGAGAAGTCTATATACGCACAGGCAATGATCAGTGGGACAAAGCTGGCTTACCAGTGCAACCCTGAAGCATTCTTGCTAACTGTTGGCCATGTCTATTTTTCCATAAATAGGGTTACTGGAGATTCATAGAACACTTATGGCAGAATCTAATGGTGTACTTAATTCAGCTGGAAATCCCCTCATACTTGTTTGTCACTGCAAATTTAAATATTGTCTAGGATATTTTCCCAACTTTTACTAAAATACAAGTTTTTATGGAACGTGCTCTAATTTACATTCTTCTCAGTTTTGATGCAGACTTGCAATTACTTCACACACAGAATCATCATGCAGATATGATGTTATATTACATTTTCCAATATAAAAGCTTAAGATCAGCATCCTTAGAGTAACACTAAAATGCTAAAGAAGTGAGTAAAATTAGAGCATTCAATCTCAAGCACATTGTTCAAAACTTGGGGTTTTGTACCAGCCCTTTCTTTGTATTAAAAATTGAGAAGCCAGAGATGCAGCTCAGTTGATAGAGTGTTCTTCTAACAGGCTCAAGGCCCACACGTCCTAACAGAGTACCATATAAGCTTGCCTTGTGGTACTTACCATTAATTACAGTACTAAGAAAGATATTGAAGAACCCGGCTGTTAAGGTTACAATCCACCAGGTCCAGATAGCTCTCTGAGTTACCTCTCACTGGGCCTTCCTTTTCTCTACCTGTCCTTAACTGGAGAGTGTCTCTAAGTACAGATGCCTGACCTTATTTGGAAGATGACCCTGTAGAAAGTTTCCTACAAGCACTGCTCTTCCCTCCGACCTGTATGATAATTAGGCACTGTGTTATGACCAATCAGCCCTTCCCACCTATATTAGGTGCTGTGTTATGAACCCTTCCCACCTGTAACCTAAGAGCACTTATATCCCTGGAACAATAAAACGAGCTGTCTCTCTGAAGCTGACTGCTGGAAGTTCTTTCCATCATACTCATCGCTATCCGAACCATGTCCCCCCTTCTGCTCCTTTTGTTCTTTGAGGTTTGGCTGTCATAAACCCATGAGGAAAAGGGAGACCCACAAAAGCGGATGCCAGAAGATAGGAAATTCAACATCATCCTGGACTATGTAAGAGTCCAAACCCACAGTAATCTAGAAATTCTGTCTCAGAAAGAATTAAAATAATATAAATAAAAGTACAGAAATCAAAATTCAAGTGAAAATCATGAGATGAATTTATTCTTGTCATTATTGTATGTTAAAATGGGTTTGGAAACTCCTCAGAGGTACAAACACCCTTGCTGATTGCTTCTATATCTAGAAGACAGTGTGTTTAAAGTTGCTCCTTCTGTGGAGCCCAGCACTGATAAGCAAAGCTGTTTCCTTGGAAACGTCTAAGCAACATCTGACATCTTGCTGAACATCTAAAATTCACAGTTGGTCTTTAGTAGCCAGCACCTAGACAAGCTGACTTATGAGAAGCAAGTGGCAAGCTGAGATGAGCCAATTACGGATTTACTAGTTAGAAAATCCACCCCTCTCAGTCTTCCTCTAAGACTTCTCTGGTTTCAGTTTATTATCTTGGAATTTATTCAGTGCCTGAAATACAGTATTTAATATTTACACTAAAGTTTTATTTATAAAATGATACTATATTACAACTGGTTTATAGTTCTTAAAAATACAAGTTGCTGGAATGTATTTTCTCTCTATTTTTGGAGTAAAGGCCAAGATCAAAATCAGCTTGTGGAGGGAAGGGTTTATTTAGCTTAGATATCCTGATCATAGTCCATCATTACGGAATACAATCAGGGCAGAAATCTGGAGGCAGGAACCGAAGCAGATACTATGACGGAATGCTGGCTAATGGCTTATTCTCCGTGACTTACATATTTTGTTTTCTTATACTTCCCAAGCCAACCTGTCCAGGAGTGGCACCACCAGTGGGCTGGTCCCCATATTAATTATTAATCAAAACAGTGCTCCCACGATGTTGCCTACAGGCTGGTTTGATGGAGGCATTTTCTCAATTCAGGTTTTCTCTTCCCAAATGACCTTGGCTTTTGTGTCAAGTAGGAAAAAACTATCCAGTGCAAGGCTTAATTCCTTTAAATGTGGAAGCCAATCAGAATCCAATGAGAAGAGATTCCGAATACTATTGAAATGGACATGTATCACTGTTGGTTAATCTACCTTGTCTGGTTAAAAACAAACAAACCCCTTAGGCCAGTTACAAATAGAATCATAATGTGTGCTGAGGCAATCATTGTGTGCCAGCGTAGTACTGTCATAAGTAAGCAAAGATGTGTGCTTACCATGTTCATCAAATGGTTCTCACATGACTTATAACCCACTCTCTCTCTTGTCATCAGTATTGCTAAGCCTGTGACAAAGGCAGTGTTCACTGCAGAGTAGCTCTGCCTTTGGATAGAGTAAAGAAAAAACTGAGTGATGACTTCATGTCTGGCCAAATGGTCAGATACTTGGAACAGCAGGAGGGGTACTCAGACACTCAGAAACATAATATTGCAAGTCTTGTTCCAGACGTGTAAGTCAGGAACTCAGAGGAATCCTTGGCCATCGTGGTTGAACAAGGCCTCTAAAGAAATCAGAGACAGACTCAATTCTAAAAGCCCTTATTTTGTAAACAATGTAATCATTAGTCCTTCCTGAACATGGACCGTACAGAGACTGAGATTTGGAGCTATTGAGTACTTATAGGAGAAGTTGCTCTCCCAATTGATCCTAAGCATTGCTGAGCCCTTAACTCTTGGCATCTGAAAGCCTGGATTTTTACACTCCAATCAGGAGATTGGAGGATTTCCCACAGGCAGTTCTAACAATCCAAATAGAGAAGACTGGCAGCTGATTGAAGGGTCCCCAATGAAGTATCACTCCCCAGCCAGACACCTCACAATGAAATTCACCAGGCTGCAAGTGCTGGGCATAGATTCAAATTAACTCTCTCCCTCAGTTGTAATAACAAGAAAAACCATAAACAGTAAAAAATGTAAAACACTACATACTACTCAAAAGGATATAATTCAATTATTCCTTTTCATGTGACAATTTTCCAGATTGTTTTGGTTGTGAGGGATCATTCACTAAATCACTTTGTCAGAACTTTGTTGATGATTAAGCCCTGTCTACACTCATCCCATAGATCCTTTACTAAGGCATAAACTCCTAAATATCTACTTAAACTCATATTTTGAAACAGGTCTCATCCTGTGTGTTGTTGCAACATTAACATTTATTAAACAGTAATACTGCACAAAAAATTCTAAGATTCACTTTATCCCACATTGCATAGCAGGTTCATTGTTGTAAGCAGTCCCTAATGTTCTTATTTTCTCTAGTTCCTAGCACAGTGACTGGCACTTGCTAAGTTCAAAGAAATACATGAGTAAAATGAATACAATCAATATTCAGATTCGTTTGATCTTTACCGTTCCATAGATGGGTCATATAGTCTGTTAACATTTATTGAACGCTGTTGTAATTTCTCACAACACCCTTAGGAACGATGAGGTTATTAGAATCTGTTTTACAAATAAGAATGCAGTTACATAAAGGTAAAGTAATCTAAAATGAATACAGGGAGCAAAATGTAAATTGGGATGTGACTCTGACTGTTGCCAACTGAAATCGAGTAATAATCTTAGTTAACTCATGATCTGGAATACTGGTGCCAATGGATGAATAAAGATGCTTTAAAAAGACAGAGATCTTTGAAAAAATAATGGGTTTGTGACTAACAGACCATAAAATTTACCCCCTTTAAAGTATAAAACTAAAGTATATAAGGCGTAAAAATGGTATTTCATGTATTTGTGATGCTGTTTAACTACCATCTCTACAAGATTCCATACCATTTGTTCAAAATTAATAAGAATTCCATGCCCAACTTCAACCACTTCCCTAGTCCCTGGCAATCACTAATCTAATTTTGTTTTGTATGGATTTTCCAATTTGAGGCACTTCATAGAAATGGTATCACCCAGTATGTGGTATTTACACATGGCTTCTTTCACTTAGCAAAGGGTTTCTCAGGTTCATCTATATTACAGCACTACTATAGCTAATCTTGGTTGCCAGGTTGACAGTCTTGAAAAGGGGAACTTCAATTGAGAAATTGCCTCCACCAGACTGGCATGTGACAAAGACTGTGGGGGAAATCTCTTGTTGCTGATTAATGCAGGGGGTCTCAGACCTCTATAGACAGTGTTATCCCTGAGTAGGCAGACCTGGGCTGTATAAGAAAGGTAATGAGGAGGCCAGATAAATCAAGAGAGTAGACATCCTTCTTCTAAGATCTCTGCTTCATTTTCTAACTCCAGATTTCTGCTTTGAGTTACTGCTCTGGCTTCCATGTTGGACCATGGCATGGAATTATGAGACAAATAAACCCCTCCCTCCCCAAGTTGGTTTTGATCAGTGTCTGATCATAGCAATACAAAGCAAACTAGAACCTCATGTAGCAGTATTTCATGCCTTTTTATAACTAATTAATATCCCATTGTTTAGATATGTTGTATTTTGTTTATCTCTTTCTGTATATAATTTTAATATTTGGGAAATTATTAATAATTGTGGAAACTTAGGTATAAGAGTTTATGCAAACCCACATTTTCAGCTCACTTGGTCATTTACATAGAAGTGGAAGTACTAGCTCTTATAGTAGCTTTATACTTAACACTGAGGAACAAATTATTTTCCAAAGCAAGTGTATCATTTTACAGCTCTACCAGCAAGTCCCTGTATGTCTTTATTGACAATTAGGATTGCTTATATGTTTACTGTGGTCATCCCGGTGGATTATATCACTTCTTTTTAAGCCCTAGTTTTCTCAATTATCATAGAATTATCTACTTCCTAGATTGGTTGGAACATGTATACACATCTGCGATCAAATGCCTAGCAAAATAATGTGTTCAATATGCCACTACTAGGCCTTTCTTCAGCATTAAAAACAGTTTACAACAGTTCTTAGAACAGATTTGTGCCATGCATGCTTTATTTCTGCTTAGACATAGCAAGATTGACAAAACAGAAGTGACATTCCCAAGTAAAACTATAACTATTCCAGACAAGCGACTTGAAAGAATGAAAATAAGTCTTATCTGGTATATTGATTGCTCTATGCCTAAGCTATCAGATTTTAAAGTTACAGAGACAACAGTGGGCATATATAGTCAGCCAGTTCCTTAAATAAATGAGTTACATTTACTAGGAGATGGTAAGCACCCAACCACAAAACTACTTACACTGTTGCCACTATGATAAACATCATGCAAAGCTAGAAACTTGTAACCATGTGTTCCATAAGATGGGGTTTGGAATATAGCTACCCAGAAACTCAAAGAGAATGGAAATTCAATTGCCTCAAATGAATGTTTTTTAGTTAGTGGTCTTTGCTATCTTTTTATCTTTCCACTGGCCTGTGTAAAACAGTATAGGCCAGAGATTTGGTTCCCTTCTGAATTACTTCCCCCTCCTGCAGGTGATAAATGACTTCGAGTAATTCTTTTGCCCCTGTAGCTTCTACAATTGATTTTTGCTTGATGGTGGCTGTATAAGAGATCTCACATATTCCTATTATGTTACCAAGGATATAGCTTCTTGATTGCCAAGAGTAGTATTTTCTCCCTCTATACCTTGTTTCTGATCACTGGCTATCCTAATCATATGCCTGGTTACAACAGAAACAACTGACAGGTGAAAAGATATCTCTCCTCAAGAATCAACATTCAGGCAATGCTTGCTTTGCCTCTCCATCCAAACAGCATTCTCCACTCATCAGGAAAAGAATGGGCCCCAGTGCCTCAGGCAGATGCTTGTATGCAACTCTCACCCAAGGTGATGTCTTTAAGCATCTGTGCAAACCAGCTTGCAGCATCAGCAAGCTGTCCTCATGAGGAATTTCACAGGCTGAGTCACTAACAACTATTACCTTTCCTTATCATCTGTCCCTATCATGAGATTTTTTTAAACTACTAAATAGTAAATCCACACTTTTCCAAAAGCCCTCGTTTTTATGTAGGCTTTACAAAAACTTGCAAATATAAAACTTCTAAAATGTCAGTTACAAGGTCTGGGGAGTATGCACAGCAGTTAGGAGCACTTGTTCTTCCAGAATACCTGGGTTTGACTCCTAGAACCTATAACTCTACTTCCAGAGAATCCAACATTGACTTCAGGTCTCCATTGGCATCAAGAACTCATTTAGTGCATGTACATGCATTCAGGCAAAGTATACATGGTCAAATTTTTTTTAATTTTTAATGAGTCTGCATATTTCTCTACTCCAAAAGATCAATTATAAGCATATTTTTAACAGTATATATTCCTTATAGACTTATAAAACCTATAATTATAATAAACAGTGTCCACCTTTAATAATCTGCTTGCTTGGCATATCATCTCAAAACTGATGTCTACAAGTGTAGGAAGAAGAGCTGCAAGAATTGAAAAGAACTGGACCAGGCTGATGTTAACCTTCCCCATTGGTGCCACTTCCTCAGTTCCTTCTCCTGCCTCTAAAGAATATCAGAGAAGATAAGCCAACCAGTCCACCAGTTACCTAAGTCAGCATCTTCAATGGGGAGAATCCAAGAGGGAAAATGACAGCAGTAGTGCTGTGTACATTTCCGCTGAGTTTCTGGGGTTAGAGCTTTAGTAAATGGAAGCCAACTCCTCCTCAGAAGCAAACGTCCATTAGTTAGACAAGACTTGGTAATAGTAGTACAAGATCATTAGAAAACCTTTTTGAACATTAGAAAGAGGGAAAGGGAGTGGGTCAAACATGCAGAGATTCTGGGAGAAAGTCTTTGGGGGGAAAAACGTCTACAAGCTTTTCATTGCATGGCAATATAACTTAGGAATGTGACTTCCCTGTCTTCATTCAATACACATTATTCTTTTAATTTGTAAACCTGCAGTCTTTTGTGGGCTTGATTGCTAATGCTGAAATGAGTGTCTTTGGGAGTTATCATTTACAACTCTGTTTATTTCTTTATGACAAAATTCTGCAAACAAAATGGCTGAATCAAGGAAAGCACTGAACATTTTAGTCTTCTTGATACAGATACACAAGCGACTTTTCAGATCATGTAGTTAACTACTCTCCAGTCAGCATCATGCTTTTCCTTTATAACACTGACTAAAACCAGTTTTAAACCTTTGCCAATTTGACAAATGGAAATATATCTTGCTTACATATTTGCTATCATAATTATTAGTAAAATTGAATATTTTCTTATAGTAATTCATTTGTTATTTCAGTCATACATTTTAACCCATTTAAAGGAATCTTTTATATTCTAGCTATTGATTAGCTAGAATTTTTCATATCAGCATCAACAGCACTCACACTCATGTATCTCAGCTTATAATTTGTCTCAAATTTAGGTGTTTATGAAATCTGAAGTATCAGATAACATTTAAACAAATAATCAAACACATTGATCTACTTAAATAAAATTCTCTAATATTTTACAAATATCATAGTTTTATTTTGGAGTTCTGCTTTTGTGGGGGCTTTTTCTACATATGAGTTTCCTGAATGTTGTTTTTTTATTGTTTGTGTAAAAGAGACAGAAAGAAAGGGCATAGAGTTGAGTGGGGAGGATCCGAGAAGAGTTTAAGAAGATTAGAGGCATGTTCAGAATATATTCCATGGAAAAATCTATTAGTAAAAAGGAAAGGAGAAATAGGTTATAATTCTTTTTATGTAACACTCTTTGGTCTACTGAAGGAGGATGCCTTGGCTATTTCGTGAGATATTAATTTGTCACCTAATCAAGATAATAAAGTTAGTATCATAACTAAAATATTTGCTCTCTTCATTTATGTTTTCCTTAACTTGGACAGGGTGAGAAAAGACATATTATGGAAACCAGTAACTATTTTTAACAGGCAGGGCTTCCTTCTCTTGAGAGCCACTCACACATCACTTCATCCAACCTGTTCTGAACTATCTTCGTATTACATAGAACAATAAATTTAGTACGTGTAAAATCAAGTTTAATTGTTTCCCTTTTTTGAGTCTATGCACCCTGGATCTATGTTTTGCAAACTGGCCTTCTGAAACATTCACTTTGCCACACTAAAACCCAGAGTTTTCCTTTTCTTTCATCCTTCCTCCCTCCCTCCCTTCCTTCCTTCCTTCCTTCCTTCCTTCCTTCCTTCCTTCCTTTCTTTCTTTCTTTCTTTAGTTCACATCTGATCATGTACCAGGTGTCACACATTTTATGCACAAAACATGTATCACGTCTCAGAGATGTTCCATCTTCTTTCTTCATGCTGCTTCTGTAACCAAAAGAATCTATGATATTTACATGTCTTTCTAGAGTTGAAAAGTTAAATTATTCCAAAAATCGTCTGTAGCTAAGCTTGACCAATCAGAACAGACACATATTGAAGACAGGAAGGACCTTGGAAACAATCTGGTTGTTACGTTCTAGGTCCCTAGGAGCTACACCCAATGGAAGAAGCTATAAGAATGGAGGTACTCAAGAGTGCCAGACACAGTTCCTAGTTAACAATTGTATCATGGCATTTCAATATGTGGTTAAGAAGACCATGTGCTATGTCAACGGCATGGTTCTCAGTGTGTAGGAGAAAAGGCAAGAAGTGGGTGTAATCTTCTTTGTCTATATGACTTTCTCTGGAAGTGGCTCATTTTTCTTACACCTACTTTATCACTCAGAATATAGTAACACAGTCCCATGTACACACATATGAAGCTCTGGAATGTCATCTTTACTTGCCATCAATATGTCCCCAACAAAATCTGAAGTATATTTTTACTAATGGAAAGAAACGTAAATAATAAATTGAAAGTAATAATAATATTATGCTTTTTGTTTGATAAATTGATGCTTCAAACACAAAACACAAATATCTCCTTCCTGTCTGTGTGCTGTACACAGAGACAAAGGAATTATGAAGGAACTCTTGGATTACAGGTCACAGTGAGTTTTCTGGTGACTCATTTATGGTCTTCTTTATGACAACTGTTATTGCTTCATTTCGACAGAATCAAGAATCTCTGTGACCACAGTGCGTCATCCAGCACACGCCTTGTTGGTTTATAGGGTCCCTATGCTCTGCATTCGTTTGTGCCTCCATGTCTTAGAGAGAAAGTGAAGTTAACTTTATTTTCATTATTCCATAAAGTCACTTCCCTGCCAATAAGCCCCTCTTCTGAAAACTCAGTTACAATATCCCTTTTCTGAATGTTGTGCATAGCACTAGAGTTCTCTGGAAGTTATGCCTTCAATTTTTAGGTGATTCATAACTCTTCGCCGCTTGACTACATTTTTTTTAAAAAATGACATTCTAAGCCTGAACAGAAAAACACTGCAGTCAAAGTATGTGTTCAATTTGTGAACCATCAATTATATTTCTCAAATCCTGCTCTTCTAGGCAACATGATAAAGTACCAAACTTTTCATTTGGCCTCCAGTTAATAATTGTTCTCCTTCTGCACTGAAGATGGCTTCAATATTGCTAAGGCTAGGGAAGTATAATACGATGTGATCATGAACTCTAAGCGTTTGGCTTGAAGCAATTGCTCATTTTTGCATGAGAGAAAGAAACTTTTGTTTATCCTGATGGGAGTTTTCCTTTCTGGACTACTGAGTATGAATTACTTCTGGAGGCCACACATGCCCCTCAGTAAACATGTGTGCATGATTGAGGGCCGATTAGGCCAGTCTGCTCACATTAAGATTATTCTCTGGTGCAAAATTAAGTTTACACTAATAGCTTTTTATGACTCCCTGGATAATCTGAAAGTGGAGGCTTGCAAGTCAAAATGGCAGACTGCTCTCCTGTGCACCTGCAATGCCTCCCACACCGTGCGTTGAGGCAGCTGCTCTATTCACCCACATCATTTCATTCCAACTCCCACTGCCAGAGTCAGTGATCAGCACATACTAAAGTGATCGGGCAAAGTTTATCAGGGTAATAGAGTTTTCTTGGCTTCTCCCTTATGCAGCCTATGTAGAGTACTCTACTTTGGTCTTCTTTATCTCTTTGGATCCTATACTATCAGAAAAGTAGATTTGAGATGCAAGAAAATGGCTAAAAGGAAGACATGTGCAGAGAGACTTAGGTCAGAAGCCTTGGAAAGACTATGCACTAGTATATAGGATAAGCTGTATATACAAGGTGGTAGATGACACAGGAAACTGGAAATATATGGGATTCAGTGGGGAGTCTAGGAATCATGACTCTTAGAAAATGTGAGAAGGTACAACAAAACCTGGGATGCTCTAAAATTACTTTTTATTAGAATTTTGTTGTTGACTCTGAGATTGTTCTGGCATTGAAGAAAATGAATTCAGCTTATGAGTTTTATACCTGTTTTTCCTCAGCACTCTGTTTCAAAATGAAAAGAGAGGGCCAATGTTGACATTGTATTTCTACAATATTTTCAACCTCTAATCTCAGACTCCATCATTTTTTAATGCACATTTAAAAGTGGTTCAGAAAATGGCATCTCAGTTGGTTAATATGATACTTGGTGTTAAAAGTTCTAGTCAACCAGTATGGTCAAAATGAAATCAAAGAAACCTGAGCCCCCATGCTGATGAGCAGAACAGAGCTGGCTAAGGAGCAATTTGATCTTACACAAAATAGTTACATTTCCATATATCTGTCCCCTTTAACTGTTCCAACTTCATTCCTTTGTTAATGTCTGATATTTTTAAAAGCCAAAATGATCATGTTACCTTATTTACAAAGAGACAGGGTAGCAAGAAAAAAGATCAATGGGAGTTGGTAGAGAAATGGAATTTGTAACCATGATGAGATGAGTTCTAACTGTGTCTTGAGCATTTGTTGACATGCACCTTTTATTGACAGTCACAGAGGGTGAGTCTGAAGGTTAAAGGAGACAGCAGAGGAAAAGACTCAACATGACCCCTGTGTTGGTCAGTTTTTCACTAGTAAGAGCATGATACCACAGAGAATAAAACATTAAGAAAAAAGGTTTCTTTTGTCTCATGGTTCTAGTTAGGTATTATGGGGAAGTAGTTGGTGATGGCCTTATAGAGTCACGTAGAAAAAAAAACAGAAGTGTGCATAAATGTATCTTCTGATCTGTGTCTCTCTTTCGTTTGTTCACTATGTGATGATGTTGAATATGGGAGTGTGCATGTCCTGGGCACAAATGCAGAGCCCAGAGCAGTGTGACATGATCGCAGATGATTCCCTCTGTTGCTCTCCCCACCATTGCTTTGAGAAAGAATCTCTCACTGAGGGCAATGCTTGGTATTTGGGCTAGTGAACTCAGATCCGCCTGTCTCTGTGCTCCCATTTCTTATTAGGTACAGGTATACATTACAGGTATACACAGCCATGACCTGCGTTTTACATGGGTACTGAGGAACAAGCTCAAGTCCAGATTCTTGCACAGAAAAATGCCCTTACTGGAACAACATTATGAACTAACCAGTACCCCAGAGCTCTTGTCTCTAGCTGCATATGTATCAAAAGATGGTCTAGTCGGCCATCACTGCAAAGAGAGGCCCATTGGATTTGCAAACTTTATATGCCCCAGTACAGGGGAACGCCAGGGCCAAAAAGTGGGAGTGGGTGGGTAGGGGAGTGGGGGGGAGGGTATGGGGGACTTTTGGGATAGCATTGGAAATGTAATTGAGGAAAATACCTAATAAAAATATAAAAAACAAAAAAAATGCCCTTACACACTGACCCCTCTCATTATAAAGCCATCAGTATGCAATCCTAGGACTACTCAATTACCTCACCTTATCTTCTCTTACCTCCGGTGAAATACTGCAGCTTTAGCCACTATCGTCAAATGAAGCTTTCATCTTAATAGTTTACAGTGGGCATTAAATTTAACACAAGAAACTTTGGAATATATGCTCACAGAATATTTAAGCCATAGCAAACCCCAGCTTCCTTACTTTACTTTATAAAAATTTACTTAGCACACTAGCATTTATTAAGTGGTAAATAAATACTAACCATTGTAATGATCATTACCAGAGCCCATCATTTATTGGGATCAATTATTGTCATAATACATTGTTATTCTCTAACCCTTCTTGCTCCTGTACCTTTGCCTTTTTAAACACTATTGCCTGAACCCAATATACTGGGACCAATGTAAGATGCTGTATTTGCCTGTGACCTGAACTTACCTAGCCACATTTAAAGGCTTGTAAAAAGCCCCCTTCAGGTATCTATTCTCCTTATTTGACAGATGCATTTCCCATACCATACTGGAACCTCCATCTGAACTAAATTTGCAGCTCTTTTCTAATACCACTGAGCATCTAACAGTCAGAGGAAAAACTCCAAAAACAAGACAAAGCATTTTCCCTGCCTATGAACCCAAAGAAACCTTTCCCTAAAGAGGAGGAAATGAATTCAAATACTGTCCTCTGTCCATATCATTTTCTAAGGATTCCTATGAAAACAAGAGTCAGATTTTTCAATATTTTAATTAAGGATCATTCTATTTAGAATAATTTTTTTTTTTTTTTTTTTTTTAGTGAATTAAAATTTGTATTTTATTTTTTTTTTCCATTTTTTATTAGGTATTTCGCTCATTTACATTTGCAATGCTATACCAAAAGTCCCCCATAGCCACCCACCCCCTCTCCCCTACCCACCCACTCCCCTTTTATGGCCCTGGCGTTCCCCTGTACTGGGGCATATAAAGTTTGCGTGTCCAATGGGCCTCTCTTTCCAGTGATGGCCGACTAGGCCATCTTTTGATGCATATGCAGCTAGAGTCAAGAGCTCCGGGGTACTGGTTAGTTCATAATGTTGTTCCACCTATAGGGTTGCAGATCCCTTTAGCTTCTTTGGTACTTTCTCTAGCTCCTTCATTGGGGGCCATGTGATCCATCCAATAGCCGACTGTGAGCATCCACTTCTATGTTTGCTAGGCCCAGGCATACTCTGACAAGAGACAGCTATATCAGGGTCCTTTCAGCATAATCTTGCTAGTGTATGCAATGGTGTCAGCATTTGGAAGCTGATTATGGGATGGATCCCCGGATATGGTAGTGTCTACATGGTCCATCCTTTTATCTCAACTCCAAACTTTGTCTCTGTAACTCCTTCCAAGGGTGTTTTGCTCCCACTTCTAAGGAGGGGCATAGTGTTCACACTTCAGTCTTCATTTTTCTTGAGTTTCATGTGTTTAGGAAATTGTATCTTATATCTTGGGTATCTTAGGTTTTGGGCTAATATCCACTTATCAGTGAGTACATATTGTGTGAGTTCCTTTGTGAATGTGTTACCTCACTCAGGATGATGCCCTCCAGGTCCATCCATTTGGCCAGGAATTTCATAAATTCATTCTTTTTAATAGCTGAGTAGTACTCCATTGTGTAGATGTACCACATCTTCTGTATCCATTCCTCTGTTGAGGGGCATCTGGGTTCCTTCCAGCTTCTGGCTATTATAAATAAGGCTGCTATGAACATAGTGGAGCATGTGTCCTTCTTACCAGTTGGGGCATCTTCTGGATATATGCCCAGGAGAGGTATTGCTGGATCCTCCGGTAGTACTATATCCAGTTTTCTGAGGAACCGCCAGACTGATCTCCAGAGTGGTTGTACAAGCCTGCAATCCCACCAACAATGGAGGAGTGTTCCTCTTTCTCCACATCCACGCCAGCATCTGCTGTCACCTGAATTTTTGATCTTAGCCATTCTGACTGGTGTGAGGTGGAATCTCAGGGTTGTTTTGATTTGCATTTCCCTGATGATTAAGGATGTTGAGCATTTTTTCAGGTGCTTCTCTGCCATTCGGTATTCCTCAGGTGAGAATTCTTTGTTCAGTTCTGAGCCCCATTTTTTAATGGGGTTATTTGATTTTCTGAAGTCCACCTTCTTGAGTTCTTTATATATGTTGGATATTAGTCCCCTATCTGATTTAGGATAGGTAAAGATCCTTTCCCAATCTGTTGGTGGTCTTTTTGTCCTATTGACGGTGTCTTTTGCCTTGCAGAAACTTTGGAGTTTCATTAGGTCCCATTTGTCAATTCTCGATCTTACAGAGCAAGCCATTGCTGTTCTGTTCAGGAATCTTTCCCCTGTACCCATATCTTCAAGGCTTTTCCCCACTTTCTCCTCTATAAGTTTCAGTGTCTCTGGTTTTATGTGAAGTTCCTTGATCCACTTAGATTTGACCTTAGTACAAGGAGATAAGTATGGATCGATTCGCATTCTTCTACATGATAACAACCAGTTGTGCCAGCACCAATTGTTGAAAATGCTGTCTTTCTTCCACTGGATGGTTTTAGCTCCCTTGTCGAAGATCAAGTGACCATAGGTGTGTGGGTTCATTTCTGGGTCTTCAATTCTATTCCATTGGTCTACTTGTCTGTCTCTATACCAGTACCATGCAGTTTTTATCACAATTGCCCTGTAGTAAAGCTTTAGGTCAGGCATGGTGATTCCACCAGAGGTTCTTTTATCCTTGAGAAGAGTTTTTGCTATCCTAGGTTTTTTGTTATTCCAGATGAATTTGCAAATTGCTCCTTCTAATTCGTTGAAGAATTGAGTTGGAATTTTGATGGGGATTGCATTGAATCTGTAGATTGCTTTTGGCAAGATAGCCATTTTTACAATGTTGATCCTGCCAATCCATGAGCATGGGAGATCTTTCCATCTTCTGAGATCTTCTTTAATTTCTTTCTTCAGAGACTTGAAGTTTTTATCATACAGATCTTTTACTTCCTTAGTTAGAGTCACGCCGAGATATTTTATATTATTTGTGACTATTGAGAACGGTGTTGTTTCCCTAATTTCTTTCTCAGCCTGTTTATTCTTTGTGTAGAGAAAGGCCATTGACTTGTTTGAGTTAATTTTATATCCAGCTACTTCACCAAAGCTGTTTATCAGGTTTAGGAGTTCTCTGGTGGAATTTTTAGGGTCACTTATATATACTATCATATCATCTGCAAAAAGTGATATTTTGACTTCCTCTTTTCCAATTTGTATCCCCTTGATCTCCTTTTGTTGTCGAATTGCTCTGGCTAATACTTCAAGTACTATGTTGAAAAGGTAGGGAGAAAGTGGGCAGCCTTGTCTAGTCCCTGATTTTAGTGGGATTGCTTCCAGCTTCTCTCCATTTACTTTGATGTTGGCTACTGGTTTGCTGTAGATTGCTTTTATTATGTTTAGGTATGGGCCTTGAATTCCTGATCTTTCCAAAACTTTTATCATGAATGGGTGTTGGATCTTGTCAAATGCTTTTTCTGCATCTAACGAGATGATCATGTGGTTTTTGTCTTTGAGTTTGTTTATATAATGGATTACATTGATGGATTTTCGTATATTAAACCATCCCTGCATCCCTGGAATAAAACCTACTTGGTCAGGATGGATGATTTCTTTAATGTGTTCTTGGATTCGGTTAGCGAGAATTTTATTAAGGATTTTTGCATCGATATTCATAAGAGAAATTGGTCTGAAGTTCTCTATCTTTGTTGGATCTTTCTGTGGTTTAGGTATCAGAGTAATAGTGGCTTCATAAAATGAGTTGGGTAGAGTACCTTCTACTTCTATCTTGTGAAATAGTTTGTGCAGAACTGGAATTAGATCTTCTTTGAAGGTCTGATAGAACTCTGCACTAAACCCATCTGGTCCTGGGCTTTTTTTGGTTGGGAGACTATTAATAACTGCTTCTATTTCTTTAGGGGATATGGGACTGTTTAGAAGGTCAACTTGATCCTGATTCAACTTTGGTACCTGGTATCTGTCCAGAAATTTGTCCATTTCGTCCAGGTTTTCCAGTTTTGTTGAGTATAAGCTTTTGTAGAAGGATCTGATGGTGTTTTGGATTTCTTCAGGATCTGTTGTTATGTCTCCCTTTTCATTTCTGATTTTGTTGATTAGGATTTTGTCCCTTTGCCCTCTAGTGAGTCTAGCTAAGGGTTTATCTATCTTGTTGATTTTCTCAAAGAACCAACTCCTCGTTTGGTTAATTCTTTGAATAGTTCTTCTTGTTTCCACTTGGTTAATTTCACCCCTGAGTTTGATTATTTCCTGCCGTCTACTCCTCTTGGGTGAATTTGCTTCCTTTTTTTCTAGAGCTTTTAGATGTGTTGTCAAGCTGCTAGTATGTGCTCTCTCCCGTTTCTTCTTGGAGGTACTCAGAGCTATGAGTTTCCCTCTTAGAAATGCTTTCATTGTGTCCCAAAGGTTTGGGTACGTTGTGGCTTCATTTTCATTAAACTCTAAAAAGTCTTTAATTTCTTTCTTTATTCCTTCATTGACCAAGGTATCATTGAGAAGAGTGTTGTTCAGTTTCCACGTGAATGTTGGCTTTCCATTCTTAATGTTGTTATTGAAGATCAGTCTTAGGCCATGGTGGTCTGATAGGATACATGGGACAATTTCAATATTTTTGTATCTGTTGAGGCTTATTTTGTGACCAATTATATGGTCAATTTTGGAGCAGGTCCCGTGAGGTGCTGAGAAGAAGGTATATCCTTTTGTTTTAGGATTAAATATTCTGTAGATATCTGTCAGGTCCATTTGTTTCATAACTTCTGTTAGTTTCACTGTGTCCCTGTTTAGTTTCTGTTTCCACGATCTGTCCATTGATGAAAGTGGTGTGTTGAGGTCTCCCACTATTATTGTGTGAGGTGCAATGTGTGCTTTGAGCTTTACTAAAGTGTCTTTAATGAATGTGGCTGCCCTTGCATTTGGAGCGTAGATATTCAGAATTGAGAGTTCCTCTTGGAGGATTTTACCTTTGATGAGTATGAAGTGTCCCTCCTTGTCTTTTTTGATAACTTTGGGTTGGAAGTCGATTTTATCCGATATTAGAATGGCTACTCCAGCCTGTTTCTTCAGACCATTTGCTTGGAAAATTGTTTTCCAGCCTTTCACTCTGAGGTAGTGTCTGTCTTTTTCCCTGAGATGGGTTTCCTGTAAGCAGCAGAATGTTGGGTCCTGTTTGTGTAGCCAGTCTGTTAGTCTATGTCTTTTTATTGGGGAATTGAGTCCATTGATATTAAGAGATATTAAGGAAAGGTAATTGTTGCTTCCTGTTATTTTTGTTGTTAAAGTTGGCATTCTGTTCTTGTGGTTGTCTTCTTTTAGGTTTGTTGATGGATTATCTTCTTGTTTTTTCTAGGGCGTGGTTCCCGTCCTTGTATTGTTTTTTTTCTGTTATTATCCTATGAAGGGCTGGATTCGTGGAGAGATAATGGGTGAATTTAGTTTTGTCGTGGAATACTTTGGTTTCTCCATCTATGGTAATTGAGAGTTTGGCTGGGTATAGTAGCCTGGGCTGGCATTTATGTTCTCTTAGTGTCTGTATAACATCTGACCAGGCTCTTCTGGCTTTCATAGTCTCTGGTGAAAAATCTGGTGTAATTCTGATAGGCTTGCCTTTATATGTTACTTGACCTTTTTCCCTTACTGCTTTTAGTATTCTATCTTTATTTAGTGCATTTGGTGTTCTGATTATTATGTGTCGGGAGGAATTTCTTTTCTGGTCCAGTCTATTTGGAGTTCTGTAGGCTTCTTGTATGTTCATGGGCATCTCTTTCTTTAGATTTGGGAAGTTTTCTTCAATAATTTTGTTGAAGATGTTTGCTGGTCCTTTGAGTTGAAAATCTTCATTCTCATCCACTCCTATTATCCGTAGGTTTGGTCTTCTCATTGTGTCCTGGATTTCCTGGATGTTTTGAGTTAGGATCTTTTTGCATTTTCCATTTTCTTTGATTGTTGTGCCGATGTTCTCTATGGAGTCTTCTGCACCTGAGATTCTCTCTTCCATCTCTTGTATTCTGTTGCTGATGCTGGCATCTATGGTTCCAGATTTCTTTCCTAGGGTTTCTATCTCCAGCGTCGCCTCACTTTGGGTTTTCTTTATTGTGTCTACTTCCCTTTTTAGGTCTAGTATGGTTTTGTTCATTTCCATCACCTGTTTGGATGTGTTTTCCTGTTTTTCTATAAGGACTTCTACCTGTTTGGTTGTGTTTTCCTGTTTTTCTTTAAGGACTTGTAACTCTTTAGCAGTGTTTTCCTGTTTTTCTTTAAGGACTTGTAACTCTTTAGCAGTGTTCTCCTGTATTTCTTTAAGTGAGTTGTTGAATTCCTTCTTTATGTCCTCTACCATCATCATGAGATATGCTTTTAAATCCAGGTCTACCTTTTCAGGTGTGTTAGGGTGTCCTGGATTGGGCGAAGTGGGCGTTCTGGGTTCTGATGATGGTGAGTGGTCCTGGCTTCTGTTAGTAGGATTCTTACGTTTACCTTTCGCCATCTGGCAATCTCTGGAGTTAGTTGTTATAGTTGTCTTTGTTAAAAGATTGTTCCTCTGTTGATTTTGTTACCCTCTATCAGCAGGCGTGGGAGACAAGCTCTCTTCTCTGAGTTTCAGTGGTCAGAGCAGTCTCTGTAGGCAAGCTCTCCTCTCTCAGGGAAGGTGTACAGTTATCTGGTGTTTGGACCTCCTCCTGGCTGAAGGTGAAGGCCCAAAACAGGATCTTTCCCAGAAGCTGTGTTGCTTTGGCCAGGAAGGTGGCCAGTTGTCTGGAGTCGAAGATGTCGCAGCCTCAGAAGCTCTGTGGCTCTTGCCGGGAAGGTGGCTGGTTGTCTGGAGCTGAGGATGGTGCCGCCCCAGAATCTCTGCGACTCTCTCGCCCGTCCCAGAAATGGCTGGCACTCTGTATTCCACACGGTCACCCGTGCAGCCTGCCCTCCGCGGAGTCCCGGAGCCAAGAAGGCTCCCGCCGGCGCCTGTGCCACAAACCTCTCAGGCCAGGCAGACCCCCGTGCTCTCACCAGTAAGGTGGCCGGCTGTCTGGAGCTGAAGATGGCGCCGCCCAGAAGCTCTGCGACTCTCTCGCCCGTCCCAGAAACAGCTGGCACTCTGTATTCCACACGGTCACCCGTGCAGCCTGCCCTCCGCGGAGTCCCGGAGCCAAGAAGGCTCCCGCCGGCGCCTGTGCCACAAACCTCTCAGGCCAGGCAGACCCCCGTGCTCTCACCAGGAAGGTGGCCGGCTGTCTGGAGCTGAAGATGGCGCCGCCCAGAAGCTCTGCGACTCTCACGCCCGTCCCAGAAACAGCTGGCACTCTGTATTCCACACGGTCACCCGTGCAGCCTGCCCTCCGCGGAGTCCCGGAGCCAAGAAGGCTCCCGCCGGCGCCTGTGCCACAAACCTCTCAGGCCAGGCAGACCCCCGTGCTCTCACCAGGAAGGTGGCCGGCTGTCTGGTAGAATAATTTTTAAGAGAATAACTTCAAAAGAACATTTGTAATCCTGAGAAAAGTAGACTATCTTAGCTACAATTGTTGTTCCTTTTGAGAAAGAAGAAACTCACACACATCAGTAAATCTCAAGTTCCTCACCATTGTCTACATACCCAGCAATCTTGTAAGGCAGATGTTATTATCACCTTTGCACAGATGGGGAGATAGACATAAGGAAAGAGGTCATTGGTCCGTTCCATCAGAAAGTACCGAGGTAGACCAGAAGGATCTAACATCAGAGATCAATGTGAAGTAAAACATGGCTCTCAACAGAATTAACCCAAAGGTTTTTTTCCTTCCCTTGCTTGCCCTTACTTCCACAGCACAGTCCTAAGTATACATTATCATGCCCATAGAGTGCTATAGATAGAAAACCACTCTTCATTGGCTAATGCTTTCCCAGTCAGAAGCGTTTACCCACTAACATGCCAACAGCGTCTACACTGAGTCTGCGCAAAAGCCTTGTGAAAAGCTGGACTAGTGGTTCGGTTCAATTCTATTTATCAAACTCCCAGAGACTTTTTTAAAATTGCTTTACTGGAATTACAATCGTGAGAAAACAAGTTCTGCAGAAGGACCTGCTGAGAGGGCAGCTGGAGAGTGTCCTGAGCAATTACAGATCAGCAGCCCTGTTTCCTGTTTCTTCTTTAGAATCACAGGAGGTTCAAAGTGTTCGGCAGGAATATCAGGGCACTCAGAAAAAGTAGCAAGAGAGTCGATGAGCACTGTTCCAAGTTCCATTGCATCTTGTCTCCCATGCACCTAGCACACTGGCATCTGAGTCAATTATTAGCAAAGCAATACTCTGTACCAATATCATATAGGAGAATGGGAGGGGATCAGTATTAGTCACATGTAAGGACTAAAGAGGCTGGGGTATATATACATTTTATCCCACTTTCTTCTTAATTTTGCCTGGTCATTTCATTAATAGCATCTTCCCTTTAGCTTTTAACTGACAGTAATGATCTCTGATGTATGAGACAGATATTAGCACCACTAATTAATGTTCCAAGGCTCCTCTGTTTAGTTATATAGTGATGTTTCTCCTGTGTATCTTGAGGCTAGTTAGTCATGATGATTTTGTTTGTTCAATGAAATATGTGAAGACATAAAGTGTGTCAGTACTGAATTTTACTTGTCTTACTCTTTGATCTCATTTCCCTCTTTGGTGATCATAGGAACATATGTCAATATGGAATTTTCATAAGAGCTCAGAAGCTGTTATGTTGAGCTAATTAAAACATGTATGTCAGCTCCCTAGAAGATGATCTGAAATCCCATCATATCTATCATGGGCAAGAAATAGACTCACTTTATGTGTTGTCACTGAGGTTTCTAACTTATTTGTTTATTATAGCATGAGCAGCTGCCCATCTTGCTACTTCATTATCATTTGGATTTATATTTGACCAAGGAGGAACAGCAAACCTTCATTGCAATGGTTTAAACAAGGGGCCTCTATGACTTATATCCTAAAAGAGCTCATGGAAGACAATCATAGGCTGGTAGGAAGAGTTGGCAATGGATTCCAAGATCTAATCTTCCATTTTATTATTCTGCCACCTATGACTGTAGCATTGATTCTCCTGGTATCTCTGGTGACTTCCTCAGGTGTTGCATCTACATACAAAGAGGAAGTCAAAACTCCCTGGTTTTGTAACAATGGGATGAGCAAAAAGATAAGTTATTTAAATGGTAAACTATTTTTTCTTGCAGTTGCACATATGGAGAAGTCCACAGAAATGGAGCCATTCTCTGGTGAAGGCCTTCCTGTTGTGCAGATGGTTATCCACTCATCATATCCCCACATGTCAAGTGCAATTATTCCTTTCAGATTTTTTTCTCACAGGATCATTATTGTGATTAATGAAGGCTGCACCCTCATGAGCTAATCACTAAGATTCACTCCCTAAGAGTATTATATTTGTGCGTAGGATTTCCACATATGACTTTGGTGGAGTATGTAAACATTAAGTCTATAAGAAGTCCCTCCTTGAAGAATTCTGCCATTATCTCATTAGGAGAATCTGGGGAGACATTTCAGTTTTCTATTCTCTCCCCCTAGAGAATAAGATGAAAAAGAATGTTTAAGAATACCCAAAATGCTGCTTCTTTAATGATATAATTATCAAGAAAATTGAATCTTTTCAAGTAGTACTTAAATGCAGATTGCTTATAAAAAAAAGCTAATAGCTCACAACAAACTTCAAATACACAATTAATGAAATAATTTACACTATAAAAATAGTACATTATAGCAAATGTGTGTACTTTTGCATGGCACGAAATGTATTCACTGTTCTAGACTCAAGGATCATATCACAGAAAAAAAAGATTAACAAATAATAATAATAATAAAAACCTCTGCCTCTCCACCAAGCCACTAACTGGATTTATTATAGCATGTAACCTGAACTTCCTTGAACCTCCAGACACACACTGTCTGATTTCTGTGTTAGTTTGAAAGCTTGACATGGCCATTGAAGCATTTATATATGTTCACTTACCCCATAAATAATTGCTGGGACCTGACCCTGAAAAGGCAGTTCACTCTGTACTCCTAGGTTTATAAGAAGTGATATGCTAAATATCTTCTAGGAACTCACAACCTGGAAACAAAATAATATGGTACTTATGGAATATACTTGTGGCTATGAGAAGGAAAGACTCCACACGTGCATAGAAGACAGAGGAAGATTAAGGAACATAGTATTGGAGCTAAGTGTTTAATGATTGAGCAGAAGAAGTGGAATGAAGATATTCTTTCAAGTAAAGAAAGCAAACACCCAGCATCTTTTACAGCATCACAGAACAAAAAGAGTTCTTGGTTCTACGTATTTCATGGTGTCCATCTTATACATATTAGAAACTATATCAATCATGTGATGAAAAATTATATATGTCGACAAGCCCCTTCCGCTCCACTCGAGCCCCGGGCTACCTTGCCAGCAGAGTCTCACCCAACACCCGCAAGGGCCCACACAGGATTCCCCACGGGATCCTAAGACCTCTGGTGAGTGGAACACAGCGCCGGCCCCAATCCAATCTCGCGGAACCTGAGACTGCTGTACATAGGGAAGCAGGCTATCCGGGCCTGATCTGGGGCACAAGCCCCTTCCGCTCCACTCGAGCCCCGGGCTACCTTGCCAGCAGAGTCGTCTGACACCCGCAAGGGTCCACACAGGATTCCCCACGGGATCCTAAGACCTCTAGTGAGTGGAACACAACTTCTGCCAGGAGTCTGGTTCGAACACCAGATATATGGGTACCTTCCCTGCAAGAAGAGAGCTTGCCTGCAGAGAATACTCTGCCCACTGAAACTAAGGAGAGTGCTAACCTCCAGGTCTGCTTATAGAGGCTAACAGAGTCACCTGAAGAACAAGCTCTTAACAGTGACAACTAAAACAGCTAGCTTCAGAGATTACCAGATGGCGAAAGGCAAATGTAAGAATCCTACTAACAGAAATCAAGACCACTCACCATCATCAGAACGCAGCACTCCCACCCCACCTAGTCCTGGGCACCCCAACACAACCAAAAATCTAGACACAGATTTTAAAACATTTCTCACGATGATGATAGAGGACATCAAGAAGGACTTTCATAAGTCACTTAAAGAATTACAGGAGAGCACTGCTAAAGAGTTACAGGCCCTTAAAGAAAAGCAGGAAAACACAGCCAAACAGGTAGAAGTCATTAAAGAAAAACAGGAAAACACATCCAAACAGGTAATGGAAATGAACAAAACCATACTAGAACTAAAAAGGGAAGTAGACACAATAAAGAAAACCCAAAGCGAGGCAACGCTGGAGATAGAAACCCTAGGAAAGAGATCTGGAACCATAGATGCGAGCATCAGCAACAGAATACAAGAAATGGAAGAGAGAATCTCAGGTGCAGAAGATTCCATAGAGAACATCGACACAACAGTCAAAGAAAATACAAAATGCAAAAGGATCCTAACTCAAAACATCCAGGTAATCCAGGACACAATGAGAAGACCAAACCTACGGATAATAGGAATTGATGAGAATGAAGATTTTCAACTTAAAGGGCCAGCTAATATATTCAACAAAATAATAGAAGAAAACTTCCCAAACATAAAGAAAGAGATGCCCATGATCATACAAGAAGCCTACAGAACTCCAAATAGACTGGACCAGAAAAGAAATTCCTCCCGACACATAATAATCAGAACAACAAATGCACTAAATAAAGATAGAATATTAAAAGCAGTAAGGGAGAAAGGTCAAGTAACATATAAAGGAAGGCCTATCAGAGTACACCAGACATTTCACCAGAGACTATGAAAGCCAGAAGAGCCTGGACAGATGTTATACAGACACTAAGAGAACACAAATGCCAGCCCAGGCTACTATACCCGGCCAAACTCTCAATTACCATAGATGGAGAAACCAAAGTATTCCACGACAAAACCAAATTCACACAATATCTTTCCACGAATCCAGCCCTTCAAAGGATAATAACAGAAAAGAAGCAATACAAGGACGGAAATCAGGCCCTAGAACAAGCAAGAAAGTAATCACTCAACAAACCAAAAAGAAGACTGCCACAAGAACAGAATGCCAACTCTAACAAAAAAAAATAAAAGGAAGCAACAATTACTTTTCCTTAATATCTCTTAATATCAATGGACTCAATTCCCCAATAAAAAGACATAGACTAACAGACTGGCTACACAAACAGGACCCAACATTCTGCTGCTTACAGGAAACACTTCTCAGGGAAAAAGATAGACACTACCTCAGAGTGAAAGGCTGGAAAACAATTTTCCAAGCAAATGGGCTGAAGAAACAAGCTGGAGTAGCCATTTTAATATCGGATAAAATCGACTTTCAACCCAAAGTTATCAAAAAAGACAAGGAGGGACACTTCATACTCATCAAAGGTAAAATCCTCCAAGAGGAACTCTTAATTCTGAATATCTACGCACCAAATGCAAGGGCAGCCACATTCATTAAAGACACTTTAGTAAAGCTCAAAGCACACATTGCACCTCACACAATAATAGTGGGAGACTTCAACACACCACTTTCTTCAATGGACAGATCGTGGAAACAGAAACTAAACAGGGACACAGTGAAACTAACAGAAGTTATGAAACAAATGGACCTGACAGATATCTACAGAACATTTTGTCCTAAAACAAAAGGATATACCTTCTTCTCAGCACCTCACGGGACCGTCTCCAAAATTGACCATATAATTGGTCACAAAACAGGCCTCAACAGATACAAAAATATTGAAATTGTCCCATGTATCCTATCAGAGCACCATGGCCTAAGACTGATCTTCAATAACAACATAAATAATGGAAAGCCAACATTCACGTGGAAACTGAATAACACTCTTCTCAATGATACCTTGGTCAAGGAAGGAATAAAGAAAGAAATTAAAGACTTTTTAGAGTTTAATGAAAATGAAGCCACAACGTACCCAAACCTATGGGACACAATGAAAGCATTTCTAAGAGGGAAACTCATAGCTCTGAGTGCCTCCAAGAAGAAACAGGAGAGAGCACATATTAGCAGCTTGACAACACATCTAAAAGCCCTAGAAAAAAAGAAAGCAAATTCACCCAAGAGGAGTAGACGGCAGGAAATAATCAAACTCAGGGGTGAAATCAACCAAGTGGAAACAAGAAGAACTATTCAAAGAATTAACCAAACGAGGAGTTGGTTCTTTGAGAAAATCAACAAGATAGATAAACCCTTAGCTAGACTCACTAAAGGGCACAGGGACAAAATCCTAATTAAGAAAATCAGAAATGAAAAGGGAGACATAACAACAGATCCTGAAGAAATCCAAAACACCATCAGATCCTTCTACAAAAGGCTATACTCAACAAAACTGGAAAACCTGGATGAAATGGACAAATTTCTGGACAGATACCAGGTACCAAAGTTGAATCAGGATCAAGTTGACCATCTAAACAGTCCCATATCACCTAAAGAAATAGAAGCAGTTATCAATAGTCTCCCAGCCAAAAAAAGCCCAGGACCAGACGGGTTTAGTGCAGAGTTCTATCAGACCTTCAAAGAAGATCTAATTCCAGTTCTGCACAAACTATTTCACAAAATAGAAGTAGAAGGTACTTCTACCCAACTCATTTTATGAAGCCACTATTACTCTGATACCTAAACCACAGAAAGACCCAACAAAGATAGCGAACTTCAGACCAATTTCTCTTATGAATATCGATGCAAAAATCCTCAATAAAATTCTCGCTAACCGAATCCAAGAACATATTAAAGCAATCATCCATCCTGACCAAGTAGGTTTTATTCCAGGGATGCAGGGATGGTTTAATATACGAAAATCCATCAATGAAATCCATTATATAAACAAACTCAAAGACAAAAACCACATGATCATCTCGTTAGATGCAGAAAAAGCATTTGAAAAGATCCAACACCCATTCATGATAAAAGTCTTGGAAAGATCAGGAATTCAAGGCCCATACCTAAACATGATAAAAGCAATATACAGCAAACCAGTAAGTAGCCAACATCTAAGTAAATGGAGAGAAGCTGGAAGCAATCCCACTAAAATCAGGGACTAGAAAAGGCTGCCCACTTTCTCCCTACCTTTTCAACATAGTACTTGAAGTATTAGCCAGAGCAATTCAACAACAAAAGGAGATCAAGGGGATACAAATTGGAAAAGAGGAAGTCAAAATATCACGTTTTGCAGATGATATGATAGTATATATAAGTGACCCTAAAAATTCTACCAGAGAACTCCTAAACCTGATAAACAGCTTCGGTGAAGTAGCTGGATATAAAATACACTCAAACAAGTCAATGGCCTTTCTCTATACAAAGAATAAACATGCTGAGAAAGAAATTAGGGAAACAACACCCTTCTCAATAGTCACAAATAATATAAAATATCTTGGCGTGACTCTAACTAAGGAAGTGAAAGATCTGTATGATAAAAACTTCAAATCTCTGAAGAAAGAAATTAAAGAAGATCTCAGAAGATGGAAAGATCTCCCATGCTCATGGATTGGCAGGATCAACATTGTAAAAATGGCTATCTTGCCAAAAGCAATCTACAGATTCAATGCAATCCCCATTAAAATTCCAACTCAATTCTTCAACGAATTGGAAGGAGCGATTTGCAAATTCATCTGGAATAACAAAAAACCTAGGATAGCAAAAAGTCTTCTCAAGGATAAAAGAACTTCTGGTGGAATCACCATGCCAGACCTAAAGCTTTACTACAGAGCAATTGTGATAAAAACTGCATGGTACTGGTATAGAGACAGACAAGTAGACCAATGGAATAGAATTGAAGACCCAGAAATGAACCCACATACCTATGGTCACTTGATCTTCGACAAGGGAGCTAAAACCATCCAGTGGAAGAAAAACAGCATTTTCAACAAATGGTGCTGGCACAACTGGTTGTTATCATGTAGAAGAATGCGAATTAATCCATACTTATCTCCTTGTACTAAAGTCAAATCTAAGTGGATCAAGAAACTCCACATAAAACCAGAGACAGTGAAACTTATAGAGGAGAAAGTAGGGAAAAGCCTCGAAGATATGGGTACAGGGGAAAAAATCCTGAATAGAACAGCAATGGCTTGTGCTGTAAGATCGAGAATCGACAAATGGGACCTCATAAAATTGCAAAGCTTCTGTAAGGCACAAGACACCGTCAATAAGACAAAAAGACCACCAACAGATTGGGAAAGGATCTTTACCTATCCTAAATCAGATAGGGGACTAATATCCAATATATATAAATAACTCAAGAAGGTGGACTCCAGAAAATCCAGTAACCCCATTAAAAAATGGGGCTCAGAGCTAAACAAAGAATTCTCACCTGAGGAATACCAAATTGCTAGAAGCACCTGAAAAAAAATGTTCAACATCCTTAATCATCAGGGAAATGCAACTCAAAACAACCCTGAGATTCCACCTCACACCAGTCAGATTGGCTAAGATCAAAAATTCAGGTGACAGCAGATGCTGGCGTGGATATGGAGAAAGAGGAACAGTCCTCCATTGTTGGTGGGATTGCAGGCTTGTACAACCACTCTGGAAATCAGTCTGGCGGTTCCTCAGAAAATTGGACATAGTACTACAGGAGGATCCAGCAATACCTCTCCTGGGCATATATCCAGAAGATGCCCCAACTGGTAAGAAGGACACATGCTCCACTATGTTCATAGCAGCCTTATTTATAATAGCCAGAAGCTGGAAAGAACCCAGATGCCCCTCAACAGAGGAATGGATACAGAAAATGTGGTACATCTACACAATGGAGTACTACTCAGCTATTAAAAAGAATGAATTTATGAAATTCCTAGGCAAATGGATGGACCTGGAGGGCATCATCCTGAGTGAGGTAACACATTCACAAAGGAACTCACACAATATGTCCTCACTGATAAGTGGATATTAGCCCCAAACCTAGGATACCCAAGATATAAGATACAATTTGCTAAACACATGAAACTCAAGAAGAATGAAGACTGAAGTGTGGACACTATGCCCCTCCTTAGAATTGGGAACAAAACACCCATGGAAGGAGTTACAAAGACAAAGTTTGGAGCTGAGATGAAAGGATGGACCATGTAGAGACTGCCATATCCAGGGATCCACCCCATAATCAGCATCCAAACGCTGACACCATTGCATATACTAGCAAGATTTTATCGAAAGGGCCCAGATGTAGCTGTCTCTTGTGAGACTATGCCGGGGCCTAGCAAACACAGAAGTGGATGCTCACAGTCAGCTAATGGATGGATCACAGGGCTCCCAATGTAGGAGCTAGAGAAAGTACCCAAGGAGCTAAAGGGATCTGCAACCCTATAGGTGGAACAACATTATGAACTAACCAGTACCCCGGAGCTCTTGTCTCTAGCTGCATATGTATCAAAAGATAGCCTAGTCGGCCATCACTGGAAAGAGAGGCCCATTGGACACGCAAACTTTATATGCCCCAGTACAGGGGAACGTCAGGGCCAAAAAGGTGGAGTGGGTGGGTAGGGGAGTGGGGGTGGGTGGGTATGGGGGACTTTTGGTATAGCATTGGAAATGTAAATGAGCTAAATACCTAATAAAAAATGGAAAAAAAACTTACAAAAAAAAAGAAAAAGAAAAATTATATATGTCTAATACAGCTGCATTTCCTTTCACAATAAATTATACAAAATGTCAAGGGAAAGAGATCAAGTAGAGTCTTTGCTTGTAAGATACCTTCAAAGTGCTCTCCTCTCAAACATGTAATCAGAACTTGGAAAGCCAACAAGGTTCTGCTGTTATGTATGAACCCTTAAAGGAAAGGGAAGGAGAAGACTTCTCTACAGATGTAATAAAAGTTTCTGTAATAGCATGTGATGTAGTTGGAAATGCCGATATTTCTTATCTGCCTCAGTTTTAAAAGATCCTAACATAACTGACCTCACAGATGAGACCACCCTTTTTATTTCCTGGTACTAACCTCTGGAATGTGGGGAAAGAGACAGCTACAGAAAATAAGGCATCAAATTATTCAGTAAGAGCAATGAAATCATAAATGATAAAGATGGAAATTTTTCCAAGAAAGATTTAATTCATCCACATCAAATGTGGAGACCTTAACCCTTGTGGTGAGCAAAACTCTGCGCTAAGACAAACATTGCATCAGTGTCATGAGGACTTGCCATGTTCTTTTGGTCAAGTGATAGTAATTTAAACAGCTCACAGGTAGATACATCATAAAAATTGATGAGCTAGTTGACTGAATTAGCTCATAAATGAGAAGAGAGGGTATGGGAATCCATGATGAAATGGCAATATGTCACTCATCTCAACTTTGTAATCATAATATATTATAGTTATCCATAAACAAAGAAAAGCAAAGCTGTGCAACCATAACAACATAGCATTTGTCAAATGCAACACACATGTTCCTCATGAGCTTCACGTGTACCAAGTCATTTACTGTTCCTAGCAACCCCTCAGAAGTGTCTTTAAATGTAAGCCGAGATTAATTCACCCAAGCACGTCTCCAGAAGGAGGAAACTTTAAATTGCCCATGGAAAAATGAGGTCTCTGAGTAATAGATGCTTGGGCAGAAGCCAGACACTGCCCACAGAATGAGTAACATATCCAAGCCTGAGCCCACATCTTCTGTCTCCAACTGATGAGTGCTCACTACAGCCTGCAATCCTCTTCCAAGAACAAAAGGCTATATGATGAGTCACTGATCCAGTCACATGGATTCTCATTCATACAATTAATACTCCATTCAACTGATTTTCCATAGTGGGAATGACATTGTTTTCTTCCATACCTGAGAAAGCAATAAGACAGACATACAGGTATATGGAAACAACAAGATACACACATGGGTATGTCTGGTTGACATGACCTTACATAGCAGAGAGAGTAAGAATGAATCGTTTCACTCATTAGAAACTTCTTTTCTCCATGCAACACATTGCAGATACTCAAATCTCTGTTAAATATGTGTGTGGGAGATGGTGTACCATAATACTATTGGAAGCATAAAATATTCTCTCTCTCTCTCTCTCTCTCTCTCTCTCTCTCTCTCTTTCTTTCTTTTCACTGTAAGTTGGGGGGGAGGATGTTTAGTTGTATATAACTACAAGGGCTTAGAAAATCTTTGAAGAGAAAATTGGCCATGGTCCTAAATTAAAGCTAGAGAACAGCAGAGAGATCACAGAGGATCCCACACAAGGGATTTGTCACCAGTTCATCCATCAGACTGCATCCTGTGGAGGAGGTGAGACACTCAGGACAAGTCAGCTACACACATTTTCTCTCAGCATCAGATGAAGAGCAGCCCTGTCAGTAAGCCTTCATGAGGCTTAGCATCTGCAGGAGAGCTGTCCTAAACTCTAGGAGCAGGAAACATGTCCCTGGGCCTCCAGGTCTCTGTCCCTCTCTTCCTTAGAAGTCTCTCTCCATTACAAGCCTAATAAAATTCTTTCCTCTTGGTGGAAGCAAGTGCAGCGGAACTGGAAAAAGGAGAACTACATTAACAGCCTGTTAGATAAGCCTCACCTCTCTTTTAGTTTTAGACTCTGCTCCTTCAACAATTATTTTTCAAGGGTCTAGATGTGGGGGACATTTTCTATCACATGTGAACAAATATCACACACACACCTCTGTCTTTCTAAGATCTATATTCTGGTGAATTTCATGCTCTCATAGTATTAGAGAAAAAGTTGCCAAAACAAAAAAATTGAACATCTTTACTAAAGTTTTCGAGATGCCAACTCAAATTGATAACTGTAAGTCTTTAGTTTTGAGCTGTCTTGAACAGTTCTCTCCTCCTTCCCCAGCCCTGCTTCTCAACACAGCAGACACCAGTACCACAATGGTACTTTGAGAGGTAGAAAATAGCCTTTGTGCTGATAGGTCTATAAACATTTCTAAAGATGTTCCTTGAATTTCAGTAACTTCTGACTTGTTTGGTGGAAGAGTTGGAGAGCAGAAGACTGCTCAGTCAACACTATGCCAATGAAAACATTTAAGTATAAAATGATTTAGTCACTATATCTGACTCAAGGTGCTTCAAAGAGAGAAGGCTGGGGTCAGAGATCCCCACTAAAATATACCTCCTCCTCCATTGAAACAAAGTGAATCCCTAATTGTTTCCATACAAAAGTAACATGATGAATTTAATATCAGGGAACTTTGGTCTTACCATCTGTCCATGCTCACTGACAGACCTTGTCTAGACATGGAGAGCTGGTCAACTCTCCAGACCCCAAAAGATCCACGCTCCTAATCTAAGCAGATGCCTCATTATGCATGGTAATTAAGCATAATCAAGGAAGGAACTAGCCAAATGACTCAGTCATTTGTAATAAACAGAAGGGCTTTCTCTTGTAACACCTACAAACAGGACCTCAAATTTGGCACAGTTGGCTAATGACCACATTGACAATCACAAGAGGCAGGGAGATAAATAATCCTTAATTCTTATAAAAATCAAAGGATGAGGTCTACTATATGTCTTCAATGTAGCAACAAAGTGGTAGCACATTTGCTGAGAAGTGTCATTTAGATAGAATAAACAGTATAATTTATCCAAAGAAAAATTGTCCCGACCTAAAAAAATATCATAAAGTAAAAAAATGAAAGAAAATCAACATTTACCAAGTGATTCTTTTCCAGAAACTTTGTACTCAGTTCTCTGGTATCTAGCATCAAAAAGAGACTTGGGACTCAGAGAGAGGAATTAACCTGTGAAATTCACCCTTGACCACAGTGGAGGAGAAGATAACGGATCTAACTAAGATAAAATCAAATCTTAGTTCTCCAAGTTCTACTGTACAGAAAATCGATCACTGATGTCAGGGCTACCCCAAAAGGACAACAGCTATAATCCTGTGTTTGATGGATTTATGGCTCCAGCAAGGAGACAGAACATTCAGATATACAAGTTACTATGTTATGGGACTATTCATGGATATATGCAATTATTGTTTCCAAGATATGTACCTACTTATGTTGATGTGTGTGTGTGTGTGTATGTATGTATGTATGTATATATATATGTATATATATAAAATTTCAGGAAGGAAATAGTTCCATTCTTTGCTTAATATTTGATATTTCACAGAGATTGACCTTTTGACTTGAGTACAATATATTATATACTCTAAATTATCAACCTGGACAATTTGTTCCTAAATACTGAAAGAAGTCAGAACATCCTAGATACACAGACTTTTCTGAAGGCATCTATCGACGAATAAAATAGAGTGATTAAATGGATATCATTTTATGAGAATACAGACAAGTGAGAATAACTAAAGGTTTGGAAAATTCCGAAGAGAAAAGTAGACTCAGAATGCATCTCCCAAAGCTTTTGATTGACATTTCTGCAGATTTAAAGATTTTCTCAAAAGCAAAACAATACCTCCTAATGGTTCCATAACCTCCTCCAAAGAGTGCTATCAACTAGACATCAAGTATCAAATACTCAAGCCTATACAGTACATTCTTCTTTCAAACAATCACAGATACCCAACCAAGACTGAAGACAAAACAAGTAACAGAGTTGATGGGTATAATAAAATAAAATTCAGGAAAGGCAAAAACCCGAAGTTTTTCACAGAGGAAGCTATTGGGATAGATGACAGTACCCACTATGAATTTATGGTCTTATTCTGGATGAGGCTTTTACTTAAAAATCAACTATTTAGTTTCTAACAATAACCATATAAGTAGATAGGATTATTAATCCTCTTATAGACAAGCAGCCTACAGCCTTCTGTTAGCAAAACTATGGTTTTAGTCAAAGCACTAGAAGGTTGAAGAACCATCTATTCTCATCGCAAGGTAAAGACTCATCGCAAGGTAATCGCAACCCTGACTCATGAAAAGGAGAGAAAGAAGATGAAAGAGAAGATTGAGAGTGTTGTAAGAGTAGAAATACAAGACTAGTAGACCATGAAACTGCCAATCAAGAATCTTGGGTTGTGACTCTACAGTGTCCTATTACATCTGAGATCATTTTAGAAGTTTTCTTGACTTGATTTCAATATTTGTAAAATTGGATTACTGCTACTTCCTGTTCTGGGCGATCACCTTTGAACCTTCAGGAGCAGACAGGTACAATGACATTAATCATGAGCAGAGGCACTTGCCTGGCTTTCAGAGAATAGTAGATCCCTGTCATCTCTGCAAATATTTCAGATATTGCTATTTTTTGAACTGGGTTGAAATTTTGAATTGCTAGAAATCTTGTGCTCTCTAAAGACAAGATGGTTACTTGTCTTTAGACAGAAGTGGGCTGTTCTTCTTCCTCCAGCTTCTAGACATACTACAGAATTTCCTTCCAAGTTTGTATCATTGTCAAATACACTTTCCAACTTACAAAAAAAAATCTTTGAGGAGTGAAAAGCAAGCTTCTACAAGCAAGGACGGGCATGTTGAAGAGAAGGTCTTTCTAATTGGCATGCAACCAGCTAGTATGTGGCTTGAATCTAGGTTGTCCCCAGAAATCAAAACACACCAAGTAAAATACAAATGGCCTTGCCTCTGAGAACATCAATTTAACACAATTTGCCTTCCCATCCTTAAACTTGATTCTTTTAGTGAAAAGAAACATCTGTTGAGGCACCTGGTCTTGGTGAGAAAAATTAATCTAAAGATGTGGGAATCTTCACTTTCTCAGCAAACCATCTTTTAACTAAATTGACACGCAGACACCTATGCAATGTCTCTAATAATCCTTTACTAGCTAGGGAGTCTTAAATCCAAGCACAAAAATAAAAATTTAGACCATCAGTCACAGGTAACATTGAAATTTTTCATTCTATGTGTACAACTACACTCCTTTCTTCTTCCTTTGTATGGTGGTCTAAAATTATCCCTCGGTGACTTACTGTCTTTTGTTCTAAACTTATTTGCTACAAAGAATTGCAATATATGCTGTGGCTCAGAGTAATATATCAACTTTGGGGAAGAAGCACATAATAGACATGGCAATTTCTGCTCTTGTTTTGGGAAGCATGGGTAAATCTGTGGAATGCTGTCGTGGCCCATTCTGATATCCTATTAGACTTTTCTTCTCCATGGATTGCGATGTATAAAGAAATTTGAAAATTGCAAAAGCAGTTTACAAACAGATGGTGTCCACAAGGGTGGGGGGACCTAGGAGGAAAAGGGGATGGTGGCAGAGAGGGAAACATAATCTGGTATTTGGTGGGAGAAAAGGACTGATGTCCTGAGGGCCAGCAGAAAGAATGGAAATCTCGAGAAGTAGGAGGTTGGGGGGACCCTCCAGAATGTACCAGAGACCTGGGAGGTGAGAGACCTTAGATGAAATGCCCTACATTGGAGAAAGGAAACTTTTAGAGCCCACCTCCAGCTGAAGGACAGGGCATCAAATGAGGGAGGGGTTTGCCATCCCATAGTCAAAACTCTGACCCACAATTATTTCTGTCTGAAAGAACTGTAGGGATGGAAATGGAGAGAATCCTGAGGAAAAGAAGGTCCAGCGACAGACCCAAAGTGGGATCCAGCTCAAGGGGAGGCCTCGAGGCCTGACACTATTACTGAGGCTATGGAGCGCTCACAAAAAGGGACCTATCATGACTGTCCTCTGAAAGACCCAACAAGCAGCTGAAAGAGTCAGATGCAGATATTTGTACACAACCAATGGACAGAAGCTGCTGACCCCTGTGGTTGAATTAGGGGAAAGCTAGAAGAAGCTGAGGAGGAGGGCAACCCTGTAGGAGGACCAGCAGTCTCAATTAATCTGGACCCCCTAGATCTCTCAGACACTGAACCACCAACCAGGCAGCATACACCAGATGATATGAGACCTCCAACACATATACAATAGAGGACTGTTGAGTCTGGGTTTAATCAGAGAAGATGCACCTAATCCTCAAGAGACTGGACTTTAGAGACTGGTGGGGTAGGGGCTGGGGGGTGGGGACATCCTTGTGGAGGTATGGGATGTGAAACAGTCAGAGGGTGGACAGAGATGGTAATAATATCTGGAGTTTTAAATAAATAAACAAACAAACAAACATGAATAAATAAAAACAGTGAAAATCATAAAAATAAATTGAAGGACAGTTGAAAATTAGCTGCATTATGTAACAGATCAATATGAATTATAAAAGCAAAATAAATCTGAGCATCTTGACAAGAAGTTAAAAACATCGGGAGACTGGGAGGGAGTATAATTTGTCATCCTACAATAATTGCTTAACTTAGTTCTAAAGGCTAAGGTAAAATGCACCTAGCAAATATTAGTACAATTGCTGCCTTTCACGGGCCAAATTTCATCACGTGTTTTTTTAAAGAGGGTTAAATTTGCCTTCTAAAATCTGTTTATCATTACCTATGTTCAAAACCATTGAAAACTGTCAAGTACACTTTGTCCTAATGCCCAACTGTCTTGAGGCTTAGTAACGCCAAAATGTTCTGCTGCATGGCTTCAGCGGTTTGGTTCTGGTTGCCTGTGGAACTGGGTTGTTAAGGGGAAAAAATGAGAGGCTTAGCCTAGACTCAGTAGGTAAGACCACTGGGGTTCATTAGCAATATCTGTCTCAGATGCTTTTGTTGGAGCAAAGAGTAAAACAAACCAAATGCTTCCCCATCCTAACTTTCAAAAGCATTGTTAAGACATCAAGACATGGGGCTGGCGAGATGGCTCAGAGGGTAAGAGCACTGACTGCTCTTCCGAAGGTCCTGAGTTCAAATCCCAGCAACTACATGGTGGCTCACAACCATCTATAATGGAATCTGATGCCCTCTTCTGGTGTGTCTGAAGACAGCGACAGCGACAGTGTACTTACATATAGCAATAAATAAATCTTTAAAAAAAAAGACATTGAGACATGAGTAAAGTAATGAGAATTCTCGTGCCTGTCTCTTAGCACACATGGAAATTGGAGAGAATACACATGCTTAAAATAGTTCACACAGGTTGTAGTGTTCTTTGCAAACTCACTCAGAAAGTGGTGGGCATGCATTTAGACATAGCTGGTGGGCATGCATTTAGACATAGCTGGTGGGCAGGCATTTAGACATAGCTGCATTGCCTTCACAAGATTCTCCACTGAAAATTACCTGAGACCAAGAAGTAGATGTTCATGTTTAAGGAAGAGAAACCTATTAGAGACATGGTATGAAAAACTTGGGTATAAATGAAGTAAAATGCTAGCATTTTTTTTTTTTTTTACTAAAACACAAAGTTCATCTCACAGAAAGATTAGGAAGTCCAGATTAGAGGAAAGCGTTGAACTCTGACCTCATTAGGATTGAATAAAGGCAGCTTTAGATAACAAAATATATCCCTGGTATATTAATCGCTAGTCTCTGCATTTAAGAGAATTGCTTCAAACAAAGAAGATATATATGCTCCAAAACAGTGTGGCTACATATACATACAAGGAACATTACCCAGATTGAGAGGGATTTATTTACATGCTGAGAAATAACAATAAATGAAAAAAGCCATAGCTTTGAAAGAGAGCAAGCAAAATGTATGAGAAAGTTTGGAGGGAGAAAGGGGAAGAAGAAAGTGATAGAATAATAAAGAAAAGGAAAATATTATAGGTTAATTGGAATTAAATGTCCTAAAGAGGGGAAAGGAGGGTGCATTTATAAAACCCTGCAATAAATGATACCTCTCAAGCCTCATTTGAGTATGGACACCAAGAGGATGCCTCTGATGCAGTGCATGAGTGGAGAGTTACCCTCCATCCATGGATAAACTGGCTGGTCTGATTCTAGCGGCAGACATGCTAGGTATATAGCAGGCAAATGAGGCAAGGACAGCTATACTCTTTTGCCTGAAATATATTAATAGTAGGAAAAAAACAGATAGTATGGGTCAAATGAACTTCCTCTCATTGTTTGGCAAATTTATAAGTAAATTCTGTTGAGCAGAATTGGGACCTTGGAAATATTTTCATGGTCCCCAGATAGCCTCCACTGCCCCAGTTTCTTACTCTTTCTTAGACTTGCCTGAAGTCTCAGAATAGCTATAGAATGTGCTGGAAGTGCACTATCTTGAGATAGAGACATGCTGCATGAAGCATTCTGAGCCGTATTCCTGTCCTTCCTAAAAAATACTGCACCGTAAGTTAAAGAAGCACTACCCAAGACAGCACAGACTTTTGTCCCCCACCTATCCTGGAAGCAGGATATTCATTGTTTTACCCCATGATCATTTTGTCCTTGCTACATACCCTGTCAGCCTGAATTGTGGTCCATTTCAGGCTTTATGAAAATGGGGGCACACATAGTCAATACTCCAACCACCTCAGGTAATTATCTTAAGCATTGGAGGGGCAGCACATAAAGCCTTTAGGCCTCTTGTTCAATCTGCATCTCTAAAGGTAATTTGTATCAGGCAACTACTTGCAGAAGAATATATTCACCAGTCTCAGACAACTGGTTAAACTGCTGTTTGGATGCAGTGGGTGGAAGTGTGTGGACTCCGCTTCTGGCGGTTGGCATAGAGATGATCTTTGCTCTTTCACACAGTAGAAAATGGCCCTTAGCACACCTGCTCCCCATGCTGTTCAAAAACAAAGGCAAATCTTATTTCCAAACCACTTACCACATGTAGCATCTTAGAGATCTTTTTGTGTGTATGTTGACTTGACTTTCTTTTTTAATATTATAGCATACAACATAAAATATAAAGTAATAAACCTAAAAGGTGTTCCCTTCTCAAATACACTCACAGCTGTGTCTTACAATGGGTTCTGGGCTTTGCACATACATTGCCAGACTCCTTGTTTTCCTCAACCTTAAGGGGACTTTTTAAAAATCAATTACCTATTAGGCTTATTAAATTTCATTTTTATTCTTAATGTGATTTAACTTCATGTTAGAATTTTATTTTATGGAGTATTGTGGAATTTGTAGTCTCTTGCAAAACCTGTTTTTAATTATCTATTATAAATAGGATGATGACCTTAAAATTAGTAAACACAGCATGAAACGTGTTAGCTTATAGAAACAAAACTTATCTAAAATTTTCTGTTTGAAAGTTGCCATCATATTGTTCCACCTATAGGGTTGCAGACCCCTTCAGCTCCTTGGGCACTTTCTCTAGCTCCTCCATTGGGGGCCCTGTGTTCCATCCAATAGGTAACTGTGAGCATTCACCTCTGTATTTGCCTATCCAGTACCCCCAGAGCTCGTGTCTCTAGCTGCATAGGTAGCAGAAGATGACCTAGTTGGCCATCATTGGGAAGAGAGGCCCCTTGTTCTTGCAAACTTTATATGCTCCAGTACAGGGGAACCCCAGGGCCAAGAAGTGAGAGTGAGTGGGTAGGGGAGGAGGGTGGGGAAGAGGGTATAGGGAACTTTTGGGATAACATTTGAAATGTAAATAAAATATCTAATAAAAAATTGAAAAAAGAAAAGAAAAGAAAGAGTGTTGCCGTCAGACGAAGCACTACTATTAAATGCCTGTTTCTAGAAAACTCCTTAGTGATTCTGCTTTTGTGCTATCATAAACCCTGAGGTTCTGCAAGCAACATGCTTTGCCTTGTGCTGCACTTGAGTTTCTGTGAGTAGCGTTTGGTTTGACCTGACTTTGGACCAGCATTAATTTTACAGCCATCTCCACAACCGCCCCCTTATATCATTGATATTCACAAGTGGAGATGTGTGTGATCGTGTGTATATTTATGACTGTAAGCCTTTTTTCATATGTCTACCTATTATCTAACACAGTATCATCATCAACATGTCCAGAGAGCTAACGAGACCCAAAGCTGGGAAGCGGAGCTACAAACGGACTGTGCTAATGTAAGCCTCTCATCTCAAGCCATCCAGTGTCCACCTCTCAACTTCCATCCAACAGAGCAGCCTCCTCTCATATTGCCTTTGCCCAGATCCATCTGGATTCTACCCCTTTAAGGCTACAGTTCAATCTGCTGTTAGCTTCAATCAATCACATACACAGGCTCCATCAGGCACTTTATTTAGTAAGTGCTTTTTCTCATATACCCTTCACCGCTACTCTAATTCTACTGACCTCACTGTATCTTCTCATCTGTTATGAAGAGAGAGAAAAGACATTAATCCCTATCAAACCCAAAGTACAGAACCATTCAATAGGTTTGATCTTGAAGTGAGCAACTTCCCACTCTGAAACCAATGATAAATAGCATGGGTTATCCAACTGGGATGTGATCATTTATCATCCATTAGTAAACCTCTATTGTAAGTGTTATCATGAAAAGTTCCAATAATGAGGAGAAGCAATTCTTCCCAGCCTCTCTTTCTACTCTCTGCTGTGATTCTGAGCTACAAGGGACTACTTACCAATTAGCAAAGCAAATTGTAGTCTGGAAGATGTGAGTGATCCATAAACTGGGCTGAATGCCCAGGAATGGAGCCTCTCTGACCCGTTATAACTAATGTTACCACTATTACCTCTTTCTTTCAATTATTTAGGCTTCCCTGATGCACAGACATGATTCCTGCAGACAGTGATGAGGAGCTCACTCATTCATCATTTTCCTGTCACTGTTCTCTGGAGGCTGTGGGGGAGGGAATGCTCACAACCAAGAATAGACTGCTCCCCCTCTCTCTGATGAATAGGAGGAAACTCTGTTATGAACATGTTAGCTTGTCCTGGGCAATTCTTCCTGTATTCTGAGAAGTCGTCCTAATATTGGTGATGTACCACTATACCTAATAGGTATAGTGCTAAAGTAAATGTTAAAGTAAAATATGGGCTTTAAATATAACTACCTAAACCAAAATTCTTTTTTTAATTAGATATTTTCTTTATTTATATTTCAAATGTTATCTCGAAAGTTCCCTATACCCTCCCCCCACCCTGCTCCCCTACCCACCCACTCCCACTTCTTGGCCCTGACATTCCTCTGAACTGGGGCATATAAAGTTTGCAAGACCAAGGGACCTCTCTTCCTAATGATGGCCGACTAGGCCATCTTATGATACATATGAGCTAGAGACACGAGCTCTGGGAGTATTGGTTAGTTCATATTGTTGTTCCACCTATAGGGTTGCAGACCCCTTCAGCTCCTTGGGTGCTTTCTCTAGCTCCTCCATTGGGGCCCTGTGTTCCATCCTATAGATAACTGTGAGCATCCACTTCTGTAGTTGCCAAATTCTTAGTTATGCTAATTATTCGGAGTCATGAGGCACTGAATTATGTAGGCAATAAGTGGAAGCCATTTTATGTGAAGACTGACACTTGAGCATCATGTACATACATGAAAAAACTAACAGGGAAATAATATCACTCACACATGTGTATACATACAGGAAAAATATTTCCTTACATGTGTTTACAAATGTTATCACTATTAAATTTCAGCTCTTATAGATTTCTCTAAGAATGACATTAAGCACAAATTTAAAATGGTGATAATGTCATTAAGCATCATTAAAGGCTATTTAGTTTCCTCTCTTCGTTATATAAATATGTGTTTGATGCTCAAATATATTATTGAAGAGGCCAGAAGTCCTTTCTGATCCATGCTGTAATATGAGTTCTGTATGTCTCCCAGATCTTTGTGACAGTCTACCCATATTCCTATCCTGCCTTACTGCATGTGCTCCGGGCTGCAGGAGGAGGTGAGAGTGGTACAAGCAGCCATGCTTTTAATTCCTGCTTTACTGTCCTAAGGCTTAATAAAGGAGTGCTGTGTCAGGGAAGGAAATTAAAGAATCCCAGTTGGCTGTTAAGATCACAAGATAATGTTTAGAGACAATGGAGTTGGCTACAAGACATCTAACATCGAGAGGAAAGCAGTACTGCCATCTCTAAATGTCAAATTTAACTCCATTTCTCTTCTCTCACATGGGTCAAATGTGCTTTTGGGGTTTGTTATATATAAAGATGATAGTGTTTATCTTCATACAGATATCAGATGGGGCTGAAATGAAGAAGAGAACCAGGACTCTGACCATTGATTACTCCATTTAAAATATTATCCCAGATGCCCTGCAGCATCTCTCTGGAGGTCCCAGAGAAGCTTTCTGGAGCTCTAAGCATAGTGGGTGGACAATTCTACAAAAATTCACATTTTTACTTTTCCAATTGCTACCTCTAAATTCTGCAAAATAATTCAATAAAAACAGTCACATCTTATGATTTCCAATATATCTATCTACAGATCAAAAGCATTGTGTTTCAGGGATTTTGTGTATGCAAAATGAAAATGGCTGCAGGGATGCAGCCCCTGGACCAGTATCACTCCAGAAAGTTATAATGGAAACATCAGACAAACATTTGGTACCAGCTCCTCTGCATGTTAGTTTCCTGCTGTGTTCTTACTTTCATCTATCCTTCCTCTCATATTCTGTTAATACTTTTCTTCTGGCATCCAGTATTCAATACAAGAAAGCCAAAAGCTAATTGTTTCAATGAGTCTAAAGCAATGGCTCAGCAGGTAAGAGTACATGATGTTCTTGCAAAGGACCCAGGATCTAACACATGCTTTTATCCATGTACGGTAGCTCACAAACAGGACCTGGAGACTCACTGCCCTCTTCTGGACTTCCATGGATAACTGTAAACACACACGCGCACACATACACACACACACACACACACACACACACACACACACACAATTTCAAAATAAATCTTCAAAACCTAATTATTTTTTAATTTCCCTTTTATACTGCCCAAATGAATAATTGCCCAATAGATCCAAAGGGCTGTGTCTAATATGTGGCTCTGCACAAAATAAGAGTGCTGTAGGCTACTGTATTAGTCAGGGTTCTCTAGAGAAACAGAACTGACAGAATGAATATATATTGAAGAGGATTTTTTAAATTGGCTTACATGATAGTGTCCAAATAGTTCAGCAAAGGCCATCTGACATCAAAGTGGCCAAGAACTCTGTGGTTTCTCGGTCCACAGGGTTTGGACTCGGAAATCCCCTTCTGTCTCTGGAGGCCTGGTAGATTTCTCCAGTGTCACTAGTCTTTATTCTACATCAGAAATACAAAGAAGCCAGTCCTAATGTTAGAGAAGAAATCAGAAAAAGCAGGAGGAGTGAAAGCCAGGTGAGTCTAATAGTGAAGATGTCTGTCCTCTGTGTCCCTTTTCTCTAGGCCACTGTCAAAGGGGGCTTCCAACATTTATGGTGGGTCTTTCCACATCAGTTAAGACAATCAAGACAACTCCCCCAAAAAACATAACCACAGGCCAACCCAATGTAGATTATCTTCCATTAAAATTTTCTTCACAAATATTCTAGGTTCTATAAAATTGACAGCTAAAGCTAAGCATCACAGATACACAGATTAGCCAGTTCTCTGAGACTATTCATTCATCTATAAAACAGAGATAATCAGCATTATTGCAAGACACAAAATTGAACCACCTTACTAAACTGAAAAGTTCCTTACAAATGCAATTTTTTTGACATTATTGGGTTTTAACTCATTCCCAACTTTGTTCCACTTTAAAAGGTACAGTTAATGGCCACGGTTCTGTTGTGCAACTACATGACTTAAATATTCCTTTATTGTAACCCCATATAGGAAAATTTGACCAATGTAAGTAAAAAATTTGACAAGAGGAGCAGAATGTTAATAAAGCAAACGAACTCAGTGTGTAACTCAATTCACATCTCAATTGATCAGTATGGAAAGATAATCTGCTTGCAGAATGGAAGTGGAGATTAAGGAGAAAATAGACCCAAGTGTAAAATGTGTTTAGAAAGTTTATCTCCCATCTCACCCTATCTAAACTTCAAGTAAAATTCATAGCCCTCTAGGTTTTACCTGCCCATCAATATACCAAGCCACATTGGATATCCTTATCTCTGAGTCTTATCTGATTGACTATGAAGCAGAGTGAGAAATTATGTTCTACTTCCTGCTGTCCCATCTGCCTGAGCTCAGAGTATCTAGCCCTAGGCTGTCACCAGCAGTGATTCAGTCATTTGTCAAGATCAGAGTATATTTACTGTGTAGAGTTTCCATGAAGAGTTTCTCTTGGCATCATCTTCAAGGAGTTTACAATATTTTGATAAAGATACTTTGGAATAGGAGCATATATATCAACAAAATCCAAAGGTGGCCCTTTGTTCTGAGAGAACAACGGGTGCAAGGTGAAACAGCAGAAGATGCAGACTCTGAATTCAGAGGTCAAGGCAGTATTTGAAAAGAGATGGGTAAGAATAATGAAGATAATAAGTACTCCTAGAATGACTTTCGTGTTGAATTTGGGGAAATGTCTATTTTTCAGTGACATCTTCTTACTCTCACAAGAAAGTTCAAATACCTCTGTAAAACAAATCCCTGGGGAAAAGACAAGGAACAAACACTTTCTATAGTTAGTTTCTTACCCAGGCCTCTCCACAAACCCATCCATCTAAAGTTCTACCACAGTTTTCCTGCTATGTTGCTTTGCTCAGCCAGGAATGGCCTTCTCCATCCTTTGAAACCCTCCCCCAGACAGAGCTAGCTTCTCACAAAGGCACTGCTGATCCTGGACACAAACCTCCACAGCCCTTTGACTGATTTTTCATGACCATATAGATGGCAATCAATGTGTCAAGGGATTAATTGGGTAACATCCCATAAATGGAGATAAAGTGTGCTCTGCTGACATACCCAACAGCAAACAATAAAGTGTTTTATACTTTCTGTTATAGTTTGTATCTTAAATGTACCCCCTAGGGTCATACACTGAGACTTAGTCGCCAGTCAATGCTATTAATGAGGATAAAGAAAGTTTTAGAGGTTAAAGCTCCTACAGGGAAATCAAGTCATTAGGGGACTGATATTGAAGAGGATATTAGGATATTTCTCTCTAGTTCCTGGATATTATGAGGTGAACAACCTCCTTATCTATACATCCACACTCCTGCATCATGAAAGCCTAGAAGCACCTAGACCACAACCAACCTTGTGATGGAAATTTCAAAACTACTATCCCCAAACTATCATTTCCATTTGTAGCTTTATCTCAAGGACTTGTTAGAATAACACAAAGTTGAGTTATACTCTCTCCTTTTTGCCTAAGGTACCTATGTCACAGATTTGTCCCGAGGGAGAGTTGAGACAGCAAAGCCAATGCCAATAGTGTTACCACCAATGAAGGAGAAAAAAAAATCACTGAGCTGAGCATAAACTGATGAAGCTTATATTGTATTCATAATCTACTCATGAATTCACATGTAAAATGGATGCTTGTTATTAATCAGTGGATTGCTCAGAGTCTTCACACAGACAGCATTTTTTGCTCTAAGGTACATCATTCTTTAGACACAGTCCTAAGAAGACATAGGTCAGTGCTAATCATTGGAACACATATTCCTTTCTTTTTGTGGCCTAGGGGAATCTACATCTTAAATTCCAAAGAGAAAGAAACCCATTAAAGAGACATTATCTGCATTTAAGATTCAGATTTATTAGAATTTTTCAATTTGATCTTCTGAGACATCTATTTTAAAACAATGAATAATTAAAATTAATATTCAACGGATATTCTTCAATCATGTTGGAGGACTGCCTCAATTTTCTACTCTAATATTTCCTTATAATTTACAGCATGTAGCAATTCTGAAACATAGGAATTAGAATCCAATGGTAACATTAAGCTCTCATTACTTACTACACTTCCTAACAAGAGGTAATTGGCAATGGGTTTTTCCCACTCATTTGTGTGTGTGTGTGTGTGTATGTATGAGTCAGAAACTGTACAACACAAATGAGGAGCCAAAAACTTAGTGATCATAACCATTTTCAAAATGAGTCCAAAACTATGGTTCCTGGTTTATACTGTGACCTGCCCATTGGACCAGAAACCTGCTCAAACTCACACACAAATTTCACTTGATTTTTCCAGAAGAATTATATTAAGCATGTGATTTGGGACTCACATTCTGCTTTATAATTTGATGTCTGTAGACAAGCCTGAAATAGAAATATTTTTAAAGCCACAACTTTCGACCTTGATGAAGGGTCTCTTTCCCCTTATACTATCAACCTTACAATGGCATTTCATCGAAGAAGGGAGTGACTGGTGTGTATGGGTAGGTGACAAAAGGACCTAGTCTTTTGAAAATGGAAAGTTAATAATAATTATATGAATTATTAGAATGGCCAATTACTCAGAAACATATCCCACAAGAGACCTTGTGCTGTATCTGGCATTGGTACCTCTGAACCCTGGCTGTACTTTTGAAGCCACACCTGCTGGGTCTGGAAAGCACATATCTCTGGGGCTAACCTCATCACAGGGGGCTCTTCTTGACATCTTCTGTGTTCTATTACTGCCTTCCAAGTCTACAACTTGTATGTGAATGTGTGATTGCCAGTAGTTAGAGTGAATGTTTATGCCATAACTTAAAAAAGGAATTTTTAATAACTTCCACTGTAATATTCACAAACACAAAGTAAAGGACTCCTTGAAGTTCTAGAGAAAACAGCAAATGTGCACCTACTTGGCAGGGCTGGGCTGCTCAAATGCTGACTGGGTTGCAGTGCCAGTTGATGTCCTAGTTCAAAAAAGAGCAGGGAGTTGCGGAAATATATGAGTGATCTCTTGCTCTTTGTTCTTCGTTTAGAAGCTGAGTGTCCCAGAGCAGAGTAATCAGTCTCTCCAGTTCAAACCATCAATCTGCCTGGAGTCCCTGATGCCCTTCCTGCTTGCCAATAACTCACTTCCACAGCCCAGCCAGCCTCTGCTTTTTATAACATAAATTTGATGATGTAATTGTAGCTTTGAATCCCTCCAATAATTGCCAAAACAGGTTACCGCAGCCAGCATCAACCTGTAGGATTTACTCCCTGCCTAGATGCTTCTCACAGGCATCCTTAAGCCTGCCCTCCCCCTTATTGATTGGGCTTCATTTCCGCAGGCCTTCTAGCACAGTTAGGATTGTCTTTTACTGGGACTCCAGCATTTACTGTCTGGAGTGTCCTTCCCCTAGCCACAGCAATTCTGAGTTCTTGTCAACAGTCTAGTTTATGAATAGCAATGACTTTCCCATACCTTCCCAGACCACCCTATCTAGATTCAACACTACTAAAAAGCTTTTCATAATTATCCTCATTTTAAAAGATATCAGTCCTCATCAATATCTAAATTCCCTCATTGGTTTACTCACCAGGCTATTGTTTTCTGTCTGCTCCACTGAAAACTGTGAGTACATGCTGACCTTTATTGACCTTCACACCCATGTAGAATCTAGCCATGCTCCCAGACCATCAATCAGCCTTATAAGCTAGGAGCCAAACTCCTGAGCTTCTGACTCAAATCTTTCTATCTTCTGCCTAATTTCAGGCTTCCCTTTGCCCCACTTCCTTGCAATTTGAGTTCCTTGTCATGTGTTTGAGCAGATGGGACCTCCCACTTCCCTGAAACAGATGGTATCCTGCATGTCTAGTGTAGGCAGAGTACGGCTAGCCTGCGAGTTGAGCACATGATCAGAGTCTCCAGGGCTGTGAAGTTCAGGAGAAACTGAGTGGGAGAATGGGCAGAGGAAAGATCAGATGCATCCGGTATGCAAGAAGTCAAGTGAAGAAAGACACAACAAAGGTGACTAGGGGTGAAAACAAGCCAGTTAGTCAATCCTCTGTCTCTTGAACAGCTCACCCCAGCCGCCACTAAGAGAGCATCCGGGAAAAAGTCCTGTTACAATTGAGATGCCTTTTGAACTTTAGCTAAAATGACTTTATTCCATTAAAATGAGGATACCCTCAAATCCCTCAGTACAGCCCTTGAACTGAGTGTGCTTATAGGGTGGGTAGCAATCTTCAGTCTACTTTGCCTTTAATTATATAAACTATCTAGATAACCCTTGGCATTTCACTCTGCTAATGGAGGCACAGTTATGGTCCTGTGAGCTATGGTCTGGAATGGATTCAATCCTTTACCCTCAAAGAATCTGTCACCATGGGTTTTCTACTGACCATACCAAAAAAAACAAAAAACAAAAAAACAAAAAAACAAACAAGCAAAAAAAAAAAAAAAACTCTCCTCACCTTGTTTATTTCCATCCTGATTCAATAAAGAAGTATAGGTCACCTACCATCTTATCAAAGGATGCTGCAGGTTCCAGGACTGATCAAGATCAGATGATGTCAGTGGGTGGGGAGGTGGTGGTGAACTCCTTAATCCTTCCACTCTGCTCTTGTCTCTGTAATGGATGATCTATACTCTTGTTTCTCTAAATCATATATATATATATATATATATATATATATATATGTATATATATATATATATATATATATATATATATCCTCCCCCCCTCTCTTTCTCTCTCACACACACACATACATATACATATACTTGGGGTAGTGGTGTATAATCTCTCCACCATGGGTACAGGAGAACTGGAATTCTCTTTTCATGTAGGAAGAAGATTTAATTATTGTTCTACTTTAAGATAAGCTGCTGAAGAGGGACACCCCTCCCCCAAGGATCAAGTGGAAGATAATACCCAGAAATTACAAGATTACTGCTTGGAGATATGGCATAATATAATTGCAAATAATAAAAATGTTCTGAGCTGCTTAGGCAAGTAAAGGAAGGCTCATTAGATAGAAAATAAATGGTTTTTATGAAGCCAACAGACATCAGGAGGAAGCAACCTGTGACACTGGATTGACATTAATATCTGAGTCTGACTGCTCCTGTTTCTTGTCTTATGTTAACGAAATCTAGATTATCCTCATAGTCTCACCGGTTGTTTAAGACTAGCTCTTTGTCTACTCCTTAACCCACTGAAACTTTCTGGGCAGACCAGCTTCCTCTGTTTCTCATGTCCATTTGGAAGAAACATGACCAGTGAGGGCTCAGCTATTCAGTATCCCAAAGCAAAGATTTGACAACTCCACCTTTGAACTGATCAGTGGAGGACAGATAGTCTGAAATGCAAATAACCAGCCCTGTAATGACATTCTGCTATATTTGCACACAATCACCTAGCATAACTGTCCTCTGAAAGACTCCACTCATCAACTGACTGAAACAGATGCTGAGAACTCTGGTGCACTGCCAAACATTGGACTGAGTTTGGGGACTCTTATGGAAGAATTGAGGGTAGGATTAAGAGCTCCAAAAGGGATAGGAGCTTCACATAATCAACTAATCTGGACCCTTGGGAGCTTCCAGAGACTGAACCACCACCCAAAGAGTAGACATGGACTGGACCTAGGCCTCCAGCACATATGTAGCAGATATGCTGCTCAGTCTTCATGTGGATCCTGAACAACTGGAGTAGGAGCTAGCCCAAAAACTGTTGCCTGTGCGTGGAATACATTCACCTAACTGGGCTGCCTTGTCTGGGAGAGAATGTGTCCAGTTCTGCAGAGACTTGGTTTGTTAGGATTAGGGGATACCCAAAGGAGGTCTCTACCCTCCTAGAGGAAAAGAGGACGTGGAGAGAGTGGGAGGGACTGTGTGAGGAGGGATTGGAGGGGTGGCAGTGATCAGGATGTAAAGTGAATAAACTAAAAATAAAAATAGTAGCTGTCATGAGGTGACTGAACAACAGAGCAAAGGATAAGTACCACTTGCAATCTTGATCTACTGAGTCTTTTACTTAGAAGTCAGAGCAAAATGTCTTACTAATTTGTGAGTAAATTTATGTATACCACACCAGTTGCCTAGTGGGTTTCATCTCTTTTTGAGAACAAAAAAAAAAAATAACATTAACACAACAGAAATAGTCGAAACCCTTTCTATCTATATACTAGAGACTTGAGACATCAGTATGAGCTCTACTTAAGTAAATACAGAAAATTGCTCGTACCATTTTACTTATGGGAAATGTCTTGGTACTCAATGTGCTTACCCACAAGATTATGTGTTTTGTTCATCATTTTTAGCAGATAAGGGAGTCCTTTTCATATACTAGAACTCTGATGTCATTGGGCCAGATGGGAATAAGGAAATCAGAATAACAATGCATAAAGTAAATATCAATTGCTAGTTAGCTAATTGCTTTCTAAGGCTATTTTTAGGATAAAAATCATGTTTTCTTCCTTACTCCCCATACCTACTCCCTCGGGTATTTGTTTCAAATAATTCCCATCCTGTATCAACATGGATGATATTCATAGTGCAAAGGGGAGAATACTGAAGGTGTTCACACTAAAAGGGAGACACACTAAAGAAATGCATCTGCCTAAGAAGTAAAGAGCATCAGGCCTTGTCTTGCCATTTGTGCTTGGTGGAGCCAATGACTAGGGAGGAGGTCAATCTTTAATTATATGTCAGTACACATCAGAAGGCCTTTATGGACATTTCTCAAGTTTTGGTCATTATTGCCTTTCCAGTTCTGGGATCTGAACTTTTTCTTTCCCTTTCTTTCTTTCTTTCTTTCTTTCTTTCTTTCTTTCTTTCTTTCTTTCTTTCTTTCTTTCTTTCTTTCTTTCCTTACTTTTTTTCTTTTAGCAGGATTAGCAATAGATGTGGTTTCCTTAAGAAAAGCACTAAAAATTCTTTGTTCCTTATATGCCAATCTCTCTCTCTCTCTCTCTCTCTCTCTCTCTCTCATGTGTGTGTATGTGTGTGTTTGTGTGTGTGTTTGCCACAAAAGCATGATGGCTATTCAGAACTTGTTCCAGAGATTTTTGGAAGGAGGTGGATACTTCTTTCTGCAAGTGTCTTTTCAGGGTCAACTATTATAAAATTGTGATAAATAATAACCTAAATTAAATGTTCATGAAAAGGAATTTTTCCTTTTCATTATTAGTAGACACACTATATGTTTTCAAAATTATATTGTAAATTTTAATTTCTGTTCTTTTGGCTGTTCCTGTTTCCATGTTTTCTCTATGTTGTTGTTCTTATTCTCCTGTTTCTTCTGCAGGCTGGACAGCAGTTTTGAAAACTGTGCCTTTGGAGTTTCTTCTCCAAAATGGGATTTTATATATCTAGGGATATGTGTCTTTCTTTGCTGATGCTTCCATTTAAATCCTTATTGTTCTCTTTTGGTGATGGAAATACATGACTAAGATTGACTGAAATGTTTAAGGGCTTTCTTTTAATGAGGTGCTTTTATGCTAATTGGCTCACTGTTCTATGTTTACCATTGTCTGTAAAGCAGTAGTAACAGGCTGTGCAGTTAATCTGATCACTCTCATGGCCACTGCTGGAAATGGACACATTAAAAGGTTTATTGGGGGAAAGTACTTTTCTGAAGAACTGAAATTGGTAATGACATCGGTCAAAGAATATGACAGAAATTGAGGTTTTGATTTCTGCTAGCTCACACAGTGGGAAATTCTTGCTTTAAAGTCCACATAGAATGAATGAATTAGCTCTGCTTTGAAACCATTCTTAGATCTCTTTTTAATGTAAGAACCTTTCATGATATGATATAACTCTGTGTGTATAACCATTCCATCTAATGAGCTGCTGGAGAGAAGGGGGTCTCTATTAAATCACATCAATCAAACTCTGAATTCAGAGGAACATGGGGTTTATCTCCAGACTGCCTCTTACAGCCTCCATATTATGGGGAACCTTTTACTGCCTAACAGACTCTGAATACAAAGCAAGTAATGTCTTTCATTCTAGGAGTCTAACATATTACACAGTTACATTTTACATTCTGGATTGACAAAGGGAAATTCAGCACGCTCAGATGATTGATTTCAGGTCTTATTCTTTTCTGCCCTCATTAAGCTTGCAAAGTTCTGCCCAAGCCGTATCTGGAAGGAAAACAAACTGTGACACAGATCACACCATCCATCTGGGTCACTGCAGCAGTTCTCCGGGATCCATCTGTGCTGATATGAAACACAGGGGCTGGGAGTGCCTGCTACCTTGCTGTTGGCACTTGGGTTCACCTTGATCTCTTTTCTGAGCTCCCTGAATGCTTAGCTTGAATTCCACACCAGGCTCTCCATCATTCACTGCTCCATGCTGTGGTCCATTGTTGTTGTTGTTGTTGTTGTTGTTGTTGTTGTTGTTCACTTGTTCAACTAGCTCACAATTCTGAGACATTTACTCTGGGGCAAACACTAGTCTAGACCAATGTAGCCATCTTTTCCCTTCTAACTCTTGTATCCACTCTTCTTCTTACTTGAAATAGAAAAGAACAAGAACCTGAAACCATCTAATTGAACTTAGGGTCCATCCAATAGGAGGGTATTTATGCCTGGAGCTGTACTCCTGGCCAACTACCCATGGTGTGGTCATGCATCCTAAAGGAGAACCTACTACTGTCACCTAAACCTGCATAATTCCTAAGTGCATTCTAAATACTCATCTTTATACTCAAATATAAGAATAGCTCTCACCTCTTATCAAAGAAGCTTCTATTTGCAGCAGAGGGAAGCCACAACTGATCAAAATGCAGAGAACACCTGATCATGACACGCCCAGACTCAATTAATACATCTACAACACAACCCTATACCTAAGGCTTAGGGAACATTGTGGAAGAGAAGTTGAAAAACTGTAAGATCCGGAGGACCAGGATGCCTGCAGTGAGATAGTGTCTGCTGCATGTAACAAGGAAAACTGCACCATGAAATCTCAATAATATGAATGACCTGTCCAGTGACAACACATTTTGACATGCCAAAGTAGTTGAGAAATCTGACAAAATCCCATTCCTAGATGAAGCACTGCAAGGAATTAATGACTTCTGAGAGAGAAAGAACCAGCCTTCCCAAAAGATTAATGCCTTAGTGGATTATATAAGGTCAAGTTGTGATTGCTAAACATATATACACATATATGTATATTTATATAAATATATATACAAACAGCACTGAATGGACTCAATAGGTTATATTTACAGATACATGTATTTTGCATATGTATATAATATTCATAACTGAAGAGGTCAGTAATTTTAGAGGGGCTCATAGGAGGACCTAGAGGGAGGAGAGGGGAAAATGATGTAAATGCATAACTCATGGATAAAACTAAAAAAATCAAGGATGGATAAGTGGAATGTATTCAGCTTTTTTGTTGCAGGAAGGAAATATGGAATTTCTACTCTGCATAAGTAAAACCTAGAAAAGAAGGCAAAAAGTGTGGTATTTCAGATGGGGTAAAGTCTGAGAGGCCTCAGTCCTTCACAAAGAATTATAGGCAATTGAGCAAAGTTGGGAGAAGGTGTGGAAAAGAGCACCAATTATTTATCCAGTACTAAATGACCAGCCCTAAAACATACACAAAAATGTATTGCATGAACTCAATAGGTTATAGAGGGATATTCACAGATATACAAAAACATATATGCATGCAATAACAATTTATGGAGAAGAAGCCATGAATTTGAACGAGAATAGGGAGAGAATATTTGGGGGGCTTTTAAGAGGGAAACAGAAAGGTGAAATACTGTAGTTAAATTCCAATCTCAAAAGTATAAGAATTTTTTAAAGAGTATAGTATTTATTAGAATTCCACAACTATTCAAGTTCTTCTCCAGGTAAATGGTAAATTTGGAATTATCCACATTCTCTGAACTTGAATGTGACCAGGACTTCTTTGGCCAGTGAATATGAGTTAAAACTAAGTGTATCGCTTTTATTGGAGGAGTTTTTAAGAGTCAATAGGCAATTACCCCAAATACTTTTTGCCCTAAAAGTGTGTGGCTAACATAGACCTGCTACCATCTGGGGACACTGAGAACCCACTAGAAGCAGGGACCCTCTCCTAACCTTCACTGAATATGAAGCATGCGAAATAGACCTATTTAGCACTGCAGTTTTTAAATCATTACTGAAACCAATTCTCAATAAAGAATAAACAAATAATATCTTTTGTTCAACGAGCGCATTTTGATGGATGTAGCACTTGACAAAGTTATGTAACAACCATCACAACGCAATTTTCAAACATCTTCTCCAGGACAACATCATTTAGTAGATTTTCATCAAAGAGAAATTTGTAGCCATCAGCAGTTGCTCTCCGTCCCACTCACATGCTCCCAGCCTCAAGCAATCACTGGTATTCTTTCTGTCTTTATTAATTTCTCAAGGCCAGATATTTCACACAGAAGAACTCACTCAATATGTGGTCCTGTGCAGCTGCTTCCTGTCACCAGACATAATGTTTGTGAAGTTATTCTCACCACAGCATCCCTCACTGTATTCATTCTTGTTTGAGGACTACATCATGATATGGATATTGCACATGTATCAATGGCTTATCTAGCATGACATCCAGATTCCCAAGAATATTGCTGACACAAATATTTGTGCCATGTCACTGTAGGAGTAAAGACTCATTATCCCTGGAACGGCTCTAGGAATAGAATTTCTGGATGTTTTGTTAACTGATTTAACAGTTTGGGGAGCTGGCAAACTATTTCCCAAAGTGACTAAATCATCTTGCATTCCCAGTGTGTGAATGAAACAGTGTTGGAGGTTTTAGTTTTAGTCTTTTTACATCCTCACTAACTATTTTCAAGAGTTTTTTATTGTATTTCTTTTTTTATAGTAGTCTTTCAAATGCATATAAAATCATGTTTCATTGTAGTTTTAATTTGCATTTTCTAATGGATTATGAATTATTCTTTCATGTAGTTATTTGTCATTTGTAAATATCTTAAAGAAATGTCTACTAAAAATCTTTGATCACTTTATGGTTGGATTATTTGTCTTATTATTGAATTAAAAGATTATTTATATGTATATATATATGTATAAATTATACAAGTATTCTCCCATTCTGAATATTATCTTTTCACTTTACTAATATGATGAAAACCATTAATCTAATTTTTCACGTGTATGTGTGCATGTTGCATGCATGAGTGAAGGTATGTTTACATATCTGTGGGTGCCCCTGCGCATATGTGCATGTGCCTGTGAATGTGGAGGCCCAAATTTGATGGTGAGAATCTTCATTGTTCACTTCCTAATTCATTGAAATACAGCCTCTAGATTGAAGGCAGAGCTTTTCTCTACAGCTGGCCCTTCTCACCAGCTTGCCCTCTGTCCCTGCCTTCTCAGAAATGGAATCACAAGTCGACTAACATGTCGGCTCAGCATTTCTCCTGGTTCTGGGCATCTGAATTCTGGTTGTCACACTTGTATGGCAAATCCTTTCACCACTGACCACTCACCCACCTTTAACCCCTAGTTCTTTTTAATACTTGTACTTTTAGCGCTAAAGTTAAAGTATAGACTAAGGCTTGACCTCTGTGGCTTCTTCCAAGAGTTCTCAACTTTTGCATAATTTGGGTCTCTTATTACTTCTCAGTACTTTCTTCTGTATGATGTTGTAGTTATCACTTACTATATTTTATCTGGGTTGCTCTTAATTTCAGTTGGCTGGTCCTCGGGGCCACCTTTTTTATGGCTCACCACTATGGGTTCATAGTGGCTTCTCCTCCTGGCTTCTTCTCGTGGTCCCTTTCTGATCCCCAAGATCCCCAAGCCTGGAAAACCTAAACCCCTCCTAAGTTTCTTCTGCTCAGCTATTGGCTGTTGGCATTTTTATTTACCAATCAGAAATAACTTAGGGCCAAGGTGTACATGTGGACTCTCTGGGACAACCAGCTCTTAGGGACCCAGGCTTAGCATTACAATAGATAACAAAAGACCAAACCTCAACAATATGGTGTGAGCACAGCCCCCAAGTCAATTCTTTTCCAGAAAAACTTGCTGAAAATATTCCTTGTTTTTTTCCTCTGAATTATGTTGGTGACTTTATACAAAATCAATGTATCATAAACATAAATCTATTTCTGGAATTTTAATTCCATCTTCTCTATTTCTTCTACACCTGCCTATCTATCCTCATGCTTGTGCCATGTTATATTAATTACTGTAGCTTTGTTGGATGTTTGTAATCTGATAATACCAGTCATTCTTCTTGCATTTTATTTGACCAGTCTGTGTTTTTGTGTTTCCGACTGAAATTGATGGTCAGTTGGTTAATTATTTTAATGTCAGTTGGTATATTATTTTAATGGCATTTCAACGAGGGTGACGTGACCTCTACTGCTCAGTTTGAGGAGTGTAAGGAGTACCACACAACACACAGAGGTTTCTGACCCTCTGGGATAAGAATCTTTTCCCTTTACTAATTTTTTTCCAACTGTTCTTTACTTTGGAGTATAGAATGCTTGTGCCTTTCTACTGATGCTTATCCCTAAGCCTAGTATTTGTGATACTACTGTGAATAAAATTTCCACCTTAATTTCTTGTCTGTGTTACTCACATTCAAATATAAAACTATCATTGATATGCAATTTAATATAAAACTGAATCTCTGGAACTTGCATGCTATGACACTGCCAAGATCTTTTATTATGTCTGGTAATTTTTCATAGACTCATTGAAAATTTCTATGTGGAAGCTCATGTTTTCAAATAAAAAGAGTTATCAATCTAGTGGGGTTTTTTTCTATCTAAGGCCTTTATTTCTCTCCCTGTTCCCACAGAACCTAAAATGTAATCCCTAAAAGATGAACTCTTGTGTCTCAAGTTGATATACCCTTGCCTATATACCAGTCATTGAAAAATTAAGAATATTAAAGTGAACATGGCTCCTTGGCTCCTATTTCTCTCACTGAAAAAAAAGTTAATAAAGGCTTTTGGGAATGTAATATACACTGAGTAAGTATGAAATGATAGAAATGAGGCCATTTAGTACAATGTTGAATTACATATCCAGACTTTATCGAGTAACTTTTAAAGAAGAGTAGAAGAGGAGATTGAAGTATGGCTCACTGGTAAAGTACTTGCCAAGCATGGGCAAACACAAAACAAAACAGAATAGAAAATAGAGTCCCAATGGCCAACTCTAGTCACCATAAGAAGCTTTCATTATTGTGACCAGGTTACACTGAATTGACTAGTTGACCAAAGGGGTCTCATGGAAATCCTCAAACAATTCAAGCTGTTGTCAAGATAATAGGTTGCACTTCATGAAATGACAGCAAGACCATATTGCTGATAACACTCACACAATTCAATGTACAAGGAGAGATTGGCTGGTGCCTACAGAGAACCCTCATCCCCAAGTTCTAGTATCTTTGGATTGGGCAGGTATTCTGTAGGCAAAAAATAAAATAAAATAAAATAAAATAAAATAAAATAAAATAAAATACCAAATACCCACAGCCAGACATTATACAGAGAGAGGGGGATCTTGGAACACACATCTCTAAATGGAATGACTCCATCAAATCCCTCCTCTCAGAGCTCAAAGAACCCCAAGGTAAAAGAAGCAGAAAGACTGTAAGGCACATAGGGGACAGAGGACACAGGGAGAACAAGGCTCCCTAAATCAACTGAGCAAAGCTTGTATGAACTCACAGAGACTGAATCAGCAAGCACAGGGCCTGTAGGGGTCTGATTCAGGTCCTATGAGTATATAGTGTAGCTTTTTGTCTAGTGTTTTATGGGACTCCTGAGGGTGTGAACTAGTGGGTCTCTGAATTCTTGTACCTTCTCTAGCCCTTTTCCTTCTGTTGGTTTGCCGTACCCTACTTCAGTGTGATGCTTTTTACTTTATCTTATTGCATTGTATTTTATTAGGTTTTGTTGTTATTTCTTAGAAGCCTGTTGTTTTCTAATGAGAGACAAAGGGGGCATGGATCTGAATTGGAGAGGAGGTTAGGAGAAACTGAGAGGAGTAGAGGGAGGGGAAAAATAATCAGGATAGATTGTAAGAGAAAAGAATCTCTTCTCAGTAAATGGTTTTTTAAAAAATGGGAAATAAAAGTTAGGAACTAACATTTGCAGAAGGCATACTGGGGAGTTGAACTGGAGAGAGGTCAATTAAGAGGGTCTTGAAAGCACCTAGAAAAGAAAAGGCAAGTAAGAGAACCTGGAAGAAACTGTTGTTGCTGTTCCCAGCCCCCTCCATTGTTCACATTTAGAATCTCAAAAATACGTACACTCCAGTGTCCAAGACTTCCAAAGCCTGGGCTCCAAGCCAGGAAGTATTTCCTAGCTGCTGAGCACAAAGCTGTGAGCCTTCTTCATAGCCCCACTTTGATCTTGGACAGTGTGCTTCCCTGCTTTCCTTTTTAAGAGTGCCTCCAGTACTCTTCCATCTTTTCCTCTTTGCCATAACTCCAGGAGACTCAATTTGCTTCTCCCACCATTTCTGAACGGCTCTCAATTATTTAGTATTTACTGCTTACCCATTTCCCATCTTGGCTAAAAGGTCTACAAAATAAACACCAGTGTCCTCATCTCCTACCAACAGCCTACGACCACTGCTCTCTCGAATAAGCAGTCCCAGATCACTGAGTGAAATAATGTGTGTGTGTGTGTGTGTGTGTGTGTGTGTGTGTGTGTGTGTGTGTGTCTATGTGTGTGTGTGAGAGAGAGTGTTTGAGTGCATGTCTGGATGTATATATGTGTGTGCTTGTGTGTCTCTCTGTGTGTATTGTGTGAATATATATGTTTGTGTGTCTGTGTCTATATGTGTACGTGTAGGTGACCATGTGTATGTGTCTGTGTATGTATGTGACTATGTGTGTGCATGTGCCTATGTGTATGTGTCTATGTGTGTGTGTGTCTGTGCCTCTGTGTCTGTGTGTGTATGTGTGTGAGTATGTGTGTTTATGTTTGCGTGAGTGTATGAGTGTCTTTCTGTGTGTATGTGTATATCTGTGTGTGGAGCTCTGCTGTAATACTTCTTGAATCATTGCTGTAAGTAATCATTTCTTATTTCTAGCAGCAGAGTTCATGATAACAGCCTTTTACCTACTTTTAATCAGTTTTTCAAATCAGTTGTCAACCAGAAAAGGCCAGGTTGTCTGAATTGTGTGCTCACACACAGAGGAGGTGAGTTTTTCCTACCACCTGAGTCTGGAAGACATAGAGGTTCATTGTTCTAACTTAGAATGCAAAAATAATTTAATTCGCCTTTTTTTTAAAGATTTTTGTGGACATCAAAATAATACCCATTAAGCATGAACATTAAGTAGACTTCAAAACTTGAGCACAAACTTGGAGTCGTGCATTCAAAACACAAGCATATTGAGGGATTTGGGATTCAAATCATGATAGGTGTGATAATGAAAGATGTAAAGGAATATTCCTAAGGCACAGCCAGCTCAAAGGAACAAACCTTATGATGTTCTTAGTGATAGGAAGTTCACGGCAAGTGTGTTTACATAAAAGGGAGGCAATTAGATAATTTTGTACTGCCTCCTAAAAAGAAAAAAGAAGGCTATTGTAAATTTGACTTAAGTGTTTGTGCTCCTGTGAAGGAACTTCCCAGGAGTTTGGGAGGATACAAACATCTCTGCAATACTTTCATAAAGTGTATTTATTCAGTTACTTTACCATGTATTAGAGCTGCTCAGTCTTTCCTTGTGGCCTGAGCTGTTGACTGTGTCTACTCCATCATGAGTATTAAATACCAGAGACTAGAGAAAGATGGCTCTTCAAGACACTGGGACAGATCCAGTCGTGAGAAATATAAAAATAAGACTATCTCTTTTCTGGAGGACATTCCCAGTTCCTGTCTCCAGCTTTTCTAAACACTCAATTCCATTTTATATACTTGTCTTATATATTCTTGAGCTCCTTTTTGGTTTTAGTGTTCTATGAATTAAAATTTTTGGCTTATGCAGAAACAGGTCAATATTTAGTGTCTTTAATAATGTTATACATGGTTTAGCACGATGACTCAGCAAGAGAAGATGTTTGATCCCAAGGCTGACAACTAGAGTTCAATCTTTGAGTTCCACTTAATGGAAGAAAGGATCTGATTTAGCAAGCTGCCTTCTGCTCTCTACACATGCATGCCAGATGTGGGGCAATGGGCTATGGTCTCCAGTCAAACTGATGTCATGAACCCCGGCAGAACCCAAGGGGGGGTTGTAATTCCCACCTACATGGGATGGAAGGTGTTCCCTCATGTCTCCTGGACCCCTGGCTCCTGTCGAAGTTACTGCACCCCTCAGGAGAAGCATGGCTTTTAGTTGAGTACACTATGTCCCAAGCTTCTGACCTTCAGGCTAGACTCCTCCCAGTTATCTAGCAACAGCAAGATAACACAGCCCACTATAAGAGGGGCTGCTTGGCCCCCTCTTGCTCTCTCCCTCTTACTCTAGCCTTTCTTCTCTCTCTCCTTTTCCCCCTTCTCTCCTCTTGGCCATGGCCAGTCTCTCTCTCTCTCTTTTACCTTTTCCCTTTCCCCCTGCCTTTCTACAATAAAGCTCTAAAACCATAGACTGTCTCTGTTCATCAAGACCCGCTGTGCTTGGACAATGGGATAGGCTTTCTCCTAATGAGCAGTGCCTAATCTCCTGTCAGAAGGCCCTCCTGTGCTCCATCCACAGTACAGACTAAGGACTCTTGCCTGCATGGGAACCTCTCTCCCTCTGCCCTCTTCTTGTATCTCTGGGGCTGAGAGTGTTGCCCCGGGGCCCCTGGTTCTGGGGTCTGCCCCTTGTTCACCCCCACCGTGTGGGTTCAGTGGCTTCACACAGACAGATGTCCACCCGGGGCCAAAGCACAGGAACCCTGGCCGGACGTGGACTCTCTCTCTCTCCCCGCTTTCCCCCTATACCCACAGCCCCACAACCAGGCCTGCATACACAACCTCCAAATACATACATACATACATACATACATACATACATACATACCCACATACATACATACATACATACATACATACATAATATAATAACAATATGCACATTATATTTTATATTAAAGCATAATGAAATAGTTCTTTTAATATATACATTTTATAATGAAAAGCTGTATTGTATTAATATGGGGAGAAAGAAACAAGTCTAAATTTTAGTTTGTTCCATGGGATAGTAGAATGATTTTTCTTATATTTATCAAATGACAAGAGTTGAAAAGCAAAAAACCCGATTTTGAATCATTTCATTATATTCCTTAACACTCCAAAGTAAGGATAACTGGCTGCCTAGTCTCTTCTTCAAAGAGTAAATGTCCTACTAATTCTTGCATTAGGCTTTCTAACTTTAGACCATAGGACAATCTACATTAATGAAAGCAGACCCAGGCACAAAAGGTGCCACTCATTCATTAATCTAGACTAAAACATATGATGGGCTTGTTATTTTGAGAAGTCAATGCTATTAAGTAATAAACATAAAGCATGATAAAAAATATGGGAGGAAAAGAAGATGATGAACCAGTTTCTTCTTGTTTCTTTTCAGAAAATAGAACGCACAGAATTATTGTAAAAGAGATTTGCAGGATGGTCACCCGTATTCTCCTTGTTAAAAAGGCAAATGGTCCAGGTCAGCTCACACAGGTTTCAATCTACAGTTGTGCCTCTGGCTCTGTAGACGACAGTGAGGCAGCCCACCATGGCGAACTTTCTAGTCAGAAGCATACATTGGAGCAAGTTGTTCACATCCTGGCAGCCCAGTAGTAGACCTAGTTGGAGTTCCTGCTCTTCATTCATATTCTGCTGCTTATATTAACTGCTCGTTCCATACTTTAAAAGTGTTGTGACTTTTACACTTTTGGAGAAACAATAGTGTAGTAAGCTGTGGCAGAGGAGATGAGGGAAGAGAAAAAAGCAGACTATATTGGTGAACAGCCAAAAAAAATACTTGTCCCATCACAGTAATTTTGTACATAAAAGTAACTTCAATGCATAGTTGAGGTGAGCAGGATTCTAACTACATACACACAAGCAATTTTTTGTTTCTTTAATTTTTAATATTTTTATTACGTATTTTCCTCAATTACATTTCCAATGCTATCCCAAAAGGCCCCCATACCCTCCCCCCCACTTCCCTACCCACCCATTCCCATTTTTTTGGCCCTGGCATTCCCCTGTACTGGGGCATATAAACTTTGTGTGTCCAATGGGCCTCTCTTTCCAGTGATGGCCGACTAGGCCATCTTTTGATACATATGCAGCTAGAGTTAAGAGCTCTGGGGTACTGGTTAGTTCATAATGTTGTTCCACCTACAGGGTTGCAGATCTCTTTAGATCCTTGGGTACTTTCTCTAGCTCCTCCATTGGGAGCCCTGTGATTCATCCAATAGCTGACTGTGAGCATCCACTTCTGTGTTTGCTAGAGACAGCTATATCAGGGTCCTTTCAGCCAACGCTTGCTAGTGTATGCAATGGTGTCATCGTTTGGAAGTTGATTATGGGGTGGATCCCTGAATATGGCAGTCTCTAGATGGTCCATCCTTTCGACACAGCTCCAAACTTTGTCTCTGTAACTCCTTCCATGGGTGTTTTGTTCCCAATTCTGAGAAGGGGCACAGTGTCCACACTTTGGTCTTCATTCTTCTTGAGTTTTATGTGTTTAGCAAATTGTATCTTATATCTTGGGTATCCTAAGATTCTGGGCTAATATCCACTTATCAGTGAGTACATATTGTGAGAGTTCCTTTGTGATTGGGTTACCTCACTCAGGATGATGCCCTCCAGGTCCATCCATTTGCCTAGGAATTTCATAAATTCATTCTTTTTAATAGCTGACTAGTACTCCATTGTGTAAATGTACCACATTTTCTGTATCCATTCCTCTGTTGAGGGGCATCTGGGTTCTTTCCAGCTTCTGGCTATTATAAATAAGGCTGCTATGAACATAGTGGAGCATGTGTCCTTATTACCGGTTGGAATATCTTCTGGATATATGCCCAGGAGAGGTATTGCTGGATCCTCCTGTAGTACTATGTCCAATTTTCTGAGGAACCGCCAGGCTGATTTCCAGAGTGGTTGTACGAGCTTGCAATCCCACCAACAATGGAGGGGTGTTCCTCTTTCTCCACATCCTCGCCAGCATCTGCTGTCACCTGAATTTTTGATCTTAGCCATTCTGACTGGTGTGAGGTGGAATCTCAGGGTTGTTTTGATTTGCATTTCCCTGATGATTAAGGATGTTGAACATTTTTTCAGGTGATTCTCTGCCATTCGGTATTCCTCAGGTGAGAATTCTTTGTTCAGTTCTGAGCCCCATTTTTAATGGGGTTATTTGATTTTCTGGAGTGGACCTTCTTGAGTTCTTTATATATATTGGATATTAGTCCCCTATCTGATTTAGGATAGGTAAAGATCCTTTCCCAATCTTTTGGTGGTCTTTTTGTCTTATTGACCGTGTCTTTTCCCTTGCAGAAGCTTTGCAGTTTCATGAGGTCCCATTTGTCAATTCTCGATCTTACAGCACAAGCCATTGCTGTTCTATTCAGGAATTTTCCCCCTGTGCCCATATCTTCAAGGCTTTTCCCCACTTTCTCCTCTATAAGTTTCAGTGTCTCTGGTTTTATGTGAAGTTCCTTGAGCCACTTAGATTTGACCTTAGTACAAGGAGATAGGAATGGATCGATTTGCATTCTTCTACATGATAACAACCAGTTTTGCTAGCACCATTTGTTGAAAATGCTGTCTTTCTTCCACTGGATGGTTTTAGCTCCCTTGTCAAAGATCAAGTGACCGTAGGTGTGTGCAGCACACCCTCTGGGCCCCTTTGTCTGCGTGGAACGGGTCTCTAGTCGAGGGTGGACAAAGCGTAGGATGAGTGACAAACAGATGCACACAGGAGAGGTTGCATGCAATCTGAATGTATTTTTCAAATCAAGCATCGGACTTTTTATGCAGACGACAATAAAGAAGTTGGGTGACATACCCGCAAGGTACAAACGAGGTAACTGGATGTTTAATGACTCTTACACTGAATAGAGAAATGAAAACGCAAAGACTGGCAGGAACTAGGCAATAAAATAACTGAGACAGAGTCAGCCCTATCTAAGGTCAGCTGTAGTCTTAGAAGCCAGGTGTGAGAACTTTTCACTCCTAGGGCAAGGGCTTTCACACTCAAGTCATGGTTCTAACTAGGGAGTTCCGTTCTAGCTAACCATCTCATGAATAATGTAATACTCTAAAACCACAGCCCGATCTACTTCCTAAACCATTGTAAATTCCTGTATATGGGTGTAACTCAGTTATAGTTCTAAGTATCTATTCTGGTTTCTCCTACAGTCAGAAACTTTTTTCTTCCTTGGTGATGGTAGATTCCTGTGAAGGGCAGTGACCTAACTTTTACTCAAAGTGATAGTGTAATACCAGGGGCAGAACTGAATTCCAAGCCCATGGTCTTGCTCAAGGACGTTCTAGGACTGTTGGAACACTGGCTTTAGCTATGTCAGAATTCAATCTTAAAAGGCACTTATGGTAAAGAGAGCACGTGGATCCATCCACTAGCCTAACACGGGAATGGAGAATTAAGAGAACTCCAGACTCCAGGAGGAGAGCTTCCTTGAAACTCTTTTTGCCTCATGAGCAGCTTTTAGGCATCCCTGCCTGACAGGCTGACTGGACTGGAGTGCCGTGGCAGGTGTGTGGGTTCATTTCTGGGTCTTCAATTCTATTCCATTGGTCTACTTGTCTGTCACTATACCAGTACCATGCAGTTTTTATCACAATTGCTCTGTAGTAAAGCTTTAGGTCAGGCATGTTGATTCCACCAGAGGTTCTTTTATCCTTGAGAAGAGTTTTTGCTATCCTAGGTTTTTTGTTATTCCAGATGAATTTGCAGATTGCTCTTTCTCATTCGTTGAAGAATTGAGTTGGAATTTTGATGGGGATTGCATTGAATGTGTAGCATTTAAATATGAGAAAAAAAAAAAGAAAATGCATAGGTGACCTGAGCAACGTATTTCAAACACGAGAGCTGTGCCAGTATGAAACCACTTAAAGGGAAGAGTTTCATACATTTTCTTGTGGACTTGACATTGCACAATGAGAAGATAACATCTCCTGGAATGGTGAGTTTAATCTGAACCGCATTCTTGCCTTGAACTAGTTATCTGCACTTAGACAGATCTTATTGGCTCAATCACTTGTACTCACTGCTTCCACTTGGTTTAAAGAGTCTTACAAACAACTATGTGGTAAAAGCTTGGTCCCCACTTTCTTCAATGTGGTAAACACCATAAGAGGTGGAGCCTGGTAGGATCCTGGTAGGGGAGCTGGTGGGAGAACTGAAGGAGTAGAGGAGGATTGCAACCCCATAGGAAGAACAATGTTGGCTGACCAGACCACCCAGTGTTCCCAGGGACTAGACAGCTTACCAAGGAGTGTGCAGGAAAGGATCCAGGGCTCCAGATACATATTTAGCCGAGGATGGCCTTGTCTGACATCAATTGGTCCTGTGGAGGTTTGATGCCCCAGTGTAGGGGGATGCCAGAGTAGAGGGGTGGGAGTGAGTGGGTGGGTGGAGGAGCACACTCATAGAGGCAAAGGTGAGGGGGAGAGGGCAGATGTGCGGACTGAAGAAGGGGGTTGTGGAGGAGTAACCAGGAAGGGGGAATATCATTTGAGATGTAAACAAATGGAATGATTAATGAGAGAAGGGGGAGAGAGAGAGAGAGAGAGATTGAGCCTGGGGAGGTTCTATTTCATTGGGGTGATGCCCTAGCAGGGGCTCAGTTGCTTCTTTTTTTCACATCAGGTCATAAAGTGAGCAGCTTTGCCCTGCTATATATTCCCCATATCCCACCATCTTCTACTGCCCCTCATGTGGACTGAAACCTCCAAATTTTCAGCCAGACTTTGCCATTCACTTCAGGTGTTTGCCATACTGAAGGAAAGCTAAAACACCCTCCTTCCAAAGCAAGTTCTTAATAGGATCCAAGGATATGGATCCTTAGAAACTTTTTATTTAATCATCTGACACCTCTTTCTTTAACTGACTTCTAATCCATTAAAAAATAAAATAAAATAAAATAAAAAGCAGTGGGTAGTGTAAATAGATTATTAGTGAGCGCTGCCACCTAAGGAGAGTGCTTTACACTCCATGTGGCTAAGTTTTCAGAATCATGGACATGAATTTCGTATTGCCAACAAATGGTTTTATCAACGCAGCCAAATTGATCGTATCAGTTGGTGGCTAGGTAATACATTCACACTGATGTGTGTGGCTTGTGTCCATAAATCTGCCTATCAAATTGGTGATGCTGCTAATGTTTCCTGAGCTGCCTTTCCATACAGAACTTGAGGTGTGAAATAGCTACTGCAGAACTTACCTCATGGGGTTAGAAATAAGTGAATTGGCGTGTATAAAAGTACTTCAAAGAAAGAAAGAGAGAGAGAGAGAGAGAGAGAAGGGAGGAAGGAAGGAAAGAGAGAGAGAAAGAAAGAAAGAAAGAAAGAAAGAAAGAAAGAAAGAAAGAAAGAAAGAAAGAAAGAAAAAGAGAGAGAGAGAGAGAGAGAAAGAAAGAGAAAGAGATAAAGAAAGAAAGATCTCAAAATAGGTATTAGATGATGAAATAAAGTTTCTAAGGTGCATATTTGAGATTGTCATAGAGAAGAAAACATAGCAGCTATAAAGTAAAAATAAAACTTTTAATTTAGAAATATGAAATAATGGATGTATTTTTATCTCAAAACTTACTTTCTTCTACTTTGGGTGGTGTACTAGGTGCTCTCATTGCAATGTGTTTAGAGGTTGTAACGAGACTGATCAAAAAAATACATTAAGCAGATTTGGAAGGGGTGGGTATAAAGTTAGAATTTCTGAGTCATGAAAACATCAGCTAGCGCTTCCTGAAAGGTGTAACTTTATTTAAAACTCAGCTGCTGCATTTTCTCTCAAGCTGCAGACACCTCTGAATCAACCATCCATGTTGACAAATTGTTATGCTGATGAATTCTCACATCTACTGAAATTTTCCATTTTGTAAACAAGTAAGCAGATGGTCTCGCTCATATCCTGAGCTGGAACTCTGGGAGTAGAGTCTTGGCTTGAGTGACCATTTATTATTCATTTTTCACATTAGCAAAGACAATCAAATATTTATCACTGAATCAGAAAGCCACTGAGAGCATGAATGTAATATTGTATCAAAGATCTTGCCTCAGGCTTGGGAAACACAAACAGTGTGTGTCTGACTCCAGTGGTTTGATTCCCTCAGAGGGACTGGAAATATGGGTTTGTTTGGCTTTCTTCATCACACTGTGGGCATTAAAACTACCCTACCCACTGACAGCACAAACTCAGAACAGCCAACCAGTTTTCCGGTCAGGATATTTGATGTACACAGATACAAGTGTACATGTGGGCACACACATTGGGGTCAGAGCCAGTCATGTAAGCTCTGACTCTGGAATTTCCATGGTAGTCCTTACCACAAACTCGAAAGAAATGTGCATATGACAAAGCCTGAAATGGGATGGAAACCCCCAGTCATCATCACAACAATGGGAGTGGGTGAGATATGTTTGTATATTATGGACTCCCTATAAGAAGATCCATGAGGGGGGAAAAAAGTAACATACACATGCAAAAAAAAAAAAAAAAAAAAAAAAAAAAAAAAAAAACTTTCTTTCATCAGGGTAGTACAAGTAACTCCCAAAATATAGACTATTACTGTGGCCTTCTATTGATTCTCAGAGATTGAGGATAAGCCCATATTACAGAAGACTCCACACATTAACAACACAGGACTTGTACTATTTAGGATGGATCTAGCCTGAAAGCTCCCCCACAGCCCCCACCTGCAGTCTAACTTCCTTGGAATCAGAACATACTACAAAAGCTGCCAATGGAGAGAGCCAATCAATAGTCCTACCCAGCTGCAACATCTAGTAACTACAACAATGTCCAGCATGTCAATCTATCCCTAAATGTACCATAAGTGGCCCTCACATGTTGATGGTATATAACAGCTGTATAATTGGTCCACTCAACAGGAGGGAAATCTTGCCTAGTACTAGAAACCTACTGGGCTTCCCAGGGCTAGCAAGGTCATGTATCTTAGAATAGAATACTACATAATTCCAAAGGACATTCTAAATCATATCTTTATACCCAAAGATAAGTGTAGCTACCACCCCTGATCAAAGAAGCTTATCTTTATAGCAAATGGAAACCATAACATATTTCTACAAGTAGATGCAATGCCGAGATAAGAGATTATGGGGAGCCCAGCCCCAGTGAATAGATCTTTATCATAACTCTTGCATTTATGGCTCAGGGAACATTGGGACATTAGGGAAGAGGAGTGGAAAGACTGTTAGAGCCCAAATACCAGAAAGTCTCCTGGGAGACAGTTCTCCTAGAAATGGCTGCCTAAGCAAGATCAGAACAATGGCAGCATCAATAGATGTGCTAAAGGGGCATGAAACGTGGGAAATTTCTTTTTTATTTATTTTTTTATTACATATTTTCCTCAATTACATTTCCAATGCTATCCCAAAAGTTCCCCATACCCTCCCCCCCCCCCCCACTTCCCTACCCACTCATTCCCATTTTTTTTTTTTTTTTTTTTTGGCCCTGGCATTTCCCTGTACTGGGGCATATACAGTTTGCAAGTCCAATGGGCCTCTCTTTCCAGTGATGGCCGACTAGGCCATCTTTTGAAACATATGCAGCTAGAGTCAAGAGCTCCGGGGTACTGGTTAGTTCATAATGTTGTTCCACCTACAGGGTTGCAGATCCCTTTAGCTCCTTGGGTACTTTCTCTAGCTCCTCCATTGGGAGCCCTGTGATCCATCCAATAGCTGACTGTGAGCATCCACTTCTGTGTTTGCTAGGCCCCAGCATAGTCTCACAAGAGACAGCTACATCTGGGTCCTTTTGATAAAATCTTGCTAGTGTATGCAATGGTGTCAGCGTTTGGAAGCTGATTATGGGGTGGATCCCTGGATATGGCAGCCTCTACATGGTCCATCCTTTCGTCTCAGCTCCAAACTTTGTCTCTGTAACTCCTTCCATGAGTGTTTTGTTCCCACTTCTAAGGAGGGGCATAGTGTCCACACTTCAGTCTTCATTCTTCTTGAGTTTCATGTGTTTAGCAAATTGTATCTTATATCTTGGGTATCCTAAGTTTTGGGCTAATATCCACTTATCAGTGAGTACATATTGTGTGAGTTCCTTTGTGAATGTGTTACCTCACTCAGGATGATGCCCTCCAGGTCCATCCATTTGGCTAGGAATTTCATAAATTCATTCTTTTTAATAGCTGAGTAGTACTCCATTGTGTCCATTGGCGTCCCACCTATACAAACAATGACAGACAAGGAATGTCTGCTGAGCCTACCCCAGGGATGATGCCAATACAAAGTGGTCAGCCCTGAAACCACATACACAAAGATAAGAAAAATGAACTTGGGGGCTGGAGAGATGGCTCAGCGGTTAAGAGCACTGACTGCTCTTCTGAAGGTCCTGAGTTCAAATCCCAGCAACCACATGATGACTCACAACCATCCATAATGAGATCTGACAGACACCCTCTTCTGGTGTGTTTGAAGACAGCTACAGTGTACTTAGATATAATAATAAATAAATAATTTTAAAAAAAAGAAAAATGAACTTAGTGCGATGTATTTAAATATTTATGTATAATTAAACATACATTTATATGTAACAAGAGTGAGAAAGAGGCTATCAGTTTGAGAGGGAGGGCATGGAAGAAGTTGACAGGGCACTTGAAAGAAGCTGAAGGGAAGACAGGGAGAAGGAAAGCAATGTAATTCTATTTTAATTTTAAATGTATTAAAATAAAAAGTAATGATTTTTAAAAGGGTATACAGGGACTATAGTGTCTAAGACAGGATGCTAAACTGGAGATAGGACTTGCTAGACCAAGACCCTTAATGCAATATAATTAAGTAAAATACTAATTAAAGCTTAAAACAGTGTGTATCATACAGGGAGTGCTCAGTATAGCAATATCACAAGATAATGGTTTAATGGAATTACGATTTATTTCAAGGTCATTAACTTCTCTATCAAGAAGGATAGAATCTATAAGCAAATGACTCTTTCCAGCCCAGTGAATAGAAGGAGCCTATCAGTGATTTCACCTTCCCACAGGTCAGTATTAGAAAGAGCTGGCACCACTATTTTATAAGGACTTCTAGCCTGCTAGCTAGGGTGGGTGAGACAAGAGAAGGGAATGGTTTTTAGCAGCATGGTCTTGGACCCATGTTCCAGGACTCCTTTCTCTTCTCATTTCTAGGTGCTTTAAAATCTCCTGCCTGTTTCTGGAATGGTATTGATTTCCCTATGGGATTGTAATGAAAAAAATAGAAACATAAAAAACAGAGGAAGGAGTATAGACCTATGTGCTCTTTCTTGGAAGCAGCCATAATCTTGGTTGTTAAAAAAAAAATCTCAACCAAGACCAGACATGGATTTATTATGTTGCAAAAAATCTTTGACAGGAGCATTAATACCTGGATCGTGGCTCTACTGTAGATTAGCTTTATGACCTTGTATTAGTAATTTCTGGTGGAATTTTTCTAACCTTGCTCTCCTATATGCAAAAATGCAATAAAACTTCTTTTTTGTTGTCATTGTTTATAATAGACAAAGAAGATGGTACACTTTTAATTTCCAACCTATTTACAACCTAAGCAAGTATTTACAACATTTAAAATAAAATTCTTTTTATCAGTATTTCTGAAAGGACAACAAATAGGGCTGGAGAAGTGGCTTGGCAATGAAAAGCTCTAGTCGTTCTCCCAAAGGACCCCATATTAATTAGTAAATAAAACTTCAGTAAATACTGAAAATTTTGAAACAAAGATAAAAATTAAGTAGCCTCCAAAATCTGGACTTTCTATCTATCTAATGAGCAACCAATAATCTAATTCATCAAGCTGAAAAACCATAGGAATTGACACTTAAATCTTACCATTATGGGTGGCCTCTCCTTTGTGCTATCTGCATGCTGAGAAATCAATCTTTGTTTTCAGACTGTTAAAAAGAGATAGATTAGGAGAGTGTAAGGGAGGAGGCTGGGTGGGAGTGATGTAGGCAATTCTGTATCTTTAAGCAGATGCCTCCCCACTACTCAAAAGATGCTTAGCTTTACCTCCAGCAAAGGTGGTGGTGCAGTGACTATGCTATGAACAGTGACAAATCTCTCTTCTGCAGGCTTGGTCGGCAGTGACACAGGCAGATGCTAAACTTCAGCCTGTCTAGAAGTTAATTAGGTTACAAAGGCTGCCAAAAACCCCAAAGTCATTCAAAGAAAATTCAACACTGGAGCAAGATCTGAAGGAAACAAACACTAATCTTGAGTCTAAAAACAGAAATATAAATAAGAGAGGGGAGGAGGATTCAGGCAGGTGACACTCTGTAAACATTTTATCCATATTGTTTTAACTGCTGGGAGGTGAGGCATAATGTAGTCCTGACCCTTTCCCTGGGATGGATACTATATCTTCGTAAAGGCTGGAGCAGTGGCCAGCACTCTGCATTCATTACCTGTTACAGAATTTTCAGTACATAACCAGGGGCCATGGAGGGCGAGAGTCTCTGGATTCTGCTCCCGATTGCCTTCCTACTTGGAAATAGTGATTTTGAAAAGCTGATTCGCTAGAATGAATTAATTGACTAGCTGGCTAGGTTATCCACAGGAATTCTTCATGGGTTCTGTGAAATCATCACACAGTAACAAGTGCTGTCTGCTTCAGACTCTCAGGAGTAGTTGGAGCCTTAAAAACCTAGAGACCCAGTTCTTCCAAAGAGGTTAGCCCAGAATGAGTGTTGGGTGTGGGGTGCTCTAAGACTGTAAACAGCACTATGTAGGACTTCACTGCCACCCTCAGGACCCAGAGGAAGTGCAGACGATGGGGATGCCAGAAGATGCCCAGGATAGGAGTCTTCAGGTGAGAAGATAAACATGCCATGAAGCGACTAGCTATCATTTTGTTTGAGACAGGGTCTCACACTGTATATAGTCCAGGCTGGCCTGTCCTGGCACTAGCAAAAATCCTACTACCTCAGTTTCTAAGAACTGGTAATTAGAAATACGAGCAACCAACTAAGCTTTGTACCCACCCATCCTCTCCCCAGTCTCGAGGGTGGGGTGGGATGGGCTGTGTTTGCTCTCTAAAATATGATCCTGACCCAACCTCAGAATGAGAAATCTGAAGGTCCAGCTTCAAGGCAGGCTCCAAATACTCCCTTCTTCCTACTTCCCCATTCAATAAAATCACTCTTATCTCCTCTCCTGGAGTTTGTAGGGTTTCAGAGGGTGACGGCAATTACACATTTGGACTTCTCTGCATCTCATGCCACTTGGGATCCTGCAGATGTTCAGACCCTGGCCCCAGGATGCACAGTCTGATCCCCCTCAAAGAAAGTGATTCAGGCCCCTTCAGTGAGTGCAGATTACCAACAACCTTGAGCCAACTTTGCCACCTAGGCCCCCAAACAAAGGCCCCTTGCACTTTGCCAGAAGTGGGGCGTGGCAGAGAGTCTTTCTCTGTAGTTGCATCCTTCCCTTGAGCCAGAGCTCACACCCACTACTGCGTGGGGCTCCCAATGCCCTGGAAGCCGCCTGGTTCCTGCGCGCCCACAGGAGGGCGAACAGCCAGGAAAGGCTTCTCAGCGGGAGCAGGGAGGCTCCCTGGTCCTTTAAAGGTCTAGGAGAACTGCCCGCAGAGACTCGCTCCCCAAAAGGGTCCGCGACCACGCGGGGAGGGCCACGTGAGCATCGTGGCTTAGCTATAAAAATCCCCCGATTGCACGAGCGTGGGGAGAGAGCGCCGAGGCGAGACGTGTCCTCCCACGCCACGAGAGGCAGGGAGAACCTTTCTCAATGCCTGGAGCTTTAATGCTCCAGCCCCTTGGCGTGTGGTGTGGAGGAGCATTGAACTTTGGGGGACTTGGCAAAGGCTTGCAGACGCCCGCGCGACTGGATTCCCGCAAATGCACAGAGCTGGTTTGACCTTTAGGGGAGTTCGAGGGAGGATAGCAGGAATCTCGGGCAGATCGATCTCCTGTCCTTCACTGAGGGAGCCGCCTGGGGTTCTGGTGCGAGTCCTCCTAGGAAACCAAGAGGTCCCCGGGCTGCCCCCAGCCCGCGCATCTACACCGCAGCCGCCCCGTGAGCCGCGTTGTTTCTGAGAGTCCTGACCGACTCCTGCCACCGTCTCCTAAACTTTGACCTGCTCTGGTCCTCCGCCAGGTCCCCGACGCCCGGCTGCCCCCTCCTCCCGCGGTGGACACCAGTAGGGACATGGCTACGGGCTCCAGGAGAGGAGCGGGCTCTTCTCGGTGCAACCTGGCACCGCCCGCGTAGCATCCTCCACGCTGACCTCCTGCGCTGCGGCGCCGAGCCTCGGGCGGGAGTCAAGGCAGTCCTCAGAGGTGTAGGAGGCGACAACAACTGGGGACCCGAGGGTCCCTATGGCCGCTGCTCCAAAGCGGCTGCTGAGCGCTGCGAAGCTCGCCGGCTGCGCTCAGAGCTCCGAGCGACTCTGAGCTGCTTCGCCGGCGGACATCGCCCTCGCGGGACCGCGGAGGGTCAAAGACCCGAGAAGCAGAGACGGTGGTGGCAGCTGATCTTCCCTCCCACAGGGCGATGTGGCCGGCCGGTGCGGGCACCAAGCTGCCCTGTCCCCGGGACTCCGCGCTCCGGCGGGCGGCGTTCTCTGGTAATCTCACCGCCCTTCCTTCTCACCTGGTACCCGCCGGTCGCAGCGTCCGGGTCTTCATCAGCGCCAACCCTGAAGGTAAGTCCCTTGGCGCTTTAAGTAGGTCTGTTGGTCCTTCCTTTGATCTGCGCGGGTCCGAAAGTGTATGGGGCCCGCACAGCGGGGTACGCCCTGCTTCCCTGCGCTCCCTGCCTCCCTCTGCAGCCCCCAAGCGCGTGGGAATTTCATTCCAATCCCTTAATTTTCTTGAGCTCATCCGCTCCCCTGCTGACTACTAGGACACACTTGTCTTCCAGGAGTCAATCTAAAACATCGCAAAGGCGTTATTGGTAGACTTTCTAGAAGATCAATTCTGCCTCTACTACTCCATCGCCTTTGCCTCTTTAATGGGTTTCTTTTACCTAATACACAAATAATAGCTAGCCTCTGGTGGCCTGTGACTGAAAGGGGTTCCCTGCTGTCACTCGTTCTCACTCAAGTGCCAAGTATGTTCCTTGAAACACTGGTCCTGCAGATAGAAAGGCCAGTGGAGGTCCAGGGAGCGGCCCCCCAACCCAGAGCTGAATTAGTGCTGGTCCACTCAGATGAGCTCATCTTAGTTGGGCACTGGGACTTGTTCTCTCCTGAGCAGGTCAAGCGTGGGTCAAGCACCACCAGATAGATGCTGCATTGAGTAGTTCTTGGTTCCTAAGGTTAACTCTCCTTTCCAGTGAATGGTGAGAAAATGAAGAATGCACATAGCAAAGTGGATAAGAGTTCAGGGGAGAGAGAGAGAGAGAGAGAGAGAGAGAGAGAGAGAGAGAGAGAGAGAGAGAGAGAGAGAGAGAGAGAGAGAATGAGAGAGAATGAAAGAGACTTAAGAAGGATGTGTAAGATTATACAAGCCTGTTGTGAATTAACTTTTTCTGTACCACAGCAAACCTCTGACCTAATTGAAGAAAAACAAAACAAAACAAAAAGTTCACATTCAAATAATCACTGAAGAGTTTGATCCATTAAACATCCAAAGCTCTATTTTGTTGCTGTAAAAGGACAGAAAAGGTAACTTTCTGGAAACAAGCACTTCTAAAGGGGAGGGGTGAGCTACTGGAAATTTCTGGTAAAGTACTTGTGGTCACAATGGAATGGGGAAATAATTAAATAAATAATACAAAATTAAGGAGAGTTCTATGCGTGGAGGGCCTGACTGCCTTTCCCTGAGCTTACAACTCACTTTCCCAGAACCTAATAAAGGGTGCTTTTAGGAAGACCTGACAACATTAAGAATCCTTCCATAGCAAGTATACCAACCAGGACTTGGGCATGGGAAATGTTTAAATAACCATAAAATGGACAGCCTTGTTAAAGTTAGGGTTCAGGAAATCTACAAGTCTCAGCATAATGGCGAAAAGAATTATGTTAGATAATGTCTAGTCTTGCCATTTTCAGTTATCCAAGGTTTTCTTAATTGCCACGTGAATTGTTTGCCCTGCTGTGAAGCCAACTAAAACTCTTATCTTGTCCTTTAAGAAAACTGCTTCTAAAATAGTGTGAGTGTTCTGTTAATGTAAGCAGTGGTTAACTTGTTTCTTGCTTTAAATGTGCCTTTTATGGGATTGCATGATAATGAATTGATGCTGCCAGCTTAAGTAGAAACTGGAAAACAATTAATATGTGTTACACCTGCACCTGCATGGTATTCTTCAAACTCTCAACTTAGTTGCATTAAAAACTTAAACACACACTAAGCAGAGGAAAGCAAGCAAACACAAGCCACCCCTATTGGTCAAATGATTTTGCTGGACAGTTTCCAGGCTGATCTTAAAGGACCAGAAATATGAAGCTTACTTGAGAAGTTTTAGTAGAAGCAGGACTCTGAATTTTATCCAGATTGAAGAGCCAAGGGCATATTGAAAATAGGCAGAGATGGGCATTTTTAATGCTCTCAACCTGAAGCCTTAAAATGCTGGGAAATGCTCCATCTGAGGCAGCACTTTACCATGGCATCTTTATGGATGCAATTTAGAAAGCGAGTGCTTGTGTTTCGGTAGCATCCAATATTAGATTCTTGGACAATACTAAAGATAAAGAGCCTTTCCACTGTCAAATTAAGACAAAAGACATTATCTCATGTTTCCTTTAGAAGCAGAAACCCAATTTGCATTATACTCATAAAGCTGTTTTGTGTTGAAGGCATAGTAGGTTTTGTTTTGTTTTGTTTTGTTTTGTTTTGTTTTGTTTTGTTTTGTTTTGGGAAATCCAACAAAAGTCTTGCTGAGAGGATTGGTTTTTAATAGGTATTGCTTTACAAAACTAGTGTGGAATTGGAATTTCCCTCTCCACAATGACAGCAATATGTGCCTTCAGAATGGATAGTTTCCCATGTATTAGCTCATTCCATTTTTATTTCATCCTCTAACAGCCTCTCTAAAAGTGGTGGATAAAGGAATTCTTCCTATTCTACAGGTGAGACAACTAAGGCTGTTTGCAGTGAAGCTACTTTTCTAGAGTCGTAAAGAAGAGTGAAATAAGCAGATCCCATAGGAAACTTAAAATCCTTATGTTGCTGTTCTTTGCCAGTCTAGGCAGCACCCAGATCCCTGTAAATGTCTCACATCTACATGGCCAAATATGGTGGGTTCGTGCTGCACAGAATTGTCTAACTCCAAGAATATGAGCAACTAAAAGGGAACATAACCAGCCCAACCCACTTCTTCCCACTGAGAGGGAGTCATGGGACATGCAACAGAATTTCAGACTGTAAAGGACTTGTACTTCTCCAAAAGTATATTTACATCTGACCTGTCTTTACTGCATAGATGATGCTGAGTACTTTGCAGGGTGAGACCATCACATTATCCAAACTTAATTGATTGAATGGACTTTACCTAATCTCACTCTCATTCATTTGTGCCATATTTCTAATCCTTGGAAGTTTTTGTGTCATGTAACCACTGCTTTTCTTCCGGAATAACGTTTATACTTCTGTGGAAAAAAAATGTTTTCAAGACACATACAAAATTGTCTACTGTGATTAGCTTAACCAGCCTAAACAGATGGAAAGGAAAAAATACTGTGTGAGTTTCCCAGATATTAGAATATAAAGGCTCTCATATTCCATATATCTATTTTGAAGGGTAAATTAAATAAAACCTTTATACAATAGAGAGATAAGACATTCCCTTTGTTATTGACAAAGAATGATTCAAGCCCATGGTCCTGTACCCTGTGATCTCCTGGAATAGATATGAGTTGGTAATCTCTGCTGTCTCCCCTGAGAAAATGAGTATTTTCTATTCAATATGTGGGGTCTGGATTATCAGACATGCCACACATGTGTCTTTAAGAACCCTTCACTTTAGTAAATGTTGTGTAGTGCCTTCCCTAAATGCTAGAAATGTCTGCCTGATGGCATTAGTCATATGTGATGGCTGAGTACTGAATAGTATGACTAAAAATCTGAATTTTATTAATTTTAATAAATTTAATGATATAAACATTGTGTCAATTAATGAACTTAATTACATATAAATGTGGCCACTGACACAAAACTTTAAGTGATTCTCAACCTGTGGGTTGTGACCCCTTTGGAAGTCACATATCAGATATCTTCTGCATATCAGATATTTACATTACAATTCATAAAATACCAAAATTATAGTTATGAAGTAGCAACAAAATACTTTTTTGGTTAGGGGTCACCACAATATAAGAAACTGTATTAAAGGGCCATAGCATTAGGAGGTTGAAAACCACTGCTCTAAGTGGATAAAGACAATAAGTGGCTTCATGTCAAATAAAGTTTCAGGCTATGCCATCACTCAAACTGAGGGCAGTCTGTTGTTCACTAAGACTTGGGGATTTTGATACTGCAGCTAATAGATATGGACTTTATGGGAGAATGTGATTTAGTCTATGCAAACTCAGTTCCCCCCAAAAAAATCCACAACTACACAGAGTTCCCAGCTCCCAGAGGAGGAGCAGATAATTGGGCCTCTTGCCCAGGACAGAGTTGACTCTTTTCAAATCTAAAACATGGGTGAGAAGAAGAATTGTAGCTTTCCTGGAAATACTTAAAGGAGTTTCCCAGCTTCTGTGCTTAGATTTTCCTTCCAAATGAAGCCATCCAATGAGAGCAGAGTAGACCATAGCATTGTGTGTTCAGGGCTACTGTGCTAGTACGATTCACTATACATGTGAAAAGAAATCAGGAATGGAGAAAACCTCCCCAGCGTTCATCATTATCCATGTCCACTTGGATTTTCCAACTGATCGTCTTTAAGGGTTGTATGCTCACACCCAGTTTTGATGACTCAGACCATTCCCATTTCCTGTTCTTTGGTCATGTGACTTTATATCTTCCCAGACTCTAATTACGCCTTAAGATCTTCAGTTGGAAATTGTATTCTCCATCATAATGGAGGCCATAGAAGAGATGACATCCTGTCTCATGGCCACACAAGTTCAGTGGAATGGAACCTCTGGTTACTTCAATTAATTTGCATTTCTACCCAAACAAAGAAATATGCACCATGATTCACAAGAGACCTACAAAAATTTTTATTCTTACCTTTCTATCACACTAACCATTCATGGCTCCCTTTTCTGCTATCTTTATGTATAGCCAAGAAAATAACTATAGCCAATGCACATGTATGTACTCATGTACATATATATATATATGCACATACAGATGACTTGATGACCCAAGAATATCTTTAAAAATAATCAAGAATCTTGAAGGAGAATATGCCAACTTTGCCACTTCATGATAAGCATACATGGGGCATTACTAATACACAGACATTAAAAGTCTACTGATTGTGTCTCCTTGGTCCTTAGGCAGACATTACTGGAGAAAGTGGGAGTTCTAATTATCAATAAACTTAATAGACTTTTTAGTCAAGCATTCTGGGCTTGTATTTTCAATCTGCTATTCAATACTACTTCTGAGCAAGTTCAGCTCCTTTGTCTCCAGGTTCGTAATGCATGAAAGAAGATAACAGCAGCTGCTGCATAGGTTAGAGAGTAGAGTAAATAAGCTAAAGCACACAGCGCACTTACTTGCACAAGTTCTGGCTACATAGGAAACAATAAAGGTTTGTTTTTTTTTAAATCATTGTCTTATTTTCCAGTGATATCCAGGCAATGTGTAGGTGTGTCTATGACAGGAACAAGGTATGCATCAGTCATTTGTTAAAACTTGGCTACAAAAAAGAAACCTTTCTACTCTAGACTGTTCATAGAATTGGGTGTTTTCAAAACTCACTGCAAAGCTTTCAGAATAAAGTCAGGATAAGCATTTAGGTCCCATTGCAAAAGCTTCCACCCAGAGGACAGGATGCTGTAGAAGTGCCCATGGATACCAAATAGCCAGCAGCCTCTGCAAAATGACATGTTTGCTAAAAATCACATGTCAGATGCCATAAGCAATAGCAGAAGAATTTCTCCATTGCCTTCCGTTCAGATGTCATGCATCCCCAGGGAAGGATAGTATAGTGGTCCAGGGCTACACTTCTCTGCACATTGTTCTCCAACTGTAGAGAGACATATGAATGGAGAAAATGATATTGAGGATTTTTTTCCACTGTGTATTTTCACTTACATATCTGTACTCATCATCTTCAAGAGTTATATTCTCATGCCCAGCTTTGATAGGCCAGAAATGCAAATGGCTGTCCTTGCACCCAACAAGTCTAAGAAGTTCCATGCTTCCAGCCCATATTCTGCAATGGAGAGGATGGGACAAAGGGGTAGAGGGTCTTCAGCACCAAGAAACAATGTGGAGCCCAGGAGGAAGCAGACACATTCATTCCTTCAACTAAAGATGTTCTTGAACATTCAGTTCTAAGTGGATGCCATGCATCCATTCAGCAGTCACCATACAGATCAGGTGTCTGCTCTGATGGAGTCTGTCCACATCCAATAATGTATGTGATATATGTCATACTAGAGATACAAGAGCAAAGATAAAGACTAAAGGTAAAGAGTAAAGAAAGAGAGCAGAGGAGCAGTCAAGAAGCACCAGGGAGCCGGGCGGTGGTGGCACACACCTTTAATCCCAGCACTTAGGAGGCAGAGGCAGGTGGATTTCTGAGTTAAAGGCCAGCCTGGTCTACAAAGTGAATTCCAGGACAGCCAGGGCTATACAGAGAAAACACTTAAAAGCACAGCTTGGTCCATAGAGGTACAGTAGATACACAGATACTTATGCATCTGGCCTCATGGTCTAATGCCCCAGCTACAAATCTTTCAACATTCTTTTTATAGCCTGTTTTTTATCCCATTTTCTATTTTAAAAGATTTCTGCAGGTTTGGGATCTCTATTTCAGATGCCTGTTGCTAACCTACTCCAAGACATAAATACTTAAAACAACAGTTTATCACTTTTCCAACTTCTGTGATTGGGAATTCAGACAGGACTCGCTATTCATTCCATGCCTGTTAACCTGTGGTCCGGCCCATAAAATATTAGTTTGAGGAAGAAAGTAATGTATGCTCCTGGGCACAGGTCAGCTTCCAAAGGGCAAGAGTATGATGGTGAATGTACGGAGCTGCCTGCTTCACTCTTACCAGGGTTTGCAGTTGTGGAGGGAAGTGAGAAGATACAGGTTGCTGAGGAGACTTCCTCTCCAGAAGAGACCTCCCTCTGGTCAGAGAACAGCCTCCACAACTCAAAGTCTCCGTTTCCTTTTGAACTTTCATATACAGTGAATTCTATCCATTACCCAAGACAAGTTATTATTCAGATTAGAGCTACAGTCTTAAATGGTACAAAATAGACACTTTGGTAAGATATGTAACAGAAAAACTGGGGCATAGCTCGGCGGCATAGCACTTCCCTTGCAAAATAAGTCCTAGAATTCAAACCCCAGCAGAGGAAAGCTAATATAAACACAATGAGCCATTAAAGATGTAAGATAATAATGCCAATAATTACAAACATCAGAAGATGTCTATAAACTGGGAGCTTGGCACGGCCTTGAGAAGAGAACACTTCATCTCTTTTAACTGAAAAATAAAATTTGTAAAAACTCACAAACTTCTTTTTAATGGCAAATGGGAGAATGTTTACAGAATAATAGGAATTGGTTGAATTTGGCGAAGTAACCCTAAGGGCTTGTTTGTTTTAAATCAAGATGAGAGTATTAGTATTTCTTGAAATGCTGGAAATGCGAGGAAATTAGTCTGAACAGGTGAGAGGGTGCGCCAGAGAACCTGACAGCTTCTGGAACAGGCGGAAGCACAGAGGCGCTGAGGCAGCACCCTTTGTGGGCCGGGGACAGCCAGCCACCGTCCGGACCGGAGGACAGGTGCCCGCCCGGCTGGGGAGGCGGCCTAAGCCACAGCAGCAGCGGTCGCCATCTTGGTCCCGGGACCCGCCGAACTTAGGAAATTAGTCTGAACAGGTGAGAGGGTGCGCCAGAGAACCTGACAGCTTCTGGAACAGGCAGAAGCACAGAGGCGCTGAGGCAGCACCCTTTGTGGGCCGGGGACAGCCAGCCACCGTCCGGACCGGAGGACAGGTGCCCGCCCGGCTGGGGAGGCGGCCTAAGCCACAGCAGCAGCGGTCGCCATCTTGGTCCCGGGACTCCAAGGAACTTAGGAATTTAGTCTGCTTAGGTGAGAGTCTGTACCACCTGGGAACTGCCAAAGCAACACAGTGTCTGAGAAAGGTCCTGTTTTGGGCCATCTTCTTCGGCCAGGAGGAGGTCCAAATACAAGATATCTGCGCACCTTCCCTGTAAGAGAGCTTGCCAGCAGAGAGTGCTCTGAGCACTGAAACTCAGAGGAGAGAATCTGTCTCCCAGGTCTGCTGATAGACGGTAACAGAATCACCAGAAGAACAATCTCTAAACAGAGTCAACTATAACTACTAACTCCAGAGATTACCAGATGGCGAAAGGTAAACGGAGGAATCTTACTAACAGGAACCAAGACCACTCACCATCACCAGAACCCAGCACACCCACTTCGCCCAGTCCAGGGGACCCCAACACACCTGAGAACCTAGACCTAGATTTAAAAGCATATCTCATGATGATGGTAGAGGACATCAAGAAGGACTTTAATAAATCACTTAAAGAAATACAGGAGAACACTGCTAAAGAGTTACAAGTCCTTAAAGAAAAACAGGAAAACACAATCAAACAGGTAGAAGTCCTTACAGAAAAAGAGGAAAAAACATACAAACAGGTGATGGAAATGAACAAAACCATACTAGACCTAAAAAGGGAAGTAGACACAATAAAGAAAACTCAAAGCGAGGCAACACTAGAGATAGAAACCCTAGGAAAGAAATCTGGAACCATAGATTTGAGCATCAGCAACAGAATACAAGAGATGGAAGAGAGAATCTCAGGTGCAGAAGATTCCATAGAGAACATCGGCACAACAATCAAAGAAAATGGAAAATGCAAAAAGATCCTAACTCAAAATATCCAGGAAATCCAGGACACAATAAGAAGACCAAACGTACGGATATTAGGAGTGGATGAGAATGAAGATTTTCAACTCAAAGGTCCAGCAAACATCTTCAACAAAATTATTGAAGAAAACTTCCCAAATCTAAAGAATGAGATGCATATGAACATACAAGAAGCCTACAGAACTCCAAATAGACTGGACCAGAAAAGAAATTCCTCCCGACACATAATAATCAGAACATCAAATGCACTAAATAAAGATAGAATACTAAAAGCAGTAAGGGAAAAAGGTCAAGTAACATATAAAGGCAAGCCTATCAGAATTACACCAGATTTTTCACCAGAGACTATGAAAGCCAGAAGAGCCTGGACAGATGTTATACAGACACTAAGAGAACACAAACTGCAGCCCAGGCTACTATACCCAGCCAAACTCTCAATTATCATAGAGGGAGAAACCAAAGTATTCCACGACAAAACCAAATTCACGCATTATCTCTCCACGAATCCAGCCCTTCAAAGGATAATAACAGAAAAAAACCAATACAAGAACGGGAACAACGCCCTAGAAAAAACAAGAAGGTAATCCCTCAACAAACCTAAAAGAAGACAGCCACAAGAACAGAATGCCACCTTTAACAACTAAAATAACAGGAAGCAACAATTACTTTTCCTTAATATCTCTTAACATCAATGGTCTCAACTCGCCAATAAAAAGACATAGACTAACAAACTGGCTACACAAACAAGACCCAACATTTTGCTGCTTACAGGAAACTCATCTCAGAGAAAAAGATAGACACTACCTCAGAATGAAAGGCTGGAAAACAATTTTCCAAGCAAATGGTATGAAGAAACAAGCAGGAGTAGCCATCCTAATATCTGATAAGATTGACTTCCAACCCAAAGTCATCAAAAAAGACAAGGAGGGACACTTCATTCTCATCAAAGGTAAAATCCTCCAAGAGGAACTCTCAATTCTGAATATCTATGCTCCAAATACAAGAGCAGCCACATTCACTAAAGAAACTTTAGTAAAGCTCAAAGCACACATTGCGCCTCACACAATAATAGTGGGAGACTTCAACACACCACTTTCACCAATGGACAGATCATGGAAACAGAAACTAAACAGGGACACACTGAAACTAACAGAAGTGATGAAACAAATGGATCTGACAGATATCTACAGAACATTTTATCCTAAAACAAAAGGATATACCTTCTTCTCAGCACCTCATGGTACCTTCTCCAAAATTGACCACATAATAGGTCACAAATCAGGCCTCAACAGATTCAAAAATATTGAAATTGTCCCATGTATCCTATCAGATCACCATGCACTAAGGCTGATCTTCAATAACAAAATAAATAACATAAAGCCAACATTCACATGGAAACTGAACAACACTCTTCTCAATGATACCTTGATCAAGGAAGGAATAAAGAAAGAAATTAAAGACTTTTTAGAGTTTAATGAAAATTAAGCCACAACGTACCCAAACCTTTGGGACACAATGAAAGCATTTCTAAGAGGGAAACTCATAGCTATGAGTGCCTTCAAGAAAAAACGGGAGAGAGCACATACTAGCAGCTTGACAACACATCTAAAAGCTCTAGAAAAAAAGGAAGCAAATTCACCCAAGAGGAGTAGACGGCAGGAAATAATCAAACTCAGGGGTGAAATCAACCAAGTGGAAACAAGAAGAACTATTCAAAGAATTAACCAAACGAGGAGTTGGTTCTTTGAGAAAATCAACAAGATAGATAAACCCTTAGCTAGACTCACTAAAGGGCACAGGGACAAAATCCTAATTAACAAAATCAGAAATGAAAAGGGAGACATAACAACAGATCCTGAAGAAATCCAAAACACCATCAGATCCTTCTACAAAAGGCTATACTCAACAAAACTGGAAAACCTGGACGAAATGGACAAATTTCTGGACAGATACCAGGTACCAAAGTTGAATCAGGATCAAGTTGACCTTCTAAACAGTCCCATATCCCCTAAAGAAATAGAAGCAGTTATTAATAGTCTACCAGCCAAAAAAAGCCCAGGACCAGACGGGTTTAGTGCAGAGTTCTATCAGACCTTCAAAGAAGATCTAACTCCAGTTCTGCACAAACTTTTTCACAAGATAGAAGTAGAAGGTATTCTACCCAACTCATTTTATGAAGCCACTATTACTCTGATACCTAAACCACAGAAAGATCCAACAAAGATAGAGAACTTCAGACCAATTTCTCTTATGAACATCGATGCAAAAATTCTTAATAAAATTCTCGCTAACCGAATCCAAGAACACATTAAAGCAATCATCCACCCTGACCAAGTAGGTTTTATTCCAGAGATGCAGGGATGGTTTAATATACGAAAATCCATCAATGTAATCCATTATATAAACAAACTCAAAGACAAAAACCACATGATCATCTCGTTAGATGCAGAAAAAGCATTTGACAAGATCCAACACCCATTCATGATAAAAGTTCTGGAAAGATCAGGAATTCAAGGCCAATACCTAAACATGATAAAAGCAATCTACAGCAAACCAGTAGCCAACATCAAAGTAAATGGAGAGAAGCTGGAAGCAATCCCACTAAAATCAGGGACTAGACAAGGCTGCCCACTTTCTCCCTACCTTTTCAACATAGTACTTGAAGTATTAGCCAGAGCAATTCGACAACAAAAGGAGATCAAGGGGATACAAATTGGAAAAGAGGAAGTCAAAATATCACTTTTTGCAGATGATATGATAGTATATATAAGTGACCCTAAAAATTCCAACAGAGAACTCCTAAACCTGATAAACAGCTTCGGTGAAGTAGCTGGATATAAAATTAACTCAAACAAGTCAATGGCCTTTCTCTACACAAAGAATAAACAGGCTGAGAAAGAAATTAGGGAAACAACACCCTTCTCAATAGCCACAAATAATATAAAATATCTCGGCGTGACTCTAACGAAGGAAGTGAAAGATCTGTATGATAAAAACTTCAAGTCCCTGAAGAAAGAAATTAAAGAAGATCTCAGAAGATGGAAAGATCTCCCATGCTCATGGATTGGCAGGACCAACATTGTAAAAATGGCTATCTTGCCAAAAGCAATCTACAGATTCAATGCAATCCCCATTAAAATTCCAACTCAATTCTTCAACGAATTAGAAGGAGCAATTTGCAAATTCATCTGGAATAACAAAAAACCGAGGATAGCAAAAACTCTTCTCAAGGATAAAAGAACCTCTGGTGGAATCACCATGCCTGACCTAAAGCTTTACTACAGAGCAATTGTGATAAAAACTGCATGGTACTGGTATAGAGACAGACAAGTGGACCAATGGAATAGAATTGAAGACCCAGAAATGAACCCACACACCTATGGTCACTTGATCTTCGACAAGGGAGCCAAAACCATCCAGTGGAAGAAAGACAGCATTTTCAACAATTGGTGCTGGCACAACTGGTTGTTATCATGTAGAAGAATGCGAATCGATCCATACTTATCTCCTTGTACTAAGGTCAAATCTAAGTGGATCAAGGAACTTCACATAAAACCAGAGACACTGAAACTTATAGAGGAGAAAGTGGGGAAAAGCCTTGAAGATATGGGCACAGGGGAAAAATTCCTGAACAGAACAGCAATGGCTTGTGCTGTAAGATCGAGAATTGACAAATGGGACCTAATGAAACTCCAAAGTTTCTGCAAGGCAAAAGACACTGTCTATAAGACAAAAAGACCACCAACAGACTGGGAAAGGATCTTTACCTATCCTAAATCAGATAGGGGACTAATATCCAACATATATAAAGAACTCAAGAAGGTGGACCTCAGAAAATCAAATAACCCCCTTAAAAAATGGGGCTCAGAACTGAACAAAGAATTCTCACCTGAGGAATACCGAATGGCAGAGAAGCACCTGAAAAAATGTTCAACATCCTTAATCATCAGGGAAATGCAAATCAAAACAACCCTGAGATTCCACCTCACACCAGTGAGAATGGCTAAGATCAAAAATTCAGGTGACAGCAGATGCTGGCGAGGATGTGGAGAAAGAGGAACACTCCTCCATTGTTGGTGGGATTGCAGGCTTGTACAACCACTCTGGAAATCAGTCTGGCGGTTCCTCAGAAAATTGGACATAGTACTACCGGAGGATCCAGCAATACCACTCCTGGGCATATATCCAGAAGAAGCCCCAACTGGTAAGAAGGACACATGCTCCACTATGTTCATAGCAGCCTTATTTATAATAGCCAGAAACTGGAAAGAACCCAGATGCCCCTCAACAGAGGAATGGATACAGAAAATGTGGTACATCTACACAATGGAGTACTACTCAGCTATTAAAAAGAATGAATTTATGAAATTCCTAGCCAAATGGATGGACCTGGAGAGCATCATCCTGAGTGAGGTAACACAATCACAAAGGAACTCACACAATATGTACTCACTGATAAGTGGATACTAGCCCAAAACCTAGGATACCCACGATATAAGATACAATTTCCTAGACACATGAAACTCAAGAAAAATGAAGACTGAAGTGTGGACACTATGCCCCTCCTTAGAAGTGGGAACAAAACACCCATGGAAGGAGTTACAGAAACAAAGTATGGAGCTGAGATGAAAGGATGGACCATGTAGAGACTGCCATATCCAGGGATCCACCCCATAATCAGCTTCCAAATGCTGACACCATTGCATACACTAGCAAGATTTTACTGAAAGGACCCAGATGTAGCTGTCTCTTGTGAGACTATGCCGGGGCCTAGCAAACACAGAAGTGGATGCTCACAGTCAGCTAATGGATGGATCACAGGGCTCCCAATGGAGGAGCTAGAGAAAGTACCCAAGGAGCTAAAGGGATCTTCAACCCTATAGGTGGAACAACATTATGAACTAACCAGTACCCCTGAGCTCTTGACTCTAGCTGCATATGTATCAAAAGATGGCCTAGTCGGCCATCACTGGAAAGAGAGGCCCATTGGACACGCAGACTTTGTGTGCCCCGGTACAGGGGAACGCCAGGGCCAAAGGGGGGGAGTGGGTGGGTAGGGGAGTGGGGGTGGGTGGGTAAGGGGGACTTTTGGTATAGCATTGGAAATGTAAATGAGCTAAATACCTAATAAAAAATGGAAAAAAAAAAAAAAAGGAAAAAAAAAATAAATAAATTATCCAAAAAAAAAAAAAAAAAAAAAAGAAATGCTGGAAATGCACTTTGTTCAGACATTTCTAGCATGAACTCACATAACAACGGGTATTTCACTGATTTAGTGAGAAACTGTTCACAAGTAATCATCTTTGTGTTTAAGCATTGCGTGAACTCAAATCCAAGACAACCCAGAAGAACTTGTGTAGGCACTTGGACATCAAAGGTTATCTACTGTCAAGCATGGAACAAGAATAACAATAAAATTCCAATAAAATTCTATTTTAAATTTTTCTCTGTGTGATCATGTGACTTAAACAGTTATAAAGCCTGCAGTTTTAATTTACTCAATAATCATGAAAGTGCTACATTGTAAAATATGTCTATAAGAAAGCAGGGTGATACTGGCATAGAGACATCTTGTATCAATTCTCCAGAGCTCTGCCTGTCCTCACAATTTCTGTTGAAGACGAAGAAGATTAATTCCTCAGATTAAAATGTGTTGCATGGTGCATAATTGGCCAAAGGAGTTTTGTGACAGAAACATAATAAAAAGATCAGAAACCACAGGACAGAATAATAACAATACTCCTTCTAATTAAATGCTTCCTTAAAGCCTCATTTTAAACCAAAGCAATTTCAAAGACTCTGAGGTGGGCCCTCTAACCAGAGGAAAGGCAAAGTGACTGAATCTCACTCCTCTAGGGATTGCAGAAACGAATCTGCAGAATAGAAAGGGTATCCTTTGCAAGACCTTGGGGCCTCTCTTCCCAGTGATGGCCGACAAGGCCATCTTCTGCTACATATGCAGCTAGAGACACGAGCTCTGGAGATGCTGGTTAGTTCATATTTTTGTTCTACCTATAGGGTTGCAGACCCCTTCAGCTCCTTGGGTACTTTCTCTAGCTCCTCCATTGGAGGCCCTGTGTTCCATCCTATAGATGACTGTGAGCATCCACTTCTGCCCCTGTACAGGGGAACACCAGGGCCGAGAAGTGGGAGTGGGTGGGTTGGGGAGCAGGATGGGGGGAGGGTATAGGGAACTTTCGGGATAGCATTTGAAATAAAAATAAAGAACATATCTAATAAAAAAGAAAACAAGAAAGGAAGAAAGAAAGAAAGAAAGAAAGAAAGAAAGAAAGAAAGAAAGGAAGGAAGGAAGGAAGGAAGGAAGGAAGGAAGGAAGGAAGGAAGGAAGGAAGAAAGAAAGAAAGAAAAAAAGAAAGAAAGAAAGAAAGAAAGAAAGAAAGAAAGAAAGAAAGAAAGAAAGAAAGAGTATCCTTCACAATGCTGCCCTTACAACAGTGTCTTTCAGAGAGATTCTGGCCACAAAATCCATTTCTTTATAATGATCTTCCAAGCATCAGATACAAGGTTTTCTAGATTCCCGCTGTGTCCCTTGGACTCCTAATTAGTTGGCATGGACAGGCACAAAGGAAGGGGGAGCTACAATTGTTGCCTTCATTTTTTTTTTTTTAGAATCATACATCTAAGACACAGAGCAAGTACAACTTGCCCTGTCCAAAAATATAAAGATTGCCATTTGTAATATACATGCTTCCATAAAGAGGCTGAGTAAAATGGCTGGAGTTAAGTAGTTGTATCTTGTGTCCTCATCAACCACGAGCTGCTCATATTTAGCCAAAAGGACAGACTCAATGAATGGGATGAAGTCTAAAGGACAGATAGTGGGAAAGTGTTATGAGAAAGTAGCTGTAGGTTATGAGAACAAATCTAGATCAAGAAAGGAAAGTTTTGAAGGCCAAGTACTTGGTACTACAAAGGCCAATTGAATCTAAAGGCCATCAGCGAGTGAGCAAAAAACATGATAAAATGTCCTTAATTTTCCTAAACGTGAGAAGAGTAACCTCAGATTTTACTACAATCGCTAGGACTAGAAATTAGCTATCGGGATTGCAGGTGAATAAGAATAACTTGAATAACATCTTCACTGTTGTTGTTGTTGTTGTTGTTGTTGTTGTTGTTGCATACAATGGGCTTTGGGCACATATGAATTGTGAAGGTCTTGGGACTCTTGTGCTCAACTCCCATGATGAAGTGAGGACAGCAGAAAGGAGCAAAATCAATAATGATGATGGTGGTGTTGATGATGATGATTTTGATAATAATAATAATAAATGTTAATCCTATAAACTGTAGCTGAAAAAATATTGTTAAATGATTTTCAAGACAATAACATGACTTATCATTAATACAATTTAGATTCAACTATGTGTTTAAATATCTGACATAGGGCTAAAGAGATAGCTCAGTGGTTCAGAGCACTGACTGCTCTTCCAGAGGTCCTGAGTTCATTTCCCATTTCCAAGCAACCATATGGTGGCTCACAGCCATCTGTAACAGGACCTGATGTCCTCTTCTGGTGAGTGTGTGTGTGTGTGTGTGTGTGTGTGTAGACAGCAACTGTGTACTCACATAAATAAAATAAGTAAATAAATAATTCTTTTTAAATAAAAGAAATAGGAGCTAAGCCTGCAGGATCCTATTAACAAAAGAGGACTGCCAGGATCCGCATTCACATGAAGACCTTGTGAGCAAAGTGACCTGTGAGTTACATAGTGCTGGGAAGGAAACAGTTCTGAGAACATCCCGGCTAACTTTATGATTGGAACAAAGTTCTGGAGCAGCCCCCATTACACAGAGGAGGCTGTTTTCCAGAGATGTCAGGGTGGGTGCAGGAGTTGCTCCTTGAGAGGAGTTATTCAGTAAAAATAAGGGATTACTGTGAAGAGAGAGAAAAGAAGGGCCTAATTAATATCAATCTCTTAAAAAGTAGGAAATATATATATATATATATATATATATATATATATATATATATATATGCCAGAAGTGAGGTATGCTTCATTTCTGAGTCAACAGAGATATGGGTCCATGTTAAAGCTGAGTGAAAAAAAGAAAGCAATGGTCGGTTAGTAATGCCTGCTGTGGAATGGAGATTAGCATTTATCACTATACTATATAGTATATTTTTTAATGTAAACTTAGTGGGGTTGGGGGAAGGTGGTGAGAGCAGCAGGAAAAAGAGAGAGAGAGACAGAGAGACACACAGAGAGAGACAGAGATAGAGAGACAGAGAAACAGAGAGAGTTTAATTCTATGTCCTTTGGCCGAAGCAGAGAACACAAGCAGACAGCAGGAGAAATTATACTGGTGAAAATAACTGGGAAGGCATTCTTGCTCAAATGACAAAACTGATAGAATCACAGCTTTCCAGAGGGAGAGAGATGTGTTGAAACTGTTAAATATACTGAAAATATACTTGCGTCAGGCAGAAACTGCGTGCCAGTCTGTTGCTAGGGAGAATGGCTTCAGCAAAAGATCACCATCCTTAGTGGATGGCACTGTAGAAAACGCTAACTAAAATAAGATCCAGAAGTAACTGAGGCCACGGTGGGATAAGAAGAAAAAGCTTCAAATGATGGAAAAATCCCTCTGTGAGAAAAATCTCCTAAGCTGATCCCAAAGACATGAAACTATGGAGCTAATATTTAAGGCCATATGCCCTACTCACAAACTAGAATAATCCATTATTTTAGACCATTTTTCTATTGCTAAAACAAAGTGCCCCAGGCTAGAGGGTTTGAATTCATAGTTGAGAAGATCACTAAACATCTCATCCACAATTGTTTGACCCTGTTGAGGGCCGTCATCACCCATGGCCAGTCTACCCATGGCAGAAACATACGCAAGAGGGAGAAATCACACAGCAAAATAAGAAAGCAGAGTGATTAGGGGGCCGGGTTCGCTCATTTTATAGTGACTCGTTCTCTCGCAACCCATTAATTTCTTCTGAGGGTGACATCCTGCTGTGAGATCCCACCTCTGCAGGGTACTGAAGTCTCTCCGCTTTGTACAAAAGCAATTTCAATTAATAATATTGGTATTACATAAGAAAAGAAAAAGAAAAGAAAACCATCCGGGCCCGTTTTCCCATGAAAATGTTTTCTAGTTTTCTTCCCTGCTGCTATGAGAAGCACCATGACCAAAAGCATCATAAGGAAGAAAGGATTTGTTTCTGCTTTTAGTTACTTGAACAAGAACACTGAGGAAGGTTGTTCTCGTTGCTTTCTTGCTCACATTCAGCTACCTTCCCTATAAAGCTTAGACCCACCTGACTAGGGATTGTGTAACCCACAGTGCCCGCTTCTTGCTCCATCTAGCAAGAATATGTCTCATAAACATGCCCTCAGGCTGGTCTCATGGACGCAGTTGAGGTTCATCCTCCCATATGTGTTGATAACCAGAATTAGCTGTCAGAAGTCCACCCTTGTCAGCATAACACACAAACACATTTCTGTTAAACGGTACCATTCTTTTATTTCAAGGTCTCCCACTCAGTTTAAAAGTCTCATAGTCATTTTTAAAGCTCGACCCTTTGTAACTCTAAGGTCTCCTTAAAAGCTCAAGCCTTTCACCTGGGGCCACCTATAACATCCAAACCAGTTTATGTAGTTTCTTGATCAGAGAGGGATAGACCAGGGAATGATTGCAATCATATCAAAGTAAAACTGAAATTCAACAGCATCTATCAATGTCCAGCATCTGGGACTTAATCATGATATTCTGATTCCCAAATGCTTAGGCTGTGCCTCTTGACATTCTCTGCCACCAGAAGCACATACAGCTTGTCTTAAGGCTCAGGCTTGCCCCACACCTGCAATGTCCTGGGTGGGCATCCCACACTCCTGGCACCTCCAATATCTTGAGTCTCCAGCAACTGAGACTGCATCTTCACTCTTTGGGGTCACATGATACCAGGCCTCAAAGGTTCTCCATGACCCCTCAATCTTGTATCTTTCGTGCCTTTAAAACCAGGTAGGCAACTCTTACACCTTGCCAAGTTCTGCTGGTAGCTCGATATGTAGCTTTGGTCTCTGCCAGCCTCCATGTGCTGACTTTATGGGAATCTTTCCCTAAAAGGTTTCACCTCACTGATGCTGGTCTGTTACACCTTGGTAGTTCAACTGCAGTTAAAGAACATGCATAGCCCCAGTAAAGCTGAAAGGTTTCCCTTCCACAGTATCTTAATCAGAATTATCCTACAAATGGCCCTTACAGAGGTTTTGCTTCCCACCTAAAACTTTACAAACCAGGCCTCCATTATCTGAATTTCTCTCCATATTGTTATTTACCAAACTCCCCTAGAATAGCCCACTAAGCTCTGATGGCTTTTTCCATCCCAAAGTTCTAAATGCTTCTACAAGCTTCCAAACAAACAAACAAACAAATAACCATGTTCAGGTTCATGACAGCCGCAACCTACTCCACTTACTGCTGTAGTTTGTTTTATTTGTTTATTTCTTTGTTTGTTTGGATGGATGGTTGGGGTTTGGTTGCTTCATTTTGTTTTTCTGATATATATATATATATATATATATATATATTAAAAGCAACTTGGGGAAGAAAGGATTTAATTCAACTTACAGGTAACAGTCAGAATAATTATGGGGCATGACCAGGATCTAAAAGCCAAACCCCAGATACTGGTTCTGTGCCTTTCCTGTGTTCTATCTGACTGTACCATCAACAGGATCTGGATTCAAAAGAACTGAAGCAAAAGATGCATAGACTTCACTGCTTTTACATTTCAAGAGAAATCTGGGTAGAAACAATGGGGCGAGGTTGCTTCCTGAAATGTTCTCTGGCTCACATTCACCTGTCTTTCCTATTCAGCCCATGCCTACCTGTTCACAGGGAGCTGGACCCTTCAGCATCAATCAACAGTCAAGAAAGTCTCCCCGTAGAAATGCCAACAGGCCAATCCGATAGAGACAATTCTTCATGTAATGTTATTCTCTGCTCAGATGTGAAAAGTTGACAACCAAGACTAATCAAAGCTGCCATTTTCAGACATCATCTTCAGGGTCATGAGAGAAAGAGCAGTCTTAAATTAGGCAGATTTATAACTTGAAAACTGCTGAATAAGACATTTAGCAAAGTGTCAACAGTTTTGCAAACGTGACACATAAAGAGGTGAAATCTATGAATCTTTTGATTCAAATCCTTTGAATCTAGATTCTATTGACTGTTCCATCAGATCAGACATAGAAAAAGCATAGAGACAGTATCTGACCACTTCCATAATTATTCTGAAGCAATCATTCTTGGAATCCTACTACCCAGTTCAGAAGCCTCAATAGAGAATCACTAACAACCAATACCGCCTTGCCCACAAAGAACAGGAGCTATGTTGGTAGTGGCTCTGTATCCCAAGGCACAATGACTGATGACATAACAGAAAAAACTAGGCCTCCATCTCAACCCCCTGCAAATTGCAAATTCAGGAATAGAATAACAGCAATTGTTCTAGGCCACTGATTTTATGCTGTTACATTGCAATATATAGATGAGAGTAATAAAAATAAAGCAAGTGCATGTATGGCTACTAATAAAGAACTGGTGAGGAGACAAGGTCCTCGTTTAAAATTCAAGGTTTGTTAAAACTTGAGTATGGTGTTTGGTCTCTTCCTGTTCCACTTCTCTTCTGAAAATTGGAGACAATACTAGTTAACCTTAAAAGGCTGTTTTGAGCCGGGCATGGTGGTGCAGACCTTTAAGCCAAGCACTCGGGAGGCAGAGGCAGGTGGATTTCTGAGTTCGAGGCCAGCCTGGTCTACAAAGTGAGTTCCAGGACAGCCAGGGCTACACAGAGAAACCCTGTCTCGAAAAACCAAAAAAAAAAAAAATGCTGTTGTGGCTTGTAATAAGGACACATGCTCCACTATGTTCATAGCAGCCTTATTTATAATAGCCAGAAACTGGAAAGAACCCAAATGTCCCTCAACAGAGGAATGGATACAGAAAATGTGGTACATTTACACAATGGAGTACTGCTCAGCTATTGAAAACAATGAATTTATGAAATTCTTAGGCAAGTGAATGGAACCAGAAAATATCCTGAGTGAAGTAACCCAATCACAAAAGAACTCACATGATATGTACTCACTGATAAGTGGATATTCGCCCAGAAGCTCAGAATCCTTCTTAGAAGGGGGAACAAAATACCCATGGAAGGAGTTACAGAGACAAACTTCAGAACAGAGTCTGAAGGAACCATACAGAGACTGCTCCACTTGGGGATTCATCCCATAAACAACCACCAAACCCAGACACTATGGCAGATGCCAACAAGAGCCTGCTGACAAGAGCCTGATATAACTCTCCCAAGGGCCTTTGCCAGTGCCTGGCAAATACAGAAATAGGTGCTCACAATAATCCATTGGACAGAGCACAAGGTCCCCGATGAAGGAGCTAGAGAAAGTATGCAAGGAGCTGAAGGGGTCTGAAAGCCCCATAGGAGGAGCATCAATATGAACTAACCAGTTCTTGGAACTAAACCACCAATCAAAGAAAACACATGGTGGGACATGTGGCTCTAGCTGCATATGTAGCTGAGGATGGCCTAGTTGGTCATCAATGGGAGGAGAGGCCCTAGGTCCTGAGAAGGTTCTATGCCCCAGTATAGGGGAAGGCCAGGACTGGGATGGGAGTAGGTGGGTTGGGGAGCAGGGGAAGGGGGAGGGGATAGGGTTTTTTCGGAGGGGAAACTAGGAAAGGGAATAACATTTGAAATGTAAATAAAGAAAATATCTAATAAAAAAATTGCATCAAGTCACACAATAAAGACATCCTCATATCTTCAGTAGCATATTGTTGATGGTTAAATTAATACTATTAAAATATATATACCAAAATTCACTTAGTTCTCTACTGCTGAAACTGGTACTGTTTTTATATATCACCCATGGTTACTTTTTTTTAGGAGATTTGTGCTGATTATGCTAAAAATAAAACCATGGGGTCAGGGGATATAACACATAGAAAAAAAAGGCTGTTGTGGGAAAGACATGGATATTGTATACAGCATCTAAAGCAGTTGCTAAAACATAGGAAGGATGCAGAAATTATATAGCAGAGTTTATTAAGAGCCCTAGAAGATAGCTAAATGGAATACAAGTGAATGAGATTTATTTGAATGACTTCTTTTCCCAACTTCTTTTTAAATTGTGGTGTGAAAAAGGCTATTAACTCCAAGTTGCCTTGCCTCTGAAATCATGAATGCTTTTAACTGGAAGAGACCACTTAAAGGCATCGTACTTTTGAAATATTGGTTTGAAACATAAATATGATGTCAGCCCAAACTGGGAGGAATTAAGTTAATAAGTTACTTCTCTACTAGAGCAGAAATTACCAACTCTTTAAAAAAAAAAAGGTCCTTTAAAAGAGAGAGAGAGAGATGAGTCTTTGAAATGATAGCTGACAGAGATCAATAGAATTGCATTCAAAGAGAATAAAAAGTTAGCACCTCCACTTTTTTAAAGGAAAATGTGCTAATCTCTTATTCTAAAAGTTATTATTTCTTTTACATGTAAAAAAGGTCCCTTTAATGTGACTTTAAGCCTACATAAAGACTTTTCTGACTTCTGTTAATCTTTTAAACCTTACTGCACAGTTTGATTACCACAGATGTTTTAAAGCAACGTTTCGTGTGCAAAAGGCTATGTCAAAGAAAGAACGAAAGAACGGAAGGAAGGTAGGAAGGAAGGAAGGAAGGAAGGAAGGAAGGAAGGAAGGAAGGAAGGAAGGAAGGAAGGAAGGATAAGGCAGCCACCATTTTCTGAGAAAATTTTATACAAATCTAGTGCAATATTGAAAAGCTATAGCATGGCTAGCCTCTGAGAGGCTCTACCTAGCAGCTGACTGAGACAGATGCAGATACAGCCAAGCATTAAATGGAGGTCAGGGACCCCTATGGAAGAGTGAGACGAAGGATTGAAGGAGGTGAAAAGAATGGCAACCCCACAGGAAGACCAACAGTGTCAACTAGCCCAGATCACTAGAAGTATCCAGAGACTAAGCCATCAACCAAAGATCCAAGCACCACCACCACCCCCAGAGCATATGTAGCAGAGGGCTGCCTTGTCTGGCCTCAGTGGGATAGGATATACCTAATCCTATAGAAACTTGATGCCCCTACCCCAGAAGGGGGTTGATACCCAGGGAGCCATTCTGTCAGAGAAGGAGAGAGGGGAAGAACTCTGCAGTGCTGAATGGGGGCAGCATTTGAAATGTAGGTAAAAGAATAAATTAATTTTAAAAATTGAAAAAAGAAAAGAAAAGAAAAGCTATATTAATTCCAAGTAGTTGCTATTTCAAACATAACCCAGTCAGTTCTTAATATAAATGGTATCCTATGCCTCTGATGGCTGTTTTAAACCCTTGTTGTTGTACAAAGGATATCACTTTTGCCACAGGAGTGCGTGTTTGAGGGTACATGCGCAGATAATGGGGTGACAGTTGATAGTTGAATCTGACAAGGGTCTGCTCAGGCACCTGACCACAATTCTGCCTTGCAAAGCACAGAGTGAGTGGAATGAGGGAGACACAGGTATTCCGGCATTCTGAAGCATGGAGCACTCTAGTTTCAGCATTGGAGCTTTGTCTACTTTCAAACACTAGAATTTGAAGTCATCTGACTATGCTCATAGTCAGGCAGAAAGCATGCCGTATCAATGGGTCGTAAGCTCAATGCCCTGTGTATATATGGGATAACCAAGAGAAGGGAAATTTAGACCTTCCCCAGGTGTGTTAGCTTTTACCAAGTGTTTAAAAGCTACTTGAAACTCATTAACTGGTTATTTGTTCTGTATTCTTATTATGTAATCTCCTAGTTTTTCTTCACTATTTCCTTCTGGAACATGAATGAGTCTATCTCAACTGAGAAGAACTCGCCTTTTATTGAGTGGCATGCAACAGACCCCTGCTCAGGAGGCAACTGCAATGTTACAGTCACAGGTGACCCTATGAATAAAATATATGGATTTCTCCTCTGCTACTGCATGTAAAGAATGTCAGGGCATGAATTTCATCTGAGATCAGAGTATCCGAAGGAGCCCCAAGAGTCTAGATTCGGTGTTTATCAGCTACATGACCTGAAGCAGGTGCTACAATATCCCTCAACAGCAAGACCCAAACCAAGTGCAACATCTTTCCTGTTGCTGTGTTAGAAGGCCCGCATGAGAGCAGCTTACTGGAGACTGTGAGATTATTCTGACTCACAGTCAGATGCAGTCCTCTGTGGTAGAGAAGTTAAGGCTGCAGGAACTTGAAGCACTGAGTCACCTTGCATCCACGGTTGAGAAGAAGACAACAATGAATGTGTGAGCTCAGATCACTTTTCCCTATTTAAAAAACATTAAAAATTAAATACTTTTCAAGATATTAGATATTATTATGACATTTTCAAACAAAACATGTTGTAGGAGAGTCCACTCACCCCTCATTTCCTTTTCATATTGTCCTAAGTTCAAAACCTGGGAGTGGGACCACACATTAATAGGCATATCTTCCCATTAATTAATTAATCAAGATACAACCCCACAAACACTCCCAGAAGCTAAGCTAACCTAGATAATCCTTTACGGTTGTTTTCTGGGTAGTCTAGATCCTTTCAGGTTGACAGTTACCACTAACCATCATGTTTCTACTGGCTATCTGACAGAGTTCTGAAAATTAATTCTTAATATAATAATAGCTCTAAACATTAAATTGAAACAAAATGGGACCTTTTGCTTAATGTTCTTTCAAATGCATAGCACTTAAACCCCTGAAAACAACCCTAACTCATGAGATTATCATGTACCTGATGAACTAATATCTATACACAAAATAGAAGTATAGAATACTCATTGGATTTTGAGAACTTTAAAAAAATAATAAGAAGAAAGAGGATGCAAAAGCTCCCTTGTGACCTTATTCGCAGCCATTCCTGCCAACCTACTGCACCAGGACCAACTCTAGCTAGAATATCATCTCCTAACCGCATTCCTGCCTGAGAGGTTTCCCTTGCCTTAGGATGTCAGACATTAATGATTGAAAAGTTCCTGTAGATGTCATTTTTGAAAGTCTGGTCCTTAACAGATGTTTCTGAAAATTGTAGGTACCTATACCTTATTAGAGGAAGTAGGTATTTGGGAATGGTTTCTATTTTGAAGAGTTTTGAAGGGTTTTCTATTGCTGTGACCAAACACCATGACCAAAGCAACTTATAAAAGAAAGAATTTAGTTGAACTTATGGTTTCAGTGGATTAGAGTCCAGAATGGCTAAAGGACAGTGTCAGGAACAGCTGAGAGCCTACATCTTGATCCACATGAAAGAGGCAAAGAGAACACAATGGGAATGAGAGGTATCTTCTAAAACCTTAAATCCCACCTCCAGTGACACAGCTCCTCCCACAAGACCACATCTCCTAGTCCTTCCCAAAGAGTCCTATCAGCCAGGGACCAATTACTCAAACATATGAGCAATTAGGGGACATTCTTATTCAGACCACAAAGTGTCGCTTGTCCCAATCGCCTAGCTTCCTCTCTTTGCATCCTAGCTGTAATAAAATGGGCTACTTCTCTCTACCACACACTTTTGCCACTGGAAGGTTTTATTCCCAACCCAAGCCCACAGCCATCAAGCAAGCTAATGACTGACTCTCCAAAACTATGAGTAAGAATTAAGTGTGTGTGTGTGTGTGTGTGTGTGTGTGTGTGTGTGTGTGTGTGTGTGTGTTTGGTGTGTGTATGTATGTATGTATGTATGTATGTATGTATGTATGTATCTTCCATTGCTTTATTCACAGATTTTTTTCACAGAGATTTAAAAAAATATATTGTATGTATGTCTGTATGTATCTTCCATTGCTTTATTCACAGATTTTTTTCACAGAGATTTTAAAAAATATATATCTTATAAACTAGGATCCTAAGAAACAACCAGAGATACTCAACCTGAGAATCTCATATCTCTAACACAGAGAGATCATTATTCCCAGCCAAACACATTCCATGGTTGTAGTTCTCCAGTGTTCTGAAAGGAGACAATGGAAATGTTTTCATACCACTCAAGGAAGAAGAGACTGAGAAATGAAGTGCTTATAGAATTATGCAATCACAGTGAATATTATATCCAATGAATTCCTCATCAAAATAGGGAGAGTTCAAGAGCTTCCAGTAAGCAGCCGATGACTTTGGGGACCAGATGAGAACTTCGCTGCTCTCTGTAACATTATTATTAAGGGACATATCATTCTGTATTCCATTTAAATCATGTACAATTGGGAAAAAGTTGGAGAGACAATGACAACTTATTTTCTAAAAAGGTTTTTCCATCTTTTCGCATAGCACCTGTACAGGTTTTATTATATTGGAATCATGAAGTGGATGAGGCATGAAACAAATGACTTACACTTCTGGTTTAAACATTAGCTCTGAACCTAATGTTTAAGCCAATGGCTAATTGGTTTAAACATCAAACCATTTAACTAATGTTAAATGAACTCTGGGCATTCAATGTTTCTCTACGTTTGCAGAATGGAGGGGTTGAAAAGTGGAATCTCTGGGGGCATCTTCCAACTGCAATGTTACATGACTCTGCTACTGTGACAGCAGGGATTGCAGTTTTCTTTTAGGTAGAGAAGGAGGACAACCTATCTAACTCTACAATACACTACTACATTATCTAAAGGTAGTACCATATCACCTTGACCTCCTGCCTCAGATGTTCTGCCTGGTTCCAGGAGATTCTACAGAGACTGCCCAATAATGAGAAGTAAGACTGAGTTAGTGGAAAACATAGTGGGGGAGCTTTCTGAATTTTCCTGTGAGAAATTCAAAATTAAGAGTGGGGAACATATACACAGTCCATTCATTAGCTCGATGGCTGAGCCTTTCACTGGGACATGGAGTAAGTTAGTTCAATATAGAAGGGATTGTGAGATGTAATCCACTAGAAGAAAGCATACAATACTCAGGACACAAAGACTAGAGTATACAGAGGTTAGGGACCACATTTGGGGTGGAAATTGAGTTGGAGATCTCGTTGTGTGCCATCTCTGATACAGGAGCCTAAGGAAAATCACTTAGCTCCTTGAGTCCCCATCATCTTCGTCTTCAAAACTGAAAATGTCATAGGATTCCTATGAAGTTGAAACGACTTGAAGCTTGTGGCCCAGGGTGATCACAGTTAACTTTCCCTAAGCATTAACTAGATACTTAAGCATTAACAGATACAATGCTGTTGTGGGACCCTTTCCTGTGATATACTAAACTAAAAGTTCAGATAGAAAAAGATGCTAAGCCTTAACCAACCTGCAGGCTTGAGATAGCCAGGCATCATCTAGGACTATCTTTTTGCCCTGATCCTTTGGAAAGAGAAAAGCATGTGGCATAATGACACTTCTAGGGAACATTTCTATTTTGTCTATTTGTAACACAACAGAATGTTTATTGTCAACTATCTGTCAAGGATGACAATTTTTTTTCAAGGCCTGTTTTTAATTGGATATTTTATTTATTTACATTTCAAATGTTATCTCCTTTTCCAGTTTCTCCTCATCAAACCTCTACCCCCATCTCCATTCCCCCTGCTTCTATGAGGGTGCGCCCCCACCCACCTACCCTCCCGCCTCACCTCCCTAGCATTCACCTACAGGGAGGCATCGAGCCTTCACAGGTCCAAGTGCCTCCCCTCCCTTTGATGCCAAATAAGGCCATCCTCTGCTACATATGTGGCTGGAGTCATGGGTACCTCCATGTATATTCTTTGGTTGGTGGTTTAGTCCCTGGGAACTCTGGAGGGGTCTTGTTAGTTGATATTATTGTTATTCCTATGGGTTTTCAAACCCTTTCAGCTCTTTCAGTCCTTTCTCTAACTCCTCCATTAGGGTCCCCATGCTCAGTAGGATGTTTGGCTGCTAGCATCTGCCTCTGTATCGGTCAGGCTCTGTCAGAACCTCTTAGGAGTCAGCTATATCAGGCTCCTGTCAATATGCACTTCTTGGCATCAGCAATAGTCTCTGGGTTTGATGGCTGCATATGGGATGGATCCCCATGTGGGGCAGTCTCTTGATGGCCTTTCCTTCAGTCTCTGCTCCACTCTTTGCCCCTGTATTTCCTTTAGACAGGAGAATTCTGGGTTAAAATTTGGGAGATGAGTGGATGGCCCCATCCCTCATCCAGTGGCTATTCCTAGCCTCTGGTATGATCTCTACAGGTTCTCCCTCCCCTTTGTTGGGTATTTCAGCTAATGTCAAAGGATGACATCTTTAAGAGGCTTGTTTTACTTATTCATTCGTTCATTCATTTTTATGTCTAGCATGCCTTTGAAACATCACGATAACAAGTAAGTTATAAACCACTGAAATACGTTATAAATTATGTTCTCCTCCTCCACATTAAGAACCAAGTTTTAACAAAACATTTACAACAGTCACTCAACAAGTATTTATTGAAGGATTTCTACATGCAAATTACCACTCCACACAGCTGGGGACTACCATTCATAACAGTTCTTTGTGTATTTAAAAATAACTAGAAGAGTATAATGGTTCACAGAGAGAATAAGTGTTTAAATAGATGGAAATGATTTCAGCATTAGCATCAGGACCTTGGTTTCAACACAGGTGTAGAACCATCTTGCTTTCCCCTAGAAATGCACAGTTGCTATGTGTCAGTTTTTAAGTGACACCATTAAAACACTTGGTGGTATAGAATGTAAGTGTGTAGATGGCCACGTCACTAAATCTGTCTAGCTCCTACCCTCATTGTGCTCACCATCTGCTGAGTGGTTAGATTTTAATATTATTGATAAATGTAGTGAGTTGTGCAGCACTTGTAAAGTTTTTGGAAGCAGTGGTAAGCACAACAAAGAGAACTGGAATAAAGGTAAGGGCGAATGGTGATGGGCGGTTGCTGTCCCCTCCCGTTAGGAAGTCAGAGAAGGTCTGTCTGATGAGATGAGATTTTAATGGAGAGGTTAACAGTGAGGAAAAGAGCAAACCAGACAAGCAAAAGACAAGCATTTCTACCAAGGGGACTAGCGAATCCAAAGCTGAGTTCAAGAACCATGTTTCAGAGTGCAGCCAGGGATGTTCAATGAACAGCCAGATCAAACAGGGTAGATGATGGAGAGGTGGGTGATTTTCAAAAAATGTAATATCCTCTAAGGGCAGATAGCAGCCAGCCAGAAGAGATGCTATCTCTATGAACATCCAGGAAGTTCTATCTGTACATGTCTGTCAGGTATCAGCTGAGATAGGAAATAAGATCAAGGGACTAGGGGAGGGTAGATCATGTGAGGCCAGGATGCTATCTCACCGTAATTATTGGACATAGGTCCAACAGCCAACATTATTCACGAAGGATAAGGCGTTTTCTTTCCTTTTCTGTAGAAAATATATTCATTCGGTAATTCAACTCAATTTTCAAAGTGATTTTAAAGTGATTCTAAGACAAGGCTCTAAGACAATGACTAAACCAATTCTCACTCCCACCAACACAAAAAGGCATCTTTTCTCCATTCTCCCCAATACTTACTTTCTCTGATAATGAGTCCATCCTAACAGATGTTCAGTGATAACCCACTGTGATTTTTATTTGTCATTTACTTATGGTAAGCCCCAACAGATTGTAAATGTTCATGCGCATGTACACATACATGTGCCAGAAGTTAAGCACTTCCCGCCACTGGGTGACCTCATATCAGTTGATATTTACCTTTTCGTGTAGATACCAACTGTTATGGGCTCAAACAAAGCTGCATAAATTATATAGAGCTTTATATGTTAAGGAAGCAACAAGAAAGCTTCCCAAAACCTCAAGACCTAGGCTGGAGTGATTTCTCAGTGGTTAAAACCTCATAGTGCTGTTGAATAGGACACTGGTTTGGTTCCCCACACTTATGCTGGGTGGCTTACCATCATCTCTTTCTCATGATAATTAGTGAGATGTGAAAAGTGTCTAGCACTGTCCTGGTACATAGTCAATTATTGTCATCTCAGAGCTAATATTATAGATGTTAGGAGGAAGAATAGAGTGATAGGGGAAATATCTTATTCTTTATAATCTTTAAAGCCAGATAAGTAATTTATAGTCAAGAGAACCATAGACTGGAATTGTCCCTGAATTATGGAAGGAAGGAAAATGATTAAATGCTGTTAGCATCGTAACTTCAGAGAACCAACTGGAGGCCACTGGTTATTGCCTTCTTTCTTGAGCATAGCACCTGTGAGGGTGAGGCAAATACTTCCTGGGCATCTCTGACTCAAGGTAGCAATTAGCGAAAGTACCAAGATGTGTGTGATACTTACTCAAATGCAGGTTCCAGTCACTGGAAGTAAATAGCTGTTCCATTCATTCTGTATTAGACCAGAAACTCATTTAAACCACTGAAGACCTAGGACATAGAGTCCATCAATTATTTGTTCACTCCCAATTACACAGTTAAATGTCAGCTTAACTCAGTGCTTGGATGAACTCAAATGGATGGGTGGTGTTTCCTACGGATTAGGAAGGTGTGAGGGAGTTGAGTGGATTTCTAAAGGCTTAATAATAAGAATAAGCCTCTGTTTTAAAAAGAGGTTGCCCTGCTGCCAATGGGCATATCCTTCCCATCCTGCCTTTCCCTTGGTGAGAGGATTTTTCTCTATCTCCTTCCTCCACCTGAAGTTGTTCGGCTTATGATTTGGATTTTTATAACGAGCTGACCTTTTTCCCTAAATAGGTCATTTTATTGCATAGCCAGTAAACTGGATGTTCCGGAGATTTTTTTCTATTTTTTTTTGCCCGAGGAAGTTAGATGTATTTATATCTGGATGTGTCCATATGTCAAACAAATATCTCAATCTGTATCTGAAAGCTGTTGAGGGTGCAGAAGTCTGTGAAATTCCCTGCTTCATAAAGTCAAATGAAGAACAATGGTCTTGACATGTCACTGGATATTTTCAAAAGATCAAAAGTGAAATGTTAAAGCTGGGGTTTTGTCTTATAAAATAAAATCAGAAATAAAACATCAGCCCGAGTTTTTCATCAACTTGCTTATATTCCAGTAATTTGTCTATATTTCACATACATATATAAATACTTTCTACTTAAGCTCTGTAAAGAAAAACTATTGTATTTGTAAGAATATTGTATTTTTAATAGCTTAAAACAACTATATTTTCTGGTCAAAATGACAACTATAAGCTAGATAAACAAAATATAACATTTTTCCTTTGCAAACTTTTACAATATGCAATTACATTATTCAGCTCTTCTGGAGAGTGCTTAGTGCTGAACATGAAGGGTCCCAACCATTAAATGCATAAATTATCATAAATTTCAATATTGAAAATAGAGCATAAGTAATTATTATTGTATATCAAGTCCAACACCAACCAGTGCTGTGATTTGATTGAGGACATGATCATATTGTGAGACAGGAATCATAAGACAACTCGATCTTGCAAGAGTGCCACAATTCTAGAGGCAAAGAAATAATACTTCGTGATAATAATGACAGTTATGCATAATTATTTTAATAAAAACCACCTGGAGATATAGATCTGATGATGTGCAGCCTTGCCACTTAACAAGGATATGTTCTGACAGGCTTAATGAGACAATTTTGTCATTGTATGAAAGTTAGCATGTGATTAATACAAGCTAAGATGGCTGAGTGTTACTAAGCCAGGCATTCTTATGGGAGCAGCATCATCTATGCGTTTTGTCACTGGCTGAAACAGCCTTCTGTTCGAGTATTTACAGTTAGTGTGATACATAGCTGTAGACAAAGAAAAGTAGGTTATTTCCCTCACAGGTTTGGAGACTCAAAGCTGGAATGTATTGTGCTGGCCCTGGGAACCCTTTGACACCACTATGTCACATTGAGGAGAAAAATATTAGGTGAAGACATAATGTGTCTAATAAAACTAATAATAAACATAATAAAACTAATAATAAACAACAATGAATAACTTGCACTAGTTTCTGCTGGCTATGACTGGTTGCTAAAATGTTCAGAGGTTTACAATATAAAGGTATTGCCTTGGGGAGACCAGAAGTCTGGTCTGAACTGCATTTTGCTGGGCTGATGCAAACTCAACGGTTGAGCTGCATCATCTCTAGAAGATATAAACAGATCCGTGCTACTGCTTTGTCTGTTGTCTAGACTGTGTCTGCATGGCTTAGCTCATGGCTGCTTCCTCTGTCTTCAAAGCCGGCTACATATCATCTGTCACATTTCTCCCTGCGACCTCTGTCCACGTTGTCATTCTCCTCTGGTTTTGTCTTGTGCTCTTGCCCTGACCATTGTAAATCCACTATATAATGCAGAATAGTTTTTTTTTCCACATACAGATCAAATCCCAGTCGAGTCTGCCATGTCAAGTAATATTCAAGAATTTCACAAATGAGGTTTGGGCCATTAGTTAGGTTGCCAAACATTGGAGCCTTTAAGAAAAGAGAAAGAACTTTTTTCCACTTCAGATTCAAGATTTTGCAAAGATGGCCCAGACTTCCTCTTCACCTGCCTTCCCTACCAATCTTCTGAGTCCATCCTTTCTAGCAATAGTGTTCCACTTTCCTACCTCTGATTATGAAACTTCACTTTTCAGAATACTCTCTCTCTTTTAAGAGCAATCTCAATGAATGTGTTCCCAGTCAGTGAATTTCATGAATGTTGGGATTGGTTAGCTTCCCTGGCTCTGCGATGATGATGATGATGATGATGATGATGATGATGATGATGATGATAATAATAATAATAATAATAATAAACAAAAAACCTGTTTTATCTAGGGATTTTATTGCTGTGAAGAGACACCATATTTAATTAGGGCTGACTTTCGGTTTCAGAGGTTTGGCCCATCATTGCCATGGTGGGAAAGATGGCAGCAAACATGCAGACATGGTACTGCAGAAAGAGTTAAGAGTTCTACATCTTGATCCACAGGCAGCAAAAGGAGACAGTGTATCAAACTGGACATAGCTTGAGTGTAGGAGACCATAAAGCCCACTCTGACACACTTCCTCCAACAAGGCCAGGTCTCCTAATAGGTCCACTCTTTATGAGCCAGGCATTCAAACACTTGAGTCTATAGAGACCATAGCTATTTAAAGTAGCACAACTTAATAAAGAAAGGGTTTATTTAGAATCTAGATATCAGACCTTCGCTGAGGGAAGACAGAGAAGGAGCTTAAGCAGAAACTGTAAATGAATGTTGCTTTTGGCTATCCCTGGCTTTCTCGGCTACTTTTGTTTGTTTGCTTGCTTCTTTCTTCCTTCCTTCCTTTCTTTCTTTCTTTCTTTCTTTCTTTCTTTCTTTCTTTCTTTCTTTCTTTCTTTCTTTCTTCTTCCTCTTTCTCTTTCTTTCTTTCTTCCTTTCTCTTTCCTTCCTTCTTTCTTTCTTTCTTTCTTTTTCTTTCTTTCCTTTCTTTCTTTCTTTCTTTCTTTCTTTCTTCTTCCTCTTTCTCTTTCTTTCTTTCTTCCTTCCTTTCTCTTTCCTTCTTTCTTTCTTTCTTTCTTTCTTTCTTTCTTTCTTTCTTTCTTTTTCTTTCTTTCCTTCCTTTCTTTCTTTCTTTCTTTCTTTCTTTCTTTCTGTCTTTTAAAAGTCTTTAAATTTTATCAGTGACTTAAAATTAGATTCAAATTTACATAATTTTGTTTAGCCCTTTACAGTTTGTGGTTTTAGTTATGCAAACAGGATTTTTTAAACAAACAGATGTTTACAACACATGTTAAATGACCAAACCATTGAGCCTGTGTTACTTTCTATGAGTTCTGTAGTCCTTGGTCTACCAGTCTCCATCTCTTTTGTTCCTATTTATTTATTTATTCATTCATTCATTTTGCATCTCAATATCAGGCCCCTTCTTTTCCCAGTACCCCCTCACACAGAACCTCTCCCATTCCTCCTTTGTCTTCTCTTCTGAGAAAATGCATCCCCTCTGGGTATGATGCCAGACACCACCCCTTCTACCCAGCACCCTGCCACCCCACCCACCCACCCACAGCACATCAAGTCACTGCAAGACTAGGCATATACTCTCCTACTGAGGCCAGACAAGGTGGCCCAGTTAGAAGAACAGCATCCACAGTCAAGCAAGCAAAAGATTCAGGGACAGCTCAGGCTCCAGTTGTTGGGGGACCTGCATGAAGACCAAGCTGCACATCTGCTGCATATGTGCAGGGGGGCTAGGTCCACCCCATGCTTACTCTTTTGTTGGTGGTTCAGTCTCTGGGAGCCCCCAAGGGATCAGATTGTTGACACTGTCTTCCTGTGGAGTCCTTGTCCTCTTCAGGTACCTCAATCCTTCCTTCAATTCTTCCATAAGACTCCCAAAGCTCCATCTAATGTTTGGCTTTGAGTCTTCGTACCTCTTTCCATTGGTTGATAGGTAGAGCCTCTCAGAGGACAGTTATGCTAGGCTCTTGTCTGCAAGCATAACAGAGTATCATTAACAGTTTCAGGAACTGGTTCTTGCCTATGGGATGGATCTCAATTTGGATCAGTCATTGGTTGGTCATTCCCTCGGTCTCTATTCTATCTTGTAGGCAGGACATATTTTGAGTTGAAGGTTTTGTGGGAGGGTTGGTGTCCTTATCCCTCCACTGGGAGTCCTGCCTGGCTACAGGAAGTGGTCACTACAGGATCCATATCTTCCACTTCTAGGAGTTTCAACTAGAGTTTTCCTCATAGACACTGTGAGGGCTCCCCTCATCCCAAGTCTCTGGCACATCCTAGAGGTTGCCCCCTACTGCCAATTTCTGTTCTCTCTTCCCTGCTCTCCATATATCTGATCCCTACCCAGTCCCAGTCCCCTCCCCAAACTCTTTCCCACTCAGTTCCCACCCTCCACCAACCTCCAATATGTATTTTATTTCCCCTTCTGAGAACGATTGAACCATCTTCCCATGGGCCCTCCTTGTTATTTGGCATGTATCAGTAGATTATAGTGTGGTTATCCTGTACTTTAAGTCTAATATCCACTTAAAAGTGAGTACTTACCATATGTCCTTTTGGGTTTGGATTACCACATTCAGGAACATATTCCCCAGTTCCATCCATTTACTTGCAAAATTCATGCTGCTCTTGTTTTTAATAGCTAAGTAGTAGTCCACTGTGTAAATGAACCACATTTTCTTTATCTATTCTTCAGTTGATGGTCTGTTAGGTTATTTCCAGTTTCTGGCTTATATGAACAATGCAGCTATAAGCATAGTTGGGCAAGTGTCCTTGTGGGATGGTGGAGCATCTTTTGGATATATGTTCAGGAGTGGTATAACTGGATCTTCCCCTAGAATTATTCACATATTTCTGAGAAACTTTCCAATTGATTTCCAAAGTGGTTGTACAAGTTTGCACTCCCACCAGGTCTGTAAGAGTGTTCCCTTGCTCTACATCCTCACCAATATGTGCTGTCCCTTGAGTTTTTCATCTTAGCCATTCTGATGGGTATAAGGTGGAATCTCAGAACATTTCCCTGATAACTAAGGAGATTGAACACTTCTTTAACAACCCAAATAACCCAATTTTAAAAATGGGGTGCAGAGCTAATCAGCTACCTTCTTATAGAGTATGGGTCAAACTGCCAGGCATGGTTCCACACATGATGAGATGGGCTTTTCTACTTTCATCATCAATCAGTTCCTTGGGAGCATGGCCACAGGTCAATCTCACTTGAGCAATCTTCACTGAGACAAAAGACTCTAGATTGTTTCAAGGTAATATCTGAAACAAACAAGGTCCATGTCCTACTTCTGACATTGCAATGACATTGTCATCTACAAATGTGGTGTACACATTCAACACTAACCTGGGACATATGTGGTCTTCAAGCCTCATGTCAGATATGCCTGCTTGGTTTCAGATGATAAAACCTCCAATCCCACACAGTTAGGCAAAGAATTTGAGAGATTATTAACTCAAGAGGTTCAATGGTAAAGGACAAAACAAGACAGGCAAAGCATCCAAAACAGCTTCAGTCAGAAACTTGAAGGGTCTCACTATTGTCTTACTTTCTTGAGAACATCTACCAAAGTGCACTGGCTAGTTTTGTGTCAACTAGGCTGGAGTTATCACAGAGAAAGGAGCTTCAGTTGGGGAAATGCCTGCACAAGATCCAGCTGTAGGGCATTTTCTCAATTAGTGATCAAGGGGGAAGGGCCCCTTGTGGATGCGACCATTCCTGAGCTGGTAGTCTTGGGTTCTATAAGAAAGCAAGCTGAGCAAGCCAGGGGAGGAAAGCCAATAAAGAACATCCCTCCATGGCCTCTGCATCAGCTCCTGCTTCCTAACCTACCTGAGTTCCAGTCCTGACATCCTTTGGTGATTAACAGCAATGTGGAAATGTTAGCTGAATAAACCCTTTCCTCCCCAACTTGTTTCTTGGTCATGATGTTTGTGCAGGAATAGGAACCCTGACTAAGACACAAGGTCTCTCAGACAGGCTCTTTACCAGAAGTGGATGTAGCCAGAGATCATTCCAAGGTTGCAATTTTACAGATTTTAATGAACTAAAAAGCTGGAACTTGACAAAAATTCAGAAGAAAAAACTTTGGACTAGACATATCCATTGGGACTCCCATCAATCCACTGATCTCTACATTGTGTCTAGCTGTGGTTTTAAGTGACGGCCTCAATTTTCTATAAAGAGAAGCATATTTGATGAGTCTCACACGCGCTATTGTCTCACCAGCAAGAACACACACGTGGGAAACGGGATCCTTCTGCAGCAACTTTATTACACCAGTTTCAACATGAAGAGGAAGACCCCAAGCACCAAAAAGGTGTTGCTTATATACACCTTATTGTGGCATGTCCATACCTGATTGGCTGCTCTCCCAGAGCCTCACCACCACGCCCCGGGATGGGCAGTGACTTGGCACGAATTTACTCTTGCACCTGCGCACATTACTTGTTTACCAGTTAGGCACAGCGGAGGCTCATGATGGCAATTGCTCACGCGTCTCCACAGATGAGGGATGGCAATTATATTTAACTATGGGTATAAGGTTAAGATTTATAATGTAGTAAGAAATTGTGCTGGTCTAACAAATTGGTAGTAGTAAATTATTTCCTGAAATCTGTGACCTCACTGGCTTCTGGAATTTGGCTGGGTTTCTAGTACAAGTCATGATTTCCTTCCTTCTGAGTGGCCCTTGAATTCAATTAGACAGCTGTTGGTTACCAATGACCTCTAAGTGCCACTTCTTCTACCTTTATGCATTACAGCTCTTTTATCTCGGGCTCAGAGATCAACATGGAAGAGAGGACAGAAAGATGACAGCCAGAATACCAGAAAGTCGGCTGTGAGATTGTCTCTTTTAGAAATGCATGCATAGATAAAACCAGAACAATAGCCATTTTGTTGGGATGATAGCATGGAAGGGGAAATTTTAGAGGTCCCACCCTTGACAAACACACACACACACACACACACACACACACACACACGCAACTATTAACTAATGGGAGGAGAATTAGCCTCTCTCAGGTGTGAGACCCTAAATCTCCCTATGATGAAAAACAGTCAACCTTGAAACCACAGACACATAAACAACAAAAACAGATTCAGCATGTTCTATTTTATATATACACAAGTGTGTGTGTGTGTGTGTGTGTGTGTGTGTGTGTAACAAATATAATCAATGAAAAAGAAGTTACCAATATCAATTTGAAAGCAGGGGGATGGAAGGGTTTGAGGGAGGGTAACTGAAAAGGATTAGAGGGAGGAAAAAGAGGGGTGACATGATAAAAACCTATTTCAAATAAAATCATTAAGAAACAAAAGAACTTTAGCCTAGCTGACTTCACATGTTCAAACCTTAGATCAGTCATCATGGCCAGATAATGATATATGGAAGTTAGAGATGAGAAGTGGGAAGCAACATTTATTAGGAAGACAGGAACTGTATGACATTAAAAAAACATCTGCAGCTACCAACTGGTGTGACTTTTCAGAGGATCATCAAATCTATGGTGGTCCTAATTCGTAGCGTTGTTTATTGTCTCATATATATTTAATCGTTTCTCTGTTTCTTTGATAACAGTAATCGTATTTTTGGTTTGTTTCATTCTACTGACATGCTGAGTCCCTACAGGATCTGCTTATATATATGTTTTCACCCCAATTTTCCCATCCAGCACCTTTACTGTGCCACAAAGATAGTAAAAATACAGCAAATGTGTTAAATTATGTTGAAAAGAATATTTCAGCCCAAGAGATATCTCAAGGCAGCTCAAGGTTAATTAAAGTAAGCGTTAAAAAATCAGAGGAATTAGATGCATTATGAAGTTTAATGAGTTGAGAAGATTTTATAGCTTAAGCTGGCACTTGAAAGATGAATAGAATTTAGGTGGAAAGGAAAGAAAGCACAGGTAATAGTGTGTTATAAAACCCATGAGGCAATAAAGGAAACAGAAGGAACAGAAAACTGTAGTCTTTGTTGAAGCAGCTTCCATTCTGGGATCTCTTCTATGACTCTATTACTAGAAGTCATAAATATTTCATGTTCACATTAATTAAAAATTGTCATAGTAGAATAACCAATTTTCCATAATTTTCAGTGATTCTTTCAGTCATTCATTCACTTATTGGGAGCTTACTGTGATTGTTTATGCAAATTAAGTTATATGACTCATATTGGATAACTTGATGATTTAAGAGGAAAAGGCAAAGAGATAAGGCAACAGAAAGCTGAGGCAGAAGTAGCAGAAAGCTACACTACCCTAGCCATATAGTTCCACCAGAACCTGCAGCTTTTAAGAATGCATAAGAGCCTAGAACTTATCCGTCAAGACACATGAAGCAGCTTCCACCTCTGGTGCAGACCTTTAGGGCTATGCACATTATCTGAACTGACCCTTTCCCAGGAAAAATAGCATCTGTATTGCAAGGCAGTGGTCCTTCAGTCAAGGACCTAAGGATGAAACTTGCTGCATTCTATATATTATTGTAACTGATATAATCATAACAATATAAAGGAGACTGTATGTCCTGGGCTCTTGTGTCCAATTAAGGCGACAAACACAGAAGCAGAACATTTCTACCGGATGTGACTAATATCATGGAGGCCTAGTTACATGGAACTCCTGGTACCTCCTCCAGATCTTATTCTTCAAACTTCCCCTGATGCTTTCCCACCACTCTCCTTCCCAGTTCCCATCACCTATTGACTGTCCATGGGCATCTTCTCAATAGGAAAGATTGATTTGTATTTAAAAAAATATTCATATTCTCCTTCTCAACTCAGAATATCTCAGTACCCTCATCACCTGTGGTATAAAGTCTGAACTCAAGAGACTGATGTGCCAAGCCTTTTATCATTTGGCATTATCCAGCCAGATAGATGAGTTCTTTGTACCTGCCTCCAAATGTTCATCAAGTTAAGCCTTTATGCTTTCATCCTCTCCTTAAATGTTCTCTTTACTCACTACTCAACAAAACCGGTGAATTTTTTTTTGCATTTCTAAGATTTATGTCCTGCCAGAAACCATCCTCATTTAGCTATGAAAATCACTGCATAAGCACTGATTCTTAAACATCAGCCTTTCGCTCTATTTTTCCCTCTACATGTAATGTGTATGCCTTGTTTCCAAATTCAGTAACTAATAAAGAGCCAGGGCTCCACAGCATTCATTTATAGATGATCAGCACCATGGATAGAGCCCTTCCAGCAAGACTCCATAAATATGCAGTGCTGTTGGCAGCCAAGTTTGAATGCTGATGATACAATTACACATACAGATTCAAATATGGCACCTTTGTGCAGTAAGATCACTTACTAACATTGGGGGATGTGCCCTGTAATTACTGAGAATCTTAAAAGGCTGTTTTTGCAACATATACAGGAGAAAAAGCAAGTAGTTTTCATGAAGAAATTGATACATTAAGAATATTACTCTGGCTATTATAAACAAGGCTGCTATAAACACAGTGGAGCATGTGTTCTTCTTACCGGTTGGGACATCTTCTGGATATATGCCAGTAAGAAGAACACATGCTCCACTATGTTCATAGCAGCCTTGTTTATAATAGCCAGAAGCTGGAAAGAACCCAGATGCCCCTCAACAGAGGAATGGATACAGAAAATGTGGTACATTTACACAATGGAATACTACTCAGCTATTTAAAAAAATGAATTTATGAAATTCCTAGGCAAATGGATAGACCTGGAGGGTATCATCTTGAGTGAAGTAACCCAATCACAAAGGAACTCGCACAATATGTACTCACTGATAAGTGGATAATAGCCCAGAAACTTAGGATACCCAAGATATAAGATACAACTTGCCAAACGCATGAAATTCAAGAAGAATGAAGACCAAAGTGTGGACACTTTACCCTTTCTTAGAAATGGGAACAAAACACCCATGGAAGGAGTTACAGAGACAAAATTTGGAGCTGTGACGAAAGGATGGACCATCTAGTGATTGCCATATGCAGGGATCCATCCCATAATTAGCTTCCAAATGCTGACACCTGCATACAATAGCAAGATTTTGCTGAAAGGACCCAGATGTAGCTCTCTCTTGTGAGACTATGCCAGGGCCTAGCAAACACAGAAGTGGATGATCACAGTCAGCTATTGGATGAGTCACACGGCCCCCAGTTGAGGAGCTAGAGAAATTACCCAAGGAGCTAAAGGGAACTGCAACCCTATAGGTGGAACAACAATATGAACTAACCAATACCCGGGAGCTCTTGTCTTTAGCTGCATATGTATCAAAAGATGGCCTAGTCGGCCATCACTGCAAAGAGAGGCCCATTGGACTTGCAAACTTTATATGCCCCAGTACAGGGGAACGCCAGGGCCCAAAAAGGGGGAGTGGGTGGGTAGGGGATTGGGGGGTGGGTATGGGGGACCTTTGGGATAGCATTGAAAATGTAAACGAGGAAAATACCTAATAAAAAAAAGTAAAAAAAAAAAAAGAATATTACTCTGGCTTTTATGTATAGAGTGGATGAGACCGTGAGTGAGGGAGAAGGCTAGAAAATGAAACATAAGGCAAATACAGTGAATCAGACTTGATAAGTAGGTAACTCAGACTGGGTCCTCTTGAACACCTTCATAACCTATTGGCATCAAAAAGTATTTACGGACTGCTAAAGGTCATTTGACAAGTGGAACTAAATCATCAGGCTGTGTTTCCAGTAATTGATCACAGTCCAATGCAATTAAAGAAGATTTGTAAGAAAGAATTTTAGATTTCCCCCAGCCCTTAAGGAATCCTTTTGTTACTGTGAGTTTTGTTTTCGTTAGTATTATGTAGATGTGTTTAAGAATTAAATATACAAAATTAAATGTGATAGCCTGTATCCTTGTCGACAGTAAAGATGACATAATTGGACTGCAATCATCAGAAAGTTTCTTAAATAAAAACCAAAAATATTAAAAATGGCACCAGTCACAACTGGTCTGATTCAGAGCATCCATATACTTGTCTCTGCCCACACTGCTTTCCGTGGCTGCTTGTAATTTATTTCAGAGGGGATGCAAGACTAGCGTCTATATTAATGAGTAAAAGAATGTTAGTCCATAGCCTCATAACTAACAATCCTTTTATAAAAATATAGAGTATGAAAACATATGATTTGTGAGCTTTGAGAATACATTCACTTGAGTAATCAAACTCCACGAAAGATGTAGATCACTTCCATTACCCACTCACTACCCAAGAGAACTACACTTGTCTGGTCATTTCCATATAAGCTCCACCCTTCTCATTTGTATTCACTTTGGCTAGTTGTGGCTTTAAGCTTCATTCAAACAGAATGTTGCAATCAATATTCTTGCCTCAATTCTGCCATAAAACTTACAAGATTGACTTTTCATTGTAATATGTTTGAGGGGTTCAATCTTTTCAACACTGTGTATTATGCCTTATAAACACACTGAAAACTTTATGCATGTTCCTTTTAATTGAATTTTAGATTATTTCCAGTTTGAGTTATATGAACCTTTACAAAAAGATCAATTTTTTTTTGTTAGTTAAATGACTGTGAGTGAAATTGTTGGCTTAGAAAGTTTATTTAACCTTGAACCTGTCATTTTCCAAAATTCATTTGTCATCTGATAGTTTCATCAAGATATATAGGAAACTCATGTGCTTTGCATCATAAGGTGACAACCAGTCTTCAAGTGGGCAATCCCTTAATTACCCACTACAATATCTAAAAATGTTACAGATGTTATGTATCTTGTCAGGTGTTAACCAACCAATCATCTATGCTTTTGGTGAGGTTTTAGTCAATGATTTTAACTCATTTTGAATTAGATCAATTATCTGTATTACTAAATAGTAAATTTATTATGTTACTAAAGGATGGGGTGTTGGTCCATAGTCTCATAAGTAACAATCTTTTATAAAACAATAAAAAGCATAAATGTGTGATTTGGTGAGTTTTGAGAATATACTAAAAGTCCTACGTCATACATGCATTTCAGTATGTTTATGCCCTTTCCATTTTCTAAGTGATATCTTTTGAGGAAAAGAAGAAAATTTTACCGATGAAATGTGACCTTGACTGTCAGTGCATCTTGTGTCCAGCAAGGCCCTCTTCCACTTTGAAATAGCATTATTCTCTTCTACCATCTCCTGACTTCTCTTTTAGGTCTACAATTCAGGTTAAGTTGATTAAGGTCGAAGACAGAGATTGGGATTCACTTTCTTCGTGTTGACCCATCTGTCTCTGTGCCACTCTGGAAAGACAACCTCTCCCTCCCCAAAACTGTTTCGATATCTTTGTTGGAGATCACTTCACTGTGAATCTGTGCTTCTTTCTCTGGATTTCACCCTGCTTCTTTGATAACCTTGTCTCTACTCCTGCCACACTGCCTTGATTACTACTGTTGAAGTAGTTTATAGTGACCTTAAAGGTTTTTGTTTTTCCTAAGAAGATAGTTTTAATGGGATAGACTTCTCGATGTACGGGAGGTTTTTAAATTGCTTTATTTTGCTGAGTGTTGTCTCATTTGTTGAAAAAGAAAGTTTTCTGTTCTTGTCTTCCTTCCTTTCTTCAAGGACTCTCACGTTTGTTGTTGTGTTTTGTGTAGTACATTTCTCAGGCTCTGTTTATCTGCTTCAGTCTGGATAATATCTATTGATATGTCCTTTGTAGATTCTTCTGATATCTCAAATTTACTATAAGGATTTCTAGGAAGATTTATTTATTATTATAATTTTCAACTCTACATTTTTAGATAACTTTGTCTCCTAGATATTTAGTATTTTTCACTCACTCTTTTCATACCTTATTAATTCTTTAAATATCTTTCTTTTACTTCCTTACTTTTATGCATAGTAGCTTCTTTGATATCTTTGCTATGGCATTAGAGATACTAGAGGCAATTCTATTTCCTCTATGAAGTATATTTCCTTACATCTCTCAAATTTTTTGTTGGAAACAGGATATTCTAGATAACGTATTGCAACAACGACATAATTTGATGTTCCCTTGAAGTTCATTGTTTTGATCTTTCTGTTTATTTAATTGCTTTGTATATTATCTGAGTTAATCCTGTGAAACCTGTCTCCCATGCAGTGTGATTATGAAACCAAAGTTTCATGTGTATGTATGAGTATATGCATATGTAAGCTTTATTTCACAAGGGTCTTCATTGCTTACTGCTAAGAGATTTGTCATCCTGCCAGTATGTTCTCTGTCAATTTCTCATGCCAGTGTACATACAGCAAGTAATCCATTTAAAGATCAAGATATGTTAAATGTTTGTCCACCTTTCACCTCAACCTTGAATATGGGTCTTTTATGGTCTTGCTTAGTATAGGCACCTGTACCCATACCTATTCGAATACCCAAGACATTTAGCTCTTTTGGACAATATAAAAGAATAATTACCACAAGAAATATGACATGATACAAGAGGAAGAGAAAATAATTATAACAAAGATATATGTAATTGGTAACTTGCCATATCTTAAACAGAGAAAACATTTTGCTTCTCTGGGGTTTAGGTATATTTGTGACTAGAAGATTTATCCTTCACTTTGCTTTATGGTTTTCTGGTTCCATATTCCTATTGTGTTTCCTTTCTCTTTTAAAACATTGGTGCTTTTAGAAGCCAAGATAAACAGATGTGGGGCAGAGCTTTGTTTGTAAAATACTGCCTCACCAAATGGAAAGGTTGGTCTATGAGCAACGATACAGTTCTGTGATGGTAAGGCCAGATGTGAAAAAAGAAAGCCACACCAACATGATAACTGGCTATTTGCTGTTATAAGTCACGGTAGCCCCTCAAAAAATCAAAACTGAATTGTGAGCTTTGTAGTATAAGATCAGGAGTACAGTGGTAGAAGCTCATGGAGCCCAGGTGGTTGAGCTTGTGGAGTCGTCTGCGCCGGTTGGTCCCAGTCCCCCTTGGCATTTTCAGGGCCAGCCTACCTCGCCCCTTGGTGCCATGACCACTACCACCACCTTCAAGGGTGTGGACCCTAACATCATGAACAGCTTCCAGGTTTTGTGGCCTCCAGGTGGTGGGTCCAACTTTTCATTAGGCTTTAATGAGCCAACAGAACAGCCTGTGAGGAAGAGCAATGACTTCTAACATCTTTGGGACACCTGAAGAGAACCCCCCATCTTGGGCCAAGTCAGCAGGTGCCAAGTCTAGTGGTGGCAGGGAAGATTTGGAGTCGCTGGAACTCTGAGTGGTAACTCTTCTGAAGCAAACTCTGGAGATGTCTTAGACCTCAAGGGAGAATATCCACGAAAATGTCGACACAGACTTCCAAGCCAACCTGGTGCAGATGGAAGAGAAGCGGGTGCCTACTGGTCCTGTGCCCAGCCCAGTGACTCCAGCCCCAGCGCCATGAGGGAGAAAGCCCCCTGGCAGCAAATCCAGCCTAATCTTGGGTTAGCTTCTTGTGTTGGAACTCTGTCCTTCTGTTTGTTTGTTTTTCCATGCTTGTGAACTGCACAACGTGAACCTGACTGTACATCTTTTGGGTTTGTTTCATTAAAAGAGAATCACTTTAAAAAAGAGAAAAAGATCAGGAGTACATTGCAAGAAATTTACAGTGTTCAGTGCTCAAATGTAAAAACACCTCTATTTTATTGGCATCATCCTGAAAATACCATTTACCTTACACTCATCAATTAGATGCTGGTAAGCCTAAGTTTTTGTCCTTTTATACACAGAATAAAAAAAAAATTGAATAGTTTCAAAGCAACAGGAAGTGCCAAGCCAGTCAGGACTATTCATAGTGAAGACCCTGTTTCCAATAATGCAAAATAGCAAGAAATAGGGGGAAAGTATGTTTATGTTAGATCAGAGAGGTTTTCTCTTAAAAGAATTAAGTCCTTGGAGAGCAAGAAGGATGGCTCCAGGGCTAAAAGGCTTGCTGTGAAAATCCAAGGACCACAGTTCAGATCCTCATAATCCACATGAGGTTGAGTGGAGACTTCTGTGTCTGCAATCCCGGTGCTCCTAAAGCAAGACAGGAAGCAGAGGCAGGAGATTTCAGGCCAGCTCCTCTGGCTTATACAGCACTGAACAAGAGACCATCTCAAAGAAAATGAAAGGTGAAGACAGACACCCAAGGTTATCTGGCGACCTCAACAGCGTTCCTTAGTGTATCTATCTGCAAACACACAAACACACATTGTAAACATAAGAATTCCTGGAGGAGATGAATGAATAAAGAAGTCTTTATCATTTCAAAATTCATAGGATTTTTAAGAACTTAGGAGAAAGTAGGGTGGGGACTAAGTGGATAAAATGGCAGGGGAAAATGTTCTGCATTCTCCCATGTGATTTTTATGAACATTGGAAAGTAGGGACCCTCTGTCCTCACACATGACTTACATTCAGCATTGTTTAAAACCAGAAGCAATGTAAGTAATGAAGTAGACACAAAAGATACAAATTAAAAAGTCTTTGCATTTCTTTATACAATTGTATTCCATTATATCATATCCATCATGGTTATTATGAAAACACTTAAGTTAATGAATTTATGGATATAAGAATTATAAATAATTTAAACATCATTTTGCACAAAGACATTATCATTCTAGTATCTAATGCAAGATAGGGCTAAGGAGACAGCTCAATGGACAAAGTGCTTGCTGTTGAAGTAAGAGAACTAGAGTTAGACCCTCCAGAGGCCACACAAAACCCTGACAGGCATGGTGGCCCACTTGTGTCCCCAGTACTCGGGAGGCAGAGACAGTGAGGCCCCAGAGCAATCTGACTACCTATACAAGAGCTCCAGGCTCAGCTAGAATCCCTGCCTTCATCAACAAAGTAGACAACACTCAAAGTACATGCCAACAGCCGCCATATGCACTCAAGTGCACATACATGTCAGCATACATGTAAAAACACATAAACACATATATATTCATACACACACACACACCACAAAAAGAATAAAAATGAATAAGTAAAGGAAGGTGTCCTAACTGAACTGAACTTCATAGAACCTCCAAGACCATTTTGACTCCCCAGAGAGTAAGGAACAGGGTGTGTCTTTTCCAAATGAAGCCCATCTTCTCTACCTTGAAAACAGTTTTGTTCATCTCAGCCAATAGTTTTTAGCAATTATGCATTAACCCTCAATATTTGACAATGTTGATAACCTCATATTTTCAAATTAAACCATCTTTTTATAAAAACAATTGTTCTTTCCATGAAAAGTTATTGAAAATAAAAATCAAAACACATACTGACAATCTCTTAAGCATAGGGTATACATTCTGCTCCCATTAAGAAAATCTCTTGTCAGAATGATTACATTATAGCTGCATCTTATCTTTGATGCATATATATATATGCATAAATATATATATATGCATATATATATATATATATGGTATAAAACAATGTGTTGTTCTCTCCTGAGTCTGTTTCACTTCCCAACCTTGAAAAAATGCAGCTGCTTGAAAAGCATTTGGAACCGTTAACCATCAGTGATGTCATTTCTTCCACAATAATGCAGCTTGTAGCTGTCTTAAAAAAAAGTCTCCAGGTAAACACCAGTAATTTGATAAGTCAAACCATATACCTTCTGATCAATCACAATCTGCATAGAGGTGTAAAAAAAAAAAAAAAAAGCTCAAATTCAGCTCTGTTCTTTGCTGCTCACTGGTGGATTGCCAATTGGATCTGGCTTTTATACTAGGCAGGTTTGTATAACCTGTCACAAGTTTTGACTCATTAGATTCTGAGGAGACCCCCCCCCAAGAGTGTCCTTGGAGGATTTACTTAGGCTTCTATATCCACCCTTTCCACAAATATCAAAGTTACATCATAGCTCTTCCCTCTAGAGTCACTGTGAGATGAATTGAAGCCATCTGTCACTTAGATACAGGCTGCATCCTGGGGAATGAATAATTATGTAGTTCTATCATAGTGAGCATAATGAAGTAAGCACACTTACACATAATGGCATTGAATCACACACCAGAAAACAATGTAATCAAGAAGGCAGTTAATATCAAGATGTCTGAGGCTGTGCCACACGACAGGGCATACTGCCTCTCAGCGAACTCCACTGTGTTTATAAGGATAAGGAATATCCACTACAGTAAAGATGAAACATAAATACATAATTCAGTAACTTGAGCACTAGTAGTCCTTATCAAGTGTTATGTACTGTACATAATTGTGTGCTGGGCTTCTACAAGAATATCTGTACCCTTTGAACACACCAGCATCGTCACAAACATGTGAGGAATGTGCTACCACAATAACCCAGTGGCCATAGTGCCACACGAGTTCTTCAGCTCCATTAGAATCCAGGGAACCATAGAACAAAGCAGTGTGCATGGATGGCTGTAATTTATAGATGTGAATAACCGGTATTATTTAATATGCACCCAGGACCTTGTATAATTATTGCTATTCACGGATTAGTCAGAAGGCATAATTACTAGCTTTGTTTTGCTGATGTAACTACTGGCGTTTTTTAGTGTGATGGTGCTGGGACTCAGGTTTTGTCTTTCTTGACATCCTGACACTGGAGCTCCCAGTCGCCAGCTGTACTAACTCAAAGGTACTGCAGTATTGTCTCCTGGCATCAGTGAAAAGATTCCTCCCACCCAAATGTGAAAATGATCTGCATTCATATTGGAAATATTTTGTTATATTTTTACCTAATTGTAGAGGAACAGTAGGCTCAATACATAATGGATATAAAAGCAATCAAGCTTTCTTGACACACAAATAATATTTTCTTCACTGTGAAAATTAGCTGGGAAGTCAAAATCAAAGTACCCACAGATTTGGTGTCTGGTGACACCCCCTGTCTTACTTCCTCTGTGGCTGTCTTTATATTCTTTCCTCTTATGGTAGAGGGACAAGTGATCTTCTGAGGTCTCTAATATAAGGGCAATCCCATGCAGAAGAACCCTATATACATGCCCTAATTATCTCCTAAAGGTTCTGACTCCTAATGCCATCCCCTTCAGAGTTAGAACTTCTGCATATCAATTTCAGGAGAACATGAACATTCAGACTTGCATATCCAGCCTGAAGCCCACACTCTCTCAGGACTCCATATATCTGATTGTGCTGTCTACAGCCCATGTGCAAGAAACTTCTTTAGCATTAGTTGCATAAAACTTGGCAGGGCGGGGTTGAAGAAAGACAGTACAGTTTGGAGGAATAAAGGAAAGGTAGGGAACACCAACCTCCATGCTGATCTATAAGGGTATGATTCTAATAGTGTGGTGGTTTGAATAAGAATGGCCACCATAGTCTAATAGATTTGAATTTTTGGTCAGTAGGAAATGATGCTACTTTACAGGGTAATCCTTGTTTGATGAAGTGTGTTGCTTCAAGAGAAGGCTTTGGGGTTTCAAATGCTCACGCTAGGTGCAGTGTCTCTCTGTCGCAGATGTAGATGCAGATATAGAACTCTCTGCCACCTCTCCAGCACCATGTCTGTCTGTGGACCACCATGCTCCCCTCCGTGATGATAATGGACTAAGCCCTAATTAAACGCTTCCCTTTGAAAGAGTGGCGGTGGTTATGCTGTCTCTTGCCACAATAGGTCATTGACTAACACAGAGAGTACTGCCATAGCCATTTGGGATAGCTGACCCCTAAAACCAAGGCTGCACCCCTGCATTGTTGCAGCTACTTGCTTCCACACACTCCTTCAGGGGAAGCTGGAAGCAATATCAGAGAGCTTCTGACAAAAATGCTGGCACAAAAGGAAGGACCTATCACCCATTTGTCTTTGGCGATGATCCTATCAGTGTTATTCCACCAGTGAACTGTCCCTCTCAGCCCAGCTCCACAGTCACACACCAACCTCCACGAAGGATAGGTAGGACTGATCAAAATCTAAAAACTGTAAACAACCTTGAGTTATCAGACAACTTTAACCCTCCTTTTTACACTCCACCCTCCCCTAATTTTGCAGTGAGGCAATAAAGCCTAATAGACACAGTAGCTACTGTCAGAGCTTAAACTTGGTTCATACAACTCTTACCCAGATAAACATTGCAGCTTAGTATGTGATATTAATTGAAATAGACTATTTTACAAACAACTTTTGGCTGTTTTCTCCTACCTCCTTAATTGTTAGAAAAAAAAACAGAAAGGCTGAAAACCAGTATTTGTAAATCATTATCCTAAATTTTGTATATACTTTCAAGTTAAGTGATTTCTAAGACCCTTTATTTTTTCTATTTATTTTTCTATTTATCCAAGAATCACGTAAAAATATCACTAGGAATTGTTTTCACAAATTATATTCTCATTTTACCCTATCCTGTTGCTTGCTGTCAACATGAAAGATGCTAGTTTCTAATATTTAGTTAGTTTTCTTTGAGAAAACCTATATACTTTTGTTCATTTGGGATAGATAATATACTCACTGATCTTGGGCTAATGATGAATTTTTACTTCATTTGGGTCCAGATTACCATTATGCATAATTATAATTAACCATGTGAAGATAGTAATTAAAACTTTATATTGTTGAAACTTTATATGCAAGTGATTATAATAGCTAGACTTTTTGTTCATGTATTTCTTAGTGCTGGTATATATTTGTTATGTGAAATAACAGCATTCATCACAACATTTTCATGCAGGTATATTATGTGCTTTGGTTCTATTCACCACTAACGCCTTCTCTTGCAACTCTCCCTCTCAGACGATGCCTTTCATTGTCCCAAATAATCTCTCTTCTACTCATATCTCTTATATATACATATTTTACACACATTTTTATTCACAAATATTTTAAAATCTAGATTATGCATGTAGAAGAAAATTAGATATTTGTTTTGGAATTGGACTTATTTCACTTCACAGGATAATGTCCAGTTTAATATGTTTTCCTACAAATAGTAAGTTGCTATTTTTGTGGTTAAATAAACATCTATTTTGTACATACACCACATTCTCTTCATCCATACACCTGTTAATGAACATCTAGACTGAATTCATGGCAAAACATGATCCTTCGTATAAAAGCATTTAGATAGTATGTGATTTAGACATCCTATGGCTGTGACAAAGTGTGTGAGGGGACAGCAGCTTGCGGGGGAAATACACATGGACCCACCATCTCAAATAAGTCAGACCCGTGTTCTCTGTTCCACTAACTCCAGGCCCTGGTAGGTGGAACATCACAGCAGGGAGAGTGTATGCCCAAGGCTATGATACGATGATCATGATATGATCACGATAGACGGGAAACAGAGAAGGGCCCTGCCTGAGACAAGACATATCTATGCATAAATTCTGAGTGACTGTCTTCCTTAGTTAGACCCCACCTCCTAAAGTGTCCAGGATCTCCCACAGTAACATCTCTACCAGGGGGTGAAGCCTTTAAAGCACAAGTCATCCATGAGTCAGCTTCATACCCAAACCATAAGGCAACATAAAGGCTCTCCCTTTGATTTTTAACATAGTAAGAGTTTATGCTATTCAGACAATCATCCTTTAAACGGCTATAGTATCATACTTAGATATAAGAGAGTAATTTTACAGTGAACTTTTTTTTTTAAAGACTCATCAGAAACATGACGTTTTGAGGGGGAGGAAGCATCTTGGTGTCAAAATAACAGTATTACGTGACCTTAAACTGTACGGATGTAAGTACCTTGAAAGTTCTGACAACAGGAATCTACAAAACTATCTTCTTAGTGGCACAAATATTTTATCCTTGCAGGTTATGGCCTTAACATGTGGAATGGCTATTTTCAAATAAATTCCCATGGCCATCTGTAAAAAGAATTTAATTCTCTAATGTGACTGGGTAGATGAGTCATTTTTATGTGACATCAGATGCTGTCTACCATCAGCCTTAGACACCTATTTGGGAACCTCAGAGTCAGCTGAAGACAACCCAAGGCCGTGTTCTCAGCACAAAGGAGATTTATTTGCCCCAGAGGGACATAGGGCAGGGAGAAAATACAAAGACATAAAGGAAGAAGGGGATAGGAACAAGGGAGAAGGGATAAAGGAGTAAGGGAGGGTGGAGACAAGTATTTGTACTGAGGGAGAGCTGACAAAGGACTGCCTGTGGATAGTGAAGAGACAGATGTGGGACATAGGCAAATGGTAGTTTATGGAGGTAAATGGGGAAAGCCCTAGTTAAGATGAAGTATTTAATTTTAATTAGACCTGTTAATTAGGTGAGCTAAAGAGAGCTCTTGATTGTTGGGCTTCAAAACTTTGATAGCTGAACCTTGGTAGTCAGCCTCAAAAGGAGGAAGTGGCCAAATAAGGGAATAAGCCTTTGCTAGCTTTAGGAATGTAATCTAATAGTTTTTAGCAATAGTTTTAATTGGTAGAGAAGGGAAGGCCTGCCAATGCCATGCCCACCACTCTCCAGCTGGCCAGAGTCCCCTCAATCACCTTATTAATGATAATAGTGATAATGGTGAGATGCCCAAGATAGTGTAGAATGGAAATGCCATCCAAATTACCCGTGTATTGTTGAGTCGGGATTCCCATAGTACCTGAACTGACTTGGGGAAGAAAAATTACTGCTTTATACTACTGCATTACAATGAGAGGGGCATCTCGGTACTAAAACTAAGAATACCTTCACAAGACACTGACTTTAGATACTCATCAGGCAGAGGTCCAGTGTTCACAGGAGTACACAGGAACTAGGACAAATCACAGGAGGCAATAAAAGGGTGAAGAGTGAAGATCACTGCAGAGAGTGGTAGAAAAAAACTTGGACTTGGGGATACACCTCTCAGATCAAATCAAGGACGGAGTAACAGCAACATTTTTAAGCATGGACAAGCTACTGAATAACCATCATTCTTCATGGGTAAAATGGAGCGCACTGGATTGCCTTCACACCACCATTGTAAGATGTAGTGAGCCACGAAACACATGTGAAGATGCTTGGAATAGCACCAGACAAAGTTTTGAACATTAACTATGAATTTCTATACACAGACAAATGTTGAATATGATCGTTATTCTCACAAACCTTAACTTAGTGACCTTAAAGGGGAAAAAAATTCCATATGAAAAGGATAGGCAGTGTTCTGGTGTGAAATGTTTTATGTGGAACCTTTATGTCAACAGGAATAAAGCCGGAACAAGGAGAATGAATTTCACACTCTGGCCTTCTGCAAATGCCTCTTGTTCCAGGAGCACTTAAGCCAGTCTCACTTAACCCCAAGGTGAAAATGAATATGGCAAGAGAGAGAGAAACAGTTGTTAAATTTATTACAGTAGCCAAGCTATCAAATTAAACTTGTTATTTATAGTGTTTCTAATTGTCAGCCTAATTTATGTATTAATATTTCAGGACAGTGTGTGCAGAAATTTAATCAGCAGACTGTCATTCCCATGGAGGTTTAGTGGTTTCATTCTAGAATCTCTGCAGCCTGATCTCTCGGGGGCCACACGCACAAGGAGGAGAACTGTAAAGGGGGGTGCTGTATCCACAGGTTACCTTTTGCCTCCATTGCACTTCCTGAACAGTGTAACTGAGGAGTTGCTGGTTGGTGAATTTTCAACAAAGTGACTGGATGCCAATGTATTTAATTATGTGTAGAAATGAGCCATTTTCCCTAAATAATCACCTGAAAAAATCAAATAAAGCTGGGATTTAAAGCACTTGTCTAGCAAGTACAAGGCCCTGGGTTCCATCCTCAACTCCAAAGTGGCAGGGTGTGTGTGGGTGGTGTGTGTGGGTGGTGTGTGGTGTGTGTGTGTGTGTGTATGTGTGTGTGTGTGTGTGTGTGTGTGTGTGGTATGTGGTGTGTGTGGTATGTGGTATGTGTGATGTGTGTGTGTGTGTGTGGTGTGTGGTATGTGTGTGTGTTTGTGTGTGTGTGTGTGTGGTGTGGTATGTGTTTGTGTGTGTGTGGTGTGTGGTATGTGTGTGGTGTGGTGTGTGTTTGTGTGTGTATGTGTGTGTGTGTGGTGTGTGTGTGTGTTTGTGTGTGTTTGTGTGTGGTGTATGTGTGTGTGGTATGTGGTGTGTGTGTGTGTTTGTGTGTGTATGTGTGTGTGTTTGTGTGTGGTGTGTGTGTGTTTGTGGTGTGTGTGTGTGTGTGTGTGTGTGTATTACTGACTCCAACACCATGGCAAGACACAAAGCTGGGCTCTAAGTAAAAGAGCAGAAACTTTATAACCTGTGCCAAATAACTTCTCTTTACTTTTCTCTGTTAAATCCATAGATAGTTTACACGAAATATTTTAACTTTAACTTAGTTTCTTTTTGAGCCCTGGGGTATCTGTGTTTTCATAAGCGCCATGACCTTTTTGCAGCTTAAATCCTAATGGAGTTTGGGACGTCTCCACTTTAGTGACAGTATTCAAAGTTTACTACCCCAGATGTTCATGTAGTCTGGAATGCTGTAGGTTGGGAATTTCCATATAACTTCTGCATTTTCCCACAAGTCAGCAGCAGCAACTCTTTGGAAATGTACACCATCAACCTGTTTGCCCAGAGGCAATGTTTTGTCAAAAGTAAGCAATTTTACTATTTAATAAGCTAATTAGACCAAACGTTACTGTGTGCGAGCACCTGGATCGCTGATGAGCACTATTTCCAAATTTTCTTAGGCTACTGTTTAACAGGAAGTACTACATCAGTTTATTGGGTATAATTTTTATTTTGATAAGGCTATCTCCTTTCATTGTCAGCCCTTAGGTATATTCTAGAAAACCCTGTATTGTCTGTAGTGAATTAATACCATTGGTACTCTCAAATCAATTTATTGGCTTTTTTCCTTAGTTGTAAGAATTTTAAATTCGTAACCGCTTTGAAAACACAGAAAAAATTCACCACCTAAATTTGATAGCTGCTTTACAGTAAGTGCTTTAGGGTTTTGGGTTTTGCTATATGTTTGGTTTTATTCTTAAGAAGTCATTGCACACAATCCCAAGTGGCACTCTCCCAGAGCATGCAGACACTGTGGACAGGGCACTCAGCTGCAGCATAGAGCTGTTCTACTCCTTGCTGTTGGTGTATTCTGCCAACTGAACCACTAGATAAGAAAGCCAAAGATGCAGACTCTGCTTTGGAACGCACGCTAATGTGCAATCACAACCTAAAAGCCATCTCAGCTGAAGATGCTCTGCCAGAAATTCATTGTCCTTCATTCCAGTGTGCAGTGCCACAGTCCACTTACAGCTGACAAATGATACTATTCCCTCATAAGAAAAGTCTTGGACCCTGAGACAAATACAAAATTACAGCCTTGTCTGCTGCTGATCCCTCCCACTTCCACTGCTAAGCCAGCACACTACCACTTTCCCCCCCCCCCCTTTGAAATTATGATGGAAATCTACATTCCTCAAACATTAGACTTCTTGCTATGGTCTTTTGTTTCTGTTACTTTTTAAAGATTTATTTTATTTACATGTCTGTTTATCTAATTGTGTGTGTGTGTGTGTGTGTGTGTGTGTGTGTGTGTGTGTGTGTGTGTGTGTGTTCACACATGGGTGAGCCTGCCTTTGAAGGGCAGAAGAGAGGGCATCAGATAACACTGAAGATATATGTATTTGTGAGCTGCCCCATGTGGGTTTCTGAACTGACCTTGAGACCTCCATAAAAGCAATACACATTCTTAACCCCACAGCCACCTCTCCAGGACCTCACGGTTTTTGAGACCTGATTTTGCTGTGCAAATGTAAATGCAATCCTGAGCTAGCCTTTAACTCGAGATCTTGAGCTTAAACCTCCTGAGTTCTGAGGCTGTAGTCCTGCAACACCACACATGACTCTTGACTAGTGTGTTGAAAGCAGTTTCTATACATTCTAGTAATTCTATAAACGTTCACTGAATTAATGACTTAACCCATCAATAATAGATAATAGGGCTTTCCTTATTATTCCGACATTTTTAGAATCAGTTAATCCTATCCTTTCATTTATAATTGAAACTCGTAGCTAAAGGAGAACTCAGCTCTTAGCTTTTGGGTGCTAATGTACCTCCATCTAAATGAGTGCAGGCAATCAGTTTTTTAATAATATTTTGTATTGGAGATTTTCCAAAATCCATTAATGTTGAAAAATTTTCTAGCAAACACTTACATAACCTACTAACCAATTTGATAATTAACATTTTACATATTTGTTTTATCATAGGACTTTCTCTCCATCCAATTTCTTTTTATTAATGCATTTCCAAGTAAATTGCATTATCACTACCCACCACATTTAACCTTTCCTTATACTTATCAGTAGAATTCTAGGTGCATCTGTGGTTCTTTTTGTTAGATAAAATTCACATACAATGAAATATGCAATTCCTAAATATAAAACATTTTGCCAAATGCTTGCATCAGCATAACCCAAAAGAGAATAGCCCAAAGCTAAGCATAGAACATTCTAATTGGCCCCAAATTCCTTCTGGTTCATTGCCTGTGAGCCCTGTCCTCACTCTGAGAGACAATCACAGCTCTGATTTTTACCAATGTTTATTAGTTTCAAGATACTAGCTTTCAATTAGTGATTTTTCCAAGGAGTTGTTGATTGTATTGGTGCACACTAAGAGTATCTTGCCTAAAGACAGAGCAAATAACCATTTTTTTTTTTTTAGTTTAAAAGTTTTTGGCTGGGCGTAGTGGCACACGCCTTTAATCCCAGCACTCGGGAGGCAGAGGCAGGCGGATTTCTGAGTTCGAGGCCAGCCTGATCTACAGTGAGTTCCAGGACAGACAGGGCTATACAGAGAAACCCTGTCTCGAAAAACAACAAAAAAAAGTTTTTAATTTTTTCGTACATGACAACTGTATTTATAACATCTGTACTTCTTCATCTTTCCCTTGCAACTTCTCTCACATAGTCCCCACTACCTCTCCAACTTATACTCTCTTAGTCTTCAATTACTAATGCTGCTACATCCAAAGTGTCTTTCTGTCTGTCTGTCTGTCCATCTATCTGTGAGTAAAACCAACTCAGTCTACTTAGTGTTGCTCATAGGAAAGTTAGTCTAAGGATGACCATGTGGGATTGAATAACCTATCAGAGGTCTTGTCCCTGGAGAAAACTGATTCTCTCTCTCTCTCTCTCTCTCTCTCTCTCTCTCTCTCTCTCTCTCTCTCTCTCTCTCTGCCATTGTTAGCTCTTCAATTTAAGGGTGGAGCCTTGTGATATTTCTACCATCCATGTTGGGGCATCAACTGTCTTGTTAGCTAACCCTGTTGTTTAGATTTCATGGGTGTGGCTTCCCCCGTTATGTCTGAAAGGCACTGTAGCATCAGGCAGGCATCCTGGACCTCGGCAACAATCTTTTGGCTGCTTCTTCCTCAATATAGAGCCTTGGATATAGAAGTTGTATTGTAAATGTATGGATTGGAGGTGAGCACCCCCATGATCATTTATTATATACACTTTTGATGGTTGTGTGTATCTGTAATAGGTCTCATTCTGTTGCAAAAGGAAGTGGTTTTAATGATGAGTGAGAGCTACAACTTACCTGTGAGTGTAAGGATAAGTCTTTACAAATATAGTTAGAATTCATATCAGTTTTGGAAGATAGCAGGACTCTCTTTAAGAGTCTATGATCGCAAAAAAAAAAAAAAAAAAAAAAAAAAAAGAGTCTATGATCGCTCTAGCCAAGGATAGTTGGTTAGGCCTACACTACTAAGCATTAATTCCCTCCTACCAGGTAGGTCTTAAGTGCAATTAGACAGCTGTCAGTTAACTCCAAGATAAAAGTGTCCCTGCTGTACCATTAGAGATATCTTGTCATGTTCATCATTCCTGTGGTTCACCGGCTTTACAAGCGGGTAGGACTATTGATTGCTTTTTTTCCCCTTCAGACACTATGAGAGCTAGTTCTCAAGTAGAAGGCTTACAAGTCAATTCCATCTCAATTTCTCCACATCCTGTACTAGAAGTGTGTGGTGTGTTCAGCAATAAGCTCTTACCTTCACTTCCTGGGAAAGCAATGGGAGTAGTTTACACTTTTTGGAAGTGTCTTGAACCGTCCTGGACCAATAACTTGAAAGTAGGTGTAAATGTCTTTTTTTATTCCCTCGGGGAAGGGATGAAATGAGAGATGTACTCAAGCTATGAGAATGCACAGCTTGGGCTGGACCCATAGCACTTCTTTCTCTGTTCTAACTATCCATAGCCCTAGACCTGGCAGCTTCGAGACTCTTACAGAGTCGAGAACCTAATCTTCCAAGCTGACTTTGAATCTGGCTTCTCTTGGCTTCTGGCTGAATTTCTCTGCTTAGCCTTACACTAACTTAGACAATGTGTTCTAATCTTCTGGCTTCTTCTCATTCTCTGGATCTTTCCTTCTTCACCCACGTCTCACTTGTTCCATCTGTAACCTGTCTTTGTAAAACTGTCCCAGTAAATACGTATTTAGTTGTTTTGTGACTAGCCTTGTGCCACAGATTTCAGGTAGGTATACTGCCCTGAATAAGACCAGCATCCTTCTTGTTTTCGAGAATTGCAGCCCCAAAATGTTGGAAATGCTAGGTAGTGTTGAGTGCTCTGAGCAGCACTTAACAGAAAATACAGCAATTGAGTTTAGGTGGGCAGATATAATGCAGGCCACAGAAATACCTACATGTCTATGTTTATTGAAATGCCATTTATAATAACCACAGTATGGAATTAGCCTAGGTGCCTAGTAATCCAGTTGATGACTAGGTGAAGAAAATGAAATTTTACACACTCACATATGCATGCACATGAGCTCACATACATACATACATACATACACACACACATACACACACACACACACACACACACATGCATGCATGTACTGGAGGCAGGGTGGAGTATTATTTGCCATAAAGAAGAGTGAAATCATGAAGAATTAAACAAATGGAAGTGTAGATCATCATATAAAGTGATGTAAGCCAGACTCAAATATGTATCACATGTTTTAACTCTTTTATAGGATTTTAAAAAAAAGAAAAATATAAGAAGGATCTAGGGCAGGAAGCAGGAATGGGTGGGAGGGTAGGGGAGCACCCTTATAGAAGCAGGGGGAGGGGGATGAGATGGGGATTTCTGGAGGGGAAACCAGGAAAGGAGATAACATTTGAAATGTAAATAAATAAAATAACCAATGAAAAATGACCAGAAAAAGAAGGATCTATAGATATTTATGTTGTTGATGGACCTGGTGCTGTTTGTATTTTGATGCTAGTTCTGCTCTCCTGGGAGGGGTTGCAGACAAGGAGCGAGTCACATACTCAGGTGACTTCTTGTGAACCAATCCCCTAATGAATAAAGGAGCCAATCACTGGGCAAATAGGTGGGACTTCTGGGTTGGACAGAGGAAGAGAAGAAGCAGGAGAGAGTTAGGCCTTTGGATGGGGATAACATGAGGACAAGATGTAGCTACGAGTGTCTCCCAGTTTCAGTGGTGGATCTGTCAGGATTCGCCTCCAGAGGATTTAGATTTAAGAAGGCTTACAAGATTAGGATTTCAGTTGCTGTGCCCAACGACTGAGTTATTGTTGCCTCTGAATTAAGTTTGTGTTGTGTTTTCCTTCACGCAGCAGCTCGTCCGGGTTCAAGAGAGAAAGGTACAGCAGCAAAGTGTAGGTTTGCCTGATGTTCACCATAAAAGCTGTGGTGGATTTGAAGCACAGGATTGGTGTGGTAACAACCCACCAGTGGGAACCTAGCAAGCTGCATGGAGACATTTCAGGAGCTTCAGACCAGAGAGTCTCCATGAGATAAAAAAACAGGTCAGCCATTGCCTGCCAGTGCATGGCTAGCCAGGCCTCCAGGGTAGAGGCACAGGTACAACATATTAATGGATGGGAAGGGATCAAGGAAACAATATGTATAGTTAATAGACATAAATATGACCCAAGTATCTTATACACATGGAAATGTCACAATAAAACACACTATTATATCTGACTAATGTATTCTGATACAAATGATAGCGTGTCGAATGGGAAAGAGGCGAGAGGTAAATCTGCAGAGGGCACTGGATCATCAAAGAGGTTCTACCATAGTCTGTCCAGAGGGTCAGTAGCTGAGCAGAATTACCTTCATGACTCAGAAATCACTGACTTGGGATTAGCTTCTCAATGTGACCCAATGTCGGTTGTGTTGTTATCTCAACAAGAAGCAACCCTAGAGTTAGCAAGGCTTAGTAGAGTGGTTCTCAACCTTCCTAATGCTTTGACCCTTTGATACAGTTGTGGAGTGTTATTTAATACAGTGTGGTGTATTTAATACAGTGGTGGGTCATGTTGTAGTGACCCTTGGCCATAAAATTTTCATTACTACTTCATAACTGCAACTTTGCTACTGTTATGAATCATAATGTAAATATCATACATGCAAGATATCTGCTATGTAATCCCTGCAGAAAGGTTGTTTGAACCCCAAAGGGGCCGTGATCCAAAGGCTGAGAGCCATTACATTATAGCATATATCTTACATAGCTCTGATGTAATGGAAATGCACCCAATAGCACCTGTGGCAACACTGGAATCCTGAGGACAAGCCTAAAAGTTACCATAGGAAACTGGGAAAAAGCCAGAAATCAGAATACAGTGGGGACCAGCATACTAATGAGCAGGCCACCCACCCTGGAGGAATCCAGTGATTCAAATAAATGTGGGGTAATGCGGATGTGGTCCAGGGGTAAATAAACATAAGCAAGAGAACCTGAGTTCATATGTCCAGCAACCATGTGCGTCACCCAGGAGTGTCGGTGAATGGCTATAATCCCGGTGCTGATGGAGTGGAGGGTACAGAGAGACAGGCAGATCCCAAAGGCTGATTCAACAAACCTAGCCAGAGCAGCAGTATGTTCAACATTCCATAAGAAGCACTGTCTCAAAGAACAATGTGAAGAGCAGTCAGGACAGAGGTGTAGAGAGCTTGCCTACACTGATGCACACACCTTCACCAGTATACAAACAAGCACATCATACATACACACACAAACACACAGAGCAACCCCAGAGAGAGAGAGAGACAGAGAGAGAGAGACAGAGACAGAGACAGAGACAGAGACAGAGACAGAGACAGAGACAGAGAGAGAACACAGCCCCCCACACACATACTAAAATCAAAGAAATAAAAAATGCAGGTGGCCAAACTTATTCTTACCTTGAATCTCTTACATCTTTTAAATAATCTGTGATAAAATTAGTAATTAGCCCAAACAAAAATAATAGCCTTAAGAACTACTGAACTACTGTGGGATTTAAAAACAGAAAACTTAAAAAGTAACTTTTGCTTATTCCAGATAGGATCATCTGAGGAAAATCCACAGTGATCCAGGCACCACACCCGTTGCTGACATAAGCGCCATTACCTTTTTGTAAATGTACATTTTAATTACATCAGTCTAGTGGTCTCCATGTAGATACTTACTTTTAGCATAATGGATTTTTAAGGAAAAAATGCTCCATGAAAGCATTGTGTGTTGAATATTTTATTTGAAAGCAAATGCTAAAAGTATTTTTATATCATTCAATATTGATACATTGGGGAAGGGAAGGTGAAAGTATCTTGTGATGGATTAAAAGGAGACCTTTGCAACCTTTAGCTGTGAGTAGAATTTAGAAGTTGACACTGATAATAATAATGTATTATTCATAAATGCATTAGAGCAGAGAGCTCTACCAAAAATTGTGTTTGCTTTCACCGTTTCCTTTTGGGCAGAAGTGGACCAGTGTTCTTACATGGTATGTGATATGAATCGGGTGGTTCCTGCTGTCTGCGTTGAAAACATCTATCTGCATGAAAAAGTATTTAAGCTTATCCTAAATGTTAAAATTAAGGTACAATAACTATATCTAACACTTTCCATGCTAATTTTAAAAATATAGAAATTAATAAATTAAGGCACAGTTCTCATGTACCACCAGCGTAGGACATGTCTTGAGTTCTCCTGCAGTTTATGCCATCTGTGAAGGGGTGAGGAGGATGGAAAGTGAGCAGACCCCTCGGACCCTAACAGTTCTCTGAGAGAAAAGAATTTGATTGGCTAATTGTCTGAAATATCACATAGATTTCGAGGTTTGTTTTTAATGGTGCTAAAGCCAAACTTAGTGATCCTTAAATAGGATTGGATCACCTTAGACTTTCATGAACGCCACATAGTCCCACCTGCGAGCATCTTCCCTCGGTAGATACACTGGCAGGAGCTGCCAGTTCTCAAGTTCCACACAGGAGGTAAAGCCAGTGACTCTGCTGTGATTGTTAAATGCCCCCAGATCCACGCACTGAGACTTAAATCACCACTGTGACAGTAATAAAAAGAAGGGTGTGAATAAGTCATAAAGCCACTAGTAACCTTATAGAAGTTTTAAGAACGTGCTTGGCCTCACAGACCCTTCTTCCTTGTGATCATGTAAAGACAGCATATGTGTGAAACAGAGAACTGGTCCTTACTGGTCCCTAAATCGATTGTCACCTTGATGATGGACTTCCTTTCCTTCAGACAATGAGAAATAACTTTCTAAAACTGGGGATAGGATCCCGTGTGCAAAAGCACTTGCCATTCAAGCTTAAGGTCCTGAGTTTGCATTCCCAGGATCGTCAGTAATCACCCCAGTACTCCTGGGGGAGGTGGAAGGCAGAGACAGGAAGATCCCTGGATGTACGCGGGCTATCTGTCCTGGCATAAACAGCAGTAAACGAAGAGAAGCTGTCCCAAACCAGGTGGAAGACAAGGATTGATACTTTAGGTTGTCCTCTAGCCTTCACACGGGTATCATGGCACACCTACATCTGCACTCACACACATGAACCTGTCTGTACATACACACACACTATATATATTTTTTCAGGTTATTTATTTTTATGAATAGTGTGTGTGAATGTGCACGTGTGAGCGTGTGCTCACACACAAGTGTGATGTAGTGTGGTATGTATGACATATGCATGTAAGTGTGAAGATATAAGTGTTGTATGTGCCCATTCATAAGCCGGAGCAGGACAATGAGTACTTCCCTTTATCGCTATTCACCTTATTTCCTTGAGACATGATCCTTCACGAAACCGGAAGCTCACAGTGTCCACTTGACCAAGATGCCCCTGGTTTCTTTCTTACTCCTGCACTGGGCTTCCGGACACCTGCAGCCATGCTTGGCTTTTTAATGGATGCTGTGGATTTAAACTCAGATGCTTATTCTTGCTCCATGCCCTTGTTCACGGATCATCTTCCCAGCCCCTACAATCCAAATTTTACTAAAGGGTTCTTTTTTTCTATTAAATTTTTTCGTTGAGTCACTTTCAACCTGTCTCTCTCCATTAAAAACAAAACAAAACAAAACAAAACAAAACAAAACAAAACACACACACACACAACTTTTGACATGGTGTGCTTTCTGGCATTACACCCATGTGTCATCTGTGTCTGTCTGTGCACTAGCTGCTTCTCAAACTAACTCTAAAGATGACGCAGATCTCTTGTACCTCAGCTCTGCTGGTCAGGACTCTGAATGTGCCAAGCACGCAAACGACCATTGCTAATAATCTTATTTGACAAATTAAAGCCATAGTTGTTCCCCCAAAGCAGTTGTTATAGAAACTAGTTCAATATCTATTTGTATCTTCTTCAGAACTAATCTTTTTTTTTTCAGAACAGGAATGCCAAGTTTCATACAATCTCATTTGCCAATTTATTAAAAAGCACTAACTATGACATATGGGCATTTACTATGTCAGAACGCATATTGCCAAAATGAGTTAATTCCCTTTCCTCTAACTAGTGCAATGGTTTACATCAGTTTCTTTAAAGTGCATCTCAAAGTGTTCTACACATTCAGATTTCTTTGTAACTGATGGTAGATGAATTGTTTAATTGGATGATTGTGTTGCTGGTGTGTAGTGAAATGAACTTACACAGAAAATGAATCTTTACCTTCAGTAGTATTAACGTTTCAAAGTGCTTTCTTATTTAGTGTGGAAAAGTTATACAACTATTATTATTTCTGCAAGCTACTGTAAACCACTTAGTATTCTAATAATTAAGAAATGTTAGTAAGATCAAGATACTCTATATGTTAAGCAAACTTGGGCCTCAACTCTTTCCTCCCTGTTGTTGAATATTTATTGAGCATTCTTTTCCTGTTCTGAGCTCAGGAAAAGCAGTTAGTTTTAGGCAAATGATAGAAAACAGGTCAAAACTATTGCACAAAGTTTGTAAGTTGCCCCAGTCCCACCTACACACCTTAGGAAGAGGGTGCGTTTTGTGTTGCTCAGAGGGGGAGAGGAGTGAAAGCCACAACAGAGTTGATGCAGTGTGACAGATGTAAGCATTTCCAGTGTAGGAGTAGCTGTCTTGTCTCTCATGTCTCTTGGGCTTCCAACCACCACCAGAAGAGCATTTATGCGATATCTTGAGAACTGACATGCTCCCTTGACAATTTTACCTTCTGGTGTGCCATTAATCACCAGTGCAAGCTAGGTTAGTTTGAAAAAAAATCATTAGAAGGCCAAGCAGCAGAGCTCAGTACTTTCTGTACAAGCATGGAAACCTGGGTTTCATTCCTCGGAACCCTACATAAAGGTAGAAGGGAGAATTGTCTCCTCAGAGTTGTCCTCTGGTCTCTACACAAGCCCTGTCACATGTGCACAGGCCCACAGGCACATACATACACACCATCACCACCACCACCAACAACAACAACAATAGTAGTAGTAGAAATAATAATAGCAATAATTTACTTTAATTCTTAGAGCAAAGAACTCAGTCTAGTAGGGAGTTCCAGAATAATGTTTTTCAAAAATTCCATCCTTAAGCTCCAGTTTCTCGTTGTCTGGCCTTATAGGACTGGATGCAGCCCCCACTGGAGTCCCTGAGGAGGGGGCACCATAGTCCTAAGTATCCACCCACCTCCCATCTCTTGCCCACTAATGGGATAATAAGAGGAGAAGGGTGGAGCACATTACATCACGTGTCTTCTTTTGTTCTAGATACTATAGTAGAATTAACTTTGCTTTTTGTCTAGATAAACCTTAAAGGGAAACTAAGAGATGATAATACTCTTAACTGTTGTTTTATTTTATTATTTTATTTGTGTTCTGCATGCATGCATGTCTGTGCACATGCATGTAGTGACTATGGAGTATAGAAGAGGGCACTGGATCTCCTGAGCCTGGTGTTAACAGTTGTGGGCTGCCATATAGGTGCTGGGAATAGATCCCAGGTCCTCTAGTACTCTTAACTGCTAAACCATCTCTCCGGGACAAGTCTTAAAATTTTAAAGGACAATATAAAAAGTACTTCTAGAGTTATAAAATATATCAGAAGAATGTAAGACACCGAAGTAAAGGGTGATTAAAAACTAAACAAAAATAAAAATTAAAAAAAAAACAAAAAACGTTGGAATGATCATGAAACCAAATATTCCTTAAATGTTTTGATTCCAGTAAATAACCTTATGCTCCACATCTTAGTGCTTCTCTGAGTAGCAGAGACAACACACAAAGGAACCCAACTATCTGAAATGCTTTTACTGTGGCACATTTTCCCCCCATTTCAGTTGGGGTACCTCATGGAGAACCATCTGACACTGCCCCTCAGCAAGATGGAGGCAGGTGATCTGTGCACAGTTTATTAGGTTTGACTCTGCCCTTCTTCCTTATACTGACCTAAACCTTCTTTGTATTATGGGTTGGACATAAATTCCAGATTTCCCTGAACTCTGTTCATTAATCAGTGAGCTGCAGCATTACCAGCAAACCGAGCAACTTCTATTACACTGGCTTGGTCTTCCCTGACTCCAGAACGTTCAGATATCTCCAGTGCCCTTCTGAGGCAAACTTCCAAATCTTTAACTTGATTTCAATAGTACTTTTCCCTCCCAGGGCAACCCCTGTGCTCAGAAATTAAATTTTATTTTATTTTATTATACTATTAAGTTTCTAATTTTCCAGGTTGAAAAAAAAATGTTCTTAAGCTTTTAATTACAAAGTCAATCTTCATAATTCATGGATTTTTATACTTGTGAATCTGTGTCTGTAAAAAAAAAATAATAATAATAACAGAGGATCAGAGAGATGACTCAGTGAGTAAGAGAGTTTGTTGCTCTTGTGAAAGAGTACCCCTGTCAGGTAGCTGACAAAAACCTAGACCTTCAACTCTTTGAGACCCAGAAGGCATCCACACATGCACGTGTAGACACACATACAGGTATAAAGGGAATTTTTCTGTGTGAATTTGTAATATCAATACTAATGCTTTCAGGGTTAGTCACAAGCATGCTACAGAGCACTGGAGAATGTTAGCCTCCTGCCATGTGCATTCCCAGCTGTGGAGGGGACTTGGCTCTGCTTTCCTTGGTGTTCTTTATGTCATTTTTAAATATTTTTATGCTGCCAATTCTGTGGTTTGCACAGTGTGCTGCAGGCTTGTGTGGTGTCTCTAAATGAAGGAAGGCTTCAGTGATCCTTTAGGAGGAAGGCAATTATTAAATACATTTTATTCAGCCATGAATTACAGCAATAATGGCTACGTTAAGCAGCATCCGTCCATTGCCTTTGCATCAGCTCCTGCCTCCAGGTCCTTTCCCCATTTGAGTTTCTGTCCTGAATTCCTTGGACAATAAATTGTGATGTGGAAGCATAAGCCAAATAAATCCTTTCCCCCCCTGCTTGATTTGTGACCATATTTTATTACAGCTATAGTAAGCCTAACTAAGACATCTTAAAAGCCATGTCACACCATCTCTTTATTATGTCTCTGATCTATCACTCTTTCAGCTTTGAACCCAGCTTGCTTTCTTTTTTATACTTCCAAAGATGTACACCTACATTACGGATTCTAGATTTTATATTACTGGTGTAGTTCAGAGTTCTAATTTTTATTTTCTGACCATTATTTTCTCTGTCTTTCATAACCTTTGATGTTTACATTTCACTGAGTTCAAAACATGGAGCTTATCTCATGCATCCTTCTTTGACATCTGAGTAATGGTATCAGGTATTTTAAAAAGTTTGTTGGCATATGAGAAATGTTTTTGTTTAATTTCCAACTTCCTAGAGTCTGAACTGTTAATTTCTAATTTAATTATGCTTGTAGGATGTACTTTCTGTGATTTCAATACTGTTAAATTTATGAGGCTTGATTGTGATGTAGCATATGGCCACCATGGGAAATGATCTGTGCGTACCAGACAGGAATGTGCTGTCCTTGAGTATCTTCTGGGTTATATGAGTGCCAGTTGCTTCATAAGCATCTATAAATGTCAGGTCACATTTCTGGATAGAAAGACATTAATCTTCTCTAGCCATGTTGATTTTTAATTCAATTATTTTCACCAACTATTAAGAGACAACCATTGTAGTTATCAAGCTACCAGATTGTTGTCAGAACACTTATTTCTTCTTTTAATTCTTCAAATGTTTGCTTTAGACTTATAATTTTTTTAAATTCACGTTGAGTTCAAAAACACACACACACACATACGCATGCACGCACGCGCACATACATGCATATGTTCCTGCCACAGCATGTGTGTGTGGAGGTCAGAGGTCAACTCTACAGAGTCAGTTTATCTTCTTATATGTTGGTCTTGCAATATCAACTTCAGGTCAGCTGACTTGGCTGCAAGCCCCGTTACCTACTGAGCCTAGTTTCTACAGTTAATATTTTTTAAGAGTTCTCTCTTTGTATGTATATATGCTATGATTGCTATGTCAGAGACCCTTTCATCTCTAGTAGTATTTATCAATGTCTGTTTTTTTTAATTAGGTATTTTCCTCATTTACATTTCCAATGCTATCCCAAAAGTCCCCCATACCCTCCCACCCAGAACTCAAATGATATGTACTCACTGATAAGTGGATATTAACCCAGAAACTTAGAATACCCAAGATGTAAGATACAATTTGCAAAACACATGAAACTCAAGAAGAACGAAGACCAAAGTGTGGTCACTTTGCCCCTTCTTAGAGTTGGGAACAAAACACCCATGGAAGGAGTTACAGAATCAATGTCTGTTTTAATGGTCCATGTAGGCTTAGATTCTTCAAAACCTACTTTATTTGGGGGGTGGTTATTTTATTTATTTACATTTCAAATGTTATCCTCCTTCCCATTTTCCCCTCTACAAATCCCCTATCCTATTTCCCCTTTCCCCTTCTATGAGGGTGTTCCCCCATCCATCCACTCCCACCTCACCACCCTACCATTCCCTGACACTGGGGCAGCGAGTCTCCACAGGACCAAGGGCCTCCTCTCCCATTGCTGCCTGATAGGGCAATCCTCTGCAAGCTACTTTAATACGATTCTATTATTATTATTATTATTATTATTATTATTACGTATTTTCCTCAATTACATTTCCAATATTATCCCAAAAGTCCCCCATACCCTCCCCCCCCACTCCCCTACCCACCCACTCCCCCTTTTTGGCCCTGGCATTCCCCTGTACTGGGGCATATAAAGTTTGCGTGTCCAATGGGCCTCTCTTTCCAGTGATGGCTGACTAGGCCATCTTCTGATACATATGCAGCTAGAGTCAAGAGCTCCGGGGTACTGGCTAGTTTATAATGTTGTTGCACCTACAGGGTTGCAGATCTCTTTAGCTCCTTGGATACTTTCTCTAGCTCCTCCATTGGGGGCCCTGTGATCCATCCAATAGCTGACTGTGAGCATCCACTTCTGTGTTTGCTAGGCCCCGGCCTATATGCTTTAACTTCCCTTCTAGCTCTCTGACCAAAGGTAGGTGAGAACGATGGTTAATAAGATAAAGGGGGTGTGGAGCTGTTTGGAAGTAGTTCTTAGGGCAATTACAATCTTCATTATCAGGATATCAGAAGTTTAGTACAAAGCATCAAATACAAATGAGTAGTGGCAGTCCAGTCCAACTGGCAAACACCCAACAAGAATCAGTAGCAGCAACTCAAGCCAGAGAAACCATGAGGCTCCTCCAAATCATCGCAAGTCCACAGAAGCAGCAAAAAGCAGCTGGAATGGATCAGGAAGTCCTTTCTCTAACAAAGTCACAGCAAACGAAGATCAATGAAGACAAAAAAAAAATTGTTGCAAGGCAAACCAGTGCAAGAGCATTGACAGCAAAGACCGGCAAAGTGTTGCAAGGCGAATCGATGCAAGAGTGTCATTCACTGTCCGTTGAATTCTACTGATACTCTTTTCAAACATCACACACCTTCTCAAGTGTCTGCCTCAGTAAAACATACTCTCACAAGACAGCCTCCAGAAAAATATCACATGACACAACTGAGTCTCCAAGGAGACTAGAGAGTTCCACTTCAGGCCCAGATATCCAATCTGCTTTTAGATACTGAATATAGCATCTTTTCCATTTAGTTTCACTTTCAACTTGTGTTGTTTGAACCCAAAGTTTAACTCTTATACATGTCAAGAAGTTGCATGTTATATTAATAAGTTTTCAATTGGGAACCAAAACTTTTACACATGAGCCTGTGTGAAAACACTCTAAAACACAGCAATTCTATAGCGCTTAAAACAACCAGATGCTTCCTTCATCTGAATCCCATATACAGACTCATACTTGTGCCTAATGTTGCTTCGTTCAGCTTCTAGGTGTTTCTTTTGTTGACTTACTAAATTTTGCATTGGTTTTGATAACACTGTCAAGTGTGATTGTTGCTTATTAGAAAGAGGACCCCTGTTCTACTCATGGAGTCATATCACCTTCTACTTCGTCGTATCAGCCAAGATTCACAAACAATTAATGATGTCATTAATGTAACCCACTACTGATTAGAAATAATGTGGGATTTTGATATATGTTAAAATTTCAAAAAAATTAATTTGTTTTAATATTTTTATTATAAAAGAATCGATTTGTGCAGTCATTTATCAAAAACCCACCCCCTACAGGATATTAGTCAGAAATATGGCTTGATTTCAAATACAGTACAGTGTCTAGACTCTGCCCCCTAGCTATTCAGAATCAGAAATGACCACACCCTTCACTGATTTCAGGCCCCGCCCTCACTTACCCTTCTGTCAGAAGCACCAGACCATGCCCACTAGCACACATATAATCAGAAACATCAGTATAGAGCCAGGATGCCTCCCACGATGGTGTAGGGAACTGATGTCAATTTATCAAATATGGATTATCTTTGGAACCTTTCCATAATGTGAGCATGCATGAGAAATTCCCTGCCTTTGAATTCACAGTTTAACAGAGGAATTAGCTAAAAATATTAATTATAATAAATTTCAAGATATCAGTAAGTGGTGTCATACAGGGGTGAGCAGAGTGAGTGTCCTGGGGAAGGTCTGTCTGTCTGCCTCTTGCAAGAAGTAACAAAGTGTGTTGTCTTCAACTGGTACTCATGAAAGTCACACAAAGAGGGTGTGTGCAATAGATCCACACTTCTGAATGGAGAAAGCAGCTTTTGGGAGGTCAGAACTCAGGGTCAAGTAGCATGAAAATGTGTCTAGAAGACACATGGTAAGTTGTAATAGAAGATGGAACTCAGTCGGAAGACATATTTCCAACTGCTAAGCATTCTTGTCTTCTGCCTCTAGACCACTGATGTTCACTCACCAAGGTCTTTCATGATCAAATTATTTGCTTTTTTTTTCTCTTGAACTTTAATTCTGGTTGCTGTATACTGCATCAGAAAGTGGTGCATGAAAGGCAGATGACAGTTTAGACAAAGAGGAGGCTTTGGACTCTTCAGGTTGAAAGAGGGAAAAGTGGATCAAATTCAGAAGACATTTACGGCTCAAAACTGGCACGATGTGTTAGCAGTGAGACAAGAAAGGCTGAGTGACTGGTTGGGTACAGAGGATTTATCAGAAGGCCAATCAAGAAGAAACAGTGCTTGAGAAAGCTCATGCATAAGAAATTAAATAACAGGTCCAACAGCTAAGTAAAATTAGCCAAAAGTCACCAGCTAAGGAGCGAGGTTACAGTAGACCATCCAGGTGACAGCCTATCTACAGAAAGCTTAGAGCTAGGGAAGCATCAGTAGTGCAGTGGTAGAGTCTTCCTCGCCTTCCAGAAATGTCAAAGCCATTATATGGTGCCCAGTATGTGTGGTGCATCTGTATGTGTGTATGTGTGGCTGAAGTCTGGCAGGGTTGGAAAATAACTTGATCTAATGCCCTTAGACTCAAGCCTGGGTGAAGCAGGAGCTGTGTGAAGTTCCCATCCAGCATGGTCGTTTCAGCACTCGATAAACCTTGGAATTCATCTCAACTCTTGTTGGAGTAAAATCAACAAGTTCTAAAGATCATAGACTTGATTAATAATTCTTTCTAATAATGTATTTCCTGTGGGTAATTCAGACACTGCACACAAGCCTCCATTAGCTCCGAAAACTATTTAGAAAGCAGCTTCTCATATTGGAATCATAGTATAAATGTAGCCTTTCAGAGATTTGAGGAGCTGAGCAGAGGTCTAGCGAATCCAATGACAATGAATGAAAAATTAAATCATAAAGCACCTTGTCTGTTTGAGGTCCCTTTTGATATGTAATATTATGTGAGTTCACTTTTCCTGTCTGTGACATTCAAATAATTTTAATTCCTAACCTTCCAAATCTGCTATTGGTGGGAATCAGGGGCTTTTTTAATTTAATTAAGCCAGCTTATCTATCAACCCTCATAATTAATCCATCCTATCTTAATTACTTTTCCATTTTCAGATTCAGTCATCATATATTAACATAAATGTAGGAAAAATTAAGTCATTTTGTGATAGAAGGATGTGGAATGTCTGCTAGATACAGTCACACACTTCCTTCACATATTTAGAAAGGTTCAAAATAACAGTGAAAATACATTCATATCCCACCAGAAACTCACAAATCAGAAAGGAAGCCAGTATTTCAATTTGTTCATTTACCTGACATCAACTATTTAAACTCCACCACATGTTTTACATAATTCCATATCCTCTTGCTTTTATGTTTGTCCAGGAGAGAACTAAATCGCCACCCCCCCCCCCCCGCCCCCAGGAAGCTGATCTGCTTTGGGGGATAATTGCAGTGTCACAGTGCCCATCAGCTTACTTTTCTACTGGTGCATGGTGGATCTTTCATTTACTCATAATCACTGAAGACATAGCAGGTGGATGGAACAAATGAAAGTCCCTGGAGCATACATTCATATGGTAGCACAGACAGCAACAGGAACAAGTACTGGGCAAAAAAAAAAAAAAAAAAAAAAAAAACCACGATGGTAGAAGATGGCTTCCTGGCTTCTGTTCTCAGTGCTCCTCTCTGAGGGGATAGAATTGAAGCTGGCACTGAAATGACACTATGAGGTCATGAGCTGATCACAGGACCAGGCATTTCAGGACACAACAGAAGCAAAGACCAGGTGTGGAAGTCTAACTCAGGGACAGTGAAGACTAGTGCAGGGGATGACACAAGCAGAGGACGTGTTGAGAGATAAACTTATGGCAAGAGAGAGTACTCAACCAAGGGAGTCTAGATTCCTACTCTCCTAGACATGTGATCTGAGTTACGCATGTGATCAGCCTGGGGAGTCTGTGGTAAATGGATTGGAAGATTCCAAAATGGAACTGGGCACAGTCTGGATAAGGAAGACCTGTCTATCCTAAAGGCAAAAGAACTTCTTATTCTTTCCCAATCTTGTTGCATATATATATATATATAGAGAGAGAGAGAGACTTTGATCATTGTCCCCACCATTGTCCTCTCCTCCCTCTTCCCTTCTTTATTTTACCAAAACCCTTCTTTTTCTCGTTTCATTCCTGCTTTCGTGGCTTTTTGATTTGTTAGGGTTACCTTCCTGAGGGAGGATAGGAAGTTATTTTCTTGATCAAGGGAAACTTAATGATGGCTACCACTAAGGAATCTCTCTCTCTCTCTCTCTCTCTCTCTCTCTCTCTCTCTCTCTCTCTCTCTCACACACACACACACACACACACACACACACACACACACACGCACGCACACACACGCACATACACACACACGCACACTCTTGGGTGGGTGGAACCTCACAAGTCCTTCCTCCAGTCTTTGACGGAATGTTGTTGGGCCCAGTCCTTTTATATATCTGAGTATGTTGCCTAAGTCGGCATGTATACCACCTATGTGCATGATGCCCACAGAGGTCAGAAGAGGCCACTGAATCTCCTGGAAATGGATGTATGGATGGTTGTGAGCCATCATGTGAATCCTGGAAAACAAACCTAGGAGTTCTACAAGACGAGCAAGTGCTCTTAACTATTGAGACATTACTCCAGTCTCAGATGGGCAGGTAAATACTGGCACTGTGATTTTATAGATGCAACAGTCATATCATGCAAAAAAAAAAATCATTTCATGGCCCCCTTCCTGCACTCTGAGTCTTATACTCTTTCGACCCTCTCTGATGTTCCCCAAATCTTATAGACTATGATACAGATATGCTGTTGAGGGCTGAAAACTCAACAACCACTTCACCTCAGCCCTTTCACCCATTAGAAATCTCTACATTAACTAATTTGCACTTGAAAAAGAAGCTTCTCTGACCAAGACTGAGAGCTGTGCTAATCGATGTGAATGAACAGAAATTTTTAGATGGCAGTTTGATATCATGTTTATATACCAAGACAATAGTGACAAACTCTTCCCTAGGCTAGTGATACGCAGGCTATTGGGGGTGAAAAGGCATCAACAGCCCAACCAAACTCTAAAAAGCTTATAGGTTGTAACACCAACATGCCAAGCAAGTTGGCCCACTGGTGCCATAGTGGCATAATAGTTACAGGGGTAGCCAACCTTTCTGGTTGGATTTAGGCCTGCTGACTCCAGAGGAGAAAGTAGTCCTGTAAACTTGATATGGTTTGCTGTTGTTCTTGGAGGGACTGAGGATTAAACCAGGGATTTTATTCATGCCAAGAAAGGTCTCTACACTTTAACTATTTTTATTTCACACATCCCTTAAACAAAAAATAAATGACTTATCGCATAGACTTTATTCATAGTTTTCACATGTATCTATTTCTGCCATTGTAGTAAACTAAGCTCTGGTGTGGCCGCCTGAATTCAAATCTGAGCTTGGCTACTTAGAGGCATCTAACCTGTGGCGCCTTTCTCAACACTTCTAGCATTTGTGTTCTTTTAGTTAAGTGCAGGAAAACATACATATAGTGTTACTTTTTCATAGAGTCCTCATTAGAAATTACTTAAAATAATGCATATGGAAGTACTTGATATGCTAACAGACTGTCATAAACACTAAAGAAATGTTAATGAATAGGTCCTACACTCTTTCCCTGGCTATTATATATTAAAATCTTAGCACTGAATAAGAAGAATTAACAATAAGAGTCTTTTATGCCCCTCATTTTATACCATAGTTATTTCCACGTATCAAACATCAATTTTCAGATTTTAATTGCAATGATCCCTATTTAACATAACTCCAAATGTCCATGCACTATAGGATTTGCTTATATTTTGGATTTGGGAGGACAGCACCAATCTTTGTCATCCTGGGTGTCCTGGAACTCACTGTGTAGAAAGATCATGCTGGTCTTGAGCTCACAGAGATCCACTCACCTCTGCCTCTGAAGTGCAGGGATTACAGGTATAGGCCACCATAACCAGCTAGCATTGATTTATTTTTTAAATGACCATTCAGAGCTTTGATTTTTAAAATCTGCTAAGGATTGTTTTAGAGATATTGACTATTATCGGCTTTATCATAAGGTTAATGTTTTCAGCTTTTAAAATAGGTCACGGGAGAGTGGGTATCTGATCCCAAGATTACGTAAATCATACAGAAGCTTAATATGCTGCCTCTGGTGATGCTGTGACACCACGGGGATCACTCAGCATGGCCCTCCTGCATCCTTTTCCCATTAGGCTCTGGACCACATTGCCTCTAAGGTGGGGAAAGACTCTATTTTCCCAGGACACAAATTATCTGAAACCCTTGTATTCCCTCTGCTTCTGGCTTCCCTGTAAACACCAGCTTCTGCCACGCTGCAGAGCTACAGCTGCATTTTAGACTCGTGATTGGTTATTTGCTTCTCAAAATAGGCTTCAGAACAGTAGGAAAATAGGGTAGGTCAGCGCAGCATATGGCTGAATTTTCATGGACAGATGTGCTAGAGAATAACAAGGATATTCTTTTAAGTTATTATCTTTGTTATAAATGAGATGTGTGTATATTTTGTGTTATAGCTGAAATTAAGGTACATTCGGAAAATATGCTTTTCATGAGATAGCACATTAACCTACTTCTTGAACACTGTGGTCCTCGTGTTTACTGAAGTCAAGTAGGCACACTCTTGGCAGCCAGAATTTCAAGAATGTCACCACTAATGGCAGAATTTTGGCATTCAGCAACACAGAAAACTTTGATATCCCCCCGCCCCCCACACACACACCTCTTCAAACTGTTTAAAATCAAATACATAATGCTTCTTGAGTTCTGTTTCAGGTTTTCTGCTACTTCTTGCATTTTCTAATAACTGGGAATGAAAATGTTTTATTTCAGAACTCTTATGTGATAGAGCATTTATAAAAAACAGCTCCCAGCTCTGGTATACAGCATGGCATTCTTAAGTTCAGGGTGGGTACTGTGATCTGTTAAACCACTGGTCCACTGACTCTATGGACAGTGGGATCTGATAGCTGTAAATAGTGGTTCCCATGATTGTTTTAATAATTTTAATAATCATTCCTATTTATTGTGCTGAGTATGTGGATGCAGCATTTCACTTTGTAAAAAGCTGAAATATTTCTGAACATTACAGGAAATAATAGTATAGTCCAGATAGATGTATATCTATAATTAAGCCAATCAACTTGCATCTGTTTTAATGCTTGTGGGATCTGAAGCTCAAATATTTGATAGGTCAATGTGCTTCCTTCTCCTTCCTCCAAAGACAGTGGAGAATGAATGTTGGAAAGTTTGGTATAGATACCTACCTGGACTTGAACCATCAACTCTAAATTTTCAGCCTCTATAGCCACATCCATCTGGCAGTTGAGGTTATCGTTCATTCATTGGATGAACTTTTTTGCATAGACCTAGTGCATGGATCCCTGTGGAATTAGCCTAGCAGCCAAAGATCACATCAGTTCACAACTGAGCACCCCATTTTGATTACATTTATATTATTAGTTAGCCCTTAATTTTCCAAGCAATATATATATATATATATATATTGACATGTGTTTGTTTTCTGTTATAGATACAGGAGCGGAACGGCAGGCACTAAGAGAAACTGTGTATCCGAAACTGAGAGAATTCTGCAGAGAAAACTATGGGTTGGAATTTCAGGTAATATTTACCTTGTTTTCCACCATCATCTGAATAGGAAGTTTGCTTCTCATCACGATGTGGGTGCTACAAAATACAAATTTTAAACTCCATATTATTTTTATGTCTTTAAATATGGAAAAAGAAATGTATGGAAAATGCAAATAACTTACTTAATTTTGACAATTTCATATTTATGCTTCGGTTTCTTGGACTCTGCCTGGTATTTGTCACATTTTTCTTCAAACCATATTTATTTTCATTTTCTTAGTCTCTATTCTTTTTTTTTCCTTTTGTGTCTGAGTATTTTATTAGATATTTTCTTTATTTACATTTCAAATGTTATCCCCTTTCTTTTTTTTCCTCTGAAGACCCCCTACCCCTACCCTTTACCCCCTATCCCTGCTAACCAACCCACCCATTCCTGCTTCCTGGGCCTGGCATCCCCCTATACTGGGGCATAGAACCTTCACCGGACCAAGGGGGCCTCTTTTCCCATTGATGGCCAACTAGGCCATCCTTAGCAGTATTTTTTTCTTTTTTTAATTTTTATTAGGTAATTTCCTCATTTACATTTCCAGTGCTATCCCAAAAGTCCCCCATACCCCCCCCACTCCCCTACCCACCACTCCCACTTCTTGGCCCTGGCGTTCCCCTGTACTGAGGCATATAAAGTTTGCATGACCAATGGGCCTCTCTTTCCACTGATGGCCTACTAGGCCATCTTCTGATACATATGCAGCTAGAGTCAAGAGCTCTGGGTGTACTGGTTAGTTCATATTGTTGCTCCACCTATAGGGTTGCAGATCCCTTTAGCTCCTTGGGTACTTTCTCTAGCTCCTCCATTGGGAGCCCTGTGATCCATCCAATAGCTGACTGTGAGCATCCACTTCTGTGTTTGCTTGGCCCCAGCAAAGTCTCACAAGAGACAGCTATATCAGGGTCCTTTCAGCAAAATCTGCTAGTGTATGCAATGATGTCAGCGTTTGGAAGCTGATTATGGGATGAATCCATGGATATGGCAGTCTCTAGATGGTCCATCCTTTCGTCTCAGCTCCAAACTTTGTCTCTGTAATTCCTTCCATGGGTGTTTTGTTCCCAATTCTAAGAAGGGCCTAAGTGTCCACACTTTGGTCTTCATTCTTCTTGAGTTTCATGTGTTTCACAAATTGTATCTTATATCTTGGGTATTTTAAGTTTCTGGGCTAATATCCACTTATCAGTGAGTACATATCATGTGAGTTCTTTTGTGATTGGGTTACCTCACTCAGGGTGATGCCTTCCAGGTCCATCCATTTGCCTAGGAATTTCATAAATTCATTATTTTTAATAGTTGAGTAGTACTCCATTGTTTAAATATACCACATTTTCTGCATCCATTCCTCTGTTGAGGGGCATCTGAGTTCTTTCCAGCTTCTGGCTATTATAAATAAGGCTGCTATGAACATGGTGGAGCATGTGTCCTTCTTACCAGTTGGAACATCTTCTGGATATGTGCCCAGGAGAAGTATTGCAGGATCCTCCTGTAGTACTATGTCCAATTTTCTGACGAACTGCCAGACTGTTGTCTGAGCAGTGTTCTCCTGCATTTCTTTAAGTGAGTTATTAAAGTCCTTCATAATGTCCTCTACCATCATCATGAGATATGCCTTTAAATCCGTGTCTAGCTTTTCAGGTGTGTGGGGGTGCCCAGGACTGGCTGAGGTCGGAGTGTTGGGTTCTGATGATGGTGAGTGGTCTTGGTTTCTGTTAGTAAGATTCTTATGTCTGCCTTTCGCCATCTGGTAATCTCTGGAGTCAGTTGTTATAGTTGTCTCTGGTTAGAGCTTGTTCTTCTCGTGATTCTGTTAGCCTCTACCAGCAGACCTGGAAGACTAGCTCTCTCCTCTGAGTTTCAGGGGTTAAAGCACTCTCTGCAGGCAAGCTCTCCTCTTGCAGGAAAGGTGCACAGATTTCTGGCATTCGGGCCTGCCTCCTGGCAGAAGATGAAGGCCTGAAACAGTGCCTGACCCAGAAGCTGTTAGCTTCTGTAATCCACACTCTCACCTGCGCAGACTAGTCTCAGAGTGATCGAGGAACCAAGATGGCTTCCCCAGGTGCTCCAGCAAAGCCCTCCCGGGTGGGGAGGACACCTGTCCTCTGGCAGGGAAGGTGCCCAGATGTCTAGAGCCTGAAAGGGGGTCTGCCTCAGAAGCTGTCCTCTAGGGACCTTGGAGGTGTCCTCCAACTCCTCGCCCAGGTGATCTGGTGCTGGCGCCGACCAGAAGGGACTTGTGACCCTGGTCAGGCCGGGTTTTCTGATTCCCTAATGCTGGTCCCACGTGATTGGAATGGAAGAGAAGTTGAGATCCACTCATCGGTGGTCCTAAGACCTTGGGGTGTCATCGGTGGAGAGTCCTCTTGGGACCTTGGGGGTGTCTGCCGACTCTGCATCCAAGGTGACCCGGTGCTGGCACCGAGCGGAAGGGACTTGTCTAGTCTCTATTCTTACCAAAAAAGCTGAAAGTTGATGAAGCTTCAGCCTTGAGCTATTGCCAACAGGAATGTATTACAACAGGACTAGCTTTTTACAGTACTTCCTTTCAGCGGGTGGGCAACCCTTCCCTTCTCTTATCCTATCTGTAAGTCAGTACTCATGTGTGGGATGTCAACCTCCCTACGGATGTCAGTGCTGTACCTTTCCCAGACCTCATCCCCTGTGTGTGTGTGTGTGTGTGTGTGTGTGTGTGTGTGTGTGTGTGTGCTCCTGAGTACATTGGTCCTGCAAAGACAGTAACCACACACATCATTACTTAAGTTCACTAACCCCAGAATTTTTTTTATTTCACCACATGATAGAAAAAAAAAATGCTATATGTATCTTGGACATCCAAAATCTAAAGTAGGCAGTGTCTAAAGCAAATAGTATTATTTATTCAGAACTTTTTCAGCCTAATTTACCATGGAAATCTTAACTGTCAGGTGTTTTCAACTCCGTGTTTATGTGTCAGGTGATGAATATGTAATTAGGCTTCATGGTAGAATAGTACATCATTCACCATTGTGAGAGGAAGAAAATTTCACCCTCCATTTGTTGCATCCTGGATAAGTAGTTTATCTCAGTACACCTCATGATGATTTCAAATATGGTTTAGGAAGTAATCGCCTCTAAATGGCTTCAATCTTGATACACATTGTCAATCAGCAGTGGGCCATTATGAAACGCACACTGAGCAGTTACTCATAAGTCACCATTTACTTGATAAATGGGAACCTAAATTAAACCCTTTGACTTCAGCAGAGCCTTCTCTGGGGATTCTGGCTGTACTGATAACAGCTCCCCAATTGTTACAAACTCCCAAGCTGTCAAGATTCCCAAGGACTTGGACATTCCTAGGGGGACTCAATTACCGTAGGGAGAGAAAAGTGTCTCGCAATGTTAACTGCGGCTTTGAGTTCTTTGTGCATCATCTCGGTCAGCAGAAGGAGGAAGGTGTTGAGTACAGACCACCTGTCACAAACAAGCCATCATCTGAGATTAGCAGAGGAAGTAAATAGAAGGGATAAAGGTGTGTGTGGTTTTTTTTTGTAATTAAAGATAGCCACGGGTGAAGACTCAAGTAGCCAGAGAAACACTCCAAAACGACCCACAGAGTAAACTAATGGCTGGGGTCAGTGTAGACAAGAGTGCCAGAGCCCCCGCCATGAACACAGAACCAGAAGCCATCCCGGATGCCTTCTCCTGCCCTTGCTAGAGGGCAGCATCTAAACCAGCCATGGGAATGGGGTCCATGTGAGCTGATGCTGAGATTAAAGCAAAAGGTAGCATTGGCTCGACAGCTGCTAGCATAAGAGAAGCCCAAATGCATGTTATCTGGATCTTCCAAGAATGTACCTTGTGGTGCAGCTCTCTGTGGGCAGTTAATTATACATCTTCTCCTGGAAGATGTGTTTTCTAGGGAACAGTTCTCTTTCCTCAACTACAACAAGACGTGTTCCCAGAGGCTTCATGAGAAACTGGCTTATCCATAGTATGCCAGATTACATCCTCAGTTACGCATTGAGCCCACAGGAAACAAAGCTCAGCAGCAGCACCCCTTCACCCAGAATGAAAGCCTCTTTTGCTTCTAGCTGGCCTTTGTTTAGGATGCTGCTTTCATGGGCTCTGACTCCCTCCCAACTATCCTTTTTCTTGGCTCATTGCCTTCTAGAACCTGATCTTTCTTATGGCTCTTTGTACCTAATCTGAGATTTCTATCATCTATCTATCTATCTATCTATCTATCTATCTATCTATCTATCTATCTATATATCTATCTGGCTGTGACTATATGTGTCACTTTCAGCTCTTAAACCTTGAACCCCACCCCTTTAAGTTTGCCCTAGCTGTGTTCCTTGCCATGAGTACTTACTTCTTCTTGTTCTTCAGGGAAATGTCTCATTATTTTAGCAATTTGAATAGTATATGCCACTGTAGGATGTTTCTCTTGTTTTCTTATAGATTGCCTTTCTTATCTCTTTTCCCACTAGAATCTAAATTTCACAGTATGAAGCCCTAACCTTTCCTCCTGGCAGCTAAATCCTCATCCTAGGACAGTGCCTGTTATCAGTAAGACTTAGTAGGAACTTGCAGCAAAAAAAGTGAATGGAAGAAGAGATGATATAAACTAACCACCTTAAGAAAAACTTCTCTGATCACCAGACCCTGACAGGACACATATCCTCCCCTGTAATCTTCTAAAACCCTTTGCACAATAATCATATGCTGAATTCATTCAAAATAATATATAGAACACTGGACTTACACTAGCTGACATTCTAACTGCTGGAAATACAGGAACAGAGCAGACAATCCCTTCTTCATAAAGGGACCAATATTGTTGGGGGAGGCAGGTGATAAGCAAATTCCAGGGATGATAAAGGCATCTTACTGAGTGAAAACTTTATGAGACATGAATCTGGCTTTGTGGAAGGATTTCCTGACAAGATGATATTTAAGCAAATATCTTCAGATAGTGACAAAGCAAATCATGCAGATGTCTGGAGGAGGAGTCCAGACATGGGGAACAAGAAAGGAGGCCCAAGAAGGGAAAGGGAGTGTTTAGAATACTCTATGCCCAGTGAAGTGCATACATATGCATAGTGGGAGTGAGGGACTAATTCTAGAAGACATCAAAGTTGATCACATGGGATCCTATAGAGCACGATCAAGGATTTGGAGCTTTAAAATAGTTCAGAGATGCCTCGGTGGGTACAGGTACTTTACCATCAAGGCTGACAACTGAGTTGGATTCCCAGAAACTGGGTAATGGGAGGAAAGAAATGATTTCTACAAGTAGCCCTCTGCCTGCCACACATGAATTGTGGCATGAGTGTGACCACACACACACATACAAATACACATATAAAATGTAAATAAAGTAACAAGGGGTGTGAGCTGAGTTACTTTTAGAGCTTTGCTCTGAGGTAACTATATTGGCAACGGGAGGGTCTGTCTGTCTCTGCCCTTGCAATGGAGAGGCTTCAGGTACACGTGCTTACCTTTTATTTGGGTGCTTGGTATTAAAACCCAGGTCCTCCTGCTTTTACAGTAAGTGCCCTTAGCCTCTCTTCAGCCCGATATTTATTCTTTAAGAAACAGAGAAAGCGGAGGCTGGAAAGATGGCTCTGCAGTTGAGAGTACTGACTGCTCTTCCAGAGGTCCTGAGTTCACTTCCCAGCAACCACATGGTGGCTCACAACCATCTGTAATGAGATTCAGTGGTGTCTTCTGGTGTGTATGAAGACAGCAAGAGTGTACTCATATACATACAATAAATAATTCCCTTTAAAAAAAAAGAAAGAAAGAAAGAAAGAAAGAAAGAAAGAAAGAAAGAAAGAAAGAAAGAAAGAAAGAGAGAAAGCTCTTCCTTAAAGGTATATAGTGCCTCATTTCCTGGTCTTTAGTAGTTTGTTACACATAACATTTTAATCACTTTTTAAATTTTTCTCCTCCACTAAGTGAGAGCTCTCAAAAACCAGCAACCATGTTATTATATCTTTCTATTATCAGCATCTCTTATAATATCTACCACATAGTGGATGCATAATAAATGCTGGTTGGTTGAACTGAATATATTGAGTAAAAGAAAAGAAAAAGTTATGCTGTAGTATCTCTGGAGAACTATAGAAAACAGCAGTCACCCATGCGAGTCATACATACAGCTGCAAATTCTCCATAATCCTGATAATGTATTTAATATTACCCTTGAAGCGAAAATATCCAAAACATGCCATCAATTTAAAACAATGTTTGTAGTGTATTTTACATAGTGTTTTCATCTTGTGTCGAATCCTAACGTATGGTTTACGTGGAAAGCACATCCAAATGTGAACTCGCCTCTTTTGAGCCACTGGACAGATCCACATGGAAAGCAGAGCTTCCAGGCAGGGCACGGCAGATCTAGATGGTAATGAGCTCCTAGTGGGGTCATCCTGACTGGAAGAAGCCTGGCCATCCAGTAACAGGCTTTCAGCCGACAGCAGCAAAGACAGCAATTAGATGAACTGGAAGGAATGCAGTTCATTTATACATGTTAGGTGCCCAGAAAAATAGACACAAAATAATTGTCTGCCAGCCAAAATGGTAATTTAAGATTTCCTCATTCTTTTTGGTCATTACTTTGATAGAATATGTCATCTGAAGTGGTTGATGTAGTTAATTCAACTTTCTCTGTTTTATTTATTAATCATTTTAGTATTTCAAAGGTGCTATTCTGCCTTGGTTCGGTGGCTATGGAACAGGATGCCAAAAGACTAGATCTTAGCAAGTCAGAGGCTGGCGGGATTAAATGCTTAAGTTATCTCAAGTCAAAAGAAGCACCTGATGGCTACCCTAGCCCCTCTTATTTCTCTACCTTAAGCTAATATCGCCATGTGTATTATCCTACCCTTTGCACTTTTACTAAATATCTCTGTCAGTCATTTTCCCCATGCCTTTGCCTTCAGGAGCCCTGATTTGTTCTCCCAGTGAGAACTCCTCCCAGTATGCTAGCTCCAGCCCTTCGTCATCCCATGGAACCAGCTGGCTTCTCAGAAGAGCTGGGAAGTAACAAGAGATGCAGCTTCTGACAGCAAGGAGTTCTTGCTGGGTATCTCTGTGCTTGTGTCTTTCCCCTAGATGGCATTGTGCTAACACACAAAAACACAAATTAAAGGGATGCTTGTCCCTGGTGGTTCCATCACTCCAGGCTGCCTCTGGCAACACAGGTCTATCTAAATCTGTTCTCCTAGTGGCCTTCCTTCCTCAGGAAGTAGTTCAAACCTTATCTGCTTAAGTTTCTATCCATATGGCATATCCTTTCTCGGTATCTACAGACAGGCCTTCCGTCACTGCATGAGGACCTTTCTGCTTTGAATATTAGTATCCTAAAACAGAACTCAGACTTTTTCTTTACCTAGTTTTCCAGCTGCTACTATTTCCCACTCTTTAAAACATAAGCTCTTAGCTCATAGCAAGTCCATTCCTCCACCCTTCTAAGCCTAGCTCCAAGCTGCCAATGCCCCCTTTGAGTTATCTGATATAGAGCTCCTAGAAGTTAATCTTCTTTCTATTTCATAAGTCTCTGCTTTGCTTGGATGTGAAAGTCTAACAGGGCCCCCAATGGAGGAGCTAGAGAAAGTATCCAAGGAGCTAAAGAGATCTGCAACCCTGTAGGTGCAACAACATTATGAACTAACCAGCACCCCGGAGCTCTTGACTCTAGCTGCATATGCATCAAAAGATGACCTAGTCTGCCATCACTGGAAAGAGAGGCCCATTGGACATGCAAACTTTATATGCCCCAGTACAGGGGAATGCCTGGGCCAAAAAGTGGGAATGGGTGAGTAGGAGAGTGGGGGGGAGGGTATGGGGGACTTTTGGGACAGCATTGGAAATGTAATTGAGGAAAATATGTAATAAAAAAAAATTAAAAAAAAAAGAAAGTCTAACAGGGTTTTTTGTTCTGACCCTCTCTCTGTCTTTACATCTTGTTGTTCATATATATATATATATATATATATAGAGAGAGAGAGAGAGAGAGAGAGAGAGAGAGAGAGAGATGGGGTGGTTTTTGTTACTTTGTTTTAAGAAGGCAGAGCTAGGACCTATCTAACATGGCTGCTAAAAGAATGAGGAGATAGGAGGCAGAGTTCAGCAGACTTCCCCCATTTCCTTTCTGTAAGCTCTACTTCAGATGGTGAGGGGGTCTGAGTTAGATAAGTAAAACTAAGCAGGTAGATAAATATTATCAGGGATGCTTGCTCTGTTCTCTGCAAAGTACACTAGAAGGAGATTACCTTATAAAACACTGCACCTACAACTGGCACACCAACTTCTTAGTCAACATGACAAGAAACTACATAGTCAAACCTGGGGTGAATAAGAGGAGTAGAGCTCATGGTGTGGAGGCTCTTTATCCAGGGCATGGGAAGCGGGGGATGGCCAACTGAGGAGCAGCAGTCCCTAGCAAGGTGACAAGAAAAGGCCAGTTCATCAATGGGAGGAGAGGCCCTTGGTGTTGCAAAGATCATATGCCCCAGTACAGGGGAATTCCAGGGCCAGGAAGTGGGAGTGGGTGGGTTGGGGAGCAGGACTGCAGGAGGGTATTGGGGATAGCATTCAAAATGTAAATGAAGAAAATATCTAGTAAAAATGCCTTAAAAAAGAAAAGGAGAGGAGAGGAGAGGAGAGGAGAGGAGAGGAGAGGAGAGGAGAGGAGAGGAGAGGAGAGGAGAGGAGAGGAGAGGAGAGGAGAGGAGAGGAGAGGAGAGGAGAGGAGAGGAGAGGAGAGGAGAGGAAAGGAGAGGAAAGGAGAGGAAAGGAGAGGAAAGGAGAGGAAAGGAGAGGAAAGGAGAGGAAAGGAGAGGAAAGGAGAGGAAAGGAGAGGAAAGGAGAGGAAAGGAGAGGAAAGGAGAGGAAAGGAAAAAGGAAAGGACAGTTCATGGTTTCCCCTTCCCCAAACACAGCCCTGACCGTCTACACCAAGCTTGGTTGCAAGAGCATAGATTCCCATGTTGCTTCTTCATGCACTTGGCACCCACTGCAGCACTCTTATTTTCCCCTTCAGGATGTGAGGTCATCTTAGTAAGCAATGGGAAAGCCAAGACTCTCCACAGAGGTCCCATCAATCTATCATTCTTAACTAAAGTTTAACTTAACCAACAGCCCTTTTTATCTTGCTAAGCAGGGGATTGAAATTTGGGCATGAAGCCCAAACTGAATTCAAGCAAAGTAATTAAGCTATGGATGTGCATAGGCTATGTATGTCATAGTCGCAGGCTGGGTTAAATTTTGTGAACCTCAGATTAGCATGGACTTGCAGATGCTTACTGTTTTCCTCTCCAATATCTCACCAACGGCCTCACACTCCATCAAGCCAGTCCCTTCTGTACGTCTTTTCTTGATTTCTTTTAATTATAAAATTATATGCTTGACTTTTTTTTTAATCCACATATAACATTTTTTCAATGCATCTTGGTCATATTCATCTCCCTCTCCCTCTCCCTCTCCATCTCTATCTATCTATCTATCTATCTATCTATCTATCTATCTCTCTCTCTATCTCTCTATCTCTCTCTCATCATCTCGCCCCCACATTATCTCCTATCTCCTTTCCAGCTTCATGTCTTTTGTAAAGAACCCACTACGTACAGTCCATGCTGCCCATATGCTAGTGTGTGTAGAGCCAGACATTGAATCATAGGAAACCTACCAATGGCCAGCAGGAAGAACTTCCTGGTTCATGCAAGGCTTATTATTTGCTGTCCTACAACAATGGGTGGTGGTGGTGTCCTTAGCAACAGGGGTCATATCTAGCTACAGTGAGCAGTTCAGAGCAAGAGCAGAAATCCATCTTGTTTGGGTTGACATCTTCATATAATAACCAATGTCGTCTTGGAGCAGCATTTCTTGCCCATGCAGGATATCTCTGCTGAAACTTCTTCTTTTCTTGTGCTTTAATTGGCTTACAGACTCACTGTGTTTCACAAGACTTCTTCGTACATCCTTAATGTTGTGTATCTACCCCACCCTCTCATTTCCTTCACCTCCTGCTCCCATCTCCACTTAAAACCTGAGCTCCTAATATCCCCCCCTTGTTCTTTCATTTCATATATGTTCTACTAACCCCTTTTATTATATATTGTATTTTTTACTTTGGTTGCAAGAGCATAGGTTCTTGTGCTGTTTCTTCATGTGCTCCTCATTTCTGCCTGTTCCGGCATCCGACGATGTGTTTTATCCCCTGAATTACCAACATACCTCGAAGGCCTTGTAACTGACACACTCTGTTCCGGTGCCCTTGGTCTCGCCTGCACCTTGTCAACTAATCACCTTTCTCTCTTTTCTATTTATCTAACGGATGCCTCTTTCTACCAGGAAATGCACAGCTCTTCATTGAATCGCATCACTTCACTCGGGCCAGAGGTCTAATTTGTTTAGTCACTTCACATTTCAGTACCGTCCATCAGAGCCTAGCCAGACCTTCCCAAGCTGATACTCCCTGGGAGTATAAACATGGTACATCATCCATCGCCCATCCTGTGAGAGAGCCAGATTATGAGAGTGAAAATAAATAAGGATGACAGCAGGCAAGGGAGAAGGAGCGTGTGGACATGACCTTCATTGTTTTGATTTAATCACAATCTCTGCTGCAGCAAGCAGTGTCTCCTCTGAATGACCAAACCTGATTTCTTACACAATATTATTATTCCCCACTTTAGTTTGTGCTCAGGGATGATCTTCTTAATATTTCTCCTAAATGTAGAGTGGAAGCATTGGGGGAGATTCAGGATTTAGTAGAGCATTATTCTTTGCTAAGCCTTAATTTCTGCTAACTGTGACTGTCTCAATTATCCCCAGCAGTGGAAACGACCCAAGAGAATTTGTCTTTCGGTAAGCAGAATGAGAAATAGTCCCCAATTTTCAGGTGACATTTAAGTGTTTCGGTTGAATACACTCACTACAAAGCCCTCTGTAAATCCTAAACTCACAGAACTTAAGTTTTCCATTATGACTTTTCCTGTTTTGTCAGGAGGGAGGGAGGAGCATTTTAACCAATGCTCACAGACTAAAAGGATAACTTGTGTGAAAGATTTGCTTTGTTCATAATTAGGTAGAAACCACTGAGAAGTAGCTAACTCATTTGCTTACCGACAGAGTAAAGCATTTCTTCTACCTGGTCCTTAAGTCCTTCTGACCACAGAAGTTTATATCATAATCTTAGTGTCTATACGCAAGCAGGATACAGCACAGTTCTTTTCTTTGCATCACTTTCGTGTGTATTAAAAAGTCCCTCTAACCCTCTTTGGAGGAGAGGCTCTGTAGCTGTCCTTTAAGGTCAGTCACATGTATCTCTGTATCACCTCCTCACCGATGTCTACTCTCTTGATCTCATAGATCAGGCTTGTCTGGGAGCCTCGGAGCCCTGTACACATGTCTTCAGATAGCTGCTATGATGCTCAACATTGTTCAAATTAATAAACTGAAAGAATCTAAAAATCTTTGGGAGACAAGTCTCTGGACATGTCTGTGAAGTATAATCTAAAATGGGTAAATTAACATGAGAGGTTCCACCTTCACTGTGGGTGAACCCATCCTCTAGGCTGCCATCAAATAAAATAAAAAGGAGAAAGCCTGCTGAACACCAGTATTCCTTTCTCCATTTGCTGACTATGTAATTGTGAGCAGCTGCCTCAAGCTCCTTTTGCCATGGTGGAGTTCCCCCTTGAATTACAAGTAAATTAAACCCTTTCTTCCTTGAATGGCTTGGTCAGTTTTTTGTTTGTTTGGTTGGTTTGGTTGGGTTTTTTTTTCTTTTTTTCACAGCAACAAGACAAGTTACTGAGACATTTGGTGATCACACACTGTCTCAAGAAGAGTTATGAGACTAGCAGTGCCAGTGTTGAACAGTCTCTGACCCAAGGTCGCTGAGTCTCACAGGGTATATAGTCATGAGCTGGCATTGACTCATGTGATACTCGCTGCAAAGGAGACTCAGGTGCTGTGGGCATGCATCATGGAGGCGGGGGTCGGGGGAGAAAGGGGAACAGGTCAGCATTCTTACTGTCTAGAATTTTCAGAAAGGCCTGCTTAAGCTGAATTCAAATGAGTGGAGGAAGATGATCTGCTGGGGGAAAACACATTACAGGAAAAAGAAACACTTTCATGGGCAAATTTGGAGAAGTTGAAAATTATGCGAAGTTTACTATTAATTTGCTTAATCCTTGCTATGAGCATAGGATACGAATTCTGTCTTTCTTATTTGGGGGTGATGTGCCCACCGAGCTTCCTTCTGCTAGATTCCCATGACTGGATATTGCTCTCTAATTCTGTTTTCAGCATTTGAGGAACCTCCATACTGGTTTCCAGGCTGGTGGCGCACGATTTAATCCCCAAAGACAGTGCACACATGGCTCCCTTTGCTCACACCCTCACTAGCATTTGTCACTGGATTCTTTGATGACAGGCATAGTGTATTGATCATTTGCATCTCTCTTTTTTAGAACAAGTAGCTTCATTTACTCATTCATTGGTAAGATGACCTATAGAGTCCGAGGTTCGGTTTTCCAAGACTTTACAGATTCAGGCATTATCCCACATCTGCTGTACAGTTGGCAACAGTTTTCTCCTATTCTCTGCACTGTCTGTTCACTCTGCTGTTTGTTTCCTCTGCTGGGCAGAAGGTTTTTAATTTCCTGGGCTCCCATTTGCCAATTTCTGTAATTATTTCCTGAGCTATTGGAGTTCTTAAAAAGAAATCCCTAAAAGCTGGGAATTTTTAATGTGTGTGTAAAAGCCAGGAAAGCTAGAGAAATCCATTCTTTTCAAATCCAAACTAACTATAATGTGATAAGATTATTTTTAAATATGAAAGGAGATCATTCAGAAAGAGGAAATGCCTTAAGCAATAAAGAGCCACTACAATAACTAACAACAGCTCTCACTTCAGCATAGGGTTCATTTAAAGATAGATAGATAGATAGATAGATAGATAGATAGATAGATAGATAGATAGATAGATAGATAGATGATAGATAGATGATAGATGATAGATAGGTAGATAGATAGATAGATAGATAGATAGATAGATAGATAGATAGATGATAGATAGATAGATAGATAGATAGATAGATAGATAGATAGATAGATGATAGATAGGTAGATAGATAGATAGATAGATAGATAGATAGATAGATAGATAGATAGATAGATAATAGGGGTGGGAACGATGGCTCATTGGGTAAGGGCGTTAAGACCTGATACCAGCACCCAGACAAAAGCTGAGTGTAGTTACAAGCATGCCTATAATTTCTGTGCTGTGATGGGCAGAGATAGGAAAATAAGTAGGGCTTACCAGCTGCCAGCCATCAGCCACCCTAGCCTCCAAGTTCAGTGTGACCTTGTCTCAAGGGAATAAGCCACGAAGAGTCCTCCACTGCCTCCAGCCATGCATGGGCATGCACACTCACACATCCAAACTCAGGCACACTACACACTCATTGAACACTGTACACAAATTACATCAGACATATACTCTCTGGCTTTCCTGTTTTATATCCAGATAAGGTTCTGTAATGTGGAGAATCCTACCAAGGAAACATTTTGATAAACATTTCTTCAAAAGCTCTCTTTTTTTTCTTTAAAAGAAAAATTGTTTTATTACTTTTCACTTCTGTGGAGCCAGGTATTCACTGCAATTCTTTGTGTGCACAAGGTAATAGTTACTCTGCCATTAAACTACATTACAAGCCACTTATGATTTCTTTGGGTTTTTTTTTTTTTTAGTCTTTTTTTATTCACTTCACATCCAGCTCACTGCCTCTCTTCCCAGTCACCCCTCCCACAATCCTCCCCCATCCCCAACGGCTTTTTTCCAATAAACGATAGTATTAGGGCATTATAAATTCAAATTTGATTTTTTTGGAGGAAGGTAGATGGCAGGTGAAACATTAGGTTACTAACTATTCCTTACAGTTGCTTGATAGTTTTATAATGCTGGCATTTAAAAACAAATTTCATCTTTTCATCTTATTGCTGGGGAGGATTTATTAGGGCTCTCTAGGTTGATTAGTTTTGTTTTCAGATCAATTGAGCATATTATAATTAGCAGGATAAATCAGCGTCCCTAAGAACTTAAAAAAACAAATGAGATGGTTTTAAGTAAAAAAAAAAAAAAAAAAAAGTCAAATTGCTTTCTCCTTAAATGATGCAATAAACAAAGGCACATAAAGTGTGCTGTTGATGGGGTCGTAGTCCAACAAACAGCAGAAAGCATCATGGGAGTGGCAGTGCCCAGGCATTACGCTCAAAGCTAAACTTAATTTTTTAAAGTGTATAATAAATCTTGTCTTGTTGAGCACTTTCATTCCAAGTGGTTTTTTACCAGTTATTGATCATGTAGATAGATGGCACAACTATTTGCCCAAAATGGAGTTTTGTATTGCATAAGTCCAATGCTTCATGTATTTATTCCATCCCTGTCTTTGAGGTTGTTTGATTTTATCTTTTCTCATCATTTAATTCCCATAAAGACATACAGGAAAGAAAAGTTTAATGGAGAAAAATTGGGGGCAGGAGAATATTTAAACAAAGCTACTGAAGTGCTTAAAAAAAAAAGGCAGTTTATGAAGAAGGCCCAGAAGAGGATACCAGTAACCAAAGTGTAAGGATAGATGCAAACATGTGACAAAAAAATCAATGAGGCAGGTAAGTCATGGGATGCTCTGCCTTCTGCAGTTCACTTGATGATTGAAAGAGCCCTGTTGGAAATGTTTACCACGGTCATTTGGTCTGCACCTACTTAGTTAGATCTTAACGGTTGCCTTTAATATTCTAGTACTCGGTTTAAATAACCATCCATTACTCTTGCACCCATGTACTCTACGGGCAGAACACTATAAATTATAAAATCACAATATAAATAGATGTGCAGAGAATCCTTTTGAAACAGCTTTATTGAGATTCAGTTTTAAGCGGTATGACTCAATGGGATGTTTTTGTATATTCACAGTTATGTGGTAATTAGAATCATCAAATTTAGAACATTTTTCACCCCAAAAGAAACCCTGTGCCTGTAATAGAGGCCCACCTCTTCCCCCTCCCCACTTGAGCTAAGGAACCACACTGTTGTATGTTCTATCATTATGTGCCGACTGCTCATATCAGCAGAATTGTATAATCTGTAGCTCTTTGTAACTGGCCTCTTTTAGTTAAGGCTTGCATCATTCACCTGCATTGTAGCCTGTAACCATATCTCATTACCTCACTGGTTGCCTAATAATCACGTGATAGAATGCTGGGTTGTACCTGCATTCTGGCTGCTACGAGTAATAAATGTCCCTAATAATATCCAAGCACAAGTTCTCATGTGGACACATGTGGTCATTATTCTTGGGCTGGTTTCTCTGGATAGTATTGCTGAGTCATGTGTTAACCCTGTTTAACCACTTCAGGAGCTGCTAGACCCTTCCCAGTGTTTGAGCCACCCAGAATTCGTGGAAGTCCCAGTCTCTCCTCATCAATCTTTTTTGTTACAGACACCCTGGTAGATAGATAATTGTGATCTTACCTTGGCTTTGACTGGAGTTTCCCTGATAATGAATAATACAAGTATCTTTTATGATTATCTGAAATGTGTATATACTCTTTGGAGAAGGATCTACTCAGATTCTCTGTCCATATTTAATTATTATTTTTCTATTATTATAGAGTCATCAACATTCTCTATGTATATATTTTGATGTTCTGATTTATAACTTCTTCCACTGTGTTATTATTACCTCCATGTCTTTGCTGTCTACTCTTGTTTACATTGGCCTATAGTTGTTGTATACAGTATTGAGTTCCCTAAGGACATTACCATGCAACCACCTGATATATTGGAACACATTCCCCTTACGCTCCCATCCTCCTCTTTGTTCCCCATCCCTCCCCATCAGTCCTCTCCATCCCCTAAATAGCTTTGCTTCTACTTTCTCGTCAGATATACAGCGTGTGATTTTTCTTTATCTATAACAATAATTAAGTGGTCAGCAAGATGGCTTTGCAGGGAGAGGCACTTTCTGGGCAAGCTTGGCAGCCTGCCTTTGGTCTCTGGAGCCCACATAGGTGGCAGGAAGGATGGACTCCACAGATTTGTCCCTGATTCTCCACACAAACACCATAGCATGCCCACACCCATAGCCACATTCACATTTTAGCAGACTCCTCAGTATTTTGTTATACAAAAATGGGTCGTGTGTGTGTGTGTGTGTGTGTGTGTGTGTGTGTGTGTGTGTGTGTGTGTGTTTCTTTTCTAACTATCCTGATCGAATCTCCACTACAGGGCTGAATAGAAGTGTGTTCCATCTAGTTGAGAGACTGTCTGTTTCTGTTTCTACATTTTTAGATATTTTTATCACAGAATAAGATCCAATTTTGTTGGTTCTTTCTCTGTCTGTTGAGATGATCATGTAAACGTGGTCCTTCACTCTATTAGTACAACATATTATATTAGCCAGTTTGTCTAACATTTTAACCAACCTTGAATTCCACGCAAATCTTACTTGGTTGTCTTATATAAACCAATTTCTATATTTCTATACAACTGGATTGGACTTTCTAATATTTCAGTGAGGATTTTTACCTTATAGTCATCAATTATATAAATCTATAATTTCCTTAGGATTTTTTGTATAGTTTTTGTACCTGATTTGTACTGTGCTTAGAGAAGGTCCTCTCTCCTTCAAATTTTTGGAAGTGTTTTTGAAGAATTTATTTTAATTCTTCTTTAACTGTTTGACAGACATTACCAGCATGTCCACCTGGAACTGGGTATTTCCTTTCAGCAATTTTTAACACATCATTTACTATTTGATCTCTCCTTAAAGATACCTGTATGTAGATTATGTGTTTTTTCTTGAGTCAGCGCTACTAATTTGTGTCTTGTTGGCAATTTTCCAATCTCAATCTCATCTCAGTTAGCTGACTGACACACAGTTGTTTCTGATATATTCCTTTGTGCTCATTATCCCTCTAGAGTGAGTAACAATAACATGTGACATCTGGTGTTACTGGTTTGAGTCTCCTTCCTTTAACACCACTTTAATTTCCACTAACATGTCATTTTGTTAACCTTTTCAATAATGCTTTGTTTTGTTGGTCCCCTCCATTTTTCTAGCTTATACATTTCCATGATGAGCTATTATTTCTCACGTTTTGATTACCTATATTGTTCCTGATTGATCTTCATTTTTTTCAGTACCTTAAAAAGGAAATTCAGTCATTGATTTTAAATGCTTTAATACAGTTTTTTTTAACTACAATGCTTTTTTTTTCTTTTTTCGTGATGCTACCTCGACTGCCTCCCATAACTTCGGCATACTATATCTCCATTTTTATTTGCCTAAATTTTTATTTCCCTTGCAATCTCTTTCTTGACCTATGTGCCATTTATAGATCCTTTCTCATTTGTCATCATTTGTTATTGTTCTCTTACTAGTTATGTTATGGCGTGTACATCTTTATGTGGTCTGTCATTCACTGTAGTGCTGTCCTACAGAACATGATTTCACATCCAGCCAGTGTTAGTTAAGAAGAGGAAGACAGGGTCTGTGTGTGACTGTTCTGTTATACAGTATACAAGCAAGAGCATCATTCATGCAGTGATGAATTTGAGTGTGTTTGATGCTTTATTGACTGATGGCTGAAAATGTCCTGTTTTGGAGGCTGAAGAATTTTCTCAACAATTAAGAGCACTTGTTGTTCTTGCAGAGGACCCAAGTTCAATTTCCACACCCACATTGGCAGCTCACAGGCATCTACTAACTCCAATTCCAGGGACTCCTGCACCCTCCTCTGACCTCATTGGGCACCAGACATGCATATGGTGCACAAACATACATGCAGGCAAAACACTCATACACACAAAATAATAAAATAAATAAATTTTAAAAAGAAATAATTTTTTAAAATATCCTGTTTTAACATTTACATTATTATATATTAAAGCTAAGTTTTTGGCAACAGAAATTAAACTATTTAAATAAGAGGCACTTCCTAAATCACACAGAAAGAATATGATCAATGTACATACCAAATTACTAACTGTACAGTCCTTTCTGCCTGATTTTCTTCATAGATGACTTCTGTGCCCTCCTGAAACTCAGTAGCACACAGCTCTGTTCTCTGGAATTTAGTGACAGGCATATGCTGTTTCTCTGCTGTCCAGCCTAAGAGTCAGCACTTGCAGGAGCCAGGGAGCCCTTGGGAAACTGAATATTGCATGTTCATCTATTCATCATTAATTTTAAATAGTTCCAGCTAGAGTTTCTCCGATTGATCAGGAGAGTTCTCATGTCCTTGCCAGATATCCCTCCTTAAAAATGTGTGGTTAAACCTTACAATGGAGCTTAAGTAGAGGCATTCCTCAAGTCAGAGTAAGAGCATATCTTAAGATATGAGTAATGATGTGTGGTTAAACCTTACAGTGTAGTTTAAATAGAGGTGTTTCTGAAGTCAACGTGAGAGCTTCAGATATGCCAGAAGCCTGGAATGGACTGTAGAAGCAGGTTTTAGAGATATATTGTCTATATGAGCTTTGGAAATGGAATTACAGATGCTGTGGTCCACCATCATGGATGCTGGGATCCTAATTCTGTAGTCTTCACAATTGAACAGCAAGCACTCTTCACCAATGAGCCATCTCTCCAGATCACTCCCCCACCCATTCCTCATGAAAATATTTTTTAAAGAGATACTACCATAGACCTAAAACCTCAAATTCAAGGTGTCAGATATCTAGTAGAAACACAACCAATGTGGGAACACAGCCAAAAGCCAGGGAGCACACAGTCCCTGGAATCCGCCTCTATCACAGAGGACTCCCCTTCTGGTTGCTTCTCACCCAAACCCATGTCAGGGTCTGTAGGAGAGGCAGGGACTCTCTCTTTCCTGATGTGGGAGACTAGGGAAGGAAAATCAGAAACCTTCAAAGCCTCGGGCAGAAACAGTTGCTTTAGACAGGCGCCATTCTGGGTTAAAAATTTGGAGATGAGTGGGTGAAGCACCCTCATAGAAGCAGGGGGAGGAGGTAAGATAGGAGGTTCCAGAGGGGAAAACAGGAAAGGGGATAACATTTGAAATATAAATAGGTAAGATATCCAATTTAAAAAAAGAAGAAAGAAACAGTTGCTCTAGGCAGATAGTGCTGAGCAAACTAACAGAACAGACTCGTCAGCTGATGCGCTGACTTCTGAAAGTTGTTACAGACTTGCAGAATCTTCCCAAGAAGTGTTTGAAGTCAGGAGATAGAGGCTCCCATTATCTCTCTCTCTCAGTAAGGTGCACACACCTTTCTGTTTTCCAACAAAGTTCTTCAGATAAGTATTGATGAAAGCCAAATTGTTCCCAGATAAAACAGATGTAGTCAAAGTAACTATGCTCTGGAATAAAGTGTGATATTAACAGAAAGGGAGGGGTTTTTGCTTGTTTTTGTTTCTTTTTTCTTTTCTAAGGAAATACAGGTATTTAATCAGTATGTCCTCTTATATTAGGATGTACAGTATATAATAATGTACAGTGTGATTTTTCACAAGTAATGTGGCGAATTATCCCAGACACATTCATTTTTGCTAGTTTAATGTAATTAAAAGCTACACTCCAGAACCTTTCAACATTTAGCATTTCCTTTTCTCTGGGCCTCTTTGATTCCTATATCAGAAACAAAATAAGAAATTCAGTGCTCATTCCCAAATCATCATGGGGTAAAGACATGATTCTTTAGATAGAATTTAAAATCAGTGCTCACCCACCCACCCACACACACACACACACACCCCTCTACCAAGGGAGTGCATGCTGCAGAGAGAAAAGTGGACAGTCACATTAACTTGGCATTGTGAACCAGACTGGAGGCCACAGGTAAATTTAACTTCCCTGCAGGGGAATTAATGCTGCTTCGTCCATTTGTCCGCAGGTCATAGATCTGTACTGGGGAATTGAGGAAGATGAATGGGACAGCCCCGAACTGCAGAAGATGCGCATGAAGCTGCTGGAGGAATGCTTGAAAACTTCTGCAGGTCCATGCTTTGTTGTGGGTATAAAAACACTAATGCTTTCTATTCCGTCGTGAGAATGTGAGAATGTGTGCTCCTCGGTGGGGCTTAGGTTTGTGGAGTTTATTTTGGTGGTGGTGGTGGTGGTGGTGGTGGTGGTGGTGGTGGTGGTGGTGGTGGTGGTGGGTGGTTGGTTGGTTGGTTGGTTTCTGTTTGTTCCAAGAGGAAGCTTTAATTATTTATTTTAAAGAATTTTTAACTGGTTTCGTATCCACACATGTAAAAGAAAAAAGAATCTCTCCTGCTTTTCACAAGAAATGCTAAAAATTAATGGTGAAAGTTCTGAAATGTGCACGGCTAGAATGACTGGAGTTGGGCTGGAGAGATGGCTCAGCGGTTAAGAGCACTTACTGGTGGTCTTCCAGACGTCCCAAGTTCAATTCCCAGAAACCACATGATGGCTCACAACCATCTATAATGGAATCCAATGCCCTCTTCTGGTGTGTCTGAAAAGAGCAACAGTGTACTCATATATAAAATAGAATGACTGGAGTTGACCAGTTATCCAGCTTGCAGTCAGCAATAAGGATGGCTCTCTCAGTCCTGCCGTAACTAACAAAGCTTCCCCCATCCAGCTGCATGACTTACTCCATCACAGTATCTTTTTATTCCCCCATTATTTCTTTAAATACATTGGCATTTCTTTAAATACAATGGCTAGAAGATTTCATAAAGTCAACCAAACATACTAGTCAAACCCAACAGGAAACAGTACCTCTTGAGTTTATATCTACGGTGATTTCCAGAGTGAGGCTTACTATAAGCATCAGACATGTCAACACGGTCTTTTCAAGAAGAACGTTAGCTAGGTATGCTATTCTGAAAGTGGCATCCTCCTCTATAAGCACAGTGGCAACTGTGTAAGGGGATCAGTTCTCTAGTGGGTGAATGTGTAAAGTCACTTCCATACCTGGCATAAGAAAGCCATACCATGAATCCAAACCATTTCTAGCCATCCATGGGAGCTGAAGCAGAGGATGCTCCGAGGCATGACCATCATGGTGGGCATGAGTATGGCAGCAAGAAGGCAGATGTGCACTGGAGAAGTAGCTGGGAGCTTATACATTGAGATGACAACTCCAAGGCAGAGTGACAGCTAAATATAGAATGAATGGAGTTTTGAAACTTCAAAAAGCATACCTCTGCTGGGGGTGGGGGAAGTGACACACTTTCTCCATCAAGGCTATACCCCCTTCAAAAAGCCACACCCCTCCAATAAGTCACACCTTTTAATCCTTCCCAAACAACTCCACTAACTGAGACCAAGCATTCAAATATATGAGCCTATGAGGACCATTCTCACTCAAACTACCACATTAGCATATTTGTTTAAGAGAGTTTTTAATTTTAGTTTGTTTATCCAAACTCACTCAAATACACACACTAGATCCTGCAACAGTGATTTCAGACCTGACTGGCTGGTGGGAAAGTTCTTACCAAAAACTATGAATTGAATCAAGGTCTGTATGTTCCAGGGACTATTGTTAGTGTTGGGTACATACCAGAGTAGTGCCATCTGGGTAGTGTGGATTCAAACTTAGCAATGAGCTAAGATGATAAATTTTCCCACACTCTTGAGCTTGTATCCTTATGTGGTTAGAAGTGGACAGGGGCAAGCAAAAAAAAAGCTAAATAAAATAATATATCAGATAGTGATCAGCACAATGAAGGAAATATTCAGAGAGAGGAGAGATTATGGTATTGATGGGTTACTGTGAAAGGTAAAAGGAATGAGAAGAGAAAGGGGGGGGAGAACCAGGCAGATATTGTAGATCAGAGATCTTCAAGGAGTGGATGCTGGGGCATGTCCTTGGCATGATCAGGGCACAGCAAACAGGTCACTGTACCTGGAAGAGTGGGAGCAAAGGTGGAAGATATAGGAATGAGAGATGCCTCTTCAATCTTTAGAGTTTATTTTTTAAAATGTTGCACATCATTGTGCTCAATATAATTAGGAACGGTCAATCTTGTCAAGAAAACTGTATTAGGAGAATAAGTATTTCACTTTTACTCTGAGTGACAAAGGAAGTCAAAGAAGTGTGTTGAAACAGGAAAAAAATGATCCTACTAATCTCTTAAGAACCTTCTTGCTGTGAGTCCAGAGTGGAGCTGGGACACACAGACCTTAGAGAGTGCTGCAGTAATACACAAGAAAAACAGACCTGGTTTAGGGATTTGCAGAATAGATGTATGATAACAGTGTCCTACTTTTGGGGGAAAGGTCTGACTAGAGTGTATCACCAACTACACCGTTGTTGTAGTTTGAATGAGAAGTGGCCCCCAAAGGCGCCCATGGTCCCCAATTGGTTGGCTGTTTGGGGTTGTCATAGAACTCTTAGGAGGTGAAGGCTTACTACAGGAAATACGTTTCACAAGGTTCAAGCTCTGAGGGTTTACAGCCTTGACCAACTTCCAGGTCACTGCTTCAGTGTGTGGTTAAGATGAAAGCCCACAGCTGCCTCCTTCTACTGTCATGCCTGCTGCCCACTGCCGTGATCCCCCACTGTGATATTTTCATCTTTCTGTAACTAGACATCAAAGTAGACTCTTTCTTCTGTAAGTTGCTTTTGGTCATGGTGTTTTACAACAATAGTAAAGTACCTAATATAGATATCCTCAAAGTAAATAACATAAAATAATACACTAAAGCAGGGGAGATGGGAGAGAAATTCAAACCCTAAAACACAGGTCGGGTCAAATCCCTTCACTCTCAGGAGGCTAGATTTGAGAAGTCCACCACTGTATATACCTCATGACAACTCAAGTGTCATGTTCTCAGCAGCTCTGTCTAAATCCAGCCTACGAAATTCAGAAATAGCAGACATTCACCCCATTTCATAAAACTCTAGAATGCTATGCCTAAACCAAAATTACTTGTAGCTATTAATCTCAATAACTTGTTAGTGAGAGAATGAATAATTTAAAGACTGGAAGTGTAGCAGAGCGGGTTCTGAGAGTAAAGGTTGACTGGCAGGACATCATCAACAACTTACCAGGGTCTGAACCAATCATTTACCCTTCTTTCATCTCCTTGTTACACACTTAACCTCATAACAGCCATGAGAAAGCCCCGCAGTTAGGTAAAGAATAATTTACCCTAATGATCCTAAATTACACAAGGCTAGCCTTGGTATTTATAGGAGAGAGTACATCTGTAGCTTGCCCTGTTGTAACTATGGTAACTACAATGGCAACAGCTCACTTGTGTCACTCATGAGTGACAGCCTCCTTGCCTTGTACTTCTTTTAGATATTTCCACAAATGCTGGTGCCCCTGTGGGATACAAAGCATAACATGATAGTTGCCTGAATGCTAAAGACTTTGGCAGGAATATTTGCCATTGCTGAATGAAGACAGATACTAACTTACGTTAAATACAGAAAAATCCAGGGCCAGGCAAAGTTTTCATTTGAAACAGGCAGGAGTCCCAGAGGGCAGTGGACTGAAACACTAAATGTGCTTGTCTCTTTAAATTTTATGTTCATTGACATGCAGGCTATGCAGCTAATAGTAGATAGTTATTTTTTACAGGTTTTTATTACAAAGAGTGCTAGAGGCTAGAATTGGAGTGCTGATCCTGACCACAGAGATTAACTCAGGAGACACAGTAGAGAATAGACATCAGTGCTGAAGCAGATGGAATTTGCATAATGAGTAAAGCGGGAAACAGCTCCCAAAGCCCCAGGGTTTGATTTCTGGCTCAGACAGGTGAGCAGAGGCCTCACTGTGCTCAGTTATCTTCATAAAAATAGGGAGATAATAACAGACAGAACCAACTTCAAGTTTTATTATAAGGCTCAATCTTCTAATACATATCTGAGTTTTTGTAAGGTATAAAGTTTTACAGTCTCTATTATCCAACTGTGATTTTATGTATATTAAACATTATGTCATTCTAAACATTTTTCTCTTTAAAGATATTACTTATAAAAGGCATTTTATTACCATGCTGAGTGTGTAGTAAACAAGGTCCATGTTTAATCATTACATCATGAAAACAAATAAATAAATAAATAAATAAAACAAAACTTACATAGGAAAAAGCAAGAATGGCAATGAAATTATATCAAATTAAAAGTTTCTGCACAGCAAAAGAAAATAATTCAGAAAAGAGACTATTACAGAATAGGAGAAACATAGTTCCCTGCTATTAATCTGAGACAGGATTATCAATCAGAATTTGGTTCACAAATAAAGATAACTCCAATAAAATATTAAATAATATTTCTTAAAAGAAAATGTTCCCATGAGGAATAAATATATAAAATGTTTAATATTTTATCCACCCATGAGTACAAATCAAGTCTACAATAAAATTTCATTATTTCAGTTAAAATGTCTGTTACCAAAAGTAAATTTAAAAATTACCAAACCTGCCGAAAGCAATCTACAGAGTCAATGCAATCCCCATCAAAATTCCAACTCAATTCTTCACTGAGTTAGAAAGGGCAATTTGAAAATTCATCTGGAATAAGAAAAAACCTAGGATAGCAAAAACTATTCTCAATGATAAAAGAACTTCTAGTGCAATCACCATGCCTGACCTCAAGCTATACTACAGAGCAATTGTGATAAACACTGCACGGCACTGGTACAGCAACACACAGGTAGATCAATGGAATAGAATTGAAGGCCCAGAAATGAATCCATATACCTATGGTCACTTGATCTATGACAAGGGAGCTAAAACAATCCAGTGGAAAAACGACAGCATTTTCAACAAATGGTGTTGGCACAACTGGCGGTTATCATGTAGAAGAATGCGAATTGATCCATTCTTACCTCCTTGTACAAAGCACAAGTTTAAGTGGATCAAAGAACTCCACATAAAATCAGAGACAGTGAAATTTATAGAGGAGAAAGTGAGGGAAAGCCTCGAAGATATGGGCACACGGGAAAAATTCCTCAAGAGAACAGCAATGGCTTGTGCTGTAAGATCAAGAATCGACAAATGGGACCTCATGAAATTGCAAAGCTTCTGTAAGGCAAGAGAGACTGTCAATAAGACAAAAAGGCCACCAACGGATTGGGAAAGGATTTTTACCAATCCTATATCTGATAGGGGACTAATATCCAATATATACAAAGAGCTCAAGAAGTTGGTCTCCAGAAATTCAAACAACCCCATTAAAAAATGGGGTACAGAGCTAAATAAATTCTCAACTGAGGAATACCAAAGGGCTGAGAAGCACCTGAAAAAGATGTTCAACATCTTTAATCATCAGGGAAATGCAAATCAAAACAACCCTGAGATTCCACCTCACACCAGTCAGAATAGCTAAGATCAAAAATTCAGGTGACAGCAGATGCTGGCGAGGATGTGGAGAAAGAGGAACACTCCTCCATTAATGGTGGGATTGCAACCTTGTACAACCACTCTGGAAGTCAGTCTGGCAGTTCCTCAGAAAATTGGACATAGTACTACCTGAAGATCCATCAATACCTCTCCTGGGCATATACCCAGAAGATGTTCCAACTGGTAATGAGGACATATGCTCCACTGTGTTCATAGAAGCCTTATTTATAATAGCCAGAAGCTGGAAAGAACCCAGATGTCCCTCAACAGAGGAATGAATACAGAAAATATAGTACATTTACACAATGGAGTGCAACTCAGCTATTAAAAACAATGAATTTATGAAATTCTTGGGCAAATGGATGTATCTGGAGGATATCATCCTGAGTGAGGTAACCCAATCCCAAAAGAAGTCACTTGATCTTCACTCACTGATAAGTGGATATTAGCCCAGAAACTTAGAATATGAAGATACAATTTGTAAAGCACAAGAAAATCAAGAAGAAGAAAGATCAACATGTGAATACTTCATTCCTCCTTAGAATAGGGAACAAAATACCCATGGAAGGAGTTACATAGACAATGTTTGGAGCTAACATGAAAGGATGGACCATCCAGAGACTACCCCACCTGGGGATCCATCCCATAATCAGCCACCAAATGCAGACACTATTACATATGCCAGCAAGATTTTGCTGAAAGGACCCTGATATAGCTGTCGCTAGTGAGGCTATGCCAGTGCCTGGCAAACACAGAAGTGGATGCTCACAGTCATCTATTGGATGGAACACAAGGCTCCCAGTGGAGGAGCTAGAGAAAGTACCCAAGGATCTGAAGGGGTCTGCAACCCTATAGGAGGAACAACAATACAAACTAACCAGTACCCCCAGAGCTCGTGTCTCTAGCTGCATATGTAGCAGAAGATGACCTAGTTGCCCATCACTGGGAAGAGAGGCCCCTAGGTCTTGCAAACTTTATATGCCTCAGTACAGGGGAACGCCAGGGCCAGGAAGCGGGAGTGGGTGGGTAGGTGAGCAGGGTGGGGGGAGGGTATAGGATACTTTCTGGATGGCATTTGAAATGTAAATAAAGAAAATATCTAATAAAAATATCAAAAAATTATCAAAGCTGGCATCGGCATGGAGGGGAAGGAACATTAATCATTGTTGGTGGAAAACAAGTAGGTCCAGCTACTTTGGAAAACAGCAAGGGAGATCAATTACAGATTCCGGAGAGGAGGGTTCTTAACTTCAGACAGAGCTTCCATCGCATCCGGCCTTTCTTGGATAAACATCTACCTGAAGCAGACTCCACATATAAAAGACATACTTACTAAAGACCAGTGAGGTGACTCAGTCTATCATCAAAGCTCTTGCTGTCCAAGCCTGACTCCACAGAGTTGTCCCCTGGCATGTGTGTACCCACTTACATATATCAAGCACATGAACATACAATGGACTATTTGTTGTAGTAGTTTTCTTAATCTCAATCCAGGGGTTTGTATCTGCCTTTAATCATTCAGTTCTCAGATAAAAGACACAAAGTTTCTATATTTATGGTAAGCCTGTAAAGCACTAGTGCTGGACAGATATCCACCCTCTCTGCTTTTATGTCGACTTCCCTGCCAGTAACCCTCATATATGACTTGCCATATTCCATCTGGGCTGCTCTTGCTCACACTGGCCAGCCTTCATGGTTAATTCTCATAATCATTTATCCCATGGTGTCTCTCTTCTCTCCAACCTTTCTCTCTTCTCTTGTGCTCTTCCTCAGACCCCAAGCCCAAGCACTGAAACCCCACCTACCTCTCTTATACCCAGCTATAGGCACCCAGCTATAGGCGGTCAGCATCTTTCTTCAACCAATAATTTTAAATTAAAGGGCAAGGTCGCATACCTTCTCATTCTGAGGGCAACCAGACATTGGGGACCAGTATTTACATTACAATACATAGTAAAACAATCATCAACAGCTATTATTCAGTCACACAGAAGAATAGGAATCTCGCCAGTTGCACCAAGCTGAGTAAACGCTCTGGGTATTACATTAAGTAAACTAAGCTAAATGCTCAAAACCAAACCTCGCTTGTTTTTTGTTCACAACATAATTTTAAAATACAAGGAAAGGGGGTGGGGGAGAGCACTTGAAAGGGTTCATTATTGCTCTTGAAGAAGAAAAAAATAGGAGAATAGCATGAAAGAATAGATGATATAATTATCTTACTATGTATGCATGTGTGGAAACATCACAGCAACATCCATCAATTTATAGTTCACATATGTAAATTATCATCATAAAAATCTGGCTCGTCAGGTTGTGTCAGGATGTCTCGACAGGTGAATGCAGTTGTCTTCGACCTGAGCTTGACCCCCAGAAGCCACATGGTAGAAGGAGATATCCAACTCCTGAAAGGTGCCCTGTGACCCCACATACCAGCTACAATGTACACATATACAATAAACAAATGGGGTATAGTTCATTCTTAAATTGTAAAATATATGTAACATATTACTTTGCTCAGCGTAATTTCACTGGATTCTTTTAATTTTATTTATTTTAAGCTGCCCATCAAACCCCATAGAGCCTCCTGTTCCTACGTACCAGGAATGAGATGCCCAGTGTGTTATCACCACACCCTGTGTGATGGTCCATTTTCTGTCAACCTGACCCAAGCCATAGTCATGTCAAGTGAGGGAACCTCAGTTGAGAAAATGCCCTACCAGATCGATCTGCAGGCACAGATGTGGTACATTTTCCTGACTAATGGTTAAGGTGGGAGGGCCCTGCTCACCTTGGGCAGTGCCATCCCTAGACTGCTGGTCTTAGGTGCTATAAGAAAGCCGGTTAAGTAAATTTGGAGGGGCAATCCAGTAAGCAGCACGCCTCCACGGCCTCTGTTTCTGTCCCTGCCTCCAGGTTTCTGGCATGCTACGGTGCATATGGACTGTTGCCTGGAAATATAAGTCAAAATAAAACCCTTTTGTCTCCACCTTGTTTTGGTATGTGGTGTTTATCACAATAGAAACCCTGAGACACCCAACTTTTATGTGGGTTCTGGAGTCATACCCATTGCCTCATATTTCCACAACAGGCACTTATCAATTTAGCTATCTCAGCTTCCACACAACCTCTCTCTCTCTCTCTCTCTCTCTCTCTCTCTCTCTCTCTCTCTCTCTCTCTCTCTCTGTGTGTGTGTGTGTGTGTGTGTGTACACTTATATATGGGTTCACGTGTGTGCAGGTGTGAGTGCACACAGAAACCTGAACAAGGCTGTTGCCGTGAATCTTTCATTATCACTATTCGCCTTATTCTTTGAAATGCCATCTTCTGACTGAACCCAAGATCACAGGTAGGCCTCTGTACTGGCTGGTTCTGTGTGTCAACTTGACACAAGCTGGAGTTATCACAGAGAAAGGATCCTCCTTTGAGGAAATGCCTCCATTAGGGATCAAGAGGGAGAGGGCCAATCATGGGTGGTGCCAACCCTGGGCTGGTAGTCTTGGGTTCTATAAGAAAGCCAGCTGAGCAAGCCAGGGGAAGCAATCCAGTAAGCAGCATCCCTCCATGGCCTCTGCATCACCTCCTGTCTCCAAGTTCCTGCCCTGTGTGAGTTCCAGGCCTGATTTCCTTTGGTGATGAACAGCAATGTGGATGTGTAAGCTGAGTAAACCTTGGCCTCCCCAACTTGCTTCTTGGTCATGATGCTTGTGCAGGAATAGAAACCCTGACTAACACAGCCTCCATGGCTAGCATTTGCATGGGATCTGAATATTCAAATTCCGTACTTCATGCTTACTAGGCATGATTAATGGGCCATTTTCCTAGTCCTAACCAAAGTCTCTTTAACACCAAAGCCCACATCTTCCTACTCCAAGTTCCTAATGACTTAATGAGACTCTGTTTAGGTTCATAGCCCACGTCCACTTCCAGCAATCTGCTGCTTCTTCCTCTACAGATGTGTAGGAAGTTTATCACACTGTCCTGTCCTGGCTGCCTCCATGGTTCTTTCCCAGATAATTGGATGATTCAGACAAAATATCAGTCATCTGAAAAAAAAAAATACCTTTCTCTAGTAGAAACTGAAGCTATGTTGAGCATGGCTTTATTAAGATTGTCTAAGTCAACTATTACATTTCATAATAAACTTGGATATTCCCATCTAATTTCCCTGGACAGAGAAACCTGAAGCTTCAAAAACCTGTACTAGATACTGCCAGAAACTCAAATTACAAAAACATAGTGAAGATTTCTTATCTATGCCATGCCCCCCCCCGCCCCCGCCCAGTACTTCCCTGGTATCTCCTTAATATAAGTAAGTCAACCAACAAGAGATCTATATACGATTCTAGAAAAACTGCAGTTGGTCATGCCACAAGACCCTGCCAAGTTCTCTGATTGAAAAGTCAGGAGTTTACTACTTAAGTCCTCTTAGGCACTGGCTAAATGAGGAGGGAGCATGCAAGGAAGTTGGTGGAAAAATGCAGTTTTACACTAATGCTATAATAAAAAGTGGAGATAAATAAAATGATTTCTGACTCCCTAATTCAGAGGATTCCCTGGAGGAACCAGTCCTAGCTGTGACACTGAAAAGTTTCAGAGCAAAGTCCAGATGTGGAACGGAAGAAAGGAGGTATTAACTCTCCAGAGGCCAGACGTTTCTGGATCAGGGCAGAATACATTGCACTTTGGAACATGAGGCAAGAAACACAGCTTCAGGCCACTTGCCAGGTATTGGTTATTTTTCTGTTGTCCCGATAAAACCCTATGATCAAAGCAATTTACAGAAGAAAGAATTTATTGGGCTTAGGCTCCAGAGGGATAAAGTCATTTATGGCAGGAAGTCATTACAGGAAGTGGCAGGCAAGGCAGCAGAGATCACACCCTCCAGCAGCAAACAAGAAGCAGAAAGAGAGAACCAAGAGTAGGGAGGCTGAGGCTATGAGCTCTCAAAGCCCACTCCCAGTGACGTACTTCCTTCAGCAAGGCCACACCTCCTAAGTCTTTCCTGACAGTGCCACCTACTGGGGACTAAGAATTCTAGTGCCTGAGCCTATAGGGACACACTGGCACACCTCCTAAAGAAATTTCAGCATCAATTAGTGAGCAGTTCAGAGGATAACTGTAAAGTAGAGAAGCTGGAGGCGAAGGTCTTAACTGGGAACGGGACTAATGCCCTAAGCCAAGGAGAAGATCTCATGGAATGGCATGAGCTGAAATAGAGGCAGGCACAGAGACAACCAGTGAGAATTCAAATCTGGGATTGAGAAGCTAAGGATGAGTCGGGGTGACCATGCCTTGGTGATTAGCTCTTCTGTCCCATCATCACAAGGCTCTAAACCACATCATAGCATGTGTGATGCTGTACGTTGCCATTGAAAATGTGTACAGTATAATCATTTGCTGAAAGTGAAGTCTATATTATCTGGCATGAAGCATGAGTAGGATTCTTTACTGTGCACACAGAGTTCTCTACATAATTCTCTGGAGTGAGAGGAAAGTGAAAGTGAGACTGATCTTTAGAACTTTGCTCCCTCCCCTCTAGTTCCGGTTCATGGTTTGGGTCCTTTCCCTTTGATTCCTGTTGTACTTGCTTTCTTATAGCTGTGGTAAAGCTCCTGACAGAAACAACATAAAGATGGAAGGGTTTCTTTCTTCTAACTTGCACTTTGAGAAGAAATAGTCTGTCATGGCAGGGGAAAGACATGACAGTGTAAACGTGTGGTAGCTGCAGTTGCTCATAGTGTGTGTCTGCAGTGGGAAAGCGATTCGTCTCGAATGCTGGACCTCTGCTGGCTTCCTCATGAAGTATAAAGCCCATGGAGTATTCCTAATACAGCCTGTGGATAGTCCTATTGTTCTTTTTTTTTCCATTTTATTCAGTTTAGGATGCTGATTGCATGGGATGCTCCCCATTCAGGGTGGATCTTTCTTCCTCAGTTAATCCTTTCAAGACATGCCCAGAGGTGTATCTCCTAGGTGATCCTATAACCCATGGAGTTGACAATGACATCAGAGCTCTGTGTGTACTTATCATTTCTCTGTGGGATTATGGATGCTCAGGAGGGATTGTATCTCTGTCTTTTATTCCCCAGACCAGGAATAAATGTTAAACCACATTAGACACATAGAACTGTTGGACTAGGTACAGTATTGGTTTTCACTGTTCTTCTTTAAAACTCCAGGGAAGAAATAGTTTTGTGCATCTACACTAGGGGTTCAGTGTGAAGAAAATGCTGAAGATGGACATTAGAGCAAGCACCTTCATCCCAGGAACTGTGTGCAGACAGGGGGTGGGGCTTGTGAGACTTCCCTGCTCTACAGCCCTTTATTTACACCCAAAGAGCTAAGAAGTCCCTTTTTTTTAAACTTTTTCCAATTTTTTATTAGGTATTTTCTTCATTTACATTTCAAATGCTATCCCGAAAGTCCCCTATACCCTCCCCTCACCCTGCTCCCCTACCCACCCACTCCCACTTCTTGGCCCTGGTGTTCCCCTATACTGGGGCATATAAAGACTGCAAGACCAAGGGGCCTCTCTTCCCAATGATGGCCAACTACACCATCTTCTGCTACATATGCAGCTAGAGACATGAGCTCTGGGGGTACTGGGTAGTTCGTATTGTTGTTCCACCCATAGGGTTGCAGACCCCTTCAGATCCTTGGGTACTTTCTCTAGCTCCTCCATTGGGGGCCCTGTGTTCCATCCAATAGCTGACTGTGAGCATCCACTTCTGTGTTTGCCAGGCACTGGCATAGCCTCACAAGAGACAGCTATATCAGGGTCCTTTCAGCAAAATCTTGCTAGCGTATGCAATAGTGTCTGCGTTTGGTGGCTGATTATGGGTTGGATCCCGGGTGGGGCAGACTCTGGATGGTCTATCCTTTCGTCTCAGCTCCAAACTTTGTCTCTGTAACTCCTTCCATGGGTGTTTTGTTCGCCCCTTCTAAGAATTCCTTCTTATCTTTCTGATTCTTTTCTTACTTCTTTCACTAGCAAGCTGGTTGTGCAGATGTAACTGTAGAAATGCAAATGGATCCCCACTTCTTTTCTAGATTCAGTGTGAGATGTCCTGAGGCACCTGCACAGCCACTCTGCAGATTCAAACTGAACAGTTCAAGGCAATTTGAATTTTTGACTATTTCTAATTTCTTACCCCAAATTATTCCAGGCTCGTGGGTTTTTATCAGCCTTCAAAGGGGTAGCTGAATAAGCATTTGGAAGAGTCTGGATTATGTTCATGTGAAAAATAGACATTAATTGGCTCCCAACTTGAATCAGTTATAAATACAGAGGTGACCCTGATTAACCAACAGCAGGGAAGCAATTGTATCTTAATTGACTGTGGCAGTCTCCGTGAAGCACTGGACTCAGCTTCCTCCATAATGTAGAGGATGAGATAAGCTTTAAGGGAGTCTCTACTAGTCATCGCATCTGTCTCCATACCTCATTTCTTCAAGACAGAAGGGATAATGAGGCCAAAGCCTGACTATAAAAATTTCAAACTAACTTTAGTTTTAACTTAGTTTTTATAACTACATTATCTGGAATGAACCTGCCACTGATTCAATTCAAGACCTAACCCAGTTTAGTCCACCAGTCTTGAATAGTGGGCACTGTACAGTGTAAGCCATACTCAAGGTCTTGATAACACACAGCTTTGTCTACATACCCACTACACAACATAATAGAATAACCAGGAAGCCCAAATTTAGTAAAGACAAATGATCTCACACACACACACACACACACACACACACACACACACACACACCACTGCATTCAATAAGTACGGCTTTACTTTTTATTAATTTATTTTCTAATCTTCTCTGAAATATGATCAGTAGGCTAACTGGTTGATTTAATAAAGTTCCAAAACCAGAAGGCTATTCCCATGAATTTCACCTGACTCTGTATACAACCCTGCCCTTATTCTAATTAACTCTGTTGAAGTTTCTCAGGAAGCTAAGGAAAGAGTGGGCCTCCTTCATAACCCACGTCTAGGGTAGCACGAGGAAGCCCATGCTTCTTCGAGGTACCCAGCAGCTCCACTCACTTCTCCTTTTGATATCCCAGAAGGATGGAAAGAACTTAGTGCTATTTGCTTCTTTGCTCCAGTAGACAAAATGTAAAGTTTATATTCAGTTTCTCTGATTTTCCCTACAGTTCAGAATAATATTGTTGTATTAAAAGTTTTCTAAGGGAGAAGAAATAAATTCTTACAATAGCAACGTTTTTGTACTTTAAAACTTTCCTTTTATGGTTAAATAGATTAGTAATCATGGTAGGATATTCACAAAGCAAGAAAAAAATATTGCACATAAATTTTAGCAGACCAACAGGTCATTTCTGCCTCTTGAAATACTATGCATTTTAATAAGGCAATTAGGACTGTCATTATTATGTAGAGTATACTAAAATATGGAACTATGGAATCTTAAAACTGCTATTAGATTAAATTAAAATAAGTTTTGTCTGGATAATTGTCCATCTAAATAGCTTTTCATCTATATCTTATTTTACTTAATACATTTATTATCTCTACCTCAACACTATATGAAAACTAGAGACATTTAATTCCTCTGACTTATTCATCTAAAAGGAATGCCAGTTTCTTATGTTTGAAGTTTTGAGGATTTGTATATGTTTTTACATTTAAAAAATGAATGGAACACTTATTTGGACTGTATTATGAATACTAATGTTGATTAATTTATTTATTCCAATAACTTTTGAACAAATTACTGTTGTAATAGCCAGCATTGAAATAAAGTAACTATGGGGGGAAGGATTTCTGACTCTTGTCAGTACACAGAGCTAATAAGAATTAGTTCAAGACATGAACCACCCAGGAACTATATATACTGCTGGGGTCTACTGAGTCACGTGCTATAATGTTACTTCTCAATTGATCTTCACTGAGCTTTGGTTTTTGCTGGATTAAGATGCACTTATTTCAACATTTGGAGGTCTCTGAGTCAATGCACCTTGATTTTTTTTTTCCTTTAAATGTAGGTGTGCATACTAGTAACTCACATATACAGAATGGCTTCTCACATGCAAGTCAAGGCCAAAGATACAGAGACTAGACACCATGAGGTTTCTTGATATGCAGAAAGAAGTGGAAAATAAGAAACAATATAAACATAATGGAAATGCAAACCTAGGATTGGCAGTTAATTCTACAGAAGAAAGAAAAATGCAATGGTCAGAAGCAGTAACCAAAGATACCATGACAGGGCCAGCAAGGTGGCTTAGTGGTAGTGCTGTCTGCCACAGGATTTAGGACCTGAGTTCAGTCCCCTAGGCTTATGGTAGAAGATAACTGACTTCAACAAATAGTTTTCTGTTCTTCATATCACACACACACACACACACACACACACACACACACCCTAATTTCCATAAAAGTGATTTTTAAGATACATAGAGAAAGGAATTTAGACAATTTTCCAATAATAATATAAAATGTCTGAAAAATCTACAAAAATAGAGGAAGTCATATAAGCAAAATCATAGGTAAAGGGTTACTTAGACAAAGCTACAGAGATCACATCAATAACACATGGACCAATAACCATGCACCCTGTATCTAAAATATATAAAATTTGAAACATACAGTAAGATAGCTTTGAAAATTATGAGAAAATACATCTAAAACTTCATGCTGACCAAGTTTCTAAGCCAAATGATATAATTGCTTTTCTGAAAATAAAATAATTTGTTAATTATCAAATCAGTTCAAGAAAATATGGATAAACTGATATTTGTTAAGACAAGAAATGGAGTGTCTCAAAGCATAGCCCTGAAAATTTAGCTTCTGCGTGTTTCAAAAATGTAAGCAAAGAGATTTTTCCCCCTGTACTTTTTCCATCTGTAAGTTGAGTACATAGTACTTCATTGCTTTGTTGTCAATATGAAACGAGAAAGAGAGACTGGAGGCTGGAGAGATGACCTAGCAGCTGGGAGTAAACACTGTTTTTACAATGGCGCCAGGTTCCTTCCATTGCTGGCACATATCACATAGCTCATAGCCACCTGGAACTCCAGTTGCAGAGAGTCTGATGACTTCCAGCCTCTTCAGATACTTGCACATTTGTGGTGCACCTACACATTTAATTTGTTAAATAAATAACTCAAAGGAACACAGAATGCACAAGAATCGGTCTCCAGGTACTGATGCTTCCAGATACAGCCCACCCTTGCCCTGCCACTTACGGGGAATCTACACAGGCTACCACCAGAGCTCTGTGTGTGCTTACCATGGTCCCATGAGGGGTTGGGAACTCTCAGAAGGGATTATATTTCTGTGCTTTATCCCCAGGGGTAAGGATAAAGTCTGAATGGTATGAGATGGTCGTGTCTGCTGTACTGGGCTGAATGTGAACTTATTCAACTTCCAATTTGTGGAAGACAATTTGTGATGTGAACTGGGACTCCATCATAGCCTCCAAAACATTGTCCTTTTCCTGATGCAGAATTTGCCCTGTTGTCTTACTTCAGATTTTTCTCATAGTAGCATTCAAATTTAGGTTATTTTTTTAAGTATTGCTTTTATTTACGTGTGTGTGTGTGTGTGTGTGTGTGTGTGTGTGTGTGTGTGTGTCACAGTGAGCATGTGGAAGTCAGAGGACAACTTTCAGAAGCCAGTTCTCTCCACCCACCATTTTGGTCCCAGGGATCAAACTCTAAACTCGGGTCATCAGCCTTAGCAGAGCCCTTACCCACTGAGCCACCTTATCAGCCTATAACAATGTATAAATGACATTTTCAGGGCTTTGGGGGGGTTCTTTTTTTGTAATCTCTCACATGGTCACTGAGAAAAATTTGGAGCTGGGCAGTGAGCCCCTGCAGATGAAATTCAGAGCTTCATCAACATTCTTTATCAAATCTCACAAATGAGTTCAGACAGAAAATCCCTCTGGTGTAACCCAGAAATTAAGGGCCCAGAGGATGCCCATTCTCATCCAGCTTGAATTCAAAACCAGTTCAGAGGCAGACGCAGGAGTCAAGGAGGTGGAGAGTAAACTGCCACCTTTTTCATGATAAAGCTGTTGAGGAAAATGGCTCAGAACCTACCCCAAACTAAAGTACTAAATCAAAGAGAGAGAGTGACCTACACACACCCATCCTAGCCTCTCAGCCCTCCTTGAACCCCAGAGCTAGAAACCTGTAACGTATCCTGTACAGGATGTGAGCTGAATGAACCCTGTGCAGGCAGCAAGACCCAGAGCAAAGATGGCTGAAGACGTATCTTATCCCTCTGTCAAACATCACCAGTCAGGTATCCATCTGCATGAACGGACAAAGGGAGAAGAGGTTGCTCTGTGGAGTGCCTCCAGACAGGAACACCCAACTCACACCCATAGACTCAATCTCTATACCTGACAAGTTACCATGGAGATTTAGTGAGCTATTTTTTTGTCTTAATTTTCAAATAGACAAATGTGAAGTCATGTACCACGAACTTTAATATAACAAAAGAGGAAACACTGCCTCCCTGAACCTGGGACTACTGAAGACTAAGGACCATTTCTCTGTGAAAGTTTTCTCTTTTAGGCAGATGTGAGTGAATTTCTTCAGTGTTTAGCCTAATCCTCATTTCTTTCTTTTTCTAATGCTTATGGAACGAACTCTGTTAACTAAATTTGGGGCACATTTTTCTCCCAAACCAAATAATTGGTTTTTTAAGATACCTCTCTAGATGTCATCGTGAGAGAACTCTCCTGGTAAGAAACAGAAGTTCTTGACAAGCCAGCAACTTCTCAAACAAGTTGCAAGAATCTCTCAGCTAAGAATTCCACCTGCATGACATTCTCCCATCAAGGAAGTGTGGTACCTGGGACTGGTTGCAACATTGTCCTGTCTGTCCACAGACCACATCCCAACTCTGCTTTGTCTTAGGGTTCTGATCTCATAAGTTCTTTGAACAACACCCTCAGAGAGTAAGGAAGCACTTGCATGCCACCTTACGTGTGTCTATCACTTGAATTCGCTAAGCATCTCATGTTGCTTTCCCCCAAGTTTCCATATAAAATCCATCTACCAATATGACTCTAGTACATTCTATACTGACCCAACATATCAAAATATGAATGTGTGTGGCCTTCAAGCATTTTTTTAAGTGTCTGCAGAATGTTTCTGGATTCTAGAATCCTTTGAAGGAGCCATTCCAGGTTTTCTGCGATCTTGACTTCTGTTCAAGATTAGGTCTCATTGGCCCAGACCAACTTTTCTAATGGAACACTGGTTAAAGGTCTTTCTCGTGGTGCCAAGATTCCTTTTAGGAGCAGGTGCAACTTTACCTAGATTCATATCCCATGTTTCATTTCTGTCTCTTCTGGCCTTCAGAGATTTCACATCGATCATGATCTGTCTTCTAAGACCTCAGACTGTCTCTCGTGGACACCTTTCTTTTCCTGCAGGTGTGAGCCTTTGATACTCGTTTTCAATCTTCCCCTACTCCTGATGCAGCTGTCAAATGAAAGCACATCCTTCAAAGCCCTTGAGTGTTTCCTTCAATGCCTGATTCCTAATGGCAGGACATTGCATTTGACAATATCGTGGTGGATTTCACTCTAGCTCAACTCAAGAGGATGTATGCTATCCCAATACACATGTTTAGATTACCATTTGCAGTTAGTGTGTACCCTCTCCAGGGGTGGATGTTCAGATACAAAATTACACAAAACTCTACAGTTACAAGTTACTATGTTAATTTTATTTTCTGCTCTAAAAGTCATTCATGGATTCTGGACCAATCAAAGATAGCATTGCCTTCCTAGGCTTGGGACTGGGTCTGGTGTATTCAAGTTAGAAGACTGCACATGGAACTTGGCAAAACCTGCTTTGCAACAGGCAGAGCTGGGAAACACCGGTGAAAGTCATCAGCTCACTGCTACCTTGGAGGCCTTTACCCAACAGGAGCTTGCTTTGCACATCTTGGACTCCATTTCCGTATTCTTCTAAGGCAGATGGCTGAAGCCCTGCCTGTTCCTAGTTGGGAAGACATGGCCCCTGACTTGTAGACAACGCCACCATCAATCAGAAGGAAAATCTCACAGATTTCCCACTTGCCAGAGACTGACACCTGCTCAGACACACTGGTTAAAAGCTAATGGCAATCCCATAGAGCAGTGGTTCTCAGCCTTCCTAATACTGTGACCTTGTAATACAGTTCACCGTGTTTTGGTGACACCCCCCTCACACACACCCTAACATTATTTTGTTGCTATTCCATGACTGTAATTTTGCTACTGTTATGCATGTTAATGAAAATACCTGTGTTTTGCAATGGTCTTAGGTGGCCCTTGTGAAAGGGTGCTAAGGCCCCAAAGGGGTCAGGACCCACAGGTTGAGAAGCCCGTGCTTTAGAGATTGATGCCTCCACTTTGAAAACAATTGATTGAAGACTGTCAAAGGGGGATAGAGATGGCTGGGCAGTTGAGAACAGTGGCCACTCATTCAGAGGATGAGGGTTCAAGTCCCAGCACCTATGTGAGCACTCATAACCACCTGTAACTCCAGTGCCACAAGACAAGGCACCCTCTTCTGGCCTCTTCAGGCACTGCACACATGAGGTGCAAAGCCATACATGCCTACAAAGCACCCAGATGCATAAAATTAAAAGTAATAAGATCTCAAACATTTTTTAAGAAAACAGACTGAAGAAACTGGAAGTATTACTTTAAGTGAGTTCCCTCCACCTGGAAACAACAGAAAGAAAATTTCCATCCCTAAGTGAAGGAACATAACCATATGAAACTACTAGTATGTATGTTGTGAGATCCAAGGTGGGACATGGGGGAATCCGCTCTGAAATAATGTTGCCAATGACATAATGGTCTATTAGACATTAACCAGAGAAAGTGTGGGAAAAATATCTGATTTTACTTAAAATGTTGACAACTATCAGAAGAGCTACAAAGTTGAGAATACACTGAGCAAAACAGATAATAGTCTATATGCTTACATTACTCTTCACAAAGTTGGAAAAAGGGGCACTAATACACACACACACACACACACACACACACACACACACACACAAACACAGGCTACCAAGTGTGTGCCACACGCCAGTAACTCTCAGTATATTCATTAACACAGATGTACCTGATCACACAATGCAAGCTCTCACCTGTCAGTGTGGTCTTAAAACAGAGTCTACTAAGAAACACTTAATTTGGGATTAAATGAGGTTTTAAAAATCTGTGGAAACCTCCTCTTGTCTCCTCTTTGCCCCATCCAGGTGGTTGCCACAGAGACTGCCACACTGGATTTCAAGAGGTTTATATCTTCTCTTGATGTCTGATGTGAAGGGATTTGCTGAGATTTATCTGTGGTACTTGCCCGTCATACTCAGTTTTGTCATTTTCTGTATGAAGAAAGCTTTCTAGGGATTCTCTGCAGCTTAACTGTGCTGTTTATATAGAAGGGGTGAGTGTTCCTAAGAGAGGATTGAAATAAAAGGGGGTTAGCACACAAGAAAAACTAAAAGACATGAATTTCATAAAGAAATACTTTGACATAAACGTACGGATATTTCCCCAGATCAATAATTGAACATGTGGTTTCTGAAACATCTGAAGCAAACGCTTTCTGCCTTACTTCTGAATGAGGGCCTTAGGGTTTAACCTCAGTCTCTCCCTAAATACAGGCTTTCTAGAGTCTTCTCGTGTTCTAGCACTGCTATTCTCAGCATGGTAATGCTACCCGAGCATGCCATCCCAGCTCACAGCCCTGCTTTGGTCTGTCTCTGCTTGGATAGCCTGTAAGCATCTCCAGCATTGCCCATCCTGACCAGAACCATCATTTTCATCCTTAGACGTGCGTTTGCCCTGTCTTTCCCAATTCAGTAAAAGGATTATCATTGATTGTTTTGTTCAATCGAGAACCAGTACGTTATCCCAACTCTGCCCAGCCAATAGAAAAATGGCAATGAGGCACACAAGACATTTACATGCTTTCTAGAGGACACATTTTAAAAAAAGAGATGTGATTAATTTAATACTATTTTACATTTAAACCCCTCCCCACTCAAAGATATCCACCGTGATTACATACAGATAAAAATTAAGAATCGGTGAGACAGCTCAGCAGGTGAAGGTGCTGGCCTCTAAACCTGAGTTCAATTCCCAGGAACTGTATGATAGAAAACAAAGAGAACAGGGACTTATCCTCTTAGCTCCATATATGTGCCTTGTCAAGCCACCCCGCACATGCACACACATACATACATAAATACATAAATAAATAAATAAATAAATAAATAAATAACAAATGTGACAAAAATGTGTCTACTTGTTTTACACATATGTTTTGGCAGCAAACGTGTTTAAGGACCATGCGCATGTATCGTCTGTGGAGGCCAGGAGACAGCATTGAATCCTCTTGAAACTGGGATTACAGAGGGTTCTGAGCCACCATGTGTGTGCTCTGGGAAAGCAGCCAGCCAGTCCTCTTACTTGCCAAGCCACCTCTCTAGCCCAATGAAAACTAATCAACAGAGATACTGTACCCTTGTGTATGGAGGCTTAACATCCATACTTTAGATTGCACAGCACAGTCTTGCCTGGTGAACCATGGGTAGAAATGATCAAAACATACCTCACTGAGGGAGAGGCGCTTGACCAAAGAGGGGCTGAAGTGACTGTGTGGCCCTATAAACACTGTACTCTTTCCATGTTGAGTCCCTGGAGGGCTGGGGGTGGGGGACCTTCCACTTTAAATGAAACAAAAACCATTCTCATAAAAGCCACTCTCTCAAGCCTCTTTGACTCTTTGTTCTCCTACATTTCTTTTCTTTTTCTTTAAATGTTCATATTTTATATCTTACATATGTGGGAAGGAGTGGTAAAGTGTGTGTTCACTTTCTACACATTTATTCATATTAGTACAATGACCCATCATCACTCTTACACACAACTAGAAGCCAGAGCCCAATGCGTTGGGATTTTAAGTTCTGCCTCCATTTTTTTGGAACTTGGTGATTAGATTTGAAGTCCACCCTCCACTCTGCCACCTCCACATTGACAATGTCTACCCTATTCCGAGTACGTTACCTTTTACATAAACTTCCTGGGCCTGTTTCCTCAGATAGAAAAAAGGACGTAATGCTTGCCTCATGTTTGGTAGTGGAATCAGAGAAGAACCAGCCCGGACAGTGGTCACTACTCTTCCCAAAATCCTCTCCTTTCCAAAGGCCATGTGCTTTTCTTGTAACATAAATGGCTTCTTGTCTGGACAAAAAATTAACACTGAATCAGATGTATGTTTAGTTTTACAGAGTTCAAACTTTAGACTTCCACTTTCATTCCTCAAATGTGAGAGCGCCATCTCGTGGCTAATGCACAGAATGTAACCTGTGGCTAAGCAAATTAAAAAGGAGAGACAGGGGAGGGAAGGAGGGATAGAAAGAAAGAGACCGATAGATTCCATAAGAAGATTTTATTGAAATATTAAACTAAATGCATGTTAGTACATTGGATGGGGTATTCGGTTTGTTTTGAGAGTGGGTAATCTTTGAAACACAGCATCACTGTTCTGAAAAGCTCAGCGTGCAGTAAGTTAGCATAGGCACTGGGCTTCGTCTGAGCAGAACATCAACATCCCTAGACCCATTTTCCCCTCCTCCAGAGATTCAGGTTTGTTGGACCAGAGCCTACTCAGATAATTACCTGTGTCACTGTGTCCTAAAGCCACCAACACTTAGAAGCAGAAAAGACCTTAGAGGTGATGGCCACTTCTCAGTTTAAGTCACACACTAGAAATCTTACTGGTCATCAGTGGGAAATCTTCAGGAATGACTTTGATGATCATTTCGAAACCTGTCAGTACACATTTAGATTGCACACATATGTCATGTCGTTAGTCAGAGGCACTTTTGAAAGGAAAGGGTGGGAGCGTGCAACTGTGTGGTGGCAGTCTCATCTCTGAGCCAAGGATAGGTCTCTCTTCTGTGTCTGAGTGAAGTAATTTTATGGAATTTAGCGGGTAGGCTTTTCACTTGCAGTTCATTAAAAATCAGACTCTGTGTAAGCGCCACGGACTCTTCTTTGTTTATTTTCCCAGTGTAGAGTTTGGAGGCGTTTACTATCCCATGCCTGCGTACAATGAGATCACTTCAGCCACTCTCACTTACTGCATCACAAACTGCATCTGTGCGCTGCCACTTGCCAACAACTAGGAAAACATTTGTGAGGGCCATTCAAAATCCCACAGCCTAAAAACATGATCATTAAGCAGCATGCTAGCCATGCTGAAGGACTCTGCTGTCTTCTAGGCGGGAAATGAGTGGCGTTTCACAACGGAAAGAACAAAAACAAAACAAACAAACAACAGCACAGCCCGAGCAGCGACAATGCACAGTAACCCCGACTCGCCCGTGGGTTCTGGGGATTCAGCTACCAGCAGTCAGCCACAGATGGAAAATATTAGTACCCATCCCGGTTCTTTGAAGAAAGAGGCCACTCTCGTGTAACTTTGATTGCAGTGTATTGTTATAACCATCTTATCTGATTGTTATCCCCTCGCTGTGCCTAATTTTCAAATTACACTTTATCTCGGGCAGGTATGCACTTGAAGAAGCAGCCCAGAGAGAGGTGGGTTCTCCCACTGCTTTCAGGCATCTCTGAGGGGAGAAGGGTGGGGCTGAAGTACAGCCTTGTCTCTGTTACTCTGATTAAAACACCAAGGGAGAAGCAACTTGGGGGGAGAGATGGTTTATTTTTAGTATGCATGTTCAGGTTACAGGCCAGTCACTGAAGAGAGTCAAGGCAGCAGGAACCGGAAGGAACGAGTCATAGCCACGGTCAAGAGCACAGGGAACATGCCTAGCCAGGAGGAGGTAAGAAGAAGGAAGCCAGGACAGTCAGCTGTGTTATTATGGTGGACCATGGTGGACCGTGATGGAGTCAGCTCTGTGAAGCTGGAGCTTAGCCCTCAAAGTTCTTGCTTTCCTGGAGCCTTGTACTCAGGAGGATGCTCAGCAGGTTCCTCTGTAGCAGACAGCTTAGCTACCTGGGCACTGTCTGATTGTGTCCACCAGGCACAGCTGTCCGACACTTCTTTTGTTGTTGTTTTGTTTTTGTTTTTGTTTGTTTGCTTGCTTGAGAAAGAATCTCACTGTGTAGATCAAGCTGGCCTTGAATGCATACAGATCCACCTGCATCTGGCTCTCAAGGGCTGGGATCAAAGGTGTATGCAAATACACCTAGCTATTTCTAGTCTCACTCTTATAGAATCTCCAGGAACCAAGTCTCTCTCTCTGTCTCTGTCTCTGTCTCTCTCTCTGTCTCTGTCTCTCTCTCTCTGTCTCTGTCACTCTCTCTCTCTCTGTCTCTCTCTGTCTCTCTGTCTCTCTGTCTCTCTGTCTCTCTCTCTCTCTCTCTCTCTCTCTCTCTCTCTGCCCTGGGCTGACTGTGAACTTGGGGACTACTCCACATCATCCTGTCCCCATTCTTACTCCTCTGTCATAAAAGTATCTAAGCCATCCTTAAGCAAACAGCTAATTGAGCTGGCACTGCTTTCCCTGTCCGAACCATTGGCGGCAGCCCACAGAACCATCAGAAGTGAAAAAGGCTGACCAAGAATGTTGGCCTTGCTTCTTAGAAAACAAAAGGGCCACTGCAGGATAGTAGCAAACATCCTGAAGAAAGAACGCTGACCTTGATTATAATCAGCTAAGATGGGGTTCAGAGAAAACTGCCTTTCAGGCCTTGAGTAATCTTCACTGTGCTGCCCTTTCTTCCTAACATTTCTATCAGAAATTCTACAAAGGACACTGCCGGCCATGAAGCAAAATTTTCGAACCCATCCGCCAGGAATTTCAGCCATCTTAAATTTTTAAACCAAAGCCTTTTGTTATTTCCTGACCTCTATATTATCCAAAAAAATAACTTTGTCAAACAATAGAGAAACATTTTTTCAATAGAGGTTACAACTCGAAAATGCCCAGAATAGATAATGCCAGCATATAAAAAACACAAAATGGATGTGAATGCAACCCCAGAGGTGAGACAGGTCTCTTAGTAGGGGCCAATGCATTTTAATCTCCTTATTAAAAGACTTTATTAAAAGGATGAATTCTGAAAAACAGCTAGCACTTCACTAGCTTGAGTCTGGGGGTGCTGGCTCCCTAACCCCCCTTTGTCTGCACTCTTCACAGCTCCTAACACAGCCAGGACTATGTGAGCTCCTTCTCCTTCTGTGGTTTTCCTCTTTACCAGCATCCAGCTCTCAAATCAGAGCTATGTCTCCATAAAGGTCAGATCCATGCCTCGGGCTACTTTAAACTCGTGTGATTTTTTTTTTTGTTCCTTTGGGCAGGCATTAATTCGTTACTTTGGAAAAGAACTATGAAAAAAATAGTCCTTCAAACATGAGTATTATTCCTTTAAAACATCCTCTGATGAAAAAACAAACAAACAAACAAACAAACAAACAAACAAATAAATAAATAAATAAATAAATGTAACATGAGAGGGCAAGGCACGCTGTGCTGTCATGGAAGCCTTAGCAGTAAGTTCTAATCCTTCCCAAAGCTGTCTGTCCTTCCACTTACACCACTTGAGCGAGAGTATGGTCTCTCCTCGTTATTACTGCATCAGGATATGCCTTTATTATGAGACTCCGCCTTACTAATATTTCCCTTATCCTATACCTTCTTTTCATTTGATTAAACAAGACATCACAACTGGGAGAGCAAACACATTGCAAGAGAAATAGTTAAACTACTTAATAGCTAGCAAGCTCCGTATAGATGCTAGACACACACACACAAATCAGTTATTGATACATACAAGCTGATAAAGCATCTCTGTGACAAAAATAAGCTTTTTTTAAGAAGTCTCTCTCAGAGAAGTCTTGCCATGACCTGCTTCTCAGTACCAGAAGGTCTAGGCCCATCTCAATCCAATTATCAGCCCCGAGATCCACTTGAAAGTTGTCTCTCCTGGGTACAGGCTCTCAGATGTGCCCTAGTAAATAGGCCTGGTCAATTCTTAGGTTTCCCTTCATCCAGTTCCTGGGCTGCTGACCCTCAGCCTTCAGACCAATTAAGGGAAGGGGGAGGGGATGGAGGGAAAAGAGTGGACACTTAAGAGTCTTAGCCAATCACCTGCCCTCTTGTATTCATCCTATTGGAGGTCTCCATTTTGGCCAAAGCAGTGTTCTCTACTGTCTTCATTGGGACTTCTACCCCAAGTCCATCTTTTACCCTGCTGCTCAGCTCGTTTTCATTCACTGGTAGACTCCCCCAGCCCTGGCAGGTCATCTTCTTAGAGGAAGTCCCATCAAGACCTTCTCAGGACGACTAGAGTGGGAGCTCAGAGGTACAGCACTTAACCAGCATGTGGGGCGCTAGCATCCATCCTTAGTCTTAAGCATGTTTTGGCTGCTTCTTGGAGGTTTTCACTCTTTCTCTTGAGGTCCCCTCCCCCAGCATGTGGCTGCCTGTCTGCTATGGAGCTGACCTTCATTCCTGTTTAACTCGAATGACATGGCTTCTTCTATCATATTCCTTCTTTAGACAGCTGTCAAGATTTATAGCTTGCCTGCCCTGGGATTTTTCTTTTAAAGTCTAATAAAATTGTCCTCAAGCTTTAAAAAAAAATGCCTGGAAATGGAGTATTTGTCGGAGCAGTTTGTCTGAATTCTCAGTACTTAAGCCCACGGAAAGCTCATACTCCCCATGTCCCTTACCATGCAGGTCCCTTGTCACCAGCTCCCTGAGTGTGCAAGTGCTTACCAGGCAGGCCCCTTTAGGAGAGAGCTGCCCTTAGGCCACTGCCCTCGCAGGGTCTCTAGAGTCACAGACCCTTCTAGAGCTCCTGGGGCTATATCTGGGGTTCTCCAGAAATCTGTTTCACCACCCAATCTCCTCTCCACTCACTACCACCTCCACATCACCCACACCCACCCCTGCATTCATGACAGGATTCTCTGAATGTCTTTAACTCATCTGGTAAGCCTCCCATTGCCCTCCACAGGAAGGCTCTCTTTTGATGGAATTAGAGATGGAGGGCAGGTCATTCGATTGGGGAAAAGAAGAAAGCAAAGGGTCTCCTCCAGCACACAAACACACCACCACCACCAAAGACCCATTCAAATGTCTCATCTCCTGTTAAGCTGGATTGATGTGAGGGGATGGAGAAGACAATATTAAGAATCAGGTAGGAGATCTTATCCAGGGCAACTCCTCTGTCATGTCACAAGAACCAATTTCTCTTGCTCTCTGCAAAAAATCCTGATCTATCACGGAGATCCTGTGGTGTTTAGTCTTATGGGTCACACTGACCAGGTCATGGAAAGGCCAACACCTTGAGTCAGTCGCTAATTTCGTTTTTTAAGTAGTGAACAAGAGACCCACAGATTTGATCAAACTGTGGTGCAGCCGTCACTGTGGAGGTGTTGTTTAGACACAGCAGACTTGGTTTTCTGCACACTGCTCTCCATAACATGAGCCTTGTGCAGCAGAGAAGGCCTGGAGAGACAGACAGACTGACGTCCCCAAGGATAAGGGGCATGTGCCTTTCGGTACCTTTGGAGCAAGACAGCCCTTACCCCGTGGAGCTCCACCTGTGCACTCACTCCTTGACTTCTCTGCCCCCCAAAGCCCATATATATATATATAATTTTTTTCCTCAGGGGAACCTTGAGGATCACATCCATGTTTAGCATTTCACAAGGGCTCTTCCGAAGACTTGATTGGCTCAGCTGAGCCACTGTTGTTTACCTCAGGCAGTCAGCAGATTCCATCCATCACGAAAAATATCCACTCATCAGTACCTGAAGTGTTTCTCAGGACTTGGTGAATACTTCAGAGCTGCCCCAGGGTGACAAACACATAGAAACGAGAAGAGTTTTATACAGCCACATGCACTGTCCATTTGATGGAGGGCACTCCAAGGTGCCCTCCCCAAACTGGGAATTAAATCTATCATGCTCAGCCCCAGCATATCCTCTGGTGCCACCCAGACCTGTCTTTGAGCACAGGAGTAAAGTATCTGGTACTAAAGAGAGTGATTTCAGAGCCCGTATTAGCAATTCCCCAACATTTGAAGGGTTCTTCACACTGCCTGTGGCTCCCTGTAAGGACAGAGTATTTTCATTAACTGTTGTTCAAATAAATTGTGGTTCTCCAGCATGCCTTGCCAAATGCTTTTCCCTAGCAACCTGTTACGCTGGGAACAGTGTCTACCCCACCACTATACTGCATATTTCTGTTGCTCTCTTGTCCACTGCATCTGGGTTGTATATCGGCCACATTATGAGCACAGAAGGGCCTCATCATTTGGTGGGAGCATAGCTTCCGAATTAATTCCTAGTTGAAGACAGACTTCCTTTTGCCCCAAAGCCCAGCCTATGATGGAAGCACTCCTAAGTTTAATTCCATAATTGAGTAAATGGCACAGTTCCACCAGCACCATTTCTAGTTAAAAGAGTTCAAGTTTACTAAATGTTTGCCATAAGCAGGGCATTGTTCACACTGCTCCATTCAAAGGACTTAATAATCCTCATGAACCTTGAAGGATTAGTGAGGTACTGAAGCCACCGCTGGTAAAACCTGGCACCAAGAGAGGCTGGGACCCAGCCAGGGTGACGCAGCTATGGTTACCCAGCCACTGTGGACAGGCTTCAGGTTCTAGCAATTTGTTTCCAAAACCACTGTTCTTCCCCATGGCCCATCATCCTCCCAAAAGAACATCCTATCTGGAGATTTATTATGTCTTCTTAGCCTATAAAAATGTAGAAGACTACATTTTTCAAAATTTTAATTATTTTTTTACTAACTGACACTAAACTAGGCAAAAGCTTAAGAGCTAAGCTACAAGATGCTGAAGGCAAAGGACTGTCTCGGGGATGCTTTCAAGTGGTGTGCTTGGACAGGAGCTTAACTCAGAGCATCCTGGGTGTCAGGATGAAGAAAAACTAGTAAACTCACTATCTTCATCATATAATAAAAAGGAATCTTGGTACTCTGTAGGGGAAAGTGGCTGAACTGGTCAAGGAATTTGGTTCTTTTGAGTTTTTTTTCAGTGCTGTGCTTTGTGGGTTTAGAAACAATGTAGATGTCACCTTTGAAAACTCAATGGGAAGGTTGTGTCTTTAATAAGTCTTCCCCCACCCCCAACCCACTCATGAAATACTCAAAGATTCACACATGTCTTTATTCATGAGTCATGTTTGGATTTTCTGGGTGACTGAGCTGTGGAAACGAGCTGATTAAACATCCCTGGCCATCTTCAGTTCTGGGAACATAGTAGAAGACCTGGATTCAGCCAGCCATGCACTCCTTCTTAATGCCATTTTTTTTTTTAATTCTCAATGTCTCTGTCAAGTTAAACATATTTTTATTAATTCAATTTGTTTTTAAACAGTTTTCTACATGTAAGTAACGCATACTAACCATTCCCACCCCCACCCATCAGCCACACCCTGTTAATCCCCCCGCCCCTCACTCCTGCCTCTCCTCCCTCTCCCCCTCCCCCTCCCCCTCCCTCCCCCTCTCCCCCTCCTCTCTCTCTCTCTCTCTCTCCCTCTCCCTCTCCCCCTCCCCCTCCCCCTCTCCCCCTCCCCTCTCTCTCTCTCTCTCTCTCTCTCTCTCTCTCTCTCTCTCTCTCTCTCGTTCATGGTTCATGCATAATCTTTTTGTTTGGTACCTACTGAGATTAGCCAGAGATCTCTGTATAACCATGTGTTTGATGCTATCCATTGGAGCCTGGTGAGCCTGGTGGTTAGACAGTAAAAGATAGGAGGTGTGCGAGCCCTCCTCATTCCTGAATTTATTGTGAAGAGTTCTAGTCTTTTATGGGCCCAGGAGATGTAACACTAGTTGTTGTAAAACATATAGATCTAGATCTAGATCTGTGTGTGTGTTAAGCAAACAATTAAAATGTTTTTGCTTCTTTTAAGACCTGTGTTCACTAACATTTTTTAAATTAAACTTACCTTTGAAAAAAATACAAAGATTTCTCTTTGAGATTCCCTATTTGAAAACCTCATCACTAAACTTAATGGTCAAACATGCCTCTTGTCCCTTACTTTAAAGGAACCTCCTTGCTGATTTCAGAACTCTCCCTCCCCCTGCTGCCTTAGTCTTGATAGGCAGGGATTTCTGATCCAATCTGGAGTGGTAACATTTTTTCATACTGCAGCTGTCAGTAGATAATATTTGTCATAAACATCTGTCTGTCCATCCCTGGAGTAATTGAACTCAGACCAATGTGAACAAATCAAAGGATTGCTGAAGGGTAACAATACACAGGACAAAACCAGAGAAGTTATGTACAGCCACATAGCCATCTACGTGATGATAACTTGAGTCTCCAAACTCTTCTCCCCCTAGCAGGAGTTTAAATGTATCATGGGCAACTCTGGGTTTCCTCTGCTGTCACCCAGATGCACTAAGAATAAATGTAATTCCTTTAGTCATTCACTAATGGTCTGTAGCACACATACCTGCTTACAAGTGGAGCTTCCCTTGCTTAGATGTGAAGAGGACCTGGATCTGCCCTTAACCAATGGAGTCAAGTGCCCTGGGCTGGGTGGGACCTAAAGACAGCTATGCCAGATATGCCAACCGAGGTAGGACCTACTTTGAACATGTCTGCCCCATGGCTGCCACTCTCGAGCTTCAGGGCACATTTTTTTTCGTCCCTCCTGCTCTTAAAATCAGCAGGAAATGGGGTCACTGAAACAAAGCATGGTGATAGAATCTATATCTTCAATCATGTCAAAACTCGAAGCCTTGGAAATTGAGTCTAAACAGACACATATGGGCAAATTGCTTCTCATGAAGTTCTTTATTGGTTTGCTTCCCATGTATTCTAATATTCCCGGTGTTCATCTCCAAATATGTTGCTCTCTGTCCTGTATACTGTAAGAAATGAAGAAACCCAAAGCCAATAGCTCAATTTCCCTGGCAGTCCTTCCTGTGGGAAAAGGAAGAGAAATCACCTTTCTGGGTTGTGTTTTGGGGCTTCAGGTTTCTTTCAGCACAGATTTTTTTTTCCATTTTCCTTTGGCTGTTACCCAACCCTCAGTGGGAAGGAACTGCTCATCCATAGTCAGAAAACCGGAGGGGTGGCATTTATTTTCTTCTCCAAATGGAAAAGAGCCCTCCATCATCATCAGTTCACTAGGAAGTGATTTGATTTCTTTCAATGAACAGTTCTGATGCTTTCTGAGGTTTAAGACGCTAGCTAAGAATGCTCAATCACTTCCACTACCTTCCATGTGTGCTTGCTTTTGACAAATGGGCGTTTCGTAGACGCCTCCACGGAGGGTGTGTGTGTGTGTGTGTGTGTGTGTGTGTGTGTGTGTGTGTGGCCATTAGAGCATTGTAAACATGGTGGGCCGGACATACAGCTAATCACAATTCTTGAAATGAGAATTAGAAGAAGGATGCCTTTCCCTGAAGAACAATCATAGCTCTAGGTTGTTTTGGTGGGGTTCTGGTTTCCTACAGTTAGGCTTAAAAGTGTGAGCATATGAGCATGCCTTCCACGTCAGGAAACTGAAGGAGTCAAAGACCTGTTCCCACAATGGCTGACTTGTATACAATCATCTGAAGATGGGCATAGCGAGCGCCTTTCAAGGGTGGTTGCCATCTAATCCAAACACCTCTCAGAGGTTCCTCCATCTCTCGGTGCCATTACATTGGAAACTGTCAATCAGCATGAATTTTAGTGAAGACAAACCACATTCAAACATACCAGGACGTGGCTTGTTTTCCCTCTTTATTGAGGAATAAAAGAAGTGGCTACTATCTCCATATCTCCTAGCTCCATATCTCCATATCCCCATATCTCCATATCCCCATATCATCTCCATATCTCCATATCATCTCCATATCTCCATATCTCCTACTTGAGGAAGTCTCATCACCTGCATTGAGCCCAGTTTTCTGACAGTCTTAGTGCTGGGGAAAGCTAGCAATGGGCTAAAGATCCCACCTCAGCCTTGAATACTGTTAAGGTTTGCTGAGAAAAGCAGGTTGTTATCATTTTGCCAGGTTTCTAACTGTTTATTAAAGCTGTTTCTTAACTATGAAGTTTTGCTAGGCTACTGACTTCACCTAAAAGGTCTGTCTCCATTCCAACCCCACCCTAGTGGGGCTCATTTAGTTGGGACCCCTTCAAGTTCTGCTTTCTGTCCTCACCCTTCCTTCTGATGAGTTCATTTCCCCAAAGACAGTGTGACATCTCACTGAGTCCAATGCTCTTTGTCTCTCGTGACTGTCTATGTGCCTCTCTTCTCTCCCACCAAACCTGCAGCCCCATAGATAACTATAATTATTCACAAAAAAAAAATGTATGACATCCTGTCCACAGTGTGAAGCCTTGTGGTGGCCTCTTGCTCAGATGATTGGCCCTCTATCTCCATGAGCCCATACTTTCTTCACATCACTCCTTCCCCGCACACTTACCTGTGTGGCTGGGATCAGAGGAGTACTTATCTGCAGGATACAGAATTGTAAGGGAGAAGAAATTTTAGCGGAGTGACTGTAAACCTCTGTAAGAGAAGGGTCTTTTTTTTTCTTTTTTTTTTTTTGAAGGATTACACATTTTGAACATGAAATCATTTTTATCCAGCACAAGCCAGTTCATTTTGCAATCTAATAGGGGATCATTCTAGCCTAATAGATTGCCACCAGAATCTCTTTTATTTAATTAAAATTTAAATTAATTTTTAATTTAGACTGGAGACATGGCTCAGCAGTTAAGAGTACTGACTGCTCTTCTAAAGGTCATGAGTTCAATTTCCAGCAACCACATGGTGGCTCACAACCAACTATATTGGTATCTGATGTCCCCTTCTGGTCTGTCTGAAGACAGCTAGAGTGTACTCATATACATAAAATAAATAATTCTTTGAAAATATTTATAATTGCATCATGTTTACCTTACATGGCCTCCATCTTACCTTCTCTTGCCACCTCATTCCCCCACAAGTTCATGCCCTTTTCTTCTTTAACATTGCTATTATGTATATACATAGATACATACATACATACATACATACATACATACATACATACATACAACCTGTTGAGTCCATTCAGGGTTACCCACACATATATGTTTCAAGGATTGACCACTTAATATTGACTAACCGTTTAGGATGACCATCCCTGGGGAAGACTAATTCTCCCTCTTTCAGCCATTGTTAATTGCTTTTAGCTCTTCATCAAGGGATGGGGCCCTGTGACATTTCCCCACTTATGTTGAAATTTTAATGAAATAGAATAGAACAGAACAGAACAAAACAGAGAAACACGCTGATAGCAGAGAACACAGTTAATCTCTCAGAGAACCTGATTACTGGATCTTTGCCCCAGTACTTTTGATTCTACAAGCCTGGAGTAGAGACCAACACTTTTCCTTCTTATGTGGATGTGTGTGTGTGTGTGTGTGTGTGTGTGTGTGTGTGTGTGTGTGTGTTAACATGGTCGAAATCCAGTATGGGTTCTACTCTGTAGCTGTGGCTCAAGATGGTTTGAGGGCCATTGCTCTACCTCATAGATTGTAACATGAGGTCTACTGAGAGAGCCTTGATGTTCTGACAGCCTTCTTCTCAGAATAATTTAGCATCCTCTCAGGTTGGTGAGCATCTACCATAGTTATGTCATCATCAGTGGACTGACAGATTGAGAAACAGACACAACGAACAGTGTTGAGCTGAGCATACTGATTCAACAGAAGACACAGGGAGATTGTACCTGACCCAGAGCCAGAACCCAGATTCTAAATTCCAATGTGATTGCTTACCTAATTAAATAAGTGGTGTCCAGGCCACTTAGTTCATCCTAAGTGTTATCAAAAATACTCCAAAATCTAAAAATTTGTAAATAGAATTTTTGTAACTTCATATTGCTCTTATACTGCAAATACACTGCAGTGGTTGTCTTAAACCCAAAATAAGCCACAGCTACCCCAGGAGGAAAAAGGTTGAAAATGATTCTTGGGTGCAGCCTCAGGGAGAAAAAAACATTGAAAAATATTCTTGGATACAGCCCCAGGGTGAGAAAAAGTTGAAAATAATTCTTGGGTTCAGAATGAATTTTAGTAGAAAATTATCTCCCAGCCCAAAGAAAACAGTGAATTCATGTAATTTCATCAATGATGGGGAAACCCTTGGGCAAACAGGTTTGTAGCTGGTGCCCACTGAGAATGGTTAACATTTTCAATATTACTTATGAATCCATAAATATTACATATATACTTCCAAGTTAATACAATGGTAAAATACAGCTTCAACAAAACTTAGCTCAGCCAGGTCCAGTGGCACAGGCCTGTACTGACTACTATGGGAGGTTGAAGCAGAAGGATTGCAATTTTGAGGCCTATCTGGGATTGAATAGAGTTTAAAGCCAGCGTTGATAATCTAGTGACATCCTGCCAAAAAAGGGCTGTGGTGTAGCTCAGTCATAAATGTCTTGCCTAGCACTCATGAGACCCAAAGGAAGTGGGGGGTAGAAAACTCACCTGAAACTGACTAGAGAAAAGCTGTCAGTCTTTGAATGGTGACCAAAGAAGATACTTGAAAGCAGGATTGGCCAGATCTACATGGGAAAGCCTAGGGTGACTGTGACTCTCGCCTTAGGGATTCTAGGAGATGGCTAAACAGAATCCACAAGGCCCCAGTCCTAGAGATTCTACCTCAGTAGGTCTGCATAGAACTTAAGGAGAAAATGTGCATTCCTGCCAAATCCCCAAGAGATTGCTGACAATGCTGGCCCTCACTATGGAAAAACTGATCAAGACCATCTGCTTCTCCAGCCAACCAGGGATGTGAGAGGGAGGGCAGAGGAGCAAAGCCAGTGAACACCAGAGACATGCAGAGTGGGATATAGTGACTTGCTCTGGGTCTCAAAGCAACAATTGCCAAAGATCTGGGGAAATCTAAATAGGACCTGACTGTGGAATTTGTTTAAGTGGTGTTAGTTGGTTCTGCTAAGCACAGTAATATGATATCATTAAGCATTTCTTAAAGTTAGAAATTCTTGCTAAAGGTGTGTTTTATCAAGTCACATAGTCCTAATGATGGGTGAGACAGACCAGAATGTTGCCAGATAAACCATCTTGCTGGCCCATACCAAGTTTTCCCATAAGTTCCAGGGACTGAACTTAAGTCCTCATGCATACACAGCAAGCACTGTACCAACCAAGCCATCTCCCCAAGCAACCTCCTAACTGTATACAGAATAACATTATCATCTGAAGATCAGCCTTTGAATAGCCACCATTAGCCCTTTAAAAGATAAAAGTTATATATAAACAAACATAAAAAATAACCTTGGGACAAGGGAGACAGGTCAGTGACTAAGTGCTTGCAAGCATGAGGACATGAGATTGAAACCTCAGAACCCACGTTAAAAAAAAAAATACAACAAAGATAAATTACCTCCAAATGACTTATTCGTTTTCATTGTACATAATGTTGATGTGAATCCCCTGGAGCTGTAGTTACGGACAGTTGTGAGCTGCCGTGTGTGTGTGTGTGTGTGTGTGTGTGTGTGTGTGTGTGTGTGTGTGTATGTGTACTGGGAACTGAACCTGGATCCTCTGAAAGAACAGACAGAAAGCCATCATCTCTCCAGCCCAGGAAATCACCTCTATATTCTAGAGATAACTATACTAGAGCCCTGAATCTCACTTTCTCAGATGTCCATTCACACTCAGACGCCAACTCCATAGGAGCGGCTATGTTGAGGTTCCCAGGACCTGTTTGATCTTATAATGGAAGACTGCTAGAGGCCAATACAATGACAGCAGGGAAAGTGACAGCTCACAGGCTTGACATTTACAGAACAAAAACAACATACAAAAGAACTGAATCAACATATTATACAATGCTAAATTATTGACTAATTCATCAATAATACACAAGAGCCAGGTCCTACAGAGTATTTGTGTGGCAGCCTTAACTCTGAGTCTCTTATTTGAATCAACACTGCGGAAAGACATGAGAACCTTTAGCCTTCCGTCTCCTGCAGCCAGCACATTGCATTGTGGAGAGGTTAAGCAGCTTGTCTAAAGTCACTCTGAAGAGAGTTTTTGCTTTAACCACTGTTGGTACCACTTGTTTGTGAGATGACCTATACCCAATGTCTTCACTCAAAAGACAATATATAAGTTCAGCATAAAATACAGCTTTGAATATATATTCACCAATTTCCTATCAACCATGATCCACATAGCTGCTCCTGCCAGCTATGGCCTGAGTGGTGTGTTGAGAATCTCTCAGCACAGTGTGCTTTCTCCAGTCTGTTCCTGGGGTCTGAGGATCCCATTAGGGTGCTGACTGCTCTCTATGTTCCTCCATGTTCTTCCAAGGTGTTTGATAGAACCCTTTTTCTACAAGGTAATAGCATAGGTAGGGATATGATACATTCTAACAGCATGGGTAGAGATACGATACTTTCTGGTCTGATCTTTCACTCTTCAGGTCTCTTACCCCTCCTCTTCAGCCATTCAGGTGAGTTGCAGAAGTGCTATCCTCTAGTCAGCAATCCTTGTTTTCCTGGGGGGGGGGGGGGTATTAGAAATCTTTTGGTCTCAGACTTCCCAACCCTTTTCCAGAGTGTTTCTGCTGTTTGTTGTGGCTGAATTCAGGTTTCCAGCAACAGGATGAATTCTCTCTCCTAGGTTCTCCCCATGCCTAGTGCTTAGAGCAAGTCAGAGAACTCCTCCAGTAGATGCACCTGCATGCTTAGCTCTTCTTGTGTCTTTGCACAAGCTTGGCTTCTTTATATGAAAAAAGTTCCCATATATATTTATATATATTCACATAATATATAATATTATATATAACATATACATGATACATATAGATATAGATATATATACTATAGAGAGCAGTACAGCATCCTAATGGAATTATCAGACCCCCAAGAAAAACAGACTTAAGAAAGCATATTGTGCTGAGAGACTCTCAACACACGACTCAGGCCATAATATATATATATATATATATATATATATATATATATGTGTGTGTGTGTGTGTGTGTGTGTGTGTGTGTGTGTGTGTGTGTATGTGTGTATGTATATATGTATATGTGTATATATGTATATATAATATGTATATATGTATATATAATATATATTATATTTATACATGTGTATAATTATATAAATTATATAATATATATTACTGTATATTATGCTGATATTTATATACTATAGTTACTATATACATATATTCATTTAAGAGTTCCCAGCATGCCTGAAGTGATACATCAGCTATCTATGGAAGAACATGACTTTGGAATTACAAGACCTGATCCTGCAGTTAACTTGATGTTTTACCAGCTGTGGGTTCTTAGATACATTGCTGATCCTTAGAGATTTCAGTCTGATGCATGAGCAGTAAATCACAGCATTGTTATAAGAGTCAAATAAGTTAATGTATTGTAGGGGATTCTGATGCTTTGGTAGGGAATCTGCATGCCCATATGCTAAGGTCCTTGTTCCCAATTGGTTCATGGTAGATCAATAAAGATGTCAGTGGCCAATGGCTGGGTGGAAAGAAAGAGGTGGGACGTCCAAGTGGCAAGAAGAGAGAAGAGGGCAGGAAGAGGAGAATTGAGATACTTGCGGTGGGGGGGTGGGGGGAGACAGAACAGAGCTGCAAGGGAGATCTTCTAAAATGTAGGCAGAAAGGGAAAGTGACCCACAGAGAGCAGCCTGAAAGCATCCTGGACATCAAGACCAAAGGGCTCCACAGAAGGTAACTGAGCACAGCGATGAGGAAATATTTAGAAGTGTTGAGCCAGGAATAAAGGTAACTGGGCAACGAGGCTGAGGGACAATTTAGAGGTGTTGGGCTAGGAGTAAAAGGAAGGGCACATTAGCTATAGGAGGCTTAGAAGAGCCCAGACACTGAGCCAATAAGGCAGGCTAAAAATGAGATAATGTCCGTGTGTGTCTTTTATCCGAAGATCCAAGAGAACCTGGGTGGATGGCTGGTAGCATGGCCTGCCCTGGAACATTAAAGCAGGGTAGTAAAAACTAAACACTACAAAGTATATCTGTAGTTCATAACCTTCTTGTGTGTGGCAATCCAGCGATAGCAGATAAATGGTTTGCTACTTTATAAATACATATAAGATACTCAACATCCACAACTCATAAATGTGAAGTTCCAATTAAAGATTAGGCATAAAGAGAACACTTATCAATTGCAGCAGGGTTTATGAGCCCCAGGTGTAGTTAAGAACACATGTTAATAACACCGTCGTCATCGTTAAGACAGTGAATATTCTATAAGCCAGTTTTCCCTGTGCCAGGAAAAGCACAGACAAACCTTTCCCTCTAGGCTTGTCTGTTCCATACCCTGTTACAAAGAAGAAAATGCTCTGAGAACTGTGGACCAGTGTCATGCTTGATCAATCCAACTTTCTGTATGGCTTTCAAAGCAATGAGAAGGCCCCCACACTATACACACAGACCTGTTGAAAGAATGCCAACAAACCTGGACAGGGATGACCCTTCAAGGCAGCAGGATGAGAAGCCAGAGCCTGTTGTAGACCAGATGTGGTGGTAGGAATCTGAGTTGGGAAGTGAAGATGTGGTGCCATGTAACTGAGCTGGAATAGAAAATTCACCAGGAGGACAAGCCAGGTTCCATGGGCAGAGAAGTCTATGTTAATACATATGGAACTGGGAACAAGAATATAGTATGAGTTACATTTAAAGATTGATGTCAACTGGGCATGGTAGCTCATGCCTTTAATCCAAGCATTCAGGAGGCAGAAGCAGGCAGATCTCTATGAATTCAAGTCCAGCCTGGTCTACATAGTGAGCTTCATGCCAGCCATGGTTACATAGTGAGATTTTGTCTAAAAATAAATAAATAAACTGAATAATCAGTCACTTCCGGTAGTGAGATATACCTTTCCTAACTGCTCATTTAATGAAGGAGTAATTAGTGTGATATGACTTATAGAAGCAAAAAACTCTTGGAAGAATCTAAATACATACCAAGTATGAGCTGGGGAAGTAACTCAGTTGGAAGAATGCTTGCCGCTAGCATGTATGAGGCTCTGGATTTTATCCCTAGCACCGCATAAACAGGGCGTTAGTGAGCCACACCTACAACCCTAATTCTCCAGTAATGAAGGTCAGCCTTAGCTACAACGTAAGTTCAAGGCTAACCTAGGTTACTTGAGACTGTAATTCATTTTATATATCCCAACAAAAGCAACTTAGGAAACAGCTTGTTTTCCTTCACAATCTGGATTATATTTGTAGGAAGTCATCAGTGTGGAAAATCATATTAGCAGGAGTCCAAGACAGTTATCACACTGCATCCGTAGTCAGGAAACTGACAGGAAAAAAAATTAATGCACACATGCACACATTCTTGTGCTCCCCTCATTTTTTTACTCTTTTACAGTTCAGGATTCCCTGCCTAGAGAATGGTGAGTGCACAGTGGACGGGTTTCAACTAACAAAATCAAAATAGTCCCCAACAGACACACCCACAGGCCACCCTGATTTGGAAATTCCTCAGTAAGACACTCTTCCCAGAATGGTTGTGTCAACAATTCAAATTAGCCAACACAGAGACCCTATTCCTCACCTCCAAAAAATTGTTTTATTTATTTGTTTTCATTTTAAAAAAATGATTTGAATATGCTACAAGATGTTGAGTTCACAAACTGGTCTATGGAGACACAGTCAATTTATTCATTCATTTGTATGTTGTCTTTCTACTGTTTTGGTTTTCTTTGTTCTTTGTTTCTTTTTTGTCTAATTTCCCACAAACTAGAAAACTACAAAATTGTAATTACAGTAAGCTATTTATTCCCAGTTTTCTCATTTAGAACGTGAATAGTAAATCAACGCCCCATAGAGTAGAGCCATGACATAAGCTAACAATAGTCTAATGTTTTTGTGTACAAATGTATGCACAACAAGCAGTAAGATGAATTTCCAAAAGTAGAAATGTTTAGTGCCTGCCACATTACATGCTCACTGTGGCTGTACCCATTTTCATTAGCACTCTCTCCCTTGTGTATGCCCTTTCCTATTGCCTGGAAGCCTCTAGGTATCCTTGCTATGTTCCTCAGTAGACTTGATCATCAAAATGATCCTATCTTACCAGTGTTTTTATTTGCAATATTCACAATCACAATTGTGACTATGAGTGATCATTACTATTTTTCTTGCTCATTGGAATTTTTCTTTTTTTTTTTTCTTTTTTTTTTTTTTTTTTTTTTTTGCTTACATGAGTGTTCTCTTTATGGCATGGATCCATTTTTCTATTTATTGCAATTCTACCTCAATTTTTTCCAGTAGTTGTTTCTTCTCTTGTGTCTTCTATGAGACCACTCCACTCTTCTCTTTGCCTACCATAGAAATTAATAGCTTTGTGGCCTGTATCCATGCTGTTATCCACCTGTTTTGACTGTGGACTCTCTAATCTGTACATGTATTAATATTACAATCTGAGAGAGAGATCAGGGGCTGGAGAGATGCCTCAGTGATTAAGAGCACTGACTGGTCTTTCAGAGGTCCTGAGTTCAATTCCCAGCAACCACATGGTGGCTCACAACTATCTGTAGTGGGATCTGATGCCCTCTTCTGGAATGTCTGAAGACAGCTACAGTGTACTCATATAAATGAAATAAATAATCTTAGAAAGGGGGGGAGAGGGAGGGGGAGGGGGAGAGAGAGAGAGAGAGAGAGAGATCATGCCAGTCATGAGCCAACTGCCCTGGTGTGTCAGAATCTAAAGAGAGTCCTGAGACTTCGGTGTTCAGATTAGGGATCCCTGAGAAAGCTAGAACAATTGAACACCTCCAAGGCAAATTGCACCTTCAGTTAATATTTATTGAATAAATGCTTTCTGGATTTCACTTTTCTAGCCATGTTCCTCATCTTACCTACATGTCCACATTCCTAGCTTCCTCCTGGGTACATTTGAATACACTCAGACTTCTGATATGGCTCCACTCCCTCTCAAAAACCTGGCTCCTTGTTTACATCCATTATCATTCTCTGGGCTTTGGGGTTTCAGTCATCCTTACGAATTCTGCAGTTCTTAATGGCTAAGGTTAGTGCTGTGATCCGTACTGTTGCACTATGACCTTTGCCTTGGCTCCACCCCACATGGTTCTATTAGCCAGTCCTTCCACTGTGTGTCCACTGTCCTTGTTCCGATGGCTCTCAGGAATAAGGACTGTTTTCAGCACCTTCCAATTAATGAAGCTCCTTCTCAGACAAAAGTACCCTGCAACAGCAAGGCATAGCAGAATTATTACTGATAAAAACTGTTCAGCAGTGGGCTGAAGTATGTCAATTTAATAACCATAATTAAATGATAAGTGTCAGCTTCAAGAAAGAGAAAGAAGGCTATGGTGTGATTCTGAGAAAGCTAAGAATTCTTAGTTGTCAAAGAACCTTTTGGGAAGCATTGTTTTAATTATTCTGCTCTGTCAAATGTGTTGACAAATCATTTCGTCTTTGTCTTCACTCCCATCATGCTGTAGTATCAAACATATCTCATCTCACTTTGACACCATTGTGTGCTTTATGCCTGCATCACTCACAGAACGTGTGAGTGAATTTCTTTGTTTCTATATCTCATTTTAGGTAATTGCATTTGATACATGAAGTTATAGGCTCATTCGATAAGAACTGTGAGAAGTGAATTTTTTACTATAGATAGTGACAGCAAGTATCTAATTATTATAACTATCAAGAACACCATAAATTATCTAGTTATCTGGGTGAATGGATACTTTGAAATAAAAACTATGTAAATTCATATCCTAAATATATATAGTGCCATCCATTCTCAACACAGTTCATCTTCATTACCAGCCTGAAAGGATTTAGAAGCAAATTCTCTTGGCAAGTCGATAAGAGATTTCAAAGACGTTTTACTGAGGAGCCAAGGCCCAAAGTGAATGTGGTGACACCATCCCATAGACTGGGCTTTTAAATGGAAAAGGGGATGGAAGAAAATGAGCTGAGTACCAGCATCCAACTCTTTCTACTTCCTAACTAAACATAATGGGAGCAAATGCCCCCGTGCTCCTGAACTCACAGTCAGAGCCATCCTCACTGATACACCCGGCCTGCCATATGGATTATGTTCTCAAGCCATAAGCCAAAATAAACCCTTCCTTCCTAAAATGGCTTTTGAAAGGCATTTTGCTATATTAATAAAAAAATATATATAATACATTTCTACATGTGAAATATATATATATATATATATATATATATATATATATATATATATATCTGGGGAACTTGGAGAGATGGCTCAACCATTAAGGGGTTGTACTGCCCTTGCAAAGAACCCACAATTGGCTTCCAGAACCCATGTCAGGCAGTTCACCACAGCTCCAGGATATCTGCCACCTCTGGCCTCTGCTGACACCTGCACTCACAACACATAACCCCATTCAGACACAGATGCATACACATAGTTAAAAACAAATGTACAATATGTCTATGTTTTTAATAATAGAGCTATAGACAACTTTCAACATCACTTGTTGCCTATGGTGGTTTGAATCCTAATGACGTTGGTCAGCTCGAATGTTTGTATATTTGGCCCCAAACTGGTGGAACTTTTCAGGAAGGATTATGAAATAATGCCTTGTTGAAAGAGGCACGTCACTAGAGGTAGACTTTGAGGTTTCAAAAACCAACACCATTCACAGTTAGCTTTCTCTGCCTAGTGGTTGTGCCTAAAGATTTAAGCTCTCAGCTTCTGCTCCAGCACCGGGCCTGCTGACCTGCTGCCCTGCTCCCCACAATGGTGGCCAAGGACTATCAGGCTCTTGAGCTGTATGCCTCAAATTAAATGTGTTCTCTTATACCGACGGTGTCTTAATCATGATGTTTTAGCACGGCAATAGAGAAATAATAGAAACCGAGGTGACAATTTGACCTTTTAATTAGGTTACATCTAGATTGTCTCTAATGTGGACATGATTTAGTTTGTAATTAATTTTAGCCACTTGTTGTTACTCCCCAATTCATTACCACTTTCTCACAAACCTGTAATAGTCACAGTTCTCCAGAGAAACAGAATGAACTGTGAGTGTGTGTGTGTGTGTGTGTGTGTGTTCTGTTCATCCAGCTTTAGGCATGTTCTCCCTTCTCAGAATCGAGTTGTTAAATTAAAAGTTCCCTGTGCAAGTACTGATGCTATCGTGTCTTCCTAGAGAAATGGCCCGGGGCAGACGAGTTGAGTTCTGTAAGCCCTGGGGATCCTTTTCAGCAACTCTACCTAGATTACAGGATCAAGCGCTAATGAGACCACCCAGAAGGAAAGTCATACTTAAAGTGGGAATTTTTCTCCTAATAAGAAAAAGAGAAGCTTATGGTGAAGGGGGTTTGTCTTCCCAATGATGATTAAGTCTGAGACTAGGGCATGTATAGACGATGTGTTCCTGCCAGCACTGGCATGGGGGATAGACCAGAGACCTCTCTTCTCTGTTCCTGCTGCTCCCATGTCCATGTCCATGCTCCCATGTCTGATGGCCCAGGGAACACCTGCTCCTTCCCTATAACAAATGATACCCCTAACCTCATAGTGAGTCCCCTTCCAGACACACAGTTCATCAAACCCATCAAGAATACTTCAGTCGTTCTACTGTCTGCTACAGTAAAATACTGTGCACCCTCACACCAGGCCCAACCCCCAAAAGTGCTCAAGCCCAGACAGAGCTAACTGTACATAGAGCCGGGGGAGGGGAGATCAATATTTGCCCAACAGAACCGAAAAATCAATGGAGAGGAAAGAAAATGTTATCTCTAAGCCTTTGAAAGCAGTGGCTTAGACATGCCTGTACCAGCAGGCACAGAAGCAAAGAGAGGAAGAAAAGCAAAGCCTTTGTGCGTTGAAGCTCCTGGTTAGGAAGAGCTTAATATCTGGAAAGCATTTCTTTCTTTTTTATACACCTGTAATGATATTCACGTAGCGAATATCGAGAGCCAGTTCGGAGAGCTGGAGAGATGGCTCAGCAGTTAAGAGCTCTTGCAACTCTTCCAGAGGCTCAAAGTTCAGTACCCAGCACTCACGCGGAGACTCACAGCCACCTATAATTTCACTTCAAGGGGATCCAAAACCACTAGAACCAGGAACAGGTATGATGCATATGCATACATGCAGGAAAAATAACATATACACACTCAAGTATGTAAGATAGAAATATTTTTAAAGGAGCTATTGTAGAGCAGATAATCTAAAGGCCTCTGATATGTTACAGTGTTGTGTAATCACTATTTCCAATAGGCGCCAAAGCACCAAAATATATTTCTTACACTAGAACTGTTTGTGCTAAAACTATACCCAGAACACGTGCTCACTTTTTTCTTACACTTTTCTTCATCCTTGACTCTCTCGATTGTATTTGGACAATCAAATTCTTGCTTCCCACCAAGTTTACAAGGTTACCTTCAGTGTTTAACAATGAATCGATGTACATTCCACATGTGGTGAGGTGGGGGAGAGAGGTGACTATGGCGTTCTATATGCAGGAAAACTTCCTGTTTATGTGCCCCTGTACATGGACAGACTGCTTAGGGAATTCAGTGAAAAAAAATTAAAACTTATTTTGTGCCTATGCATTTCTTCGGTCGCGGGTTCCAGGCACATATTCATTTGTAATAAAAACAACACAAAAGGACACGAGGTCCCTCAACTCTTCAATAAATGTTTATCTAGACAAAACAAGTTTGGTGTTTGCAGCCAGAAGGATGTAGAAAATCTGTTTCTCCTTCAGTGGTGGAAGGAGACAGTGGACAGACAGGCTGACACACTGTCATAGTGTCTGCACCCACCTCAAGGTCATTCATGGCTATTGTCAATGCTGCTCAATCCAGAAAGGGTCTCACTGGGATTCCATCTTGCCCTATACAGTCCTACAGGGCTCGGGGTACAGCGTGGCTTCCTTGTCCTGCTCTGACCTATTGATCACTAGTTAGACTTGGCAACAGTGTCAGGGTGACACTCTCTAAACCAGCACTCTCCATCCCTAATAAAAACTCGTGTTTTGCAAACAACTTGTGTTTTACGTTAGTCCTATAAATACCAAGAACCCAAAAGTCTTCCTCAAAAATGTATCAGCAAAATTTCTTTCCTTACTGTCTCTCAAATAACAAGACTAAGGTAGACCCTTGTCTTAGATTTTCGAAAAATAACCAAGTCATGATTTATGACTGTTCCACCTAAAGGAATAATCAATGGATGTAAAGAAAGAGAGCAGAACAATCCAATAAATAGCTTTAGTCCTATCCAGCATGCTACTGCTCCTATAAAGTTCTGTGTTACCATCATGCAGTAGGTGCCCAATAAATGCTTATTAGTTGAACTGAATTAGGAAATTTTTCCTTTAGTCATCTTTATGGCATGTATAGACTCACCCCATCGATCAAATAACTATAATGTTTGGTGCCAGGTGCTCCACTCAAAGAAACAATTATTTTTAAATAGATTTCGATTTTTGTAATGATCCATTCTGTTCCCAGTGCTTCTGCTTCAGTACCTGCCAAACATCGTTCATGAGACCATTAATACCCACAGTGCACACACGCACAGCTTCTAAAGCTTCTAAAGTGGAACCTCACTTTAGAATGCAAGTTGTAGACAGGCTATCTTGGGAAACCTGCACCTACTCCAGGGTGTATGCTGTTGTCCTTTTCTCTTCTCTTTCTCTTTCTCTTCTCTTCTCTTCTCTTCTCTTCTCTTCTCTTCTCTTCTCTTCTCTTTCTCTTCTCTTCTCTTCTCTTCTCTCTCTCTCTCCCTCTCCCTCTCCCTCTCCCTCTCCCTCCCCCTCTCCCTCTCCCTCTCCCTCTCCCTCTCCCCTTCTCCTCTCCTTCCCTCCCCTCTCCTCTCCTCCTCCTCCTGTTCCACCTCCTCCTCCTCCTTCTTCTTCTTCCTCTCTCTCTCTCTCTCCCTGTGCTTAAATTTAAATCCACAATTAGTCTCCTCTTAATAAACTCTAGCTTTTACAACAACAACAACAACAACAACAATAATAATAATAATAATAATAATAATAATAATAATAATAATAAATGTTAATTCCTGGTCTGGTCTTACTCCCATGTTCCCCTGCGGTGTTTTAAGTCTGAGTGGGGACTCAGGAATCTACATTTTAACAATATTCTGGATGACAGTATACACTGTGATGGACCACTCTCTAGTCTCATGGGCAAGTGTCAGAGCACAGGGAAATAGTGTTAGTTCACCTATCCATTTGCACTATGTGGGTATTATTGCCTTGCCTTCAGAGAGCACTAAGGTTTTTTGTTTGTTTGTTTGCTTGGGGGGTTTTGCTTGTTTTTCTGTGGAGCTTTTTGCCTGTTTAATTGGGGCCAATTGGTTTAATTGTCTGTGTAGAAACCTGAACTGTCTCAGTGGGGCTAGGACTAGTGCTGGGCCCAGCCACATCACCTTCTGTCCTCCCTGGCTTTGTGGATCTGGGGCTGAGAGTCATACCATCATTCTCAGCAGAGCAATTCCCGTGTTGGAGGCTTTGCATGTTTAGAATTTTGTAAGGATCATCATTTTTCTTTGCCAGAAACAAATCTCAGAGTAGAACAGCTCTCATTTCTCTATGTAAACTTTGAAGGATTTGCTCTAAAACTTTTGAATTTGTCATGCCTGACTGAATAGGTAAACTAATTTCTCAGTATATTGAGTAATTATAATTGGTCTAATTTTACTTATGAAATCAAGTATACACTGTGATGATAAGAAAGAATTGACCTAACAATGTGCCTTGCTGTTTACAGATATTTATTGAGTACTGCCATGCTGTAGATATAAAATAAACTTTCTGATTGATACACAGGGCCTCTTAGGTGAAAAATATGGGAACATTCGAATCCCTGGGGAAGTAGAAGCTTCAGAGTTTGAAATGATTTTGGATGCTGCTGTCGAGGCAAAATTAGAGACCAAGTTACTGGAAGATTGGTACTGTCGGGATGAGAACTCTGTGCCAGCAGCCTATTACCTCAGACCCAGGCTGGAGGTGCCAAGAAGCAACAAAAACTCAGTAAGTCTGCTTTCTCTGACTTTCCCTCTAAGGTGATTTTCCTTCTGTCTGGGGTAGATTGCAAATTACACTAAATGACAGTCATTGGTTACAAATGCTCTCAGGGGATCTGAAGACATTGTGATTTCATTAGCTCTAGTTGTCATATGTCAATCAGATTATGTGCCTGTAATGTGCAAATTCACATATCCTATTAATTCTCAAAATCATTCCACTGTTATCTTACCAGTGTATCTTCTACTACCTCCTGTCCTGGTTAGTCCTTATTGTCAACTTGGCTCAACCTAATGACATTTGGAAAGAAGGAATCTCAATGAAAGATGAGCTTCCATCAGATGGGCCCGTGAGCCTGTCTGCATGGTATTGTTTTAATTGCTCATTGATGCAGGAGGACATCACTGTGAGCACATGGTCCCAGGATACATAGGAAAGCAGGCTGAGCATAAGCCAGAGAGCAAGTCAATAAGCAGCATTCCTCCCTGTGGTCTGCTTCGTTCCTGCTTGAGCTTCACCTTAACATTCCACAATAACGGATTATAACCTGGACCTATAAGCCAAAGAAACCCTTTCTTCTCCTGTGCTTTGGTCACAGTGTTTATCGCAACAGACTAAAGCAAACTAAAGGAAGCAAACTAAAGCACTTCAGATTTCCATGTTGGTTCTGCAAATTTCCACTAGACAGTCTAGGTCTGTCTCAGTATCTCCATTCTTTCCCACAGTATCAATTTTCTTTCCTCTCTTCCATAAAAGGAATTCGGGTCTTTATTCCAGTTCATTGAAGTTTTCTTCAGCTGTTTCTACTCCATTAATATGCTGATTTCCAAATCCAAGAGTTATATTTTTTATTTTATGAAAGTTGTGTGGGGGTGTGGATGTGGGTGTGTGTGTGTTGTTTATATTGTTTGTTCATTTTCATTTTATGGATCCTTTTAAAAATATGCATCACTTTGTTATGGACTCCTTGTTGTACATTTTAGTACACATTTGATAGTTCTCCTCAAACACTCTCAACGATTTATGCACTTGTAGTTTGTATAGAATCATAGATAAAATTGGTCCATGCCTCTCCTAGCCAATTTGGCTCCTAAATATATCTATTGTATGACTTTTAAAACTTAGTGAAGGGGAAAGAGAGGCATAGTAGTTCTGGTTAATCATTTGAATGTTTAGATGGATTTTCAGAAGACTAAGATCCATCTGTCTTTCAAAGAGAGCATCCTTGATATAGCTGGTACCCAGACAGCTTCAAGAAGATAACAATAATAGGTAAGCCATGGTCTTCATTCTTACATGGTTGCCCCTCTGATATCTTCTTCATGCTGATGCAATCATGTCAAAGTCATTGTTTTCCTCATATACATGCTGCTGTTACTTACCATATCTATAACAATAGTGCTCTTTTGGGTAGGGCTGTTAAAGCAAACCCAAAGCATCCCAGGGTTGAATATATAAGAGTAAATGTAAATAGGATAGAAGATGAAACCACAAAGCTGTTTCACACAGTGGTCTGGTGACACTTGCTCCTATGTGACTATTCGTTTGCTTGCTTTGTCTCCACTTATTTCTAATGATCCTCCAGGGAAATGTAAGTCATTCTCAAAATGTCCACAGCTATTTACGTATAAATCATTCATAATCAATGTGAAATAAATAAATGCATGAGTAAGACTTTGAAAATGTTCCAAGACTATATATTTCCTTCCTGTTAAACAATTTCACCACTCTCTTTCTTAGACAATTACAAAAAAAAAAAAATGAAGCCAAAAACCTAAAGCTGTATGGCGACACACAAATACCTGCCCTTTAACTTTCTTCTTTTTTTTTTCAGAGGACACTATAAAGATTATATTGCTATGAAAGTCAAAATGCAAGAAGGAAAACTATAGTAAATAAAAAAATGTCTGAGGCCCATTTGCTGTTATATTACTATAACAGATATTTAAATGCCTGGCTGCTTTCTAAGGAAATAATTTCCTTTAGCTCACAGTTTGGGGCTTTAAAAATCCAAGGCAGGCACCTCCATCCCCTCAGGCCCTAATAAGAGCCTTCGTGATCATATTATGACAGTAGAAACTCATGCAAAAGAAATCTTATGGTGAGACAAAAAGCCAGAGAGCTTGAAAGGCTAGGGTGATCCTTTTCCTAAGAACCCAATCCCTCAAGAACTACCTGGGGGCTCAATAAAAAGTGACATTAACGTCTTCCAAGGATGGCATTTTGATGACCATCTTCAATTACATCTTATGTTCCAACATTGCCAGAAGAAATGGGAATCAACTCCTGGCAGATAAATAACCAATAGGAACTACAGCCAAGCCTGGGAAACAAGCACAGTCTGGGTCATGCCTTCATGTAACCAGGGCAAGCTCCCCTGTAATATGGAGATGATTTCTTATTTCAGAATTATTGGAGAAAAGAGGATCAAGTGAGGCATTGGAGAAGCCAACTTTCATAACATTGGCATATTCCAATCTTGTTCTTGAATACTGATTTATCCTTCAAGATTTTTGAGACTAACTCCTCACTTTCACCTTTTCCTAGACACAGCCTTCTGCCAGTAGTGAACAGGAGAGGCCATGGCAAGAAATATCGGATGAAATCAAAACGATATTTAAAGCTGCTGTCAAACTGCTGCATGAACAGGGGAAAATGAAGCAAAGTCAGGCTAAGAGGTACCTGTTCTCAGGTAATTTCCACATGTCTTCAGAAAATTAAGAAATGGATGAAAACCGGAAGCATGCACAGAATCCCTCTCAGGAGTCTTTAAATTTAAGCAACTTTAAATTGATAAATGCTTCCACATCCCAGAAAGACAAGTGTCAGCTCACAGGAAGTCCTTTCCTTAATGTGAAGGCTTCTCTCAGCAAATGTGAGTTTAGAAGAAGTTCAGAGACAGCTGGGTATAACAGCTGGGTATAATAGCCAAGACTCTGTAGTTGTTTCTCAGCTGAGCAAATCATTCCCTCCTTGTCTCCCATTTGCTCTGTGAGGGAACTATCCTGGTCAACTCTGATGCAAGCTCCAAGGAGACAGTAATGGATAAGAGAGGTCTCTGCTCTCCTGGAAAGCAATTGCAGGGAGGCAAAAAAATGATTACCAAGAAATAAATAATCAAGATTGTTTCAGAAATTAAATGACTTGTAACTTGAATAGAACATAATTATAAAAAAAAAATAGTGGCTGAGGAGGGATGCTGGGGCTCTTGTAAAGATAAGATGAGCTTAGTTGCTGATCTTTTAAAATTGAACATGGAAAGAATCAGAGTTAGCAGGATCATGACTCTCTAAGGTGGAGATTACAGGCAGTGGGACCAACTTGTTGGAATCCCTCTGAGGGAATAGACTGGGTATCAAGCACAAGCACGGCTCTCAGCCAAGGAAATAAGGGTTTATTCTGGAGCCAAACACAAATCACCACAGCCTGGGAGCACAGGTTGCCATTGCTTCAAATGCCATATATAACATGGTAGCAGTTTCCTGAAGCTTTGATAGCTACAAAAAGAAAACAAAAGATCAAGGCATTTTTCAAAGACATTGATAGAAACATCAAGTAGGTGGGTTACGGCACAGAAGGGAATTACCTGCTATAAACATTCAATGTTGCCTGACAACATTCTTCGACTGTAAATCAATGGAATCTCAGGGTCGGTTTGTATGTACACTCCAGAAAAGATCTTTCCTGATAGCTGAAATGATGTTTGGACAAAGCCAGGGTAGGTAGTAATTGGCCATTTGTAGGGCTAAAGGTAATCTAAGGTAATTTGGCGCTGGTCCTGCAACATTCCAGTTCTCCTAAATCACAGCATCCTAGCATCCATCAGCCAGCCTCTTAGAAAGCTTAACACAGGCAAGGCTTTATTCTGGGAACTTCATGAACAACAAGAAAGTCAGATTTGAGGAGGGTGACAACAGGGACAAAGACGGCTGCCTGATGAACCTTAGAGGTGACGTGGGAAACCAGGGAGGAGGGTATGAAACTGTAGAACGATGTACCAGGACTTTATATTAAAATAGCAACACACACACTCACTCACACACACACACACTTACACACACATACACAAACACACATGCACAACGAGTCAGTCACACTCCTCATTACTGATTAGTCTGTAAACCTTCCACAGACAGGCAGGGAAGCCTCTGTCAGAAACTGTAGGAAAGCCAGGACCTGAAGGATAGAATTTCTTTTTTTTTCGAGACAAGGTTTCTCTGTGTATCCCTGGCTGTCCTGGAACTCACTTTATAGACCAGGCTGGCCTCGAACTCAGAAATCCACCTGCCTCTGCCTCCCAAGTGCTGGGATTAAAGGCATGCGCCACCACGCCCAGCCCTAGAATTTCTTTTTAAAGTTCACAAATAAAAACTGTTAATGACAAAACAATAACAACTGCACTTTCAGATTGCTGTACTGAATGCTCTGGCCTGGGAATATCGATTCCCAGTACCATGTTCCAATGTGGCAGCAGTATCATGAAGATTTAGTTATAGAACAAAACACATTTGTAAAAACCCCCAAAGCACTTGGCCCTCAATCTCTGAGTCCACACATTTTAAATAGGTTTTTAAGACTATAAATCATTTTGGTGACTCCTAGATGCAAGCCATTAGGAAGTTGAGTCTTACTTCAAGTTTCCTTGAAAATGTTAAACTTGGTGGGCTTGGTGGTTCACTCTTTTAATCCCAATACTCGGAAGGCAGGGGCTGGTGGATATCTGTGAGTTTGAGTCTGATCTATATCATGAATTCCTGATGGGCCAGGCCCATATAATGATGAAACCTTAGAGAGATGGGGAAGGAGAGAGCACTAAATATATCAGGAGTAAGTACTGTCTATCTTTGTTCTGTTGGGACCTCTTGATCATTCCCAGGCTCTGGCCCTTCATCTTTATCAAGGACAAAACAACATTTTTCTGTAAAATGTGCTGGACTAGAACAGGAGCCCAGAGGAAAGCTTTGCTCTTCTTTATGTAAAACAGTAGCAGGTTTATAATCGAACAGCCCCAGCACTCGAGCACCTCACTGGAAAAAACTTGTTCAAGGTCTCTGTTCTAGAGAACTAACACTGGGCTTGGTGGTACACACCTGTAATCCCTGCACTCAGAAGTCTGGGGCAGGAAGCCTGTGAGTTCAGGGCTAGCCTGGGCTATATAGTGCTACTCTGGGAAACAAAAATGGTTGGTAGTCTGTCCCTAAATTACCCTTCCTGAGTGCTGTGACCTAGGAAACTGAAGATCACTGAGCAAGTGTGAAGACAGAATGCACAAAGAGTGCCCAGTAAGGAAAGAGGAAAGTTGGAAGTGTGTGCACACATCGGGAATTCCAGGATCCAGCTTTCTGTTATGATCACTGAAAATTACTTGTTTTGGTTTTGTTTTGGAGCCTCTAAGCCATGGTCAATCAATTGACTCCACTGCTCTTGGGCCTGTGGTGAGGTCACACACCACAGCAGGAGCTTATGGCAAAACCATTCACCGCATAGCAAGGAACGAAAATGAGAGACAAGAAGAGCCCAGGATGCCAGAAGTCCCTTCAAAGGCATGTCCTAACAACCTGAGACTTGCGACTGGACCACACCCACCTCTTAAAAGTTCACCCACTTAAAAGTTTTACCACATAGCATGTGAGGGAAATCCCAGAGCAAAACTACAGCAGAAATTATGAACACAGGTCCTCACTCTACTCTCATCCCCACCCCCACCCCTACATCACAATCAAGATGGTGTGAATTGCCTCCTCGATATAGAAACTGGACTTTTTATCACACTGCTCATTTATTCAGGTTCACTTATGACATTGCAGGCACTCTGTGAACAGCCTGCTTTCCTCCCCTAAGTCACACCTAGATGGAATTTTTTCTACCGTAATTTATCTGCATCCCCTCTTATGGTCAGAACTTCCCAGTTAGCATCCTCTTCCCACAGATTGGACAGTAATACCAGTGAGCTACAATGAGCTTTTTCTCTTAAAGTCCAAGTGACCGTGTACATCTGTGGGAATCAGTGATGCACTATCTGTGGATAGCACAGGTAGACCATTGTCTTTTTCTTCCTGATCATGTTAGCATGAAGTGGCTGAATCCAGAGTGCTCACTTTCCCCAGGGGCTGGAAGACAGATGAGCCAGAAGCTCCTTCCTCTGTCAGCCCTCATGTCCAAGCTCCTAACAACTTTTCTCATCTATCTCCTGTGAAAGGAAATTAGACGTATGTTGTATAAGCACGGTAGCCTGTTCCCTTAACCACAGTGGCTGGCTGGCTCAAACACTGTGTGAGATGCACCGAACTCGTGACTCAGTCTACAGAAACCCTGTGGCCATAAGCTTATCTACTTTTGCAAAAGTCAAAACTGATTGCTGTCACTGTGGGGAAAACTACTATCACAAGAATCCCAGAAAAAGCCATAATTTAGGAAAAGGCCCCTAACTTCCAAACTTCCATGGTAGTTACAGGCTCTCCAGACTTTATCTCTTTTAGCCTTCTTTCTCTCAATCAGCACTGAACACGGTTGGCAGGTTGTATAATGCATAATAATTGCTTAAGAAAGGTCAGTTTATGAAAGAAAGGGTGAGGATTGCTTGAAGGCAGGAGGGAGGGAAGGAAGAAGAGAAGGGAGGGAGGGAGGGAGGGAGGGAGGGAGGGAGGGAGGGAGGGAGGGAGGGAGGGAGAGAGAGGGAGAGGGAGGGAGAGGGAGGAAGAGGGAGGGAGGGAGGGAGGGAAGAAGAGAGAGAGGGAGAGGGAGAGGGAGGAAGGGAGGGAGGGAGGGAGGGAGAGAGAGAGAGAGAGAGAAAGGAGAGACAGGGAGGAAGGGAGGAGAGACAAAGGAAGGGAGGAGGGGAAGAAGGGAGGAGAGACAGGGAGGATGGGAAGTGGGGATTTTTGTTTGTTTTCTATTGCTGTGATAAATACCATGACCAAAGGCAACTTGGGAAGCAAAGGATTTTTTTCAATTTCCACACCCTGGTAACAGTTCATCACAGAGGAAAGTTCAGTCAGGAGCTCAAGGCAGGAACCTGGAATCAGGAGCTGATGCAGAGGCCATGAAAGGGTGCTGCTTACTAAGTCATTTCCCCAGGCTTGCTTGCTTGCTTCCTTCCTTCCTTCCTTCCTTCCTTCCTTCCTTCCTTCCTTCCTTCCTTCCTTCCTCTCTCTCCCCCTCCCTCTCCCTCTCCCCTCCCTCTCTCTCTCCCCTCCCCCTCCCTTCCCCCCTCTCTCTTTCTTGTATGTGCACTGATGTCTTGCATTGGTGTCTTGCATTGGTGCATATTTGTCTCTGTGAGGGTGTTGGTCCCCTAGAACTAGAGTTATAGACAGTTGTCAGGTGCCATGTGGGTGCTAAGAACTGAGCCCAGGTCCTCTGAAAGAGCAGTCAGTGCTTTTATCCGCTAAGCCATCTTTCCAAATTCACCCTCCCCAGCCTGCTTTTTTATACCACCCAGAACCACCTGCCTAAGAGTGGCACCACCCACAGTGGGCTGAGTCCTAACACATCAATCCTTAAATAGAATGATTTGTCTACAGGCCGATTGGATGGAGGTGTGCTCTCCATTGACTCCCTTCTTCCCATGGGGTTGTGTGTAGCTGATAAAAAGCCTAACCAGGATGGGAGGAAAGAAACGGAGGGAGGGAGGGAGAGAGGGAGAGAGGGAGGGAGGGAGGGAGGGAGGGAGGGAGGGAGGGAGGGAGGGAGGGAGGGAGGGAGGGAGGGACTTACAAGGCATACTTACTTCTCTGCACCTCTATGTACTATAAGACATGTGGTTTAGTTCAGAAGAAATGATATCTTATACAAGTCATTTTCTATACCTTTCTGAGCCCATTAAATTGAGAAGTATCATGAATTATTAAGATAGACCAGAATTCAGAACACAGTTATATTTTATTTTAGCATGTGCTTTTTCGTTTCTATTTCAGCCCATTTGTATAGGTTACAATACACCTCAAACTAAAGGATGACACTGCATTGGAAAGGGTGACCTGGCAAGGAACCAGGAGCCTAGCTATGTCACCTAGCTACCTCCATGTTTCCTGGCCCCACAGAGACCCAGATGCTTCCACATGTAAAAGGACTGAAGCTAGTTAGAGAGGGAAACTAAACTTACCTCTTAGAACTCATCACCATGAACCCAGCGTGCTTGCCTTATCAAGCTGGTCTTCGACTTTTCCTTCCCATTGGGAAGGAAATAAAATTATTTACGAAAAAAAAAACTATTCTTCTAGGTTCTACATGCTTAGGAAAAACCTAATGCTAACTTAAGAAATGACTCCACAGGCTGCATCTCTACAAATTATAAGTCAAGGTCCCTCAAAGTAACTAAGAGCTGCATATTGGGAATTTGGGCACATGGTTCCATCGTTCAAGACAATGAACCCTGTTTTGTCTTCTTCCAGCTATCGAGGATGAGTTTGACTTTGCTCTAGGCAAGCAAACTCCAGCCTTCCTGAAGAAGTGTGTTTGCTACATCAGAAAGATTGCTAACATCGAACGCTTCGTGAAAATCCCAGAGATGGGGAAATACATGGACATAACCGGAACAGACCCAAGAATCGTCCGTGACCCAGAAGCTCAAGAGAAGCTGATAAAACTCAGGGATGAATTCATTCCTACCATTGTTGCATCCTCTAATTTGAGAGTGTACACATCTGTCACTCACTGTGACATGAAACTGGGCTATTCCCAAGAGATAGAAAACCATTACATAGAAGGACTTGGTAAGCAATTTTATGAAGACATGATTGATATAATTCAGGCAACAGTACAGCAGAACTTTGACACGGAGACTGATACGCTGTACGATGAAATCCTGCAGCACTCCTCACTGTGTAAAACATATGCCTCCTTCTATGAATACAAATGTGAATCACTAAACATCTTGCATAAATACATCCTTCCAAGCAAAACCGGGCATATCAACCCTCTCGTTGTGTATGGGGGACCATGCACTGGGAAGACTCTACTGCTAGCTGAAGTAGCAAAAAAGGTAAAAATAAATAAATAAAAATTAAAAATAAATCTACACTTTCCCTTCTGTTTGTAGAAATATTTTCCCCCTTTGGGGAAAATAATAACTTGATCAAATTCAATTTTCTGCGCTTGCTATCTGAATTGTAACTAGACTTTCTGGGATGGCTACTTCTGTGTTTCATTTCTGCTGGTGTAACAGATGTGCTGTGAGAACAGGATGCATGGGACAGGACTATAAAACCACTTTCTATAGTGACTCCCTACCCCCTCCCACCCACCTCAATAGGATGAAAGGAAACCCAATTCTTGAAAACCCTTATCATCCCTGTCATGCAAAACCTCGTCTTCCAGTTTCTCTAATCACTAAATCAGTCTCAATCCAACAATAAGTATATCCCATCTACAGTGATAACACTTTTGTCTATATTTTTCTCCTTCATCTGAGGCCTACCACAGTCAAACAACCTACTGTGGGTATGAGAGCACGAATGTTTTTATTGACATAGGATTTTTTCCTCCCTCTTTTCCTAACCCCAACCACACTTGTAATCTCTACTGAGTTGTAGTGTGGAAGTTCTAGAAAGTTGAGTCACCCAGGAAGTTATCACAGGACCCATCCTGCTGTGAGTGAGCAACAAACTTTTAGGAAACACTGTCTCTTCTGAGTCCTTCCCATCATTTCCAGAAGTTTCTTCTCCTCCTGCACCTCCAAGCCTGGACTCACTAATGTATCTCAACACATCTTCCCTAAATGCAGGGCATTGCACCTTTTTCTTGCTCATTGTTTTATCAAGTCTTAGACATTCATTAACAAACGTCTATAGTCTTTGGAGTAAGATCATCTCCATGGACCAGCAAATTCCTCAGGCAAACCCAGGGACCAGAAAAGCATCAAGCCTTACCATCTCCCTCTTCTTGAAGCTTCACATTGGGTTCGTGGGAAATACCCAAATACTCTTTGGCCCTCAGAACCCTAGACCAAAACATCCAGTCCAAGATAACAGTTCTGCTTATGACATCAGTGAACATGACAGTAAGTAGGTCCTTGTTTTGATCAGTGACACCATGACCATCTCCCCCTTCTCGGGTTCATGGGAAATACCCAGGTATTTTTTGGGCCTCGGAATTCTAGACCAAAAGACCCAGGCTGGGATAACAATTCTGTGACCTCATTTTAAAATGTAATATCTACTATCTTGTCATGTCAGCCTAAACTGTACTAACCCAAATCCATTTTAATTTCCTTTACACTTGGCATTAAAATAGAACAGCTTCTACGAGTCTGATGGTCACTTAGAACTGTCTTGTTGTTCTTTTTTACACTGTCAGGCAGAGCCTTATCTCTCTGAATAGTCCTGTAGTCTGCTGTGTGCTGCACAATATCAAATTGGTCACCATGAGTACAAAAACAGGGTTTCTGCATTGCACCTCTTGTGGGGATTTGGTGCCAGAGCAAATTTACAGATGAGAATCGGGTATATAATTCTTAACCTAATTGTACATGTTTTAGTTCATCATGATCATCTGCTTTTTATGCTTGTGTGAGAAGATCCAACCACTTCTTTAGTTAAGCACAAGATTAAGTAGAGACCTGACCTTAGGCACCATGTCCTATCAGAATAAATTCAGAGAAAGGCAGAGAGAAGGAGAGAGACTTTAATCTCTGGTTTGACGAGCCCATATATGTATCTTCAAACTTCAGGATTCTTTCTCACAAGCACACTGATGACACAGTGAAGGGCACATAAGAAGTCTGATGGGGATTTCCTTCCTGTTACAAGGAACAAATATTGTTGAACTGATGGAGTAGAAGATCCCTGTGCTGTGTCTTCATGTGCATGTCAGGTCACAGGTTGCATGAGACAGGCTGATGTGCGCATACAGAGAAGCCTCTATCTCTACTCTGCAGGATGCTGGTCATATGAAGTCCATCTTTAATGATGACTGCGCTGTCTTCTGGAGATCTGGTTCAGTTGTGGGTATCTGGATACACATAGTCCAGGGTTTTGCTTACCAGTTTCTTTGCCCCCTTTTCTCACCATTTGCCTCTACTGGCAAATGACTAGCTATGTGTCAGCAACAAGTTTCACTGTCTAGTGTACTTGTTTCCAACGGGCATCTCATGCTTGTCTCATGTGAGTCTAGCTCATAACTATAGAGCAGTCCCCAACGAGAACATAGATTGCTCAGCATGTGAGCAATCAACGTCAAGCCTAACAGACTGTGTTTGGGTTCTGATCAGCTACCAGTGAGCCATTGGTGCATGGTGTTGCCATTATCCCTAAAAGCAGCTTCCAACATCAAAACTAAGTAGCAGAAAACTCCTTGTGCTATGCCATTTATCCAACTCACACCCATAGACCTTGAATCTTACTTTTTTTTCTTACTCTGAACTATCTCAAAGATCCAAGCTTCCTAATTGATAAAAAAAAAAAAATCTACATATAGTAAATAATAGAATTCATGGGCTATTCCCTTATTTTCTAAAGAGCATTCTTGGTAATAAAACAGCTGAAAGGCTTTAATCCCCCTAAAATACTCCATGGGGACTCTTGCACTTTGATCATATTCCTTCTCCACTTTGACTCTTCAGCCATAAAAAGAAAAAAAATAGTGAATTTTGCTGGTCCACATATGCTTTATTCCCTTAGCTCTACAAAGAAGGGGGGGGGAGAAAGAGGGAAGGGAGGGAGGGAGGGAGGGAGGGAGGGAGGGAGGGAGGGAGGGAGGGAGGGAGGGAGGGAGGGAGGGAGGAAGTATAGGATGTATGTTAGATATGGCTCTACTTCAGTTTTGCTTCTAATGACCATCCACTTGAAGCATTTAGTGATCTAGCCTGAGCTTCAGCTTCCTCTCTTATTAAAAAATCACTGTCAGTCCATGTGCCTTTCAGAGAGATCATATTAAATGATGACCACCTGTCTGTACAATGGAATATTTGAAAGCACAATAATTAACTAACCTCTTACAAACAGTATTATGTAGATTTTAATGATTCATTTTTCTTCTTAATTATGTATATTGTGTGTGGGTATGAGAACATGAGTCCAAATATCCTTAGAGGCCAAAGGGGTACCAGTCTCCTGGAGCTGGAGTTACAGATGGTTGTGAACCAACTGATGTGGGTGCTACAAACCAAGAGTAAGTCACTCTTAGCTGAGAGCCATCTCTCTCGTCTCAAATTACAGAGATTTTTATGATGGAAATAATTATCACAATGATGATCCTGTAGAATAACAAAAATTACACTCAGTTACAAAAGATTCTATTCAATATAATATTGGTAGTGAATATTTTGTTTCATTCTAATTAACTAAAAATTTGCCATCCACATATGGAGTTATATATTCTCAATTAATGAAAACATTCACTCCATGCAATTTATAAATCATTACTTAAGTTAGCTATTAAAGAAGCACTAAGTATATGCTATGTGCAGACAACTACCAAAAGTTAGGGATTTGGATGAAAAAAAACGAGCAGACTATGCACTTGGAGTTATGGTAATTGAACACTCTGGTTTTTAGAACTCAAATATTTCCTTATGGTTAAGAAGTACTATTGCTACCCGTGAGTCTCACCTACAGATCTGTGCATGAATTTAGTAGCAGCACTTTGGCCTTCCCAGATGGCCTGTGCATTTATTGGATCAGGGCTTTTTCTCTGCAAGGATAGTGTTAGTCTGAGCTCCAGAAGGGAACCTCGTTGATTATGGCTGCATAAAGGCACAGCGCTGTTCTAAATTCTGCTTGTATGTTTTAGGCTTATGGCTGGCTACATGAAGACACAGGGCCAGACTCTGACCCAGTTGTCATTGTGAGATTTCTAGGAACAACAGACATGAGTATTGATCTGAGGACACTTCTTCTAAGTGTCTGTGAACAGCTGGCCGTCAACTACCGGTGTCTGGTTCAAAGCTTTCCTAAGAAGATCCACGACCTTCGTGACTTGTTTATAAACCTGTTGAATGAGTCTTCACTGCAGAGACCTCTGGTAATCATATTGGATGCCCTAGAGCAGCTCTCGGAGGCCGACGAAGCTAGGAAGCTCTGGTGGCTGCCCGCTCATCTTCCCCGGTTTGTGCGGATCATCCTCTCCACACTGCCTAACAAACATGGGATCCTGCAGAAACTCCGGTGCCTTATCCATGAAGAAGACAACTACATTGAGCTGATTCCCCGGGACAGAAAGATGTGCAGTCAGGTCCTCAAACATCAGCTGCTGAGGGTCAAAAGGAAGGTCACGTCCGGCCAGCAGATTTATGTAAATAATGCATTCTCCAAGTGCACACTGCCTATGTTTGTGAACCTAACTTTCAGAGAGGTGAGACACTGGAGATCTCACAAGGATGTCGATGAGTCCTCCCTCTGTGTGACTGTCCACGAAAGCATAGAGCAGTTATTCTGGTCCTTGGAGAAGAAGTGTGGTCAGAAACTGGTCTCCAGGGCTCTGGGTTACATCACCATGGCCAAAATGGGTTTGAGTGAAATGGAACTGGAAGATGTATTAGCTCTGGACAACAGCGTTATGAATGAACTCAATGAGAACACCAGACCCAGCAATCCCCTGAGAGTACCTTACCTGTATATTGCAAGGCTCAAGGAGGGTCTCAATGGGTACTTAATAGAAAGACATGTGAAGAATGTCACACTCTTAGTCTGGGCCAACAGACACCTGCAGCTCATAGCTCAGAAGCTGTACCTGCAAGAAGACAGCAACCTTCGAGAGATGCACACAATCCTGGCAGATTACTTTCTAGGGGTGTGGTCGGGAGGCAGGAGGAAAGCTTTCTGCCTGGAAGACCCCTACTTGAATGGCTGCCTCGACTTAGAGAACAGAAGTCTGCTTGAGGAAGAAAAGCACTTCATGGAACAAGCATCCTTCGACAGGCAGGCCCCCGACCAGCCCTGGGTTTTCCAGTGTAACCCACTAGAGCCCGACATCTTTTTTGTCAATCACCGGAAGATGTCTGAGCTCTTGTATCATCTGACCAGGTGTGGGAAAACCGATGACCTCCTTTATGGAATCATCATGAACTTCAGCTGGCTTTACACCATGATCAAAATTGGCCAGTTTGACAAAGTGCTTGCCGACATAGAACTGGCTTACAACTACTCGCAGGAAAAGGAGCTGAAGTTCCTGGCCAGCACACTCCGTAGCATCAGAAACAAGGTCATTGCATTCCCAGGTTCCCTTTCAGCAGAGCTGCAGCAAAGGCTGCTGCCTGTTGTGAGTTCCCTGCCCAAACTCAGACACCTCCTTTTAGAATGTGACAAAGACGGACCCAAATACTGCTCCATCGTTCCTCTCCATTCATCCATGGATGTGACATACAGCCCCGAGCGCCTCCCCTTAGCATCCAGCCACCTGCACGTCACAGAGATCCTCCCCACCTGTAACCCCAGCACTGTTCTCACAGCTCTGGAAAATGGTTCCATCAGCACCTGGGATGTAGAAACTCGCCAGCTCCTCCGGCAAATCACTACAGCCCAGTCCGTTATCCTGGGCATGAAGCTGAGCAGTGATGAGAAGTACCTTGTGGTTGCTACGACAAACAACACCTTGCTGATTTACGACAATGTCAATTCCTGTCTCCTGTCTGAGGTGGAAATCAAAGGGACCAAGCATGGAAGCGGCTCCACCTACATCAATGGATTTACACTCTCGGTCAATCATGCCCTTGCGTGGCTAGAGGCCAGCAAAGATGTCACTGTCATTGACCTGCTCTATGGATGGCCCCTTTACCAGTTCCACTGCTGGTATGAGGTGACATGTGTCCAGTGCTCCCTGGATGGGGTATATGCTTTCTGTGGCCAATACCTCAATAACACCACCATTTTCCACTTAGGGAGTGGAGAAAAAATATGTACCGTGACGTCAGAATTTTCAGGTGGCTTTGTGAAGTTTCTTCTCATCTTGGACACAGCTCAAGAGATGGTCATGGTAGACAGTGAGGGAAGTCTCTCGGTTTGGAACACCGAGGACATATCCAACCCCCAGCTGACTGAAGACTTTGACTGTCGGAAGGAAGACAGCGAAGTGGTGAGCATTGAGCTTTCGGAAGACCAAAGTGCGATTCTGATCTGTAAAGCTCTCAGCATTGAGCTCTTAGACACCGGCATGTGGAAGGTAGCTGAAAAATTCCGAGCCAGGCACAACGAACGCTTTGTATCTGCCGTGCTATCCAAAAACGGGGACTGTATCATCGCAACCATGGAGAATACCCCAGCGGTATTCTTCTGGAGGCGGGACACAGGACAGTGCCTGGCGAGCTTGCAGGAAAGCTCGGGTACCATCGTTAAGTTGGTAAAATCCAGTCACCACAATATGCTACTGTCTTTGTCAACCAGTGGCGTTCTTTCCATTTGGGATATAGACATAATCACAGCTATGTCCAATATCGATAAAACTGGAAAACCCATTCAGAGTCTGGTGTTGCCGGCCAGGGGGGAGATCATCTACTCTCTCGATGGCTCCGATTGTGTACATAAATGGAACTTCAGCAGTGGGTTCATTGAAGCAGTATTTAAGCATGAAGGGATAGTCGAACACTGTGTGTTAACGTCCACTGGGGACCTAATGGTGACGTCAGATGACAAAAGCAGCCAGTACGTCTGGCATACCAGCAGTGGGGAAAACCTCTTCCGAATTAACGGGCAGAGGATCTCTCAGCTGCTGATCACCCACAACGACCAGTTTGTGGTCTCTCTCTGTGAGGAGAACGCCTCCAGGGTTTGGAGGCTGGCCACAGGCCACAGAGTCTGCAACATCTTGACCACTTTGCAAAATGCCTTCATTACCTCTGCAAACACCTTCGTGGTGGGAATGACGAAAAGCAAAGTGCTGGCAGTCAGTCTCTGGACCGGAAGTATCACCAAGAAATTCTGCTGTGAGGATGGGATCACCATTGTGAATTTCAAGTTGATCCCCGACTGTCCTGACGTCATCGTGTTTATCACGTCAGCCGAGACCGTGAACCTCTGGAGCCTGACTGATGAAGTGATTTGTCGGCGTGTGCAGCTTCCAAGCAACTTCTTGAAAAACCTGGAGGATTTTGAAATTTCTCCCAATGGGAAGCTCGGCATTATATCCCGTGGAGATGAAAATATCAATGTGCTGGATTTACACAGTGGAAAGCTACGGGTGGTTCACGCCTCTGGAGTCATCTGGAGGCAGAGGCTCTCTCGAGATGGTCGCTACCTGGTGTATATTTGTTTCCGGAATGGGGAGGAGGAGGAGGAAAACGATGCTATTTCTAGTTTAATAGTGATGAGACTGGCTGACGGCAAAAACATCGGTGCTTGCTCCCTATACAAAACACCAACTTTCCTTGCACTTTCTCAGAGACACCTGAACATCATCGTCGGCTTTGATGATGGGAGTATAGGGATATACACAGTTGTGGATCGTGTAGATGCTGCGTTGAAGATCAAAATTGCCACATCGAATAGCAGACAGATTTTCAACAATGCAACGCAGACATCCAGGCCAAAGTCAAACAGCTACTCCTTTAAAGTGTCTGTGGATTGCTTATGGCGAGAGTCCACTGAGGTCTTTGCAAGAGACAGCCCCATCACCGTGAGTGACTCTTCTGAGTCCAACGAGGCAACACCCTCCAAGAAACACAATTCTTGTTATGACCGAGTGTGTGCTGCCCTAGAATCCAGGAGCCACAGCTACACTCCAGATAACTGACACGATGTTTATCCTACTCAACCGAAATACATAATCCATGTATGACAGAAGAAAAAAAAAAGCAAAGTGCATCTTCTGGACACAAATGATGAGCTGCTAATTTCTGGAATTCTCAGTTTACTAATATTCTCACGAAAGGAACAAAACTATGAGACTTGGGTGCCATCTTTTTGTCCAAATGTATTCGAGAAAATAGAGAATGTCCAGAAGAGACGGTAAAATGGCCATCTCCCCCAGAAGAGAGCAAATACAATCTTTTAAATTTGCTGTGTAATAAGAATCAGCACAATTCACTACATGGATTCAGATGAGAGAAGCTAGAGGTAGTTATAGGTAGACCAGTTGGACTAGAATTAGCTCTACAGAAGCCAGTTGAAATCGTGATTGCAGAGGACCGTTTGACTCTGAGTGGGGGGGATGTGACAGCCAAACGCAGCCTTAATATCTCTTTACGTTTCTCGATCCTGACAACTGTGTAAACGCAAGAGGTCTAATGGTGCAAAATTGTGTAAGAAAGGTGTCCAGATGTGTTTCGGTTTTCCAGGACAGCACACAAAGCATGTGAGATGGTGAACGGACCAGGACAAGAACTAACTACCATTATCATAGGGCTACTGAACATGGAGAGTCAGTCTTCATCAAAACACAACGACTGCATGCAAGGGTTTCTGTGCAATGCGATGTGTAATTTTTAAACTGTTTCTCTCGTGGATTGCAAAAGAATCCCACTTAATGAGAAGCCACAGTCCGCTCACGCCTTTTCTTGCGATGCATATTCGTGCTGAGTGTAAAGAGGTATGGGAAGGGCATTATGAGTTTGATCAAAGCATCTGTCCGTTTATTTGTTGTACTTTACCAGAGTCCGCACTCTCCAGTCAGTTGTGGGGGAGCCTAATGTTTCCCAGACCCCTGCAGTATCTTAATAGAAAAGCAAGCTTTTGAAACACACCATCTCTGAAACGCTGGTGGCACTGCCTTACTCTCATTCCGCCTCTCTCCTGTGTAAAATGCAGATAAACGACCAAAAACTCTGGGACAAACTGAATATGCCTGTCTCTGTGCTAAAATATCCCATAGATCTTAAGGGCATCCAAAGGTTCCTATCATTCCCTGTTTGTAATCACTTTCTTACTTCCACACACCGTATGTACACTTCTCTCTCTGTTCCACTTCCAGATTGAGGACTTTCCCAGTCTTACTGTTTCAAGGCTGAAACTATGAAATGGCATTAAAAAAAAAAAAAAAAGACTTCATCAATTTGATGGCAAATATATCTCAGAAGGTGAAGGTGGTTTTCTTCCTTCCAAGTCCTCCACGTGGCATGTCCTGGAAGACCTCTCAAGGGGGTCACTGATAGTAATTGGTTTGATTTTCTCTCAAAGTGGAACTTACTTAAATCAGAACATTGAACAAAGAACCAGCTTATTTTCATCCTGGCTCTGCTTGTGACTCAGCATGTACCTGTAGTTTGACCTCTAGCCTCACCGAGTTTATTGCTTTTGTGGACTGCAAAATGAAGACGGGGATAGTTTCTGCTGTAGCCTGTTAACCTGGTGGGGATGCCAGGGAGTGATATGAGAAAAACATTACACAGTGCCATCTTGATTGCTGACACGGTAGGAAAAGGGAAAATTATCTAAACCCCTAGAGAATCCAGTTGTATTCCACTGGTGGAAGGATTTAACACGTAAGCATTTGAAGGTGTTGTTCAGATAGCAACACCCTTCTCCATGGTGAAACACCTTTGTTCAATGTATTCCTCCTAGTTTAGCTACCAACCAGTAAGTGGAAGCCCTTGAAGGGCTAAGATCTATATACACGTGATCTGGAGTCCATACTTTCAGCTCTTCAGCCAACACATTCTTATTCCTGTTCTTATCAGTTGAACGTCCATGCCATACATTTCTAAGAACTAAATGCCTAGGTGGGTTACATGTAGTGTGTGAGTGTTCTGTGAAAAAAAAGAAAAAAGAAAAAAAAAAAAACCTCTAGAGTGTAACAAGTGACTTGAATGATTTTTTTTCCTAACATGTTTGCAACTGATAGCTCATGTTGAATGTTTTTATGTAAACTTTGTATTGTTGGGATGAATTACCCAATCAGAGATTTATATTTTCATAAATGTTACATTTAGTTAAAATTTTGTTACAGAGTTGTTACACTAGAAAGTTATTTCAGTGTTCAAACAATATACAGTCTTGTGTATGTATCGTTTGTATGAATAAAAGATGAGCTACTAAAAACTTGAGTGCTACTGATTTTTTTTTCACCACTGAGGTTGGCCAGATGTGGAAGACCTCACTTACCGGTAATTATTCAAATTGACCAGGTGCCGAAGGGGCCCTAGAATATTCCAGGAGCTCCAGACACAAAGCCATGGCGTCTACACAATAGTCTCAAAAGTTTGGCACTATTATTATTCCACATTTATAGGTGAAAAGAAAGGACCATGGACCTAATTCCAGTACATCACTAGCATCTTGGTTAGCTTTCTCAAAGTACATGAAAATAAAGAACTCAGTGCCCAGTAGTCACTTGGTGACAGTAACTTCTAACATCTTTACTAGTTTGCAGGTGAGAAATTCAGCTAGTTTACTAAAGATCACTGGATGTTACTAGTATGCCCAAGTTTGTGTTTGTTTGTTTGTTTGTTTGTTTGTTTCTCTCCAAATATACAGAAGTAGCTGATGAATTCAGTCAGCAAGCATTTACCCAGTCACACATTCCACCAAGAACACGGAAGTAAATGAAATAGCTCTTGCATTCTAGAATTCCAGACTCAGCAGCAAAATAGGGAGAAAATAAGTTCCCTGTGTACCCGTGCAAGGGGTACCCTTGTGGCTGGAGCAGGAAATAGCCAAGGACTAGTGCCGCTCGGGAATTCCCAGGTGAGTGAACACGACCTTGGAGAACCTCTCCAGATACCTTCACACACACACATACACACACACACACACACACACACACACACACACACACACACACACACCGTTGATCTGAGAATTCCCATATATACCTCCCCCCACCCCAAAATATCTTTAAACATGGCAGGCAGCATTGGAAAGCTTTGGTGATATTGTAAACAACAATCAGATGCAATTGTGTATGTAGTTCTCAACAAAACAATTACTTTAAAAGAACTTTAAATACCCAAGAGTTAAAAGAAAACTAAAGGCATTATCAAGTTTCTTACCTTCCTCTCTTTACTACTACTGAGTTGAACCTCAAAGTTTCTCCCCACTGACTCTAAAAACCCAAAACAAATTCCAAAGTCTCTTTTTGATCCGAAAAACCTAATTCATATATAAATGGACCAGTATCCCATGGAATTTCTGACAAGGCTGGAAATTGAACCTGAGCATCATTTATTCTAACAAGAAATTTTTTTCTTCAAATCAATAAATGACATTCAACAACGTATGATTTCCCTCGTAAATCGACATTTGAAAGCACAAAGGTATTTTAGCACTAAAAAGGACAAAAAAACCACTGAGTGTTCTCCCATAGAGCGTGGCAAATGCCTGTGAAGACAGCGGGGATGTCCAACTCAAAACTCGCTGGAGAAAATTAGGTCTTTGGGAAGTTCTCTCAGTTGCTTCTCCCCGCATTGCCTTTTAATCCTCTCACTGCGAGCCTTGAGCATGGAGAGGAAAGAGAGGAAGCTAGATGGCGCAATTGCTCAACACATTTTCCTGGCTTCTGGAAATGCCAGCTCTCCACAGCTTCTGGGCCAGGTGGACCGAAGACCGAAATCTTAAACCGAATTTCAAGATTAAAGCACCGGTTCTCTACCCTTCGTAGGTAAAGTGTGTTGGGTGAAGTGTCCCATATCCTGACACTCCAAGGGAAGGGGTCTGAAACCGGGGTTCTTTCACGTGTCCCACTAATAGCCTTTGGGGCACAGGCAAGTTTGTAGCCCCTAGGAACGACCGTCACTGCAGCGTCTGAGCAGATTGTCTAGCCATCGGGCGGGCGACAAGCAATGTGCGCTCGATCTAGCAACTAATGCGGGCTGGCTCGCTGACCACTCACTCAAACATAGATCACCGGACGTCCCCTTGTCCCTGTCGCCTGCGCACGCGGGCCAAGGCGCAGGTAAAGGGTTACCCTTGCCTGGGAGGCTCGCCCGCTCCCCGTCCACGTGACGCGGCGGCCCAATGACCGCAGCCCGGGCTGAGGCTGCAGCGCGACAGGCTCCGGGCGTCGCTGACCCACTCGCGTGTCCCAGCGCGGACGCCCGAGGCCCACGAAGCCATGGGCGCCGCGACTCTGGAGCCGCCGCCCCGCCGCAGGTAAGTACGGTCCGGGACTGCGCCGGGCTCCTCCGGGAAGAGGGCTGGTCCTGGGCGGGAGTCCCGACTTTGCTTCTGGGCTCCCCTTCTCTCAAGGGGACGCGAGGAGGAACTATGAGGCAAGGCAATGGATGATTTGATGACTTCAGGAGAAGTCACGGAATTCAACCTAGGCATGCTAAGAGTGGCGACAAGAAACAGGTTTCCAAACTAAAGGCGCTGGTGCTGGTTGGGTAAAATGGTTTATTTTTAAACTCCCAATTCCTGAGCTCTCTGCTGTTCCTGGGAACTTAAACCTGGACAAATTGTAAGAGATCTTCCCATCTCCCTGTGTCCCGGGGTCACCATATTTACGCTTCTAGGGGGGTTTTATTGATTAAAACGGGAAAGGAATTTGATCGCCCCCGCCCTTCTTTGAAATGTCCTTGGGTTCTGGGGTTGGGTCTATGGCGATGGTGAGGGTGCATGAAGGGACAACGACGCTGTGGTGTTCCGCAAGAGCCTGGGACTAGGAAAGTGGGCGCCAAAGAGAGAGAGCTAAATGGTCGCAGGCTGTAAATATTTAATAGACAAATATCTACCAGGTCAATCGCCTGGGTCTTTGTAGCCTGGACAGCCCTGATGAGGTGAGATTATATATATATATATATATCACCAATGCAGAATTTTCCAGTAATACCAGGCAGATATCAGGGGGACTTTTACCCACTCCCAGAACCATAATTAACCTTAAATGCAAAACAAAATAATTCCATCTCCATCGACTCTGAATGTCTACTTTTCCATCCTGGTATAGACATTTGCGCGATGAATGTAGAGGAAGTGGGTGTTCCAGGAGTCACTTCTGTGCTGGTTTCTGCGAGAGTGTTTGTTGGTTGTGGCCTGTGGCTGATTGCCTTGGGTGGCTGTAACTCAGCTATGGTGAAGAATATCGCTGGAGAAAAGAAAGTCTTGGAACCGTGAATGGAAAAGAAGTGGGAGTAGTGGTTATTTTTTAAAGGCAGTTGGTTCTGTATTTGTTGAAGTTGTTTCCTCCCACATAATTTTCCAGTTAATACTATCTTAAGGAGGATACAATAGTATTTCCCTTATACTTGTCTAGTTGATACTATTTTTAGGAAGAAATAATAGTATCTCCCATATATGTTTCCAGTTACTACTGTAAAGAGGAGATGGTAGCTCTCCTCATCTAAGCACCAGTGCCTCTGAAACACCTTGCTAGCCTCTTTGGTAAAAATCCTTGTCCTAGGACAGGTCTCCACAACAACAATATGGAGCCTCGGTCCTTTAGGAGAGTTCTGGGTTGTTAGTGTTTCTGGGAAGTATGAAGAATCAGTAAACAGCCAGCTCCAAGGCTCAGTGGGAGATTCAGAGGTGACAGGCAGACACAGGAAGGTGATGTGTGGTTCATTTCTCCTGCTCACCAACTCTTGCCCATCTTTTGATCCTGCTCCTTCACTTCTTCTACAATCAATGTTTATTTCATGCCCCCTGGGGACTCATTACCCAGGAAGGTTTTGATACCTAGTAATTTCTAAAGATAAATGTGGTTCATGTTCACTATATTCCAAAGAAATTTTGCAGACCTGGAATTTAAGATGAAACAAACGAACAAACAACAAAACAAAACAAAACAAAACCCTTGCTTACTGTCTCAGCACATTCTCTTTCCTAAAAATGGAAAGATTCCCTAACTTCTGACCCAGCACTTCTCAGAACCTGAAACCTGTGTTCTCAATGCTGGGACCAGGAGCCAGTCTCAGCCCAAGGGCAAAGCAAGCCCTGACCTCTTCCTGTCACTGGTGGAGGTGCCCAGTAGCCCACTGCCCATGTTTCTTAGAAAGGACTCCGGCTTTTTGCGTGACTGAGTACTAGCCTCCTTAGAGCTAGTTTTCCCTCCCTAGACAGTGTCTTACATGGACCCACTTCTACAATTTCCCAGGGACCCTGATTGGGCTCGTTTGGGTTCTTGCTTAAAGAACCTGTCTCATTTCTAAATTTGATCATTAGAGTGATTGTTTGGTTGCAGATAAACCCCCTTGATAATTCAGAAAAGAACGCTGTCAAGATCTAACTGGACCATCATAGGGAAGGAAGGACAGGCGTGGAGAATTCATGGTCTGCAGGTCAGATGGGGAGACCAGTCACGGTCTTTTTAGTGTCTGATCTTAACCCCCAGAGCTACACAGGCCTGGAGCTGAAATCTCTTACTCTGTTTATTTCCTGAATACTGAGGGAACAAACTGAAATCCCAATCATTTGTCTTCTCACGTTTTACCCCTGTGAACACCATGGTTCCATAGAGATGGAGATCTTCAGAAAAATGGTAGAACATCAAAATTACTCTGTCTTAAAAATGTATCTGAAGTACTAAACAGTGACTATGCTTCTGAAGCAGGTAATTAAATAGCCTAACCTATGGTTCACTGTGGTCAGAAACCCTACACATTACTGAGCTACAGTGAAGGTCGGCTAAGATCGGAGAAATATGGTGTCTGAAATCTTAACCATGAGCAGGGAGCTCTATTCATTCAGCACAAACGGCTCTCGAAAAATCAAATGAACTCTGACCTGGCCTTCGAGACCACGTGTGTGTGAACCTATCAACTCTAAGCCGTTGGCTGGGTGCTAGGGACACAGACAGCTCAGCCTCAAGAATCTAGTCTTGGGAGAAAGCTTTGAAGGGTTTGAAGCAAGGCACATATCTGTTCTTGAAAGCTCCCTCTAGCTGCGGTGAGAGAGGTAGAAAGGGAGAATCTACAGACACAGCTGAAGGCAACTGCTACCCACTTCGCAGAAGAGACAGAGAAGTGAATCCGTTCAAAGGGTGCTTAGGGAAGCAGTGGCACTTACAGTCTGAACGGTAAGAAAGTTTTAGTGAGCCGGGTGTGGTGCACGTCTTTAATCCCAGCACTTGGGAGGCAGAGGCAGAGGCAGAGGCAGGCAGATTTCTGAGTTTGAGGCCAGCCTGGTCTACGGAAGGAGTTCCAGGACAGCCAGGGCTATACAGAGAAACCCTGTCTCAAAAACATACATACATACATACATACATACATACATACATACATACATACATAAAAGTTTTAGTGACTCTGGTCCTTGATATTAGTTTACCAAATTAGGTTTTTTTTTCTTTCATGTTGGTAAACATAAGCTATGCTTCTGTACAGTTGCACCACACACACACACACACACACACACACACAGACACACACACACACACACAGACACACACACACACATACACACACACACACACACACATACACACACACACACACAGACACACAGACACACACACACACACACACACACATACACACACACACACACACACACACAGCTTGTTTCCATCACTTTTTAACAACTTATTGCTTTTTTATGTAGACTTTGAAGTGTTAAGGCAAAATCGAAGAAAAACTATGGCCTCATCTGTACACTCTCTGGCGTACCTTAAATTCCTGTTGGAATAGAAATCTCCTGACTCCCCAAGCTGGGCTGAGCATGACCTGCTGTGTGTCACAAAGAGGACAGATGGTGTCTGGAGGAATATTATTGTCTATGAAAACCATTTCATGCTAGAGAGGAGGGTCTCTCTTAATGGTTGACTCCAAGCTACATGCAATGTGTATTGGTGTACACTTTCGTGGGTTTTTTAATTCATTCACTGTTCATTAGCCCCAGAGAAGATTGCTCGAGAAAAGAATTTCACACTTTCTTTTTGTTTTATTGTTCTCGATGCCAACCACATCCCATCTAATAACTGAATACCTAAATTGGCCATTTGTGTGCAGTAAATGCAAAGATTTGGCCAAATCAGTGGTTCTCAACCTTCCTAATGCTGTGACTCTTTAGTATAGTTCCTTGTGTTATAGTGACTCCAACCATAAAATTATTTCTTTGATACTTCATAATTTTGCTATTGTTAAGAATAGCTATTTGTAATTTTGCTATTGTTAAGAATCTAAGGTTAAAAAAAGAATCATAAGGTAAATATCTGATATGCAGGATATTTGATATGTGACCCTGAAGGGGGTTTCAACCCACAGGTTGAGAATAGCCAGACTAGAGCTAGAAAGCAGTATCTGGCTTGCTTAATGACGAGATTGCCAGCAACCCCGCATCTCCCAAATGCATGCTGCAATCTAGAAATGAATGAACAAAGCTGGCTTTCACCTGTAAATCATTGTTGTTATACGATGTTGGTTCCTCTCCGATCCTGGTGAGCTTAGCCATTTGAGTCCAGAGTCCTCGCAGAGATTCTGCCCTACTGGCTCAATGTATGGCTATTACGATAACAGCGAAATGTTATACTCACACCATTCTGTGAGTCAGCAGAGAAATACAGGGAAATTTGTCTGTGATTAAACTATCAAAAAGTAATTACTATTGTTATTATCAAATTGGGTTGAAAAATGTCTTTTCATGAATAAGTACTTTTGAAAATACTGACTTTCAGTAAAAACTTAGAATCACTTGGTGTTCTAAATAATTTATAGATAAGGAAAAGGGCAGCTAGATCAAAGGCATTGTCAAAGGATATTATAGAAGTTCACACAGCTGCCCACTAGGTCCCGAATCTGAGGTTTTGCTTCTTAGTTCTTCCTGCTATTCACTAACTAGCAGGAATTTTTAGTGTACAGAAATTTCATTTTCAATTGACCTTTGCCCTAAAACATATCTAGCCTCTGTTTATTGAAAAGATGCTTGTATATACAGCATTAGTAATCTGTTGCTGTGTAACAAATGATCCAAAGATTATTAACACAACACATGTCTGTAACGAACATAGTGGCCAAAAATAACCCCTGTTTGCTGCATTTCATCTATGTGCCTGTCAGCAGTTTGGACTGAGTTCAGCTGGGTGAGTCTTGTCCAAACTCTTTCATGTGTCTGTGCTCGCCAAGGTGGCACTGCCTCTGAGTCTTAGCTGACAGCCGAGTCACCTGGGGAGCAACTAAGGCTGAGTTCAGAGGTTCACGGCCTGTCTACCTGTTGTCTCTATGGTGTGTCAGGAGGGAGCGTCAAGACTCTTGGAGATCTCAGCCTAGCTGATCCAACTCATTTTTTTCCCACGAATGTGTTTTAAAAGCAAGTGAGGGCCCCAAGTTATGATTCAGAAAAAGGTAAAATACACCCCAGTTCTTAGTGGGAGGAGCTACAGAGTTATAATTTTAAAAAAAAATTCATGGATTCAAGAAGATGTGGAGAATTGTGGCAATTTTCAAAGCCTTCAGTAGCAGCCCTGCACTTTACATAACACAGCTAACTTCCAGTGCTTCTGGCTAAGGCAGAATTCCTATTTTATAGGTAAGGAAGCCAAGACCTAGACCTGTTTGTCACAGTCAGGCAAAGGACACAGCTGTTGAGTGGTGCAACCAGCCTTGGGTCCTACACCTGGCTTGAAACTCCCATGCAACACTGCCTCTGCTCTCTGCCACAGGGAAAGGAACCGGGGTATCTAGCTCACAGCATTAGGCATAGAAGCTTTAAGGGTGTTTATGTGTTTAAAATGAAAACAGATAGGACTGCATCCTTAAAGAACATAGACTTTAATCTATATGTATGCACACACACTATTGAAGCAGCTGAGACTCAGACTCAAGAGAAATCGGATGCTTCCGTTATCAAAGCAACTCAGCAAAGAACAAGGAGCAGGGGGAGTACAGAATTGGAAAGAATATGATCTGTTATTATCTCAGATTCCCTCACATCATCTATGTTTTCAAGTCTTGTTACTTTCTTCTTATTTTTATTTTTTCTACTTGAGAAAAGATCTCACTGTGTATCTCTGGCTGGCCTAGAACTCATTAGGCAGATCAGGGTGGGCTGGAACTCACAGATGAGCACCTGGCTCTGTCTCCTTCCTGAGCGCTATCATTAAGAGCACAGGCCACTCTGCCTGACCTTTATGTCCTTCTTACATAACTATGTTGAGGCTTCACAGATGTCCACAGGTGAGAGAATCATGACCATAACTAGAAGGGATCCCCAGAGACCCCAGCTGTTCTCACTGTAGGTAGGAAAAAGCCCAAAACCGATAAAGGGGAAAACTCAAGTTTGTGCCCAAGCCTGGGATAGGACTCAGGACTCTAATGCAAGACTGTTGTACTCTGCCAGGTACTTTCAGAGCAGTCCCATTCTGGGGTGGCTTCCTGGTGTTTTTTTCCCCCTCGGATGGGCAGGGGGAGGTAGCTGAGACAGCTCATCTTTGAAGCTAAGGTGACCTAAATTTGAATCCTGGTTTGCTAGCCACCTGGCACGTCACAAAATGCCTTTAAAACTCTAGTCACTTCTAAAGAGAATCATAAAACAGAAATAATTGACCAGACAAGATTAAGTTCACAGAATACAATTTATCTCTGTTCTCCTTTAAACTTGACAGGGCAAGTTTTATGGTCGGCACTAGGATCTGGTTTTGGTGAAGAAGCCAAGTGTTCTAAGTGGGGATATAATAAAAGCTTCAGGAATCTGTCCCAGCCCAGGCCAAGCTCACCCCAGTACTCCGGTGGAGTCCTCATTCCCGGGCCCACTGTGAGGTCAGGGTTTGCCTTGTAAGATGCTTGTTGACAACAAAGGGAGAAAAGGCAGTGTTTCCTGAAGCCAAAGCCAAGAGCTGAGCAGTGGTTCTGGGGAGGTGCCCCTGGAAACTGGAAGGTATCAAAGTCACAGCTCACTGGAGTGAAGCGAGCTAGGGGGTTGTTTTAATAATATCCTGCCTCCATTCCAGGATGGGGGCAAAAGGAGTGTTAATTTTATTTAATCAAATAAAAGAGAGAGAAGAAAAAGAAAGAAAGAGAGAGAGAGAGAGGGAGAGGAAGGAAAAAAGGAAGGAGGGAAGGAAGGAAGGAAGGAAGGAAGGAAGGAAGGAAGGAAGAAAGAAAGAAAGAAAGAAAGAAAGAAAGAAAGAAAGAAAGAAAGAAAGAAAGAAAGAAAGAAAGAAAGAGAGCCCAAGTGGCTTTGGAGGGTGACATTACCAAAGTTGAAACCCTTCCTAAGCACCATGCTTCAACCTCTCAATGTGAGCCAGACAGACCAAAAGTAAACAAGAGCTAGTGAATTTACCACTGGAGTGCTTTCCAAGACCACTAAAGTCAGCTGTGTCAGCACACAAGTCATCCATCGATCTGGAACCATCCAGTCACAGTGTGCACAGTGGATGTGACGTCCCCTTTAACTCTGTCTGCTCACCCTATGTGTGAGTGCTCAGCGCCTCCTCACTTATGAGCCCTAGAAACTGGGGGCCTGAAGGGGGACAACGTTTTCTTTAATCACTAAGAGTTTGTTCCACCTCGATTCTTGCTTGAGTCTCGGATGAGCAGATGTGACTGGCTGAATCAGGCCTGGCCATCCCAGAAAAGACTGGACGGAAGGTTCACCCTGCTGTCTGTTATGGGATTTCAGGAATTTCTCCTGAGTGTCAGGATTCCAATCTCCTAATCTATTTAACACTATCTACATGTATCCTAACCTATGTAATCTATCAGGACACTGACTACTTCCGGTAACAAGTGTCTTCCTAGACTGTAGCACAAGAAGATGCTTGATGCAGCTGACCCTTAGCATCTATGACCTTAAGGTTCTGGAATTGCATGAGGTGTTTAGACCAGAGCAGCATTTGGAGTCTGGGATGGAAGGAGAGAATGGAAGGGCCGTCAAGTTCAAAATGTCTCGGCTCAGCTCACTTTCACCTCTTTATAAAGCCACACCAGAAAACAGCAGGAACTTTCAAGTTCTAGCATGAGGGACCTCTCTTAGTTTCTAGTAACATATAAATATAATTTCATGATACATGAAATATCATGATATATGATAACATATATATAATTACATGATATATATCCGTATCGTATATATATATATATATATATATACACACATATATATATGTGTGTGTGTGTGTGTGTGTGCATATATGTATTACATATATATATGGATATATATATCCATATATGTGGATATATACATATATGTATGTATGTGTGTATATATATGTGTATGTGTGTATGTGTATATGTGTATGTGTGTGTGTATATATATATATATATATATACCCGTATCATGAAATTTCCTACTCAGATATACCTGTCTAAGGATAGTTTTCACTGCCTCTAGTAACGACTCCATGTCTGCCTTTGTGTGGGTGCCAAGGCTCTACTGTGGGGAAGGAAGGTGAAGACTTTTCTTGAGAAAGCTGGCTTGCCTTTCCAGCTGTATCAGCTCTGATAAGTGTTGAGGCTAAAGAAAATGGCAGCATGGAGAGGTTCCACAGCTCAGGAAAGTGACCTTCTCTTGATCCTCGTTTTTATATCAGGCTTTTATAATAAGCTGGCCTTTACAGTATTTAAAAGAGAGGGGGTACGGTCTCCCTTTGGGTGTTTTATATAGTCTTTGTGTTTCAGTTTGGTTGGATTTTTAAAAAGAACACCCCTGCGTTCTGACTGCAGAGGGTGCACTTTCAAGCTGGTGAATCTAGCGTTATAAAAAGTACTTTGAGTTTTTGGTTTTGTTTTTGTTTGCTTGCTTGAGCGTTGGTTATTTTGCTAGTATTGCTGAATTAAAACACAGTCTATTTTTTTTTTAATTGAGCAAGCACTATGCCAAGTTTCGGGAATATAAAGTTGATCAACATGGGCAGGGACAGTCACCTAGGAGACAGGATCAACCCATAACCATGAAAACTTACGGTGCTACAGGCTAGGATGGTAATCTGAGGGAGGAAGCCACGGGGCCTGAGAAGAGCAGAGCATGTTGGCTGAGGAGAGGCAGGAGCAGGCTTCCTGTAGAGGGGGCTGTTGAGCAAAAAGGGGAAATGAACAGGATCTCACTAGCCAAGGTGAGGTAGGAGAGAGAAGAAAGCCTGTATTCAGAAGGCCCAAGGCAGGATGTGCCCAGGAAACATCAACAGCACACTGGAAGCTTGGCCTTCCAGGACAGGTGCTACGAACTGACTTCCACCAATCCAGGCTTCCCGAGTTCTTAGCTGTTCTTGTGGTGGATGTTGAGACCTCTGGTCTTTAGGTCTGCATGGTGGGAAAGATCTCCTTTCTCCAGATTCACTGCGGTCTTGCATTCCAGAGTGGAATAAGAGTAGGAATGAACACAGACGTGCATCCTGTTCCAGGCACTCATGAAGTCGCTCCTGGGTTTTTGGTTTCTCCACTAGCAAGTTGTGTGAAAGGTTCACCAGAGGCAAATGGAACCCTCTTGATGAGAGGGTGAGCTCGCATAAGGGATTAAGCAGAAAGAGTCCTTTGAACTAGAGGCCCACTGTCACCGAGGCATTTTTCAGACATGAGTACTAAAAGCTGCCAGAAAGGTCACTCCTAAGTCACCACAGTGAAGGTGTGAGAGCAGCTGCACACTGCTGCCAACCAGGCCACACTCAGTTCACCAAAGCCAAACAACTGCTCACATCCGTTTCTAATTCATAGAATCCTTTGTGCTGGTGGGAGATAAAGCAGCGAACAGGCCGTACGAGCCACCCTTGTGTTCCAAAGCCCTGATAACATTCTTCCTAGCCGTCTCTAGAGGATGTAATTGAGTCTCCATCGAAAGTATAAGCTGCAAACACACCCAAAATCCCATGCTACCTACGCCCATGTATCTGAAAGCACATTCTGGGTGATAGAGACAGTACAGGTCAGTGAGAAACTGTCAAGGTTTGGAACTGGAGTGTCTTAAGATGTGCAGCTGTCTGGAGTATAAGAAACAAGAAGATAAGGACTTAGAGAGGAGAAAACATCTGATGATTAATGAGATCGAGGTGTTGACCCAGTGGGCAAAGTGCCTGTTCTACAAGTACAAGGACATGAGTTCAAATCCAATAACCCACATTTTGGAAAAAAAAAAAAAAAAAAAAAGTACTGTGCACTTGTAATCCCTGGGATGAGGAAGTAGAGACAGACAGGTCCCTAGGACTTACTGGTCAGCCATTCTAGCCTACTTGGTAAGTTCCAGAATGGTGAGAGATTCTCCTCAAAAAGTAGGTAGATGGCACTTGAGGAATGACACTTGGAGTTGTCCTCTGGCCTCCATACATGCACACACAAAGATGTTATTGGCTTTCTAGTTGAATTTCTAGTTGAATCGAGCTTAGAAGTGAGTGGGTCCCTGTGATGGAAAGTGAGCTTGCACAGTGTGGCTATTGGTTGGAAGTGAAAAGCCAAAGAGGGGGTATCATGGTTAAATACTAGGGCCTGCACACACAGGGGTGTCTGTTGTATTCAAAAACAATCACGGCATCAGTAAGTACCAGCTAATTAAATTCTTAGGTGCCCCGGGACACTCCGCACTGGCTAAAAGCAGACAGATGCCCCCATGATGACCTCATTGAAGAGGTCTAGGATAGAGTCTTGAATTTTAAAACTGTTGTTGACGACAAACAGTTTCATTTTAATCACATAACGATTATGCAGGAGCTTAAGAGAAAATGTCAGGAAGAATAAATTCTAAACAGATAAGAGTGGAGGTCACAGGCACACTCAAAGTCTACACGAGCCATTTCTGCACTCTGGACTGCAATTCTTACCTGCCATTTGGTAATCAGAAAACAGACTCTTCAGAACATGAGCCTGCTCTCCTACTTCTGCCATGGAACTTCTGTCCCTCTTTCCCAAAGTGACTGTGCTCTCTTCTGAACCCAGATCTCATTCGTTCTAGAATGTTCAGTCCCAGCAGGGCTTTAGAGTTCGTTTGGTTCAGTATCCCCCAAAGACAAGGAAACTGAGGCCCACTAGGGTTAACAGTTTGGCTCGCCACAGGTAAGCCCTGACTCAATTCCAGAGCCTAGGTAGGCTGCCCTCTTTTGCTGCAAGCACAATCCCCTCTCAGAATAATCCCCAGTATCTGAAATAACATGGCTTTTATTGGTCTGACAAGTAAATTAACTCATTTTCTACTCTAGAAAATGATGTGCTCAAGCTCAGACTCAGTATAATGTTTAACATGGTATAAGGTACTCATTAGACCAGCACACACACAGTTTAGTAAGATTTCAGAGCCGGGAAGTCTCTCTCTCTCTCTCTCTCTCTCTCTCTCTCTGTGTGTGTGTGTGTGTGTGTGTGTGTGTGTGTGTGTGTACACAGTAAGAATTAGCTAGGGACACTCTTCTAATTAGTTATCCTGGGGAAAGGAAAATGAAAATGGCCTTCAGGTGTACCTGTTCACCCCCAGGTAGGTACACTCCCTCTGCAGCACATATAATACCCTAAAGTCCTTAAAGGAAACTGCATTGCTGTTGAAGACACACCTTTAATTCGTTGATAATCTCAGAGATCTCCTACAACTGTAGGAGCTGGTCTTCTCTGACGTCCAGGGCCCTTTTCATAGGGTGTTTGGGGACTTACAGAAACACAGCCCAACTGGCCAGGCTGTGGTCCATAACCCTAGTTCAGAGCTCCAGCCCTCAGACTGAGGGATTTGGGCAAGTGAATGCTGCTAGGTCATCATCCACAGACTCAGAGCTCCTCCAGGAACTCAGCTAGGGTCATCTCCTTAGAGAGCAGCAGGTAGGTGGGGGAGGGTAAGGATTGGAGCAAGGCCAGGTCTGTGTTTGCTCTCGCACCTCCAGGGCCCCGTGCTTTTTATTTCCTCCTCCCCTGAAGCTAATCAGAGCACTTTTGTTTCTGCTCAGTTCCACCTGGCATCTGGCGCTCATCACATCAAGTAAATGAGCCACCATCTTTCGTCTTTCGGAAACTCTTGCACTCTCTTCGCTTTACAAATGTGCCGAGCATGTTTCCAGCGTAGTATTAATTTATTTCAAGTGAGCATTTTCCATATCCTAAACATTTCCATTATTTTTTTAATGTTGCCATCTGCTTTCGGCTTTGGACTGAATACCCACTCATGCTTATATGTGCATATGAGTTTTAGTTTAAACGCTTTCAAACCAGTGTTTTGTTTCTGCTATTGCTGATCTTGTGTGAGCTGTGGTCTGCGATGCTTTCGGAACTTAACATATAAACCCACACAATGAACCACAAAGTTGGAGGTATACAAAAACAAGGAGTATAACTGATAAGTCTTCATCTTGGGTAAATTAGTATTCTGACACATATTTCCCTCCCTCAGTTATAGGTTTGCCTTTTTTTTTAAATCGACTGTTTTTCTCACAAATGCAGAAACTCTGTTCTTCATAAGACTGAATGCTTCATGAATAACCTCTTATCCAGGCTGTGCGGTCAAGAGGAGAGTGACAGGGCAATACAACCCTTCCATTGTAGAACAGGAAGGAAGGGGCCGAACCCAATACCTCTCACAGTCAGAAAAGTTTAGATAGTAGTAAGAAATTACAAGATACTGAGATTGTTGAGCCAAAAGGAAGTAGGGGGAGAATTTGCATGCATATATATATATATATATATATATATACACACATATATATATTTACATGTACATACATATATGTGTGTATGTGTATATATATATATATATGTGTGTGTGTGTGTGTGTGTGTGTGTGTGTATCTCCCAGGCCAGGTGTCCTGTGCTTGGAAGGGGTGATGATTCTTGTTCTTAACTGTCAGCCTGTGAGCCTGTGAGGACTCCTGATATGATAACTGAATTTCTTCATAAAATGAAAAACGTGTCAGATGGGCAACAGAATACAGTTTTGGAACAGACTGCCCTAAGACTTCAAGACAGCAGCTGTCAGTAACTTGCCATTGCGTGTCAGCAGAAGCCCGTGACCTTGACTTATCCCAAGAGTAGTGATAATAGTCCCTCTCGAAGGTATAAAACCATCCGCACATTTCTAAGATCTTGCTGTGCTGTGCCTCTTTAGGAGATAAATTGCCCATGGCTAAGCATCCTTGGAAGGTTCTAATTATTGCCAAGGCTACCCCACTAGAGATTGCAGTTTCCAGAGCTGAAGGCATGAGCCAAGTGCTTGCTTCATGAAAATGGACATCTGAGATTTGACCTCCGGAACTCATGTGAAAGGTGGCACAGCAATACATGACCATAGCCCAGGACCCCATAGGCTCAAGGCCAGCCTAACACCAAGCTCCAGGGTCCATGAGAGCGTCTCCCTCACATGACAAGGTAGAAAGGGATAGAGAAGAACTCCCAACATTGACCTCTGCTTTCTGCATGTGCACACACACACACACATACACACACACAAGATATAAACAAGAAATTGAAATTTCCATGAAAGAGAATATGTCTGTGCCTTGATCCTGTGGACTTCCTTGTGTTTCTTAATATTCGAGATCAACAAACACCCAAGTGCCTTCTGTCCAATGTGTTGCTGTTGTTGTTCTTTTATAATGGTTTGAGAGTTAAGGTGGGGGGTGGTGGGGGGCAGAGGAGCCAATCACCTCGGAATGTAAAAGAAAGCAATATACTCTTGCTAGTCTCAGCTGGGACAGATCAAGAAACAGATCTTTGCCATGAAAGCACAGAGGGAGGGAAAGAGGGCACTGTACCTTTAAAATCTGGCTTCTGTTTTCATTTGTTTGCTTTGGGTGGCACATGGAAAAAAAATATTTGCCTACTGGACGATTACTAATCTTCATGTGCTTGCAAATTACTCTCTCCCCTAAAAAGGCGCAGTTAGTTCAGTGGTGCTTCGTGTTGGCTTTAAATGCTTGCAAGTAGAGAAGAGTTTGCTCCAAAATTGGCAGCATATTTTATACCTGAGAGTCGGGTCCTAGAGAAGATGCACTAGGGGCCCTTTAATAGCATGACTCTGTCAGAGCCCGTGCTGGACCTGTAGCTATAAATCGTGCTGGAGCCACCTTCGTCAAGGGCTCTCTTTATAAAGCACTTAGCAAAGTTTGAATGAACCCTAAAGAAATAAGACTTCCAACTTGCAAGGAGTTCTGGTTCACTCAACAAATATGCATTACACATTTCTTATATGTTGCATACATTAGAAGGTAGGTCAACCCTCCAGAGGACTTCCAATGCAGAATTTCGGTTTGCAAATAAAGTTTTTGAATACTAGCTCTTTACACATGTACGTGACCATTGGAGAACCAAAACTTTAGAAGATATCATTGCAATAGAGTCTACTGGGAGCCAAGAGCCACAATGTAGCCAGTTACCAGCAAGCCCTCTACCAACTGAGCTACACACCAGCCCCCAGTCCCCCAGTTCTGCAAGGGGTTTTACTGGCTGAAGTCAAAACAGAGATACAGAAATAAGGTGATTGGTGACAGCCAGGTATTACTGGGGTATGGCTTGATTAGTTGGCTTTCTCTGGTTGGATAAAACTCAAGGATGTATTACTTGCATATACTCCTAAAACTCCTTTGTCTTCTTACTGTAGGTTGTTCTGTGGGAACTGAAAGTGTAAACAAGCCCCGGGCTGTTAGCCTCCTGGTTATTTTGAGTTAACAGTACCCAACTGCAGACTTCCCATTTCCGGAGCACTAGCTACCTAGGACTTGTGCTCTGCTGACCCGGACACAGAAGTAAATGGTCTTTGTATTCCTCACTGGGCTATTCCTCATAGTCTCCCGAGACAGAGAACTTTGAGTCACCCTCAAAATGGAATGCAAATTGTGCTTCAAGGAGTGAGAGATGGAAGAGGTTATTAGAGCCCTAGGGGTCACTGTATGCCAGGAAGGAAGGGGGTGGGACTTCTCAGAGAAGCATGTTCTCAAAGCGGAGGAATGAGGAAGCTTTGAGTGGGGAAAGAGGTGGAGAGAACTGACTATAAATATTTAAATTCTGAAAAGCAGAAGAGACCGGGAACCCAGTTTCTAATAAGAGATGCCGGTGACTATCCCGGTAGCAGGCCTTCAGCCTAGTTTCTTTCACTGAAAATCAGGGTTTCTTCTCTGGTCAGTGATTGCTATGAACTGTCCTCTTGCTGGGGGCTGGGGGGGAGTGGGGAGGATTAGCATTCTCTCCTATGTCTGTCCTCTTGAGTGCTGACCTCTAGGCTTGGCGGCCACTGTTGTGTTTTATTTAAAAAAAAAAAAATGAAGAGGAAGGGGTCTGTTTGGTGGAGGCATGGTATGGTGTGGGGGAAGGGGGAGTCTCTATGGGCCTATGCTGGGGCATCCCTTCCCCATGAGGTACCAGTCACATGATGGTATAGTGCGGTATAGAGTTTATTTAGGACATGCAGGGAGGAGTTGAGGGAGGAGAGAGAGAGAAAGAGAGAGAGAGGGAGAGGGAGAGGGAGAAAGAGATCAGCTGTGAGCACGTGGAGGGGGAGGGGAATGGTGAGAGACGGGGTAACAAGCAGGAGCAAGAGCAGGAGAGCAAGAGAGCAAGGAGGGGGCAAGTAGCTCCTTTTATAGTAAATGAGGCATACCTGGTTGTTTCCAGGTAACTGTGGGGCAGAGCCTAGAGGAAATGCCAACAGCCACAACCTTCTACCCTACCCAGGTCCACAGTGTAGCCACTCCTGAGTCAGCCCTACTGCCTTCCCTCCACTCTGCCCCGTGAGGCTGACCTTGAATAAGGTTAAAAACAAAAAAGCTAAACCTCCTCTGTGTATGTTCTTACTGCATCCCCCATTCTCTGGAATAAAGCACACCAACTCTAACTCTCTCTCTCTCTCTCTCTCTCTCTCTCTCTCTCTCTCTCTCCTGAGTTTCTAAACTCTAGCAAATAATAACAAAACACAACATAGGAGTCAACTCTCAATAAACACAAGTACATCTTTTTTAAAAGGAAAATAAAATCTAGAATGACCGTAGGCTCTAACTTTGGATGCTCTGGCTGCCTCTTTACTTGTTTCTCTTTGTATAGATTTGTTTTATTCTTTGGGAACTTCCTAGTGGTTTAATCACATCCATGTCCCTCTCCCAACTCCTCCCCAGTTCCTACACTCAAGTTCGTGGTTTGTTTGTTTGTTTTAATCTTCCAAGAGAAGTTTGTATCACCCCACTCTTCTTGACTGTGTGTGTAGTAGACTTGCCTGCACCTCCACTCTTAGAGAAAACTGCCTCTTCCAGCAGCTGTTACCAGTAGCTCCACAGCCAGGCGTAATATTATATGCATAGCTTCCTTCTCCATGGTGGGATCTGAGCTCAAACAGACTCTGTGTTGTTCTTAAAAATCCAAGTTAGGAACTGAAGCTGTGACTCAGCTGTAAAGAGCATTTGCCTGTGTGAGCCCCTGGTTTGGCACTGCTGAGAAATTGTTCTTCCTAGCTCCAAACTTCTCATTCACTTTTAATACCTGGATGCCCGTTCACTCAGTTTTCCACACTGTGCACAAGAATTTTCCCTGATCATAGGTCATGGTCATACTTCAGCCAAGACTATATAAAGTTCCGTGGTACATCTCCATCACAAGTCCTAATGATGTCTCTGTGGAGTCCTTTTTTTTTTTTTGCTTCTGTCACGTGGTCTGTTTTCCTCACAGCCTCGGCCCTTCTATGAGCAGTCTCTATTTCCCAACCACCCATCATCAAATGACCCTGAGGCTTTCGTCATAGAGGCAATACATGTGTTCTGGGCACAACTATAAGTTACCACTGAGGACAAGATAAGGTGTACAAGACACTCTCGAGTAGTGTCGACAGGAAACATGTTCATTGATTTGGGTCAGTTGGCTGGGCAGCTTGCGGAAGCTGGCAGAATTGTAAAGGACAAGAATTAGCTAATAGGGTGGACACAGGTGCAACTAGTGGGTCTTTTTTAAAGTTACTAGGCCCCCTGTTCAACCAAGTATAGGTGAAGAGAACTGAATCACAACTCCCTGATTACTCTGAGAAAATGACGTAAGAAAGTAACCCCAGCATTCTTGAAACAGAAAAAAAAAAAAAAAAAATTCCCCACGAGGTAATTTTCACTGTGAAGTTTAAGTTTGATGAGCCAAATAAAATGCAAAGTACACTTTTAGATGAGTTCATGGAAAAGTCTTTTGATATTTTAAATATTCATGGTTTTTAAGGTATTGTGTTAATGATTTAGTCTAGTATTGTGAATTATGATTTAAAATGTCATTGAGTGACTGATTCAGACTTTAAGCTTTTAAGATGTGATAATAAATGTTGACGTAATTTTACCGTTCAAGACTATGTTGAAATGTTTAAGAAAACTAAAGATTCCATGAGTTTGAATCTTTTGTGGGTTAAGCCCGGAGGAAGGGGTGCTTCACTGGTCTCAAATCTGAAATAATTAAAAGGAAAAAAATCAAAATCATTTGGTGAATACAGAGTTGATGGCGTCTTGCTACGTACATAACCCAAGCTGGCCTTAAACCCAGCCTGGCTGACTCAGTAACCCAAATGCTACAGTTACAATCCGGCACTCCCACGCCTACTTTGTAAATAGTCTAAAATGTCTGCTGTTGATTGGTGATTTGCCAAAGGATTTTTAGTGTATGCCAGGAAAGGCAGCATTTAGAAAGTTGAGGCAGGAGGATCCTGAGTTTGAAGCCAGAGCTATATACAGACTGAAACCCTGCCTTTAACAATTAAAACAACAACTGAAAAAAAAAAAAAAAAACTTAAATAACTACAAAAAATTTTAGGGGAGCTAAGAAACACTTCAAACTTTTTGTTATGACTTCTTACTTCCAAGTGTTGCTGTGCCCCAAAATGGGATAGGTCCTGCACCCCATGGGTCTTCCCAGTTTTCTAGCATCCTAACCCCCTCCTGTCAGTGTCCAAGTTTGCACTCACATAGCTCATATGCATATAACCCCCAATGCTTGTCCCTGGGCCAGCGCTCTCCACGGCCATCAATAATTCTTCTTGGCTACCTTCAAGGCAGAGCTACCTGCAGATCCCAGACCCTACCCGAATTCGCTCACCAGAAATTGAACCGACTGTGGCTGCTGTACTCTGATTCCTGATTCTGTGGATGATCTCTTGATCAAGTTATTGTTTTGTTTCTGTGGGTTGGTTTGGTTTGGTTTGGTTTGGTTTGGTTTGGGTTTGGGTTTGGGTTTGAGTTTTGGGGTTTGGGGTTTTGGAGTTGCTTTGTTGGGTTTTTATGTTTTGTTTCGGGTTAGTTTGGTTTTTGACCAGAAACAAGGGCCAGGACTCCTTATCTTTCTCTCCTCGGTTCCCATTACCTAATGATCAACAAATGAAATGAAACTCAAATAAAGTAGGATGTAACGTGAATATGAGTTTGAGAGTAAATGGCACTTCTATGTTGGAAGTGGCTATGGTTGTCTTTATCCTGAGAGCAATGGTTAGCACGTGAAAGCTGTGAGTGCCAGATACTTGGGTGGGAGTAGGTATTTGTACATTAACTTCATGGGAGGTCAAGCCAGTTGTTCAGGAAGACTAAATCCATGATGGAACAAATTCAGGGTCTCTGCGTTGCCAGAAGCGTCCTTGGTCTGTTCTTGTGTCCTGGCCTCACCTCAGAGGAACTGCTGTCATGTTAGGTCCCATTTCCTCTAACTGATGACTATCTTCTGGCAGAGGTACTACTGATGCCCCTCTGAAGAGCAAGTTATATTTAGGAACTCAGAAATTAAACATTTAGTCGATTTTTTTTTTCATTTCCTGATATAGAAGACCTTACTTCACATCCCCATACCAAACAAAACTCCAAAGCTCCATCATTTAAAAAATCAATACCATCACTCATTGGCAGAATCAGCCCTAACTTACCTAATTTACCTCCTCATATCCAGGGAAGAACCCTTCTGTATCAGCCCACAAACTGCTAACCCCAAGAAGGCTGTGTTTCAGCCAAGCTAGACGCAGAAATGTGCCCTTAGAGGAAGTACGACCACAAGAGCGTCTTTCAAGAGAGGGTGGAGAAATCCTTGTAGCATTTCCTCCTTCCCTCTTCTTTGTTTCAGTTCATAGAAACAATGGTCCCCTTTGCTTTTTCCCTGTTGAGTACAACAAACCTAGCTCAAAATTAATGAAAGTAGTAAAAACTAGATGCTATCTTATCGAAGTCCACCCACCCATATCTCCACCCACCCAGAGCAGTGGAGAAAAGGTTCTTTCGATATGGACTGACAAGTTCAAGCTAAAGATTGAGATAACAAGAATCCTTTGCTCAGAATAAACATTTTAGAATAATGAACAGTGTGGTATATGCATCTCATTTCTAAATTAAGTGGGCTCCCCTTTAAACTTGCTTATGTCTTAGAGTGTTTATGTAGGAGGAATTTTTGTATTCAGGAAATTACATATAAAATATACCATTCCCCACAAATTAGTTACTTAAAGGAGCAGTTATTTGCACTCTTCTAATTACTTGGGTCATGTATACAAATTGCAAATTGGAATGAGCCTAAATGATCTAAGATCTTACTGTAGGTACATTGCTGTGACTATGTTTCTAGAAAGGTGTTCCAGTGGGTAGAGACTTTTACTAAAGGTTTAACTACAGCATGCATGATTTCCAGAACTGCCTGTGATTGTTGCCAAAATTTAAAATGGCTATATTATTGCAAAATAGCCTTTCCTTAACTACAGGGCCAAAAAGAAAGTGCTGTTTTGCATGAGATGGAAAACCACCCCCAAGGCAAATAAAACACCTTTCTCAGGAGAAACTCACTTTGCTCTTGCAAGTGCAGGGACCAAAAGCCAAGGAAGTTTAGCAAATTCCCATTCAACTTGTCACCATAAAACTGAGGACAGTAAATGTTTGCATTTCCAAAGGGGAACGGGAACTGTTTATGAGAACCAACCAACTGGAGGTGGAACGTTCGTCTCAGGCCTCCTTTTCAGTTACTCCCTGGTCACAGACCTGACTCCTGGTTCTTCACTTCTCAATAGATAACTTATTGCTTGATGAGCTCACACAAAATAACATAACCATCAGCATCTTGAGCATCATTGTGTGTGGTACATTAAATTTACTCATTAGGGAGTGGGTACTGAGAGAGAGCTCACTCAGTAAAGTGGTTGCTGGGCAAGCACGAGGACCTAAATTCAATCTCAGGACCCACATGAAAAAGCCAGTCATGGTGGCACACACGTAAAATCCTGAGGCTGGGGAAGTAGAGAGCGGTGGATCCCTGAAGATTTGCTAACCAGCAAACCAAGCCTAGTTGGCAAACTCTAGGTCAGTGAGAGACACCTATCTCATGAAACAAGGGGTATGGATCCTGAGATATAATACCTGAGATTATCTTCCCGTTGTCATGCATGTATGCACCTGCACACATGAACACGCATACACATACATGTGAAAAAAAAATACCTAAATTGGTTCCATTCACTGTCTTATGTATGCGTGTATGCAGACGACACTGAAGCTCTGTAGGATTTCAGCCCCTCCCTGGGTTCGAATCTTAACTCTAGAGCTTCACTAACCTTCAAGTATTCATTTCCTTGTCTGTAAAATGGGAATAAGAATTGTGCTGAAAGCTGGGTGTGGTGGTTCATCCCCTTAGTCCCAGCATTATGGAGCCAGCCTGTTCTACTAGCTGGAGGGCTATACAGTGAGGGTTTCTCTCACAAAGGGAGTGTGGGGGTTTCTGAAAAGGAAAAGAACTGTGCTGTGTGGACACAGCCAGGGAGGCAGGTGGCCTAGAACATGAGAATCAGCGCAAGACTCTGACTTCTATAATTAAGATACAATTTTTTAAAATTAATGACATAAACTACCTCGTGAGAGCCACCCACCAGGATGGCTTCAAACAAAAATAATGTCAGTGATGAGTGTTGGTGCAAAAGGGGGAAAATAGGAGCTCCAGACTCAGCTGCTGGGAGTGGGAGAAGGTTTATCCATTTTGGAGAACAGTCATTTAAATATAGAATTATTATATTACCTAGCAATCCTATGTCCAGGTGCACACCTAAGAAAAGGAGGAACCTATGTCTACGTTGTAAACAGATGTTCATAGCAGCATTGCTCACTGATTGATGCCTAGGAAAGTAAAGAATAGACACAGATGTACAGCAGACTCTACGCCATAGAAAGGGATAAAACACTGATACATGTGACACTGTGGATAAGCCCTGGAAGCATTGAGCTAAGTGAAAGAAACCAGACAAGAAAAGCCATATTGTGCGAATCTGATTTAGATTGGTGACCTAGGAGTAGAGAATAGAAGGCTTAGGAGCTGATGGGTGAAGTGATGAATATCACCTTTGGAAGGCAGTGGAAGTGACCTGTGATTGGGTTTGTAGGTGGTTGAGTGTCTGCTTAGCATGCAAGAGGCTCCAGAGGCTCCAGAGGCTCCGGGTTCAATCCACAACACATAAACTGGGCAAGGTGACATACACCGTGATGTCAGCACCTAGGAGGATCAGAAGTTCAAGACCATCCTCAACTACATAGGGAGTTCAAAGCCATTTTGGATTACATTGTACCCCATATTTAAAGAGAGAGAGAGAGAGAGAGAGAGAGAGAGAGAGAGAGAGAGAGAGAGAGAGAGAGAGAAGAAACAGAAGGAATGAGGGGACGGGGTTAAGGGAAAATAAAATATGGGGTTGTAAACCTGACTCTGGTGGGGATTGTGAAATTGAATATAGAGTGGTTTAAAAGGTGGATGCACAAACCCTGGCATTACGGGAGTCACAGCCCAATACAACCATGAAAAACTACGCAATAAGCACTTCTTCTAACAAAAAGTCACCTTCTAAGCTTAATTGTTTTCCAGTCAGGCCAATAACTTTTAATCAGTTTACTTACTCCATTCCAGTCATGCCCCAGCTCCCGGGGCTGTGACCTCCCGCATGCCTTTGTTGAAGGATCTCTCTGGCCTGCAGAAGCAGTTTCACCAAGCGTGAAAATGAGAGCAACAACTCTGAACTTTAGGTTGTTGTTGTTGTTGTTGTTGTTGTTGTTGTTGTTTTGTGGGAGGATCCTCCTGATCACAAAACTAATATGTACACATCAGGAAAAAAGAAAGCATGAATTCAAAGCATGACCTGACAGACAGAAGTAATCCTCGGATCTATCATTCCAAGGCAGAAAATCTCATTTGGATCTTGGGGCTTGTGGAATTACGTTCTCACGCCAACTCTGAAATGAGCCCTGGCACTGAAAATCCCAACTTTCTTCAGATACTATTTTTTGAATGTGAGTTTGGTTTTTAGACAGGGCCCAGTCCCAAGTTTTCCTTGATCTTGCTGTGTAGACTAGGCTGGCCTCTGCCTCCCAAGTCCTGGGATTAAAGTCCTGTGAGCCACCCTCAAACCAAGCTTCTCTTTTAAAAGCACAGCCATTTTTAAAAAAGCACTCATTTTGTTTACAATACCATCAGTGGCCTCCCCTACCCTGACCCACTGTTGGCATGGCATTTTCTTCTTATGATCTTATTATTATCCAGTTCCAATTTCCCTCGCTTGGAGCTGGCTCACCTAGACTCACACTCTGCCAAGACAGCTCTGTGTCTGTCCTGCAGAGTCAGGGGAAGGGAGTCTATTCTTTGTTAAGGGAAAATGAATGGATTAGTTACTTGTCTTAATTCTGCCAGACTACGATTATATATGTGTATGTTTGTGAATACATATACATATACATTTTACATATGTATATAACATGTTTTATATGTATATTATATATGAGTATAATATGTGTATATATATGTGTGTATATATATGTATGTATATATATGTGTATATATATATATATACACACACACACACACACACACACACACACACACACATGGTTTCTACAGATAGTCTTTTTGTCAAGAAAACTAATTGAGAACACCTGCTATTGGTATCAGGAACCCAAGTGTATAATAAAAAACACCAAGAAATCTAATCTCCTTAATTGTCTCAAGTCATTCAACCTTTCCCAATTGAAACCATATAGACCACTTATTTTTATCACTGGTCATTCCTTCACTCAGAGGCATAATCTTTTCTCTGTGGTTATAGCTCTTTAAAAGGACATTCTAGAGATGCTTTTATTCCACACAGTAGCCGACATAGGTCGAACCCCAAATGCATCTAGGTTTGTCGTTTGCCAATACACATGGCTGGCCTTCCGTCCTGAAATCTGGGCCTTAGAGAGCGAATTGGATCATCTTTAGCCTCTGTGATGCAACAGTCGGAACTGTACCATCCACAGCAAAGGCAGGTATCTCAGAGCCTGACAGGACATCCCACAGCTCAGCTAAGGTGAACAGCTTCTCATTGCCTTTCAAGTCTTCTATGGGCTGAAAGTTTCCAAAATCATTTTTTGATCTTTTAAAAGAAATTTAAAGAAGTAAATGCCCAAAGATATTTCTAGAGCTTAGACCCAACTTCATACCCTTTTTATATTTACTTTGAGAGCTAGGTTGTTTCATAGGGTAACTATAGCAAACAACTATATCTAACCTTTCCTGTCTGATCCTGTTTGCTTTCTTTCCTTGTTTTATATATATACATATATATATATATATATTTACACTGTGCTTCAGGTATGTCTTTCCTAACTCAAAGCAATGAATTATTAGACTAGACGGTCTCTCAAAGATGGCCTACAAACCTGGGGATTTTTGTCTAGGATGGCTGGAAGGTTAACTGAATAATAACACAAAGATGTACATTCTCAAGGCAGCGGGAGGCAGGATTGGACCAACTAAGAAAGTAAAGTCAGGCACGCCCTGAGGAAACGAGTAGAAGCTAACAGGAAGAAAGAGCATCATGAGTCAAAGCTCCCTGGTAGGCAGAGGCAACACAGTGTGGGTCTAAAAGAACCTGCACGAAACTGGAGCTCAGTGGAATCGAGGTCAGCAGTGAGCTCAGAGACTGGGTAGAAATCGCCTCTCCTCCTATTGGGGGCAATGGGAAGCTAGCGGGTCATTTTCTTCCAGCAGGGATGGGACATAATAATGCATGTGCTTGGGGAAGAGATTACTACATCTGTACGGTGGTAATTGATTGGATAATACCCAAGAAGAGTGGAGAACAGACCTGCCAGAAAGGCGTTGCTGAAGGCAGACTGAGCAAGGGCTGTGTGTCCAGGACCTCACAGGAGCTAGATAGAAAGCAGTGAAATAATTCAAGACACACCTAGAAAATAAAAATGTCAGCCTTTCTTAGTGTATTCCAGATGTCAAAGGCAATATGTACAGAGGTGAATGAATTCAAAACATGCTCAGAAGTGCCAGAGAGAGCTTAGCAGGTAAAGGCACCGGTGGCTTAAGGTCATTTGGAGACCCTGGACATACCATACATGGTAGAAAGAGAGACCCGACTCGCATGGATTGTCCTCTAACACACACACACACACACACACACACACACACACACACACACACACATACGCACATATACACACACACATGCACACACACACACACACACACATATGCACATGCACACGCACAGGCACGCATGCACAAAAATAAATTAATAAAAGTCATTTCCCGCCTAAACATTAGAAAAAGTTTTCAGTAGTTTACAGTGCATTACAGACTTAGGAGGAGTCAAAGAGGTGGAGCCGATGGCACTGGATTGGATGAACCTTACTAATGGTACCTACATGCACATATTATGGACTCTGGGAAATCTTACAGCAGAGACCAGGCTCATTATCTAACCCGGTATTGCTCAAACTTATCCAAACCCGGAATCACCCTTTATTTTTGTGGTGACAGAGACTAACTTCCTGGGGCCACACCTGAGGCGAGTCAGAGTTAGCCAAAGTTTTTGTTTGTTTGTTTGTTTGTTTGTTTGTTTGTTTTTATGAGCAACTCCAAACCTTGCTCACATTCTTTAAACCCCGAGGTTAATCTTCGAGGACTGACAGAGCAAAATGACTCAAGCAGACTGGAGCAAAGCTACTTCTGCTGTGACAGACAGGAAGGAAGGCAGGAAGGAGGCAGGAAGTCAAGAGGAAGGTGCCCTGGGTTTGCTTTCTCTTGAGGCCCCGCCTCTTGGGCTTGCACACAGCCACTCTGCCACTGCTTTATCACATGGTGTCCTTTGACCTTGGGTGTTGTCTGTGTCCTCTTCTCCTTACAGAGGACATCAGATTGGATACATTAGCAACCTTTTTTTTTTTTTTTTTTTAACCTTCCTCACCTCTATAAAGACCCTGTCTCCGAATGTTAAGCGTATTGGCCAGTTTTATGTTGCTGATAACACAGTAACATCGATTGGGTAAACTGTTTAAAAAAATTTATTTGGCCCACAGCCCAAGGTTAAGGGTCTGCATCTGGAAATGTCTTGTAAATAGAGATGCAAGAGGTCACGTGACATGTGATGAGAGGCAGAAAATCTATGTGTGTTAGGGTGGGAAGACTTCATCCATATCAGTGGCTCTCAACTGGGGGTCAGGACCCCTTTGTGGGGGGGGGTTGAACAACTTTTTTATAGGGGTCATCTAAGATCATTAGAAAACACAGATTCTTGCATTAGAATTCATAACAGTAGCAAAGTTACAGTTATGAAGTAGCAACAAGAGTAATTGTATGGTTCAGGGTGACCACCACATGAGGAACTGTATTAAAGGGTCACAGCATTAGGAAGGTTGAGAGCCATTGATCCAGGGTCTCTGATCTTTTTCTCTCTTATAATATCAGTTGCATTCTGTCACGGGACTCCACCCAGTGCAATGACTTTATCTAGCCCTAGTCACCTCCCAAAGGTGCAAACACCATACTAGATTAAGCTTCTACCTCTTAACAGCTCAGCAGGGGAGTGGACTACAGCCTGGGTGTCAGGAAGGATAAGCCATACTCCCAAGGAATTAGAATAGATGGTAGAAATTCTGAGGGGGACAGAGAACTCAGCCCATGAGAACTCCAGAGGTAAAGAGGAGACCTGGAAAGCAGAAAACATTTGAAATGTAAGTAAAGAAAAATATCCGGGGGCAACGGGGGTGAAGAACTCCAGAGGTAGAAACCTGCCTAAAACAGTATTATTACTCACAGTCCACACCCCACCCATATCTAAAATCTGATGTCCTGTGCACAGCAAAGCCATCCTGCAATGTCTCTGTCCTTGGTGCATACATGCCTACAAGGATAAGAATAAAAAGAACTGACAGCATTACTCCCAACCCCATACCTGGACAGTGCAGATGGAGCTAGGAGTGAAAAAGAGAATACTTCCGGGTCATCCTTCTAGTCCTGAAGGTGTGACTTTTGCAGGTTCAAGTTGAATCCAAACACCTGACGGAATGGTAAAAGGGTGAGCACCTCAGGGGGAAAAGTCTGTCACTGGAAACCTTCATCAATAGGGCTGGTGCCTTTGCTCAAAAGAGTAAGTTCAGAGGGCTAGCCTTCTGCCACATGAAGAGCTGTGTGGAAAGGATGCCTTCTATGACTACAGACCTGAATTTCGTCTTGGATTTCTCTCGCTCTGGGACTGGGAGGAATGCATTTTGGTTGTTTATAAACCATTTGGTTGCTGGGCATGGTGGCTCATGACTTTAGTACCAGCATTGAGTTCAAGGCCAGCCTGGTCTACAAAGTGAGTTTCAGGACAGCCAGGGCTGTTACACAGAAAAACCCTGCCTCAAACAACAACAGCCATTTGGTTTGGGGGTTTTTGATATAGGAGACAGCCCATAGGAAGACAGGTAGGTAGTCAAGACAGAATGGCTATTATTATACCAGTCAGTCATCAAACTCATGCAAAGTATGGCTATTTTGTAATATTCTGCATTCTTCACTAGCCCAAAAATTCATCTTCAGATTTCATATATTTCTAATTTCAGCCGTGTCTTTAAATGTCTTCATCCCCTCATTGAACCCCAAGCCCATGAAAACTCTCTGGTTATTTGCTCATTGTATAAAATTTATGTTAAAGAAAGAAACAGGAGCTTGAGCTATTTTTGTTTTTTGTTTGGCTATAGAGGAAACCATGCTTCTATCCTAAAAGCAGCACAGAGACTTCACTTCACTGGCTTTGATCCACGTGAGGATCCTGGAGCCAGTCCAGTGCCATTACGCATTACGCTTTCTCTGGAAATAGCCATCAGGTAGACATTGCTGTATGAATCAGATCTGAACCCTGATCTTTCTCGATAACACAGACTCCTTAATCAGAGATAAATGTCCTCATTGGGGAGGACCGGATAGCTTTTTGCGCTGTTTTCCTCAGTCCTCCACATCCTTAATTCAGAATATTCAATGACAGAATGGTGTCTATATGAAACATTTAAAGATACTTCTTTTCTTGCCATTATTCTCAGCATTATAGTATAACAGTATAATAGTATAATGCCTACTGTGTTCATGGCCCTGAGTGTGAGCCCTGGCACAGCAATACACACACACACACACACACACACACACACACACACACACACACACACGTGCTTGTATTCTAAGCAAATACTTCACCAACTCAGGGTGAGGAGCACCCATGGATTCCGGTGTCATCAGACATCCTGAAACCATCCCCACAGATACTAAGGGACAGGAGAGTATTTACAGAACTCATTCTTCCTAGTGCTGCCATCAGAGCTCCTGAGATCGCTACTGCTACTTTAGCAAGTGTCATTTTATCAGTGTTTAGTTGCTGTTCAGAGCCCCCGATGCCTGCTTTCAGGTGGAGATGCTGCTCCCGCCTCCTCCCTCCTTCTCCCACAGACTCCTAATTACATTGCTCAGCCATGAGTTTCACACAAAACCAAATCAATTCCAGGCATGCCACCAAGCAAGCCACCAAGCAGCCTCTGGGGAACAAGAGTACAGAAAGCTGCACCGAACCCCTTATTTATTGACATTCGGAGATGTTTAATCATTCTGCCGAGCAAGAAACACCTAGGCCAACGGGAACAGCCCAGCCCCTCAAACACCTACGCTTTGTCAAAGGTTTATGGAGAAAGGAAAGCCACAAAAGAGCAGAAGGCGCCAAGCTCACGCAGTCTTTGTCACACCCTTGTGCCAGGGGACAGTGTCATATTGCATCAAACATGCTCTTGAGAAAGTGAAAAGGCGAAAAGGAGCAAGCTTCTTTGTGGAACCTGTATAAAGCTACGGCTCCCTCTCTAAACTATATCCTCATTCTCTAGCTTCACCTCATTCTCCCTAACTCACACACACTCACACACACACACACACACTCACACACACACACACACACTCATACACACACACACACACTCATGCAGACACACACACTCACACTCACACACACACACACACTCATGCAGACATACACACACACTCACACTCACACTCACATACACTCACACACACACACTCACATACACTCACACACACACACTCATGCAGACACACACACTCACACACACACACTCACACACACTCACACACACTCACACACACACTCATGCAGACATACACACACACACTCACACACACTCACACACACACACAAATTCATGCAGACATACACACATTCGCACAGACACACAGCCATTCACAAATATACATACACACATACAGACACCTAGACAAGCTGACACACATTTACAAACATCAAACACACCCACATTTAAGTAGATGTACACATACATATGGACATATATACATACAACACAGAGATATACACATACATCTATATGCATTTAGATACATACAGAAACACACATACCTCACACACACACTCAGGCGCACACTCTCTCACACAAACACATACACACACATATGAGTCCTCATACCTTCACAGCTTATTTGAGTGATATACTCTACTAAAAATACTCTTGGAGATACGATCTTCCTCTTGGATTCCAGCTTGTTCTAGTTCTTGGCTATCTGCAAGTTCTGCAGCTGTAACACAACCTGAGCTTTTTGTTAAAGAGAAGTACAAGGCCTTGTTTTTATTGTATGACCAGGACTAGTACAGTCTGCAGTGGGCATGAGTGATGTTAACCACCAAGATGAAGATACTCTGTAGGACACTGAGACCTGTGTATTTAAAACAGTACGGGATTCTTGAGACGTACTGGGGATGAAGATGCTCAGGGGGGAAGAGCACAAGGCTGCTCTTCCAAAGTACCCGGGTTCAATTCCCACTATATACACGGCAGCTCACAACTGTCTGTAACTCCAGTTTGAGGGGATCTGATGCCTTCACACAGACATACATGTAGGCAAAACACCAATGAACGTAAAATAAAAATAAAACAAGAAATAGTTTGCATGTTTCAAAGTAACTTTCTTTAATATAGATTATTGAACTGCTTTGAAAGGAAAAAGAGAGATTAAACTAATACATTGTTCCTCAAAAAAAAAAAAAAGATTAACCTAATATATTGTTCCTCATTACAAATGTTTCCAAGCTATAGAATAGTTGAAAGAATTACATATGGGTCATACCTGCCAGCTAGACTTTACTATAAGCTTATGTGTGTGTGTGTGTGTGTGTGTGTGTTAATGTGTATATGGGTACAAGCGTATATGGGAGTATCTGTACATGTGTGTGTGTGTGGAGACTAGAGGACAGTCACAAACACCATACTTCTGTCGACATCCACCTCCTTTGGATGCAGTCTCTCTGCAGGCCTGAGATACTTCAAGTAGGCTAGGCTGGCTGGCCAATGAGCTCCAGGGATTCCTCTGTTTCTACATCCTCAGTGCTAGGATGACATCAACATTCAAAGCTTTATTTTATGTGGGTTATGGGGACTGAACTCAGGTCGTCATGTTTGCAAAGCAAGTGCTTTATGGCTCGGGCTGCCCTCCAGGCCCTCCCGCTAGACTTCCTAATGAACGCTTCGCATGTTTTCTTGATTACAAGTCTACTCATAAGCATCCCTTTCTCCATTAGACCATCTTTTTAAAATCCAGTACATATTTCAGAGGACGGTGCCAGCCTCATTTAGCTCCACCCTTACTTAAACAGTTCAATATGCATCGCATTAACTACTAGTTTGGTTTGTATTTTATGTCTGTCTTCTTTCTCTTGTCCTCTTTCCTCTTCTCTTCTCCCATCCTTTTCCCTCCTCCTGAGGCGTGATTTACATACAGGGAAATGTACAAACTAATCATCCCATTCGGTGAATTTTGACAGCTGTGCACAATTGCGTACAGCACATTTCCCTCGGATACATGGACAATATGATTATGACATGAAATCCCTTGTTCCCCCTCCCAGTCCACTCTTGTCTCCAGCACCGTGAAGGCGGTCACTTCTCTGATGTTTTAAATGTATCCTGCTGGAAAGTTTATAGAAGCGGACCACGTGGTATGTTCTAGTGTGTGTGAAGCTTCGTTTACTCAGCGTCCTTTAGAATGTCATCTTGTTGCTACACAGATCAGTAGTGGTTGTTTTATTGTTCCATTACATTTGGTATGTTTCCAGGTGAGGGACATTATGAATCAGTTTGCTTGTAATAATCCTGTTTAAGTCTTTATGTAGCTATACCTTCATTTCTTCTTGTGGACAATTGGACAGTTTGGTCCAGAAGCCAAATTGATGGCTCACAGCATTGCTATGTACCTTGCATCCTCTGGGCTGTTGGGCTCAGATTTTCTCTTTTTCTTTCTTTCTTTTTTATTTAAAACAAAACAAAACAAACTTTGAACTTCATTTATTTATTTTTTATATATATTTTATTGGATATTTTATTGGATTATTTGCATTTCAAATGTTATCCCCTTTCCCAGTTTTCCTCCCTCCGGAGACTCCCTATTCCATCCCCCCTCCCCAGACCCCCCCCCACCATCGCTTCTACGAGGATGTTCCTCCACCCACCACTCCTGTCTCCCTGCCCTCAATTCCCCTACACTGGGGCATTTATGGGGGCTCAGATTTTCTTGGAGAAGCAACCTGCAAGTCCATTCAAGCTTGGAATATTGTGTACAAGCATAAAAAGTATTTCAAATGTGCTACAACTCTAGTGTCATATGCAAAGTGTTCTTTCTACTGCAGGAAGCCACAGGAACTTTTGTTGATGGTGTAGTTTTTGTCCATACATTCAAAGCGGGAGGAAATGTTAAATTCAGTTAGCAGTTACTGAAAATGGAGATAATGGCTTTTCCTCATTTTAGCTTAGTGACTAAATTCAACACATGAAGCTTTGAGGCATTGTTAACATGCCCTACATGTGATAATTCCAAATAAAAACTTATGAATCTGAGGAAATACCAATACCAATAATTATAGTTATTATTATTCTTAGCAGTATTCATAGTTGTACCTGACCTTTCAAATGCTAGCTCCAAGAATATCTGCCCTTGGAGATGAGAAGACTTTGTGGGTAAAGTGCTTGAGCTATGTAAGCAGGAAGACCTGAGTTGTAATCCTCAGAACCCACATGTCTGTAAATCCATGTTTCTATGGGAACACAGGAGGAGGGGAAAACAGGAGAATCTCTAGGGACAGCTTTCTCTCTTTCTCCCTCCCTCTGCCTCTTTCTGTATATGTATTATATATATAAAATACATGTATATATGTGTGTGTGTATATATATATAATGTATGTGTATATTATATATACTTATTTATATGTGTGTTATATGTATATTATATACACATATTATATATGATATATGTACATGCACATATTATATGTGTGTATTGTGTGTGTATATATATATATACATATATATATATATATGTGGAGAAGCAAACAAGAGACCTTTCTCTATACAATGTTGAAGGCATGACCAACACCTGAGATCGTTCTCTGATCTCTACACCCATTTTGTGGCATATGCACATATACCACAAAAAAGAAAGAATATATATCATTCACTGTCAGGATCCACTTACCTCCCCCCAAATTTTCACCTAGTTCAACGAAACTGAAAATAATTAAATTAAATATAGAGAATGAAATGTGTATAACATCTTCTGGAGAGCTGAAATAGCAACTTGCTTCTCCTGACCCCATCCACAGCGATGACTCGCTAAGGGAAGCTCCTCCTTCTACCTCGTTGGGAGAGAAGGGGCCTAGGATGGTCCTTGGTCCTCTGGGTTCCATGAACATTGTCAGGGCAGGTATTACCTGATAGGAGACGCAGGAATGGTGACCCCATTGTCAAGCCATGCTGGATGGGATTATCTATGCAGAGCAATGCCTTGTTTGCTGTTCCTTGGCATCCACAAAACAAAAGCCCAACATGCCTGCCCAAAACTTGCCTGCAGAAACAGCAGATCATCTTCCTCCTCACCCCCACCATCGTCATCTTGCAAGCAATGGTCTGGACCCAAGAAGGGGAGGGAGAAGTGGACGATGACAGGGCACTGTAGGCATGTCGTTCCTCAGTCATGTCCTCTATAAGATCCATCGGTCCTTTTCTGTCCCCTTCTGCCAGCCAGCAGACTTTGCGTGGGTGGTCATTACCTCTCTTTCACCTCTCTTGAGCCCCTCCCTTTCTTCCAGCTGTCGCCTATCTATCAACCTAACCAAACAACCTGAAGACAAACATCAAAAATAAAGACGGGGGCTACATCAGCCTTAAGCTTCTTCACAGTGAAGCAGCTAAAGTGAAAAAGAGAACCCATGGAATGGAGAATACACTTGCAGACATATATGTGGTCAGAGGGCAAGATCCAAATCACACAAGGAACATGCCACAGCAAAGAGAAAATAATCAGATTTCTAAATGCACGGATGACTCTAGTAGACAAATAATATATGTGATACAAAACAAGTACATGGAAAGGGTCTCAATAGCAGGAATGACCAGAGAAAGTCAAAGCAAACCAGAATTTAATGGACGTACTGCCACATGCCTGTAGTGCCACTACTCAGGACACTAAGGCAGGAGGATTGCCACAAGTTTGAGATTAACCCCAGTAACACAGCAAATATCAGACCAGCCAGTATTGCATAGCATGACCTTGGTGATCAAACCGTTTAATTTACAAAAAAGGCAATCAATAATAAGTGCTGGAGAGGATATGGGTGTCATTGCTTGAATGTAAAATATCTCCCATGGGCTCTTATGTTGTATGCTATTGGCACCATTTGGGGAGGCTCTAAAAATTTTGGGGCGGGAGCTAAATCACTGGGCATGTCCTTTGGGGCTGCATCTTATCTTCACCTCCTCTCTACTTCCTGACTGCCACCACACAAGCAGCTAGCTCTTCTCTGCCACACCCTTACTGCTGTAGCAAGCTGATACCTTTAAAACCAGGAGCCAAAACAAACCTTTGCTCTCTGTGTTAGCATCTAAATGTCAAATGTCCTCCACAGGCTCAAACGTTTGAACAGCTGTTTTCCAGCAGGTGGTGCTGTCTTAGAGGCTTTAAACTGTTTGGATATGGGGCCTTGCTCACAAATACAAGACTGTAGAGGTGAGGCTTGGAGGCTCACAACTCCACTCAAACCCTTTGCCTTGGTCAGCACCATGTAACAAGGAGCTGGGAAACATTTGCCACTTTATCTCCCAGAGTCATGCCTTCTTCGCAGTGATAGACTGTAACCATTCAACCCGTGAGCCCAAATAAGTCTCCCTTAAATCTCTTTTCTCGTGTTCACGGGGTATTTATAACACAGTAAGTATTTCATGTTGGGAAGTCTGGTCATAGCTACACAGAGTTAGTAAGTATGGAAATCAGAGCTCGTGAGTAGCTGTTGTCAGGGAACAGTTCAAAGAGAATTAAAAGTAGATAGGCAACAATACGGAGAGAATTAAAAGCAGAACTGCTACATGACCCAAGAATGCCTTAGAAGGATCTATCCTAAAGAACAGGAATACAGACCTGAGTAGTACAGTTGAACTCCTGTGTTCAGTTCATTCACAATAGCCGAGTGAGGGAACAGCCAGAGTGCTCATCAGTAGACAAACAGATAAGGAAGACATGGTGTGTGCAGCCTGAGAAAGAAGGGGGCCCTGCCATTTGTCATGGCATGGATGGATGCAGAAGACGTTCTAAGTAAAATAAGGAATATCAAAGTTCGTTTGTTTTTTAACATGAGATAGCAGAAACCTCAAAGTCACAGATACATAAAGAGTGGTGAGAACTAGGGGTTAAGGGACTGAGGGGTTGGGGTGACATTTGACTGATATAGCATCATAGTTATACAAGGTATATAAATGCAGAGCTGGAGAGATGGCATAGAGCACACACTGCTCTTCAGGCCTGAGTTTGGTTCCTAGCACCCATGTCTGGCACCTGACAACTCCAGGGATCCAACAACTTCTTCTGACCTTCATGGGTACCTGTACTCACACATGTACAAACATATACACGGGCATATAGGCATATATATAAATAAAAGTGAGATAAACCTTTGTTTTAAAGACAAGTAAATGCATTGTGACTATACTAACAATCTGTGTTGAGCACATAAAGCTTGTTAAGTTAGATCTTATAGGATGTGTTCTTATCACAATGAAATAAATAAAATCCATCTATTAGAAAACCTATTCTTCTCCTGCCCTAGAGTCCTACATATAATAAGCTTATTTTGGTTAAAGGTCAGAAATGTTTGTTTGATGTCATTGTTATGTCTTTGTCCTAGATTTCATGAAATGTGAAGGGGGAAGGAGCTCACCACCTCTGAATACTGAATAATGAATTCCCAAGATAGAAGTTTTATTATTTTTTCAAATGTAGATTGAACACACACACATACACACACACATACACATATACTTGATTTAACTATAAATCATTTCATATAAATGAAAGAGGAATGTGAGAAAAAAACTGCATCCTTGGACGATGTGGGTCACTGTAAGACATGGTCATATGATTTGCAAGAGCGACAGAACAACTTCTTTTGTGTTTGCCACTAACTGGGTGCCAGATTTTTGTCCTGTGAATGAAAGTGTGTCTCTAAGTCAACAGTTGAACTCCTTGGCTTGGCAGCAGCATGAATTATCCTCTGAGTCCTCAGTGCCAATGAAAAATGGCATGCAAAGATGCAAAGGAAAGGGTTAGCGTCAGATCCAACAAACGCAACTTGAAATCACACCCAATGCGATCGCGATACTCAGCACCAGGTGTCCCTTGACCTTTTTGAAATGGACTGGACTGAGTTTGCCATGCGAATTCTCCCCTAGTAGCTGTCAATGACCGAGTTACATAATTTGCAAAAGGATAGCAAAGAGAGAAGGGCATGCCAGGAAGCAACTCAAGGCCCCTGTGAGCAAACTATGCTACCTGACCCACCCAAATCTCAAAGTTTGCAAATAATGGCCTGAACTGGGAAGACCCCTATTTTCGTCTTTAATTCAGAGCTCCTGCCCACCTCCACCCACCCGACTCCAGCATTGGACTTAACAAAGACAGTTCGGCCTTGGTTTTGGTGTGCGCTGGAACTGTGTTGTAGTGTCCTGGCTTGGGCCACGTCTTTAGGAAGTCACAGTGGCTTCCTGAAGTCTCCCACCAGCGTGTGTGGTACTTTCTTTCCATTCAGCTCCCTACCAGATTCTCAGCAGAGCTTAACTCGGGAGACAGGCAATCATTAACTTTCCGGTCAGCACAGCTTACATCACAGGCCAGAGTCTAAGCAGCGTGGAACTTTGGTCTCTTCCTGCATCTCCTCTCATGTGGACAGAGGGCAGCCAGAAATGTAGCCTCACGTGCTTCTCCACAATTCGGAAGATGTTAGGGTTGGACTATGTCTTTAATGGACATTTCAGTTTTAATCACCAAAGTCATTAAGGAATTCTCTCCGTCATGGGAATTCTGTGTGTTTGTGTTCAAACGGACAGGCACATAAACAAACACAAAAATCAGACATGTGGAAGTCAAAGGTCCTGAGGCACTACCTAGTTCAAGTCGATCCATTCATGAGAAAGGAGACTGAACATCCCCAAAGTGATTTCCTAAATATCACAGATTCTACTTTAACAAGACCTGTTCTTATATGTGTTCATATGTGTGCATGTGTGTATGACATGTATGTACACATATGTGTGTGCGTATGTGGAAACCAGAGGACTACCTCTACTGTTATTCTTTGGGCACTGTAGTGGCTATTCCTGGTTGTCAACTTGACAATATTTGGAATGAACTACAATCCGGAATTGGAAGGCTCACCAGTGACCCTTATCTGGAGGCTTGGAGATCCTTATCTGGATCTTGGTTTGAAGATCTTGAGCCATAGTGGCTATGGATTCCAGAAGATTGAATCTCCGAGTTAAGGAACACACCTTTAATCTGGGCTATGCCTTTCATCTGGGATTAAAGGTGTGGTGGAACACACCTTTAATCTGGGCTACACCTTTTGCTGGAGACAATATAAGGACATTGGAAGAAGGGAGTCTAGCTCTTGCTCTTGCTCCTTCGCCTGCTTGCTGCGTGAGACTGAGTAACTGCTAGATCCTTGGACTTCCATTCACAGCTGCGACTGAACAATTGTTGGGAATTGAGCTGCCGACTGTAAGTCATCAATAAATTCCTTTATTATCTAGAGACTATCCATACGTTCTGTGACTCTAGAGAACCCTGACTAATACAGAAGTTGGTACCAGGAGTGGTTCTAGAGTAACAGAAGTACAAGGATGAATCTTTTAAAATACTGGAATTGGCTTGTTGATCCACCAGCACTTTCAAATATTGAAACCTCTCCAGATTCTCTCCCTCCTGGGAGCTCAGAGAATTTTGAAGACCCATGGTTGAAACTATATTCCGAACTTAAAGAAGCTAATGCCCTTGATTTTCTTAATGAATTGGGTGATTCAGTGCACAAAGCTTTCTACAAGATGGGGAAAAAATCGAAAAATGATTTTACTGGCTGGCTGCTCTTAGTATCTGTGGAAAAAATGATGAATGAAAGGAAGGAGTTGTGTGATAAAATCGAAAGGCTCCAGACACAAGTAAACGATCTAAAAGTTGCTAAGTGTGTCCTTGAGGAGAATCTTCTCTCTTGTAGCAATAGAGCTCAAGTTGCAGAAAATCAAACAGAAACTCTCATTGTAAGGTTGGCTGAACTACAGAGAAAATTCAAGTCTCAGCCTCAGAGTGTGTCGACAGTTAAAGTAAGGGCTCTAATTGGCAAAGAATGGGATCCTACAACATGGGACGGGGATGTGTGGGAAGACCATGTTGAAGCTGAGAATTTTGAATCCTCAGATTCTCAAGGGTTTGCCCCACCTGAGGAAGTAGTACCCTCAGCCCCACCTCTTGAAATAATGCCTTCCCCACATGAGGAAATTAATTTTGCAGAGTCTGCTCACGGCCCACCAATAGTTTCTTCTAGACCTGTAACCAGACTCAAAGCAAAACAGGCTCCTAGAGGGGAGGTAGAAAGTATAGTCCATGAGGAAATTCGCTACACTACTAAGGAGCTTAATGAGTTTGCTAATTCATTCAAGCAGAAACCTGGTGAATATGTGTGGGAATGGATTTTAAGGGTGTGGGATAAGGGTGGAAGGAACATAAAACTAGAGCAGGCTGAGTTTATTGACATGGGTCCTCTGAGTAGAGATTCTAGGTTTAATACGGAAGCTCGCATAGTTAAAAAAGGTGTCAAAAGTTTGTTTGAATGGTTGGCTGAGGTGTTTATCAAAAGATGGCCTACTGGAAATGACTTGGAGATGCCTGATATTCCGTGGCTTAGTGTTGATGAAGGGATTTTAAGACTTAGGGAAATTGCAATGCTAGAGTGGATATATTGTGTAAAGCATAATTGTCCACAATGGGAAGGTCCAGAAGATATGCCTTTCACCAGCTCTATAAGACGCAAATTGGTGAGAGGGGCACCAGCACATTTGAAGGGTTTTGTTCTTTCCCTTTTCCTTGTGCCAGATCTTAGCATTGGAGATGCTTCTGCTCAATTAGATGAATTAAATTCACTGGGTTTAGTTGGATCCCGAGGTAACAAGGGCCAGGTGGCAGCATTGAATCGCCGGAGACAAGGTGATCCTAGTTATTATAATGGACAGCGTAGACAAAAGAATGTTTATAATAACATACCCAGTAATGGTCAGCACAGGAGAGGTGAAATTTATAATGGCATGACTCGCTTGGACCTTTGGTACTGGCTAATCAATCATGGTGTTTCCAGGAATGAAATACATAGGAAGCCTACTGCATATTTGTTTGATCTGTATAAGCAGAAAAATTCTCAAACAAATGAAAGAAAGGCTACATTAGATCGTGGTAAACAGCAATCTCGGCCAGTGAATCAATTTCCAGACTTGAGACAGTTTGCAGATCCGGAACCCCTTGAATGAAGGGGTGGCCAGGTTCCTCTGAGGAAGGATCTTGATAAGACACTCAAAGGTTTTGCTGTTACCCTTTCTCCAGTTCTTCCCCAGAGGGACCTACGGCCTTTTACAAGGGTAACTGTACACTGGGGAAAAGGAAATAATCAGACTTTTCGGGGTCTGCTGGATACTGGTTCTGAGTTGACACTGATCCCAGGGGATCCCAAGAAACATTGTGGCCCTCCAGTTAAAGTAGGGGCTTATGGAGGACAGGTGATTAATGGAGTTTTGACTGATGTCCGACTCACAGTAGGTCCAATAGGTCCCCGGACACATCCTGTGGTGATTTCCCCAGTTCCAGAATGTATAATTGGGATAGATATACTCAGAAATTGGCAGAATTCTCATATTGGTTCCCTGAACTGTAGAGTGAGGGCTATTATGGTTGGAAAGGCCAAATGGAAGCCTTTAGAGTTGCCTCTGCCAAAGAAAATAGTGAATCAAAAACAGTATCGTATTCCTGGAGGAATTGCAGAAATTACTGCCACTATCAAGGACTTGAAAGATGCAGGGGTGGTGGTTCCCACCACATCTCCATTTAACTCTCCTATCTGGCCAGTGCAGAAAACAGATGGATCATGGAGAATGACAGTTGATTACCGAAAACTAAATCAGGTAGTAACTCCAATTGCAGCTGCTGTACCAGATGTAGTTTCCTTACTTGAGCAAATTAACACATCTCCTGGCACCTGGTATGCGGCTATTGATTTGGCAAATGCCTTCTTCTCAGTACCTGTCCATAAGGACCACCAGAAGCAATTTGCTTTCAGTTGGCAAGGCCAACAGTATACCTTCACAGTTTTGCCTCAAGGATATATTAACTCTCCTGCCCTGTGTCATAATTTAGTTAGAAGGGATCTTGATCGTTTGGATCTTCCACAAAATATCACATTGGTGCACTATATTGATGACATTATGCTGATTGGACCAAGTGAGCAGGAAGTAGCAACCACTTTGGACTCATTGGTAACACATATGCGTATCAGAGGATGGGAAATAAATCCAACCAAAATTCAAGGACCATCTACCTCAGTGAAATTCTTAGGAGTCCAGTGGTGTGGGGCATGCAGAGATATTCCTTCTAAGGTGAAAGATAAGTTATTGCACCTGGCCCCTCCTACAACCAAGAAAGAAGCACAACGTTTAGTGGGTCTATTTGGATTCTGGAGACAACACATCCCTCACTTGGGTGTGTTACTTAGGCCTATTTACCAAGTGACTCGGAAAGCTGCTAGCTTTGTGTGGGGCCTGGAACAGGAGAAGGCCCTTCAACAGGTCCAGGCTGCTGTGCAGGCTGCTCTACCACTTGGACCATATGACCCAGCAGACCCGATGGTACTTGAGGTATCTGTGGCTGATAGAGATGCTGTTTGGAGCCTCTGGCAGGCCCCTGTAGGTGAATCACAGAAAAGACCTTTGGGATTTTGGAGCAAAGCTCTACCATCATCTGCAGACAACTATTCTCCCTTTGAAAAACAGCTCTTGGCCTGCTATTGGGCCTTAGTGGAAACTGAACGTTTGACAATAGGACACCAAGTTACTATGCGACCTGAACTACCCATCATGAGCTGGGTACTATCAGACCCTGCAAGTCATAAAGTGGGACGCGCACAGCAGCAGTCTATTATCAAATGGAAGTGGTATATACGTGATCGGGCCAGAGCAGGTCCTGAAGGCACAAGCAAGTTACATGAAGAAGTTGCTCAAATGCCTATGGTTTCTATTCCTGTTACAATGCCATCTGCTGCCAAGCATGCACCTATAGCCTCATGGGGTGTTCCCTATGATCAACTGACCGAAGAGGAGAAGACTAGAGCCTGGTTTACTGATGGCTCTGCACGTTATGCAGGCACCACCCAGAAGTGGACAGCTGCAGCATTACAACCCCTTTCTGGGACAACCTTGAAAGACACAGGTGAAGGGAAATCTTCACAGTGGGCAGAACTTCGTGCAGTACACATGGTATTACAGTTTGTTTGCAAGAAGAAATGGCCAGATGTACGATTATTCACTGACTCATGGGCTGTAGCCAATGGATTGGCTGGATGGTCAGGCACTTGGAAAGATCACAATTGGAAAATTGGTGAGAAAGACATCTGGGGAAGAAGTATGTGGATAGATCTCTCCAAATGGGCAAAGGATGTGAAGATATTTGTGTCCCATGTAAATGCTCACCAAAAGGTGACTTCAGCCGAGGAGGAGTTCAATAATCAAGTGGATAAGATGACCCGTTCTGTGGACAGTCAGCCTCTCTCCCCAGCCATCCCTGTCATTGCTCAATGGGCACATGAACAAAGTGGCCATGGTGGTCGAGATGGAGGTTATGCTTGGGCTCAGCAACACGGGCTTCCACTCACCAAAGCTGACCTGGCTACAGCTGCTGCTGATTGCCAGATCTGCCAACAGCAGAAACCAACACTAAGTCCCAGATATGGCACCATTCCTCGAGGTGACCAGCCAGCAACCTGGTGGCAGGTTGACTACATTGGACCACTTCCTTCATGGAAAGGACAGCGTTTTGTTCTTACTGGAGTAGATACTTATTCTGGTTATGGATTTGCTTTTCCTGCACGTAATGCCTCTGCTAAAACCACCATTCATGGATTGACAGAATGCCTTATCTATCGTCATGGTATTCCACACAGTATTGCTTCTGACCAAGGAACTCATTTCACAGCCAGAGAAGTACGACAGTGGGCCCACGATCATGGAATTCACTGGTCTTACCACGTTCCCCATCATCCTGAAGCAGCTGGTCTGATAGAAAGATGGAATGGCCTTTTGAAGATGCAGTTACAGCGCCAATTAGGTGGTAACAGCTTGGAAGGCTGGGGCAGAGTTCTTCAGAAGGCAGTATATGCTTTGAATCAGCGCTCGATATATGGTACAGTTTCACCCATAGCCAGGATTCATGGGTCCAGGAATCAAGGGGTGGAAAACGGAATAGTTCCACTTACTATCACTCCTAGTGACCCTCTAGGAAAATTTTTGCTTCCTGTCCCCATAACTCTAGGTTCTGCTGGCCTAGAAGTTTTGGCTCCAGAGAAGGGAGTGCTCCTACCAGGAGCTACAACAAACATTCCATTGAACTGGAAGCTCAGACTTCCCCCTGGTCATTTTGGGCTTCTAATGCCCTTAAACCAACAGGCTAAAAAAGGAATAACAGTGTTAGGAGGGGTGATAGATCCAGATTACCATGGGGAAATTGGATTACCTCTTCACAATGGTGGTAAGCAAGATTATGTCTGGAGTGTAGGAGATCCCTTAGGGCGTCTCTTAGTACTACCATGTCCTGTGATTAAAGTCAATGGGAAACTACAACAGCCTAATCCAAGCAGGATGACAAAGGACGCAGACCCATCAGGAATGAAGGTATGGGTCAATCCTCCAGGAAAAGAGCCAAGACCTGCTGAGGTGCTGGCTGAAGGAGAAGGAAATACAGAATGGGTAGTAGAGGAAGGTAGTTATAAATACCAATTAAGGCCACGTAACCAGTTGCAGAAACGAGGATTATAAAGTAATATGAATGCCCATTGTAAATTTACTAATGCGTTTGCGATTGTACGAGGGATAGTTATATCATGTTAGGCGTATTTACAACCTTGTTATTGTTTCATGTGAACATGAGATATTATTTGTGTCAAGTTGACAAGGGGTGGATTGTAGTGGCTATTCCTGGTTGTCAACTTGACAATATTTGGAATGAACTACAATCCGGAATTGGAAGGCTCACCAGTGACCCTTATCTGGAGGCTTGGAGATCCTTATCTGGATCTTGGTTTGAAGATCTTGAGCCATAGTGGCTATGGATTCCAGAAGATTGAATCTCCGAGTTAAGGAACACACCTTTAATCTGGGCTATGCCTTTCATCTGGGATTAAAGGTGTGGTGGAACACACCTTTAATCTGGGCTACACCTTTTGCTGGAGACAATATAAGGACATTGGAAGAAGGGAGTCTAGCTCTTGCTCTTGCTCCTTCGCCTGCTTGCTGCGTGAGACTGAGTAACTGCTAGATCCTTGGACTTCCATTCACAGCTGCGACTGAACAATTGTTGGGAATTGAGCTGCCGACTGTAAGTCATCAATAAATTCCTTTATTATCTAGAGACTATCCATACGTTCTGTGACTCTAGAGAACCCTGACTAATACAGGCACCATGTGGTTTTTGTTGCTGATGCTGTGGTTGTGACAAAGTGTCTCACTGGCCCAATTAGGCTGGGCTGGCCGGCCAGAGAGCACCAGGGGTCTCCCTGTCTCTGCCTCCCTTGAGCTGAGATTATAAATTCATGGCTTTTTTTCACATGGGTTCTGGAGATCAAACGCAGGTCTTTTGTTTGTCAAGCAAGTGTTTTACCAACTGAGCTATCTTCCTAGTCCCCCAAGGCCTTCATTTTTTTATCCATCTCTATATTATTACATTTGAAATAGTTTCTAATAAATTTAATCAGTCACATACTAGAATACATACTAAAATACACTGTGTATTCTATAGCTGTACACACTATACCTTAGGATCGAAAGAATCTCTAAATTATACAGTGTTTCTGTTTTAAAAATTCATTACCTTTATGCAGGTTTTTGTGGCATAAGCGTGTTGTAAGTGTGTTCTAGTGGGCCTCTGAACATCAACATGAGGAAATAAGTTCTGACTTTCCACTGTGTGTTGGACCTGATTGAGTTCAGGTCATCAGGCTTGGTGGCAAGTACCGCTACCTGCTGAGCCATTACTCTGGCCCTACAGTTGCTTGGCACTTAGCACTAGTACTTTGCTATGAGGTATAGACTTCTGCCTCCTGGTTGTTTGACTTGGGGGCACTGTCTGCTCACTGTGCCCTGTGAGAGGTAAGGCCGTCTTTCTTAAGCTGTTTGTCCATGATATCCACCCTCATCCACACCATGCAGGTATAACTTGGTTTCAGTTTACACTACAGGCATTTAAGACTGTAAGTGAGGCTGTGAGATGGGGGAATATTGTAAATTATTATTTTTCTTCTTTGCGCCCCTTCACAGCCTGGAATATTGGCCTTGTTTGTAATGCCATTGTCTGTTTTCTTGTATCTGTTTTAAAGTCTGGATCATTTTCATTGAATACTAGAATACTTATTTTGTCTGTTGTCTAAACAAGAGGTGTTGTTCAGGATGCTCAAAGAGTCCTGTTGTTTCCTGTGTGTTCTGTGAGTCTGTCCTACTTGTTTCTGAGATCTCCTGTCACCGGTTTCCCTGTTACAATTCCTATTTCTGGACCTTATATGTCTTAGCACATTTTCTGCAGCTATAACAGACTTCCTGGGTGAACACCAGAACTGTGTTTTCCCTGTGCCATGGCTCCGGGGGGGGGGGGGGGGTGCTTAGGAGTCCAAGTGTATGGCACCATCATCTGATGAGGGTGTCTGAGCTGCATCAAAACTAAGGCAGGCAGTGAGCAAGCATGAACAAGACAGAAAATCAGACAAACTGCTCTTGCAACAAATCCACTCTCATAAAGAACCCATTCTCACAGTTAAGTCGATCATTCAAAATAACAGAGATGCTGGGCAGTGGTGGTGCACGCCTTTGATCCCAGCACTTGGGAGGCAGAAGCAGGCGGATTTCAGAGTTCAAGGCCAGCCTGGTCTACAGAGTGAGTTCCAGGACAGCCAGGGCTACACCAAGAAACCCTGTCTCGAGAAACAAAGCAAAACAAAAGAATCAGGCATATGCATGGTATACAAACATACATGTGTGCAAAACATTCACATAAATATAAATCTCTTTTAAACATCTTAATTAAGAAAAAGAAGAACCCAAACATCTAAAGATGAGCTCGTCCTGCCTTTCTACTTCATTGATGGAACGACTGTGCTAGAAACCAGGAGAGAGTATTGTCTGCCCAGGGTACCATTGTGCTTAACCGTGGTGGCCTCTGCCATTGTGTCCTATCTAAGCTGGTTGTCCGGTACATAAAGCATAGGCATTTTTAGAGCTTTCTCCCTGGGTCAGTCACATCCCCTAAGAAAGCTCTTCCACACTTTTGCCTTGAGGATGAAGGTCTGAATGTTACAGCTGGAAGGTCTATGTGGGAGGAAAAGGAGAAGAGCCACAGTGTGTGGCATTGGCTGAATCCTCCTGTTACAGGTTGGATAGTAGGTATTCCAAGGCTTTTGTTAGAGGCTTGGTCTCCAGCGGGCGGCACTGTTGAGATGATTGGGCTATGGTGTAGGTACTCAACTTTCTCACATGAATCCATTAGGAGGCTTGATTCTGAATGGGCTGTTGGAGGGTGGGCGGATTAGAAGATACAGTTCAGGGGGTTATACCTTCAGAGACTCTGTCTTGTCTCCAGAATCTTCTCCCCGTCAATTTGACTTCCTGGCTGCCACCAGATGAGCATCCTTCCTTCCTATCAAACATTCCTGGTGCTGTTAGATCCAGCCTCGTCTTAAACCCAAAGCAATGGAACCACCCACCTATGAGCTTAAACCAGGAGCCAGAGTAAACTTTTTCTGTTTTCAGATTGTTTCCCTCCTGATGCTGAGGCAGAGAATGGTGCACTTAAAGCTGGTCTAGGTTATAAAGTGAGTTCACGGACAGTCCTGGGCAACTTAGTGACACACTATCTTTATATATATATATTTGAGTGAATGGGAGTCTAGGACTAAAGTCCCAAGGTAGACATTACCTGGCATGTACTAGGCCCTAGGTTCAATCCTCAGTACACACACACACACACACACACACACACACACAATCACTAAATAAAGTTTTTTTTTTCCAGGTAACAGAACATGGTATCCGACCTTCAATATTGCTGGTAGAGAAGGCCCCACTTCAGAGGCCTTCTGCATTAGCTCTTACTTTAAGATAATCTTCCAGGCAACTTCTAGATTGGAGGAAGTATAGCCACCAGTGGCTTACAGGAAGGGAAACAGAAATTTGTCTACTGCGCTTAGACACAGATCAATCCTCTGCATTTGGGCCCACCACCTGAAGCAAGTGCAAGCCATTTGAGGATCTCTGTAGTACCCCTTCCTTCATCTAGTTCACTCTGCTAAGGTCCACTAAGTGAGCACCATTTACCTACCTGCCTCTATCTTCCAAAAATACTGCTGTCACCTTCCCCTGTTTTATTGAGAAAGAGACAGACAGACCGACAGACAGACAGACAGACATCATTTAGATATGAAGTATCCCTCAAAATGTTTGTCCCAAGCTACAGGATCAGCTCATAAAAACTTGTCTGCACTGTGGATCCCCTCAATCCTGAGATAAAACATGCAGGAGAAGGACAGCTAGTTTAGAGACGTCCACTGTAGTAGGAATGAATTGAGTCCAAACTCTGCCATGTGCCTTTTACTGACATCTGAGTCCATGATCAGCCATATGTATTACAGTTGCTCCAAATATTATATTGGGACTGAAGAATTTCATTTACTTAATGAAGCTAGAGATGTCATGAAATAATACCACAGTCCAGTATCTGTGTTTGTGGTTGGGCTAATATAAGTAGACCTGGTGCCTTGACCATTGAAGGGAGGATAGCATTTCCTCTCTCCAGCTCCAGCTCTGCATCTGTTAGATGGATTTACTGAAGGAAAAAACAAACAAACAAACAAACCTTACCTTAAAGATTGTAAAATAGCTTCCCAATGTGTAACTGGTAGTCAATAAATCTCATATTGTTAAAGTGTCAAAAAAAAAAAAAACTTGTCTGCATACTGGGGAACCTAAGGAATGAGAATGAATGAATGAATGAATGAATGAATGAATGAATGAATGCTGTGATGGATTTATTGTATGATAGTACATCGGGAGTGAGTGGAAAACTTGAAAATTGAAGGCACAGTAGAAGGAAGGAAGTCACTGTCTCATCCTGGAAACCTACCTGTCCCCACCCCTTCATGGTTCTTTTGCTTCTTGTCTGCCATCTCAGGAGCAACTTTGTCCTCCCTGATGTCTGCCTCACTACACGTGCAGAACAATAGAGCCAAGCAGCCCTGACTGGAAGTCTCTGCTACCATGAGTGAAAATGAGCCCTTCCTTCTTTTAATGGTTTCCCTAAGCTACTTATAGTAAAGGAAAAAAATGTCCGATTAACATGTTCAGTCCACTGCATTTACTTGGTGTCCTACCAATACACACAAAAATAAGAAAAATAAATAAGTAAATAAGGATGATATTTGTCAATATACACCCTCGTCCAAGAATACATAACTGTTTATTCTAATTTGTGGTAATTTTCAAGCTTCACTGGAAAATTACTTTAAAAATTATTGTCACAAAATAATAATTCACTTGCGGGAATGAGTAAAGTGAATACTACATTTATTATCTCCCAGACACTGTTTTTCTGCTGTTTCCTCAGTAGGGTGCAAATAGCATTTTGAGGAAGAGAATTCTCTGTAGTGTGAGGTAAACCCATACATTTATAGTTTGATTGGGACATAGCATTGAATACTACTCCTGTTTTCCCGTCATGAAGACACTAAAATTCAAGTCCCCTCCTACTGCAGAAGAAGTAGGGAAGTCGGACCCTTCTCTACCCAGGTCCTCGGTCTCATTAGTAAAAGTTCTGATAGACACAGGCCGAGGGTCAGCAAGCCAGAGTTTTATTTAGAGGAGGAAGCAGATGAGGAAGTGAAAGAACACATGTCAGGAAGCAGTGTGGGCAACTTCCGGAAGGCTGTCCCGATGGGATGCTCTAGAATGGTCTGAGATGTTGATGAGTGCGGAGTATTGAGTGGGGACCTTTGGATTATCATACAGAGATGCCATGAGATTAAGACCCTTTGGGGCTACAGTGGACTTGTCAGTGCTAACGCCTGACTTCAAAACTGGGCAGAACTTCCAATCTACCTCTGCTTGGCTCCTCTCAGTTGTTAAAAGATATCAAGGAGCCTTCTTGGGCCACCTTAACCAAAAACCAAGGATTGCGTGACTTAAAGTACAGAAAGGTATTTTCTTATATTTCCAGAAGCTGGGAAGTCCAAGATCACAGTTCCAGTACGTTTTAGTCTCTGAGGAAGTCTTTTTCCCTAGCCTTCAGATGGCTCATCTTTGCTTGTCTTCATATGGCCTCTCCTTGGTTCAAGGATAATGGGTTTATAAGACACTAATGCTATTAGGTAAGGGCCTCGTCCTTATGACCTCCATTAACCTCAGTTACCTCGATTAAAGGTACACCTCTAAGTACAGCTACACTGGGTGTTAATATTGAACTATAGGCATGAAGGGATCACAAATATGCAGGATGTAAAAATTCAGAGAGGATCAAGAACAAGTTATTACATTTAGATACTGAGTGCATAGCTTAACTTTATTCAGTCTTAGTGTAGAGGTAGGGCCGGAAGACATGGAGACAGGAGAAGGATAGGATCTTGAAGAAGATGTGGTGTTGAGCCATATCTACTGACAGTGAAGGCTTGAGAGATGCAGGCCCATCGGGTATCCCATCAGAGCTGAGGACCTACTGATGAGATGATCGAGTTAGAGCAGACAGCAGTGTTCAGTGCTGAGAGAACACCTGAGATGGGCTAACTTAGAATCAATTCAAACTTACTGACCCACAGTTTGCTATGCAGAAAGTCTAATATCAAGAAGCTTATATCTGGCATTGACAGGAAGATCTTTCCCTCCCATCTCTTGACAAAGAAAGGCAAAGACGACACAGGGCTGTGAAAGTCAGTCACCCTTTTAACACTGAAATCCAATCCATAAGGACAGAGCACTCATCGATCAAATCTTTAGGGCTGCAAGTCCCAAGTGTTAGAATGACAGCTAAGTGTCAGCATGAATTTCCAAGGAGACACAGATTCAGGCCACGGGCTTCTGCCTGTGGCCCTAACATGCATATCCTTCTCACATGCAAAATATCTTCATCCATCTCTTATGGCTGTAAGCCTTAACTGGCTCCTGCATCAACTCAAAAGTCCAGAGTCGTCTCTGAGTCAAATGGGGGCAAATCGAATGATATATAATACATCCTGAGGCAAATCTCGAAAGCTATGAGTCTGTGGTGAAAACAGGTCTGGGGTTTCAAATTACGTAGGTGGCACAAATGCAGGTTGGATTTCACCCTTTCAGAAGGGAGAAATCTAGACGAGTAAGAGGCCAGAGGAGCAGATAGTAGGGTGAGGGACAGGAAACAACACTGAATGTTTTTTTTTTAAGATTTATTTATTTTATTTATATGAGTGCATTGTAGCTGTCTTCAGACATACCATAAGAGAGTATCATATCAGATCCTATTACAGATGGTTGTTACCCACCATGTGATTGCTGGGAATTGAACTCAGGACCTTTGGAAGAGCAATAACACTGAATCTTAAAGTGTGAGAATAACCCTTAATTCCATGTCTCACAGGCCAGACTCAGAGGGCAGAGGCTGCCCCTCGACAAGGCCTTAGGCTCCACCCCCACCACCCATGGTTTACTGGCCTCCACCCACACAGCACCTTGGAGGTAACTTCCTACAACTGTTGTATTCTGGTAGCACCATAGCTCTCAGTACCTGGGCCAGTGCCACCCCAGGAATCAGAGCACTGGTAAAGCATATCCATTACTGTAACAAGTCTTTGCCAGGGTCCCTGGGCCTGTCCCATACACCCTTTGATAACAAGGATGGTCGCAGAGCATTACATTCTGTGCACCTCGTGGATGCCACCAGAGGTCACAGCCTTGTGCTTTCCAGAGCAGGGTGTGAGGCCTTGTACCCAGGGTGTCTAAGGCCTCTCTTCCGGTTTCCTCCCTCTCTGGGCCTGTGATGGGGAGGGTAGCATGGGATTCTGATGTCCCTTCACCGTCATTCATGCAGCTCTGGAGGAATGTGGAGAAAAGCCTCTGGCTTTTTTTTTTTTTTTTTCCTTTGCCAACAGTAATTTCTTTCTCAAATAGTTCCAAGACCACATTCATCCTTGGTTTTCCTCTCCCGAACAAGTGTTTTCATTTTCTCCACGGGGCCAGCCCGATAATCTCTCAAATCTCTACCTTCTGGTTTCCTTCTAATGATAAATTCTGTCTCAAAGCAGTTTCTTCTCACAGTTTACTGCCCGCAGTTAAAAGAAGCCACAGAGATCCTTGAATGCTTTCCTGCTGGCTTGTGCCATCGTCACGCTGTGTTGTGCTTCCGCGGAGCCCTGGGGCATGACACAATTCAGCCCGTTTCTTTGCCACTGTATAACAAGGATGCTCCAGTTTCCAGAGCCTTCCTCATTTCCGTCTGAGATCTCATCAGCCTGGCCTTTCCCATTCACATTTCTGCAAGCTTTCTAACATAGTCACTTAAGCCGTCTCTAAGCCATCTCAGGCTCTCCCCGCTGCTCTTTCCCAAGCCCTGGCCAGCATCACCCTCACACTCCATTCAGAGCAATCTACGCTTTTTCAGAGCAGATGCTCTAACTCCTTCCAACCTCTACCCACTACCCCCTTCCAAAGCATCTTTTGCCATATGAACATCACTGCTTCCGTTTTCGGGCTTAATCTATTTTGTGCTGCTAAAACAGAATGCCACGGGTTGGATAATTTATAATGAAGAGAATGTTACTCGCACACTGGTCTTGAAACTAAAAAGTTTAAGGTCAAGAGAGTGACATCTAACAGAGCCGTCCAGATAGAACCTCTTGTGGCAAACAGGCGAAGAGGCGGGAGAGAGTGAGAAAGAAACTGAACTTTCCTAACAGCACAGGTCTCTCCTGCAAGCCCGGTGCTGCCCCAGTCATCACACTGGCAATTAGATTTCAGCAGAGCTTTCGAAGGGAAGCACACAGTCAAAAACCGCGCAAGTCCATAATAGGTAGTCCAGGTAGGTCTGATGAGCCCTAGGGTGGGGCTGGAGGACTCTGTCTGATGCTCTGGCGCTCTGGTGTGTTCTTGTGCTAGCCAGCTGCGGAGTCTGTCGGGGCTGCGTGCGGGTCACGTGCCTTCCGGGCACGCCTTAGTTTCCAGGAAAGAAAGTAGAAATAGGAAGCATTTTTATGACCTGACTTCAGAAAGCCCTTCCTGTGTCATTTGTCAGTGCTGTGATTTCCCCTCCAAAATGCCTCAACTCCTAACTCTATGATTGGGTACCAGAAAGCAGGCCCTTCGAGGGGTAATTAGGTGAGTGTGGGACCCACTCAGATGCTCTTGTGCCCTCACTAACAGGGATTTCAGAGAGAGCACGTGCAGGCTTTCAATACCTTCTCCTTTTCCTCTCCTCAATACCCGTGAGAGGACACAGATATCTGACATCTTGGAAATAGCCCTTAATCAGAACCGGACTCATCTCCTAGTTCCAACCCTCAGAACTGTGAGAGAGAATTCTCCATTGCTTTGAAGCCACCCAATCAGCAAGAGCCTCACATAGAGACCGTCATCTTATTGGCTGAAGCACTCCCAAAGTTCCACCCAAGTTCATGGAAGGAGACAAAGACCCCAACCCTCAGCAGATAAAACATCAGTTGTGAGAAGCATCCATGGAATAGGAATTATTTGGGGACTGTCTTAGTTAGGGTTTTACTGCTGTGATCAGACAATGACCAAGGCAACTCTTATAAGAACAACATTTAATTGGGGCTGGTTTACAAGTTCAAAGGTTTAGTCCATTATCACCAAGGCAGGAGAATGGCAGCATCCAGACAAGCATGGTGCAAGAGGAGCTAAGAGTTCTATGACTTTTGAAGGCTACTAGCAGAATACTGGCTTCTAGGAAGCTGGGATGAGGGTCTTATTTCCCACACCCACAGTGATACACCTACTCCAACAGGGCCACACCTCCTAATAGTGTCACTCCCTGGGCAGAACATATACAAACCATCACAGGGACATCCATAGGAAGTGTAGGTTGCCACACTAGGTTTACCTTGTACTGAGCAAGACTGTACCATCAAGACTGTACCATCGCCAACAGCATATTGCAACACAACAGCGAGGTTCCCATATGTCTTCACTATATATATATATATATATATATATATATATATATATAAAATCTTCTAAGCCAACAGTTCTCAACCTGAGAGTCATGATCACTTTGGGGGGGGGGGGGGTCAAACAAGCCCTTCACAGGAGTCACATATCAAATGTCCTACAAATCAGATATTTACATTACTGTTCATAACAGTAGCAAAGTTACAGCTAAGAACTAGCGATGAAATAATTTTATGCTAGGGGCATCACTCCCACATGAAGGGTCTCAGCAATAGAAAGATTGAGAATCATTGCTTTGAATCGGCACGCGTCTGGACCAGTTGCATGGGAGTCTCTTAAGAGTTCTGTTGAAAAGCAGAAGCTGATGCCACCTCTAAAGCTGACGCATTTACATCTTAACAAGATGCCTCAGCACATTCTTGAAAACACCAAGGTTTCCATGCGAATAAGTGTCAAATAGGAAATGATGGGCATAAGAACACAATAATGCATTTCATACAAGAAACCTAGGGTTTATACTAACAGTTGTGTTGAAGTCTCGTTTTAATCAGAAATGACTTCCAGATGAGTCTAATTCCACACTTGGGTGTGAATTCAGAAACAACTGAGAACAATGAAGATTTCCAACTTCTAGTTTACACAATGAAGTGAAGTGCTCGGTTTGCTTGCTGCTAGCACGGATTGAAAATACGCGTCAGGGAAAACTGGCATGAGGTTAGCTTTCACCACACCCCAGCCGGGGCTCTGTAATAATGTGTAGTACAATCTTGCCCTGGATTGAATAACTATGTGGCTGTTAACACTTCACTTAGTTAAGTAAACCAGAGGTCTCAAGTTTTTATTATTCTAGGTTCTCTGACCTTCCTCTGGCAGAGACGATGCAGTCATCCTTAGTGTGTGCACAGGACTGGTGTTAGAAGCCCCCATAACATTGTATGGTTAAGTCCCTCATATAAAATGGCATCTACATGGTCTTCCCATATACTAAGTCATCATCTCTAGATTCCTTGTTGATACCTAATCCACTGTAACTGTAACGTGAGTAATTGTTGGAAAGTGTTGTTTAGAGGGTGCCAAGAAAATAAATCTTTCCTGTTTAGTATGGACACAGTTGGAGCAGGGGACTTTGGTTTCCAGGTAGTGGAATCCACAGATGTGGATATGGGTCACTCTCTGTATTTAAGTCAGCCTGACACTATTCCAGACAGAGGATTCTACCACTCTCTGAATGCAGCATCCGGTAGCAGACCCTGTCATCTACTGACAGACAGGTCACAGGACCAGGAATGCAGTCTCCGGCCACATGCCTACTAATCTAGGTATAATTCCACTAGCTTCTTAATTCATTGTCTTAGAAGGCCAAAAGGCCACCCACATCCCTGGACCCCACCAGTAGTATCTATTTCCTAAACTGAATTTCTGATCAGTAAGAGGTTAATTTCATAAAATGGAAAGCCATTTCTGTCACTCATTAATTCATAACTTAATCAGTGGATGGCTGAGTTATCATTTAATCAAGTGGGACCACCTTAGTGAGAGACTACTGATCCTGAAACACGGGGTTTGTTTAATAAACAAAATCCCATATTTGTACCTATACCATATGGCCACATAATCATAAGAGTAAGCAAAGGAGACCTGTGAATGAGCTCAGACAATGTGTAGGTGATGGGAGGTGCAGTTGCTATTAAGGAGAATCCAGCGCCTCGTTTAGTTATCATCAAGTTGGTGTTCAAATGAAATTTGGAATTGGTGCTCAATAAATCCTTCTTAAACATTAAGACTGGTAGCACTACTTTCTAAAATACTTTGTCCTCGGTATTAAATATTTACTATTAGTTTGTCAAGTATTTCAATAATCTAAAAGCCTTTGGACTGGAGAGATGGCTAAGTGGATACAGTGCTTGCCTCGCAAGATGAGGACCTGGGTTTGAATGTCCAGAACCAGGGAAGGTAGTGGTAGCATGCGTCTGTAGTCCCAGCAGTGTAGATGGAAATGGGAGGCAGATACAGGGGAACCCCAGGAAGCCCACAGACCATCTCCAATAACATACCTAGGTAGCAAACAGCAAGGACGTTGTCTCAGACAAGGGGAGGACCAACAGGGGAGGTTGCCCTCTGACCTTTACATGCCTACCATGGTACAGTGTACACACACACATACACACACACAGACACACACACACACACACACACACACAGACACACACATACACACACAGACACACACATACACACACACACACACACATACACACACAGACACACATACACCCCTACCTGTACATGTGTGCATGAGCATGCTTTATTACTGTGTTTTTAAAAAATCAATTTAGGTAATCTAGTTCAGTGTTTATAATGAGAGCTTTAATTTTGACTATATTTTATCACCTTTTTTTTCCCCAATTGACAATGTTTTCTAATCCTCCCAAAATCAGCTTTTTTTTTTTTAATTTATAAAATGTGGTGATAAAACAGATTGGACAGAAATCACCCAAATCTGACAAGAGCTAAGTTTAACAGCACTTTTTGCTCCTAGATGCTTAAATGTTCCTAAGCTAAGTTCTGCAATGTCCCCTGCAGTCACAGTGAAAGGTCTCTAAGAATGTGTTGTTATAGAATCATTTTAGATCTAGGTACTGTGCCTTCTGGCCATTATCACCTTTTTAAACGTTTCTAGCTTTGAAAGGCACATGATTTGTTCCCTCATATTTTCTTCCCAATCCATGTGATTGTATATTGTTGGTGGCATACACATAATTAACTTGTTTTATTTGTTAGTTTGTTTTGTCCAAATACTCAGGTAGACTCCTGGTGTACAATTTGCTGAAACTGTGGCTTATCAGTGACTCCTGATCATCCTTGAATAAAATCAACAAATGTGCATACGTGCATATATATATATATATATATATATATATATATATATATATATGTTACATAAAGGACAAGAGAGGACTTGGGGTATCTCATTTCCTTGGGCTTTAGTTTGCTTAGTAACAACTGTAAGGGGCTGCTTTGTTCGCTGTTTATTCTTAGAAGAACAGAGTGTGTTCTAGAAAAGAGAAAAGGAATCAACCCATTGCTTCAGGTGCCTGAGACAATAGGAAAGGCTGGCCTCTGGCCTTCTCATCTGTGTTTCATCTGTAACTCCAATTAACCTTGAGTGGATTTAAAGGAGAAAGGATGTGGGGACTGCCCACAACAGACCCTGACACATTCCACGACACAGGAAACTTATGAGAAAGGCGTTATCCTGACTTCACATATTAAAATCTAATGTAAGCCTCTTTCTAGTTTTCCACTGTTTTTCCTTGTTCTTTATACATGTGCTAAAAGAAAGAAGAAAAAGAAAAAAAAAAAAAAAAGGAAAGCCTGCGATCCCCACATTAATGATATATGCAGCACAGGATACTATTGAAAGTTCCTGATCTCTTTAGTTTTTTATCTAATTTGGATCCTGCTGTCTGTGCTGAATACACAGGATCCTTTTTCTAAGATTAAAAGAAAATAAAACCATGTACATTCCTGTGTGCCTAAGAATAAGTATGTTCCCTCGTGGTTAGATGAGGGAGTCAGATATCCCAGAGCTGAAGTTACAGAGGTTTGTGCTCATCTTATTAACCTCTGAGCCACTTCTCCAGTCCTTCAACTGAGTCTTCTTCGCTTCCAGCATTTAATGTACATTTCTTGATCCCTACCTAAAGTACTGATCCTGAAAAGTTAGCCTTCGGGTCTGTACTGAAGCTCACCTATACATGGTCACTCCTGGGGAAAGAAAGAGATAATTCTCTGAGCCAGCTGTGAAATCCCATGTTCCGGGCTCATCCATCAGTGAAGAAGGTCTGGACTGTGAGAGAGGAAGTGGATCCCCAACTGGCCCTTGTGCAATCAGCATTGGAATCTTGTATTTCTTTTGTGCGGTAGCAATACTGAGTGTTTAGTTTCTGAGCATGGGCTACATCTGAGGCACGATTCCAGCATCTTTGCATACCTCACTTCCATCCTATGGCCGTCTCTGGAACTATATTCTCGACATTCTCCAAGAAAGGCAGCTGAGCACCTCCAAAGGGTCACGTGACCTAGAGTGGCACCCCTCCCCCAACACATACACACACACACACACACACACACACACACACACACACACACACACACACTTTTCACTAACTGTGGTAACAGGACCTAGAGTTGGTTTCCCTGCTTGCCTCTCACTAACTGCTAAAATTCTCCTGGGAACATCCTGCCCTCTGGAGACTCATTAACTCACAGCTGGGGTGGTCAGGCCTTAAGGTGACTGTTAATGGGAGGTTAGCGGCCTGTGGCTGGGGGACAATTACCCTGGAAGTGCTTTTGCCCTTCAAGCACAAAATCCAGACGGCTTATGCCACAGCTGGCCAGGACTGGCTGTGGGGCTTCTGGAATGTCAACAACTTATTGAGATTCCAATAACACAACTGAACTATTTTAAAGTAGAATCAGGTACATTATATTAGAAGAAAAGTTGGTAAATACCAAAAGTGTCATTTTATGATTTCTCTTAAGGGGATTTGTGTTTGTTGAGACTGTAGGGGCAGTCCTCCAGGGTGGGGTGCTCTGTGTGGCCTTTAAACTTTTTGTTCTGGGCCCTGGGATGACAAGTTTCAAACCAGCCACCTCGAAAGTGAATATGCCATAACTGTGAATCAGGACTTGATGTTGATGTTGTTGTTGCCTGTCTGTGATTAGGAAGGTTATGAAGAAAACATTATTTTAAATCAAACTTAAAAGTAGGTTGAATCTATTGCCATTGTATGGGGAAAACACCAAAAGTTGCAGGAGGAAATTTTTCTTCTACTTTTCAAAACTGATCTGTTTTAGCAAAGATTTGCTTGCGTTATCAACGAACAAGCGAAGTTCCCAGGTGTGGCCGTTCTTTATCTTTTTTCTCTACTATTAAGTGGAAACACCAAGCTGCATTCATACCAGAACTACACTCATTTGAGGTCATAGGTTGACTGTATGACAAAATCCCTTCTCATCATTCTAGGGAGAGTACATCAGTGCACACACGTGCGCGTATGTGTGTGCGTGTGTGTGTATAGATGTACATACATGTGTGGGGCTACGTATATGGCCACACCTGCATTTGTATGCATGTGCTCAGGATCTAGACTCAGGTCCTCATATTTGCATAGCAAGTGCTCTTACCCTATGCATCTCCCCAGCCCCAGTTTACTTTGTGGAAGTTTATTAGTACTTGTGTACCATATGCTTTGTCCTTCTTATTTATAGTAAATATCTTTGCTTTTCTATCAAACCAGTTGGTAAACACTGACCAGCCCAGCACTGCCTGGAAGGTAAAACTGCTTTGCAAACTTTGTACCTACCTGAACCACAGAGTTAGACCCTTTCCAATAGCATCACTCTAAATACTGTTGAACTAGCAAGTGACTGCTGATCCTTCTTGGAGGGAGGAAGGAATAAAAAGAAACTATGTTGGCTGTGTCTGGTACAGAACTTTCTGTATGTTTCCTCTATTAAGAGCAAACACTGTCTGGGGCTGGAGAGATGGCTCAGAGGTTAAGAGCACTGACTATTCTTCCAAAGGTTCCGAGTTCAATTCCCAGCAACCACATGGTGGCTCACAACGATCTGTAATGAGATCTGGTGCTCTCTTCTGACTTGCAGGCATAGGTGCAGGCAGAATGCTGTATACATAATAAACAAATCTTAAAAAAAAAAAAAAAAGAAAGAAAAGAAAAGAAAAAAGAGAAAGAGAAGCAAATGCTGTCGAGAAATCTACGAACAATCCAAAAGCAGGTTGCTGCAGTGTGCACAGGCACACCTAACATGAAGGAAGATTAGAGAATTCATATCCAGCAAGTCTCTGGCTTAAGGAATAGGATTTTCCCATGAAAGCAGTAACCTGATACACTTCGAAAATTAGTGTGTCCAGCTACGGAAACGTTAAGGCTTAAAAATGTAGTCATTTTAGCTGTTCATCTGTTTACTTAGAGAGGACTAAAAATAAGAACTTATCAGTTCCTGGACTTGATTGGCCTCCACCCTAAGCCACGCTCTAGAGGTGCCCTTGTGATCTGCGGGTTGCTGGGCTTACTTTTATATACTGAGTTCCTTGTCTCCTTTAATTCGCTTAGGATAGTTCCCACAGACTGTGTTTCCGCATCACATTCCTCACTGCAGAAGATGGACCTATTTGGTTACTTCTCCCATATAAACAAATAAATTCTTTGACCTGTAGAATTTTGAGAATTTCCCTCCTTCCCAGTTTTAACTTATGGAAATGTAGTATTTGTTACTGAAAGGAAGAGAGGGATGGGGAAGCGGACAGAAGGGAGGAGAGGGGGAGGGAGAGGGAGGAGGGGAATTTGTGCAATATTTTCTGGGAAATTGCTTTCATGGGAGTTGACTTTTTAAGAGGAAGGGATGAAAATGATGCCTGAGCAAGTCGTATTCAATTCAAGGATGAACTGGCTACTAATGGAGGCAAACTTTGCATGCAAAGCTCTTGGTCCCCTTAGCAAAGTAGCTAGCCTGCCAGACTGAGTAGAGAGTACTTACAGTGAGCAAATTCTTTCAGGCATTCGGACAGGAGGTTTCTCGTTTGGCTGGGTTGGGGGGGGGGGTTAAATATTCACATTATGTGGGGCTCTTTATTAGGTCAGCCATGGTTATGTAACTCATCACAAAGGATGCTAGAAAGCAGCTTGGGCGAAGTTTTGATCTCTTGGGATTTTCCTGCAGTGGGGAGCAACAATGTGGGATGTTTGTTTGTTTGTTTGTGTGCTCCCCCACTGGAGCATCTAAGATGAAACAGTCGATTCGTACAGGAATAGAAATGTTTCATGTTTTATTAGCATGTATTAATTATGTATGGTGGGATTTAGTGTGACATTTCATGCATATTCATAATGTACTTTGATCATATTTGCATACACACACCCCTACCCTTCCGTCTCTCTCCCCATTCTCAGGAATCTTTTTTCTAAATTGTTCTTCTACTTTTATGTCTTGGGTTGGAGGTGGGGGACACATCAAATACATGGAGCATTTACATATATACTATAGACTTGGGCCTTGGAAGCTGGGAGAACTTTACCTAAAATGGAAACTTTCAAAGATGTCAGGGGCTGGGACTAGAGAGACGATGGCTCAGTCAGACTGTTCTTCTGAAGGTCCTGAGTTCAAATCCCAGAAAGCACACGGTGGCTCACAACCATCTGTAATGAGATTAGATAACCTCTTCTGGTGTGTCTAAAAACGGCTATAGTGTACTTACATATAAAAAATAAATCTTTTTAAGAAATGTCAAGGTCTAGAGAAGAATGGTTAATAAACTGGCTGGGGTCACCCATGGAATTGTTTGTAGCTGCTTAGAAAATTCACTAGAGCTGCCATATACTATTATGGAAAAGGACAAATATATAATGTTGAATGGGGGGAGGTAAGACACAAAGTTACCTATGTATTATACCTATGTATTATATAAAATTGACCTGAAATTGGACATAAAAAATAGCATATGTTATGGCCTGAATATGAAACTCCCTCAAGGCTTGTGTGCTTGGTCCCCAGCTGGTGGCTCTAATTTTGAAATATTCTGGAAATTTCAGGAGGTAGGGTCTGGTTGAAAGTAGATCCCAGGAGGGTGACTTTGAAGTTACACTAGGCCCCCAGTGCGGTCCTTACTCTCCATCCATTCTAAGTAAGTAGATCAGCCTCTCATAGAACATCTACCAATATGATGCTCCAACCAGGCATCCAGACACTGAGCCCTGGAAACTGTAAGACAAAATAAAGCCCTCTTCTCTGTACTTGTTCTGCCGAGAATTTTGGTCATAGTTTCACAAAAATTACTTTATACATCACAGGGAGAAAATCGGGCACATAATACTTAGCTTACTGGAACCAAAGCTGAGTGTTTCTACTTTTCTCAAAACTTTGTGTGTGTGTGTGTGTGTGTGTGTGTGTGTGTGTGTGTGTGTATGCATATTTGTATGTGTGTCTGTTTTATATGTATATTGTTACATATATTTATAAGTATATAGGTGTACAACATACTGCTTTTGTTGTTTGAAGCAAGATATTGCCAAATGAGTTTTTTAAGACTTGTGACAAGATTAAGATGTTTGTGAACAAGACAGAGAATTTTGTACATACATACAGATATGTGTGCATACAAATATATTTATGCACATATATTTATGTATATGCACAAATATACACATATATGCATGTGTATTACACACACACATATATATGTATGTATGTGTGTGCATATATATGCGATATATGTATTACTGGAAGAAGCCAAAGGAGTGAGGAGGTAGAAATCCTGGTGCTCTGAGGCCGGCCAGCCTAGCCAATCAGGAAGCCCAGCAACAAGAGACCTTGTTCCAAAGAGAGGTGAAGGATGGTAGGTAGAAGAACTGACATAAGCCTCTAGCCTCCACATTTGTACATACACTCACCCCACACACATGGACAGAGGAAAGAAAGGAAAATCCAATTACACAAATATACCAAGGACTAAACGGTATAAACCCATCCGAAATTGCTCAGCAGTTAAAAGAGTATCTGCTGCCCCTGCAGAGGACCCGGATTTGCTTCTCACACACCTGGTAGCTCAGAACCATCTCTAACTGGGAGTTCCGGGGTATCTGACTCCCTCCTCTAGCCTCTGGAGGCACTGCCTGCCCCCAGTGCAGGCAAACCCAAATGAAAAATAAATACATCTTAAAAATGAAATCCATCCATAGACAAGTAAAAATGGCGCTCCGAGTTGAGATGAGTGAGCTTTGCTCTAGGAACAGGGCCCTTCTTTTCTCTGCAGCAATTCTAGATGTAAATCGCCACTTTGTTCTCCTGCTTGCTCTCACAGTCCTCTTTGATCGTGACTTCACACAATGAAAAGATACTTCCTTGTGCGAAGCAAGCAAGCGGTTAGCTTCGCATAACCCCGGACAACAAAGGCTCTCTGTGAGGATGAGGAATTCCTCTTGGAATACAGGGAAGGCCCCCAGCTGAACCGTATCCAAGGAAGATGTTGCAAAGCTTGTTGGGAGAAAGGAGCCCTGCGTGAGCTCTTTTCTTGCTGTTCAGATGTTGGCCTTGCTTAGGGTTGGGGGTGGGAGGCCATCAAAGGAAAACAGAAGCCCAATCTGAATGTGTTTGCCAATTACAAGGAAAAGCGCTGGTGCCAACTCGGGCTTATCATGTTCAGAATTTAATGCTTTTGGAAAGGAATTGGTTTCCTTCTCGTGAAAAAGAACAGAAGGTCATAGAAAGAAGACTGTCCACTTTGTGATACAAACTGAGGCGAAAACCAATCTACAATTAAGTCACGGCTGGCTCAGTTCACCTCTGTCATGCCCACCAGAGCCAGCGCGGTGCCACCAGTTAGAGACTACCAATCTCATGGTTCGGCTTTAGCATAGCATTCAGGTCCCCTCCTCACCTAACCTGAGCCCATCTTCTAAATTTGTGCCCTACCCAGCCTCCTTTTTGCCACCCACAACCCTTCTCCAGGCACCAATCTCACATCCTTCCACGCCCCCAGGCCTCATAGGGTGGGCTTAAGGAATGATAAGAAACTACGTACGCATGCGTCTGGCATGCCCGAGGCCGTTATAAATGTTCCGACCTTTCTCTTCACCTTTGCTTATGCAGAAATGCCCCTTCCTATTACAGGCACTTGAGCTCTCTGGTAATGACAAACCAACTAACAAACAAACCGGAAGAGTGGGTACTAATGTTCAGGAGAGGTAAGGAGTGCCACCCCTCTTCCGGAAGAGGGACTCCCATAGACCTGCCTCCTCATTGCATGCCAGTGAGGAGCAGCAACAAGAATGGCAGCTGCAATATTTGTACCTGATCGCCTGCCGATCCTGAGTCACCTGTGATCGGTATACCTCAGCTGAAGGAGCAAAGGCACCGAGATGTTGGGAGATGAATTCCAGGCAACTTTCTGGATGTAGGCCAAGACCAATCTTTCCAAAAGAAAATGCTGTTTTAAAGATGTGCAGATTTGGAGCTGCTAGCTAGCTGCCTTCCCCAGCACATCCATAGGGAGCCAGTGCTCGGGGGGCAGGGGTCGGAAAAAATACCCCTTCGGAGGTGGAGGTCGTAGGCTCCACCTGAGAGCTAAACAGCAGTGTAGAGATACTATCCTGTGGGCAGTAACCCCGGGATGCCAAACAATATGAAACTGTTTCCCAACAGACAAGGGACCTCATAGGGTTTAATGTCCTCAAATGTTCTGGGAGGAAACCAAGCCATTGGGGAACCAAGCACCTAACTCTACTTAATTCTCAGTCATTTATATTAAAATAATTACATGTGGCCCGCACTTACCATATTGGACCGTGTAGCTCTAGAACATTCTGAAGGGTTGACAGCACTTTGCCCGTAACCTACATCGATAGGTCTCAGCTTACTTATTTACGTTTTATCTTTAAGCTTTATGCATTGCAATGAAAAGAGGATTTTTCAGAGTATTGATGGGCAAGGAGGCCCGGAAAGACATAATATGCATAAAAGCTTGGAGGCAGGCTATCATGGGCGTGGTTGAAACAGCAAAAATACCAGGCTGACTGGAAATAGAATTAGAGTTTCCAAAATAATCGGGGGAAACTATGACTATTGCATAAAGAAGCCTTAAAGGCAAAATTGAGGATCATAATACCTTGACAGGCGCCATACAGTCACGCAAGGCTCCCTGCCCACGAAGGGCTTGATGAGAGCTTTGCTTTACAAGACTGGTACCACCCATGTAGTGGATCCTGGCTTAAAATCACTGTGCCTTTATTTTGTATTCGTGTGAGTTGTGTGCACATGTATTCCTTGTGTGTAGGACGCCCATTGAAGCCAGAAGATAGATCACCTAAAGCTAAAGTTACAGGCAATCGTTAGGTACGCATTGTGGGTGCTGGAAACCCAACCCCGGCTTGGGGCTTCTGGAAGAGCAGTAAGCACTCCTTATAACTAAACCTTGTATTTTAGCTACTGCTATCTCAAAGGGTCAGCCCTTAAGCACACCTGCCGCTGTATTCTCCTACATCCAGCTATTCCCCATGAAGCTCCGTCTCTATTTCTAATATTCGTCTACCCATCATGGGATGCGCTCTGTGGTGGGTCCAGGAGAGTGACCTATTGACCTTTCATGCTTTCAGTCCTTAGCAGGAGCCTGGCTCAGTAACATCTCACTGTACACGTGTAGGCATTGAAGAGCAGCCTCCAGTGGATAGTTCAGTATCTTTTTCAAAGCAAAAACAAGACATCATCAATTCCTCTGAGATACCACACCAGGGAATAAGGTCGGGGTCCCCAGCACGAAACTCTTGCAGGGGCCCCCTCTCACAAATATTTACACTCTTCCTTTTACTTCTTTTGCCCCAGACCTTTCTCCCCACCCACGTACTGGGGTCTTTGCTCTTCCAGTCTTTCTTCTTGGAGTGTAGCAGACCTCAAGTAAACCTTTGGCCCCTCAGGGTCTTCAGGGACTTGCTCTTTAAACATCAGGAATGCCGAATGTTCATCCCACCGCCCAGGAGGTTGGCACTCTATTGGGTAAGCCGCACAGCAGCTACCGCAGCTTCCTGGTACCTTGACACAAAGCAGGAGTTCAGGATTCTTTGTTGGCTAAGTAAACAGCACCGCTGACTTCCCTTTTGTCACGCTGCTCTGCCTGAAGGCCTTCCGGTCATAACTGGCCCACACTGGTTTCCCATCCGCCTGACTCAGATAGTGTCAACACCTCAACTGCTCAGCTCTCGGTGTAGCGCCTCCCCAGGATGTGTCCGGTGTTACTTGTGCACGACAGACCATCTCTCTGAGTTATGTGTAAGCTTTCTTGTCGCCGTGCTTGCTCCCTGAATGCGTGCACTTCGCCTGGCTCATATTGTCCTTATGTACCCATAATAATGGTGATAAATGATTAACAGTATAGTCAAAATTAAGAGCAATCGGATTAGGGATATCCAATTGATGTTTTCAATGTTTAGAGAAACATTAGATAAAAAAGATGAACACTGGGTGAAAATACACAGCTAACAGAATGTGAAATTGAACCACTGGATGTATATAGACATCCAGTATTGTATAGTATGGTATGTCAGAGTTTATTATCTCATTAGTTACGTGGGAGTAGAATAAAAAGCATGTCTTGAACATGTGTCTGTGTATAGTAGAGTGTTTTACTAAACAGAGAAGTACAAAGCTAAGCATTTCTTTGCCTTCTAAATCCTGTACATCATTTTCATTATAGGCAAAAATGTTTTCTAAATCGTGTATTTTATTGAATGGTTATACTTTTACTAGTCAAAGCATAGCTTGATATGTCCCTAAGAAGAAAATTCATTTCCTCCCTCCCTCCTGCTCGCCTCTGTACCCATCAGTGTGGAGGCATATAGCCATGCAGTGTTCACTAACACTACCTACAAGCATGTCAAATGTTCAAGCTGCTATAACAAAACATCCTAGACTGGATGGTTTATCAACAACAGAAACCCAGTCTCACAGTTCTGGAGATGGGGAAGTCTAAGTAAGATCAAGGCCCTAACAGACTGCTCTCTGCTAAGTCCCTAGATTACCATCTTCTTGTGATCTTGCTTGGTGAAGAGCCAAGGGCCCTGGGGCATCTTTGTAAGGACCCTGCCTCCATGATCCACTCACATCCCAAAGGCCCCACCTTGACACCGGGGATTGTTTTCAACGTCTAAATTCTGAAGGGAACCCAAGCCTTCAGACAGTCAGATGTTGTAGATAGATAGCATTAACAAGTCCAGCATGCCCAGTGTGCAATGAAAAGTCTACATGTTATGCCGCTTAAATCTCATTACAATCTCATTTTATAAATGGGAACTCTGAGATGTTGGTTAATTGTTAATTGATTGCTAAGTGCCTGGAGCTGGGCTGCCAAGTCAGGCCTAACAAATCTCAGGCTTGTCTCTTGCCTGCCTGGGCCCACTGTTGCAGGCTAAAACCCCCACAGCAACGTCAGTGTCCTGCGCCCCTCAGGAAATGCCTCCTTGGGCATTGCCCAATCCCACTGTGAAAATGTGGTATCCCTCAGTTTTCCACTTTGCTGTTGTTTCAGGAAGAGCGGTTTAACACCCAGAGAAGCCTAATGGACAAGCGCCCCAGCAGGTAAGCCAGCAGTTTTCAGTTTATGCCTGGTTTTGGGTGGTCTGTTCGCTCCACTTTTGGCTAAATTTTATATCACTCAGAATGGAAATTCTCTTTTGTTTCCAGTATCATCGGAGCCAGTGGACAGAACAAGTCCCCAAAATCTGTTTCTTTCTGGCCCATTCAGACTTCCATTCAATTATGTGATTTATATATTTTTAAGGTTTTGTGGGATTTGTTGTTGTTATTTTTAGGTTTTTAATACTTTATTTTACTGGGGGGGGGAGGGGGCACCCATGCACGAGCCTGTGTGGAGATCAAAAGATAACTTGTGGGAATCAAGACTCTTCTTCCACCACATGAGGCTTGAACTCAGGTCCGTGGCCTTGGTAGCAGCACACTTACCCGCTCAGTCATCTCGCCGTGTCACGTCTCCAAGTCCTTGTGATTGCCTTTTCACTTTATGAAAATTAAAAGAGAATTAAAAATGTGTGTGATGAGACCACACAGCAACCAAATCTTCACATGGGAAGACTTCCAGTTTCCCAAGAACCTTGGGACATCTCCAGTGACGGTCACACTGGCTCTAGGGTATCATCCCAGGACTGTAGCCTCAGACTCCTCGGAATTTGTGAGGAAGGCATTTTATTTAGGCCTCATCCCAGACCCCTATACCAGAAACTACCCATAATGCCCAGCCCCAAGTGACTCCAGTGTATCAGTCAGTTGAGAGACCAGGTCCTGGGTTACACCTTCTATTTTGGTTTGAATATGAAATGTGTCCCTCATGCTCTCTGTGTTGAATGCTTGGGACCGCTGGGGTGGAGGTATTTGGGGAGGTCCTAAATAGTTTTGGTAGGAAACTCCTAGCAGGAGGTAGGAGGTAACTAGGGGAGTATTCTTGGTCACTAGGGCGTGTCCTCTTTGGCCCGCCCCCTGCTTCTTGGCTGCTCTTTGGTCGAAGAGAAGAAAACCCAAGCAACCCATCCTGCTTTCCTTCCGTTTATTTCTGGCTCTCCTCTCCGGCTTGGCTCCCTTACCAACCAACTTGCAGGACCATCCTCTCGATTTCAGCTCCAGGACAGCCAGCTCCACGTATCTCAGCCATGGTACATCCATTATCCTTGTTGCTTCTGACAAGTTCTAGACTGTCATGCTGTCCTGTCTCTGCAGAGCTTTTTCATTCTTTCAGACCCACGTCATCTACCTGTCTACCCTTCCTGCCTCTAGTCGCTCAGCATCATTCAATACTGTGCACCCAAACGTGTCTCCTTTCTGCACTCGGGGAACCCATTTCATCTACATTTCAATCTCTGTTCGTGGCTGACTCCTGGACCATTCTATCCATCAACTGTGGGCTCTAAATAATGAGCTCAGGCCACCATCTCTCAGGCCACCAGGTTTCTCATCCTCAAAGGTGTCGTGTAACTGGTTCTGGTTGCTTCTCTTGAGCAGCGTTAGATTCTCCAGCTCCCCAAGGGCTCTCATCTAACAACTAATAAAGTAAATCGGTTTAAGTTTATGCTTAAAAAACAAAGTGATTAGGGAAGGTCCTACGTAGATGTGATAATAGGTGTCTAAACTGGGTAGTGAGATGAAAAAGCAAAGAAAATAGCCAATGACGAGATCCGGAAAGATTTGAAGAAAGCTGTATGGCCAGGGAGAGACAAGCAATGGTGCCCTAGCTGGTTGTAAGCTTTTAAGGGCAGGCATTCTTAGCTCTGCAAGGTTCTGGGTGTCCTTAACTCTGCAAGGCTCTTAGCTTGCAGTGAGTCACTACAGCCAGAGTTTACAGCTCACTACTGTAATCAGGGACTTCGTGGATTCCGAACCACAATTCCGGGTCCCCGTGGGTCTCCCAGCACATACTCGGCAGCCCATCAATACACATGCCTTGTCTTATGTTTCTCTTTCAAAGCACCTCATTTGAAAATGTGGCTAGTTCATCCTTTAAGCTAGTTCGAGGCTAGCAGCACTGTAGCTCACTCCAGGATGAACCTTATCTGTTGCATGTGTTTCCCCTGTGAGGCAGACTCAGCTTTCTTTAACTTAGAGCCCCAGGATAGCACCTCAGTGCTGTGCCTGGGGGCTTTAAACAGTGAAACCAATGGGGAAAAAAAAGGAACACAAAATGGATGGTAGAGATGCACTTACAGAGAACAATAATTCAGCCAAGGAAACAGAAAACAACCTTGTGTGAGCTCAGCTAGAAACATCAGTATCAGATGGTTCTCATTTTTACTGTTCTGCGTGTGCCCATGTGCCTGCATCGGGTAAGGACTGGTGTTCAGGTTACTAATAAATTTTAACAAGTAAGCAACATTCAAACAATGTGGACCACAAGATATAAGATATGAGAATCAAGTAGAGCTGTAAAATTTCAGTTAGCCACTGGTATATGAGAAGCACTACGTAAACTTGGTGTATTTAGTATTGCATGGTATTAAATATCCCGAGGCTCTGAGCATCTCTGGGCAGTTTTAGGTGAAGCAGTGGTAATGACTCTTCACAGTTGTGCTCCAAAAGGACCTGTGGCTTCTGTGTGGCTGATGAGGCAGGGAAGAGACATGAACACATGAGAAGACAGACTCGAAAATAGTGCAGTAATCCGGTAACAAAGAGATCGCTGTGCCCTAGGGTCTGGCATAAGAAATGGCCATGGTAGGAAAGAATGCATCTTACAAGTGAGCAACGTGCCGAGTGGCACGTTTGTAATCCTGGCACTTGAGTGGCTGAGGCAGGAGGACTGGAGTGAGGAATATATAACAAGACTGTTGCAAAGGATTAGAGGAAAGGAGACAGGGAGGGAGGCAGGGAAGAGGAGATGGGAGGAGGGAAGGATTGGATTGTTGCATTTCTACTGCATTCCCCATGGGATGTGCTCTAACAATTCGCCGGTACTGCTTGCTGCCAGATCTCCACGGAAAGCAGCCTTCGGAATCTTCCTGAGGTATCTAAGGAGTTCTTTGCCTATTTCATCCTAGTGCTTCCAGAGCATGATTGGTCATCTAAAGTTTTTTATGGTTTTTCAGTTTGGGGGCGGGTGTTGATTTTTTGTTTGTTTTCATTTGGTATTTTTGTTTTGTTTTGTTTTGTTCTTATTCTTGTTTGTGAAAGACAGGGCCTCACTCCAGGTTAGCCTATGTAAGTTACTTACATATACTTACTATGTAGCCCAGGTTAGCCTCAAACTCATAGATTGATCCTCCTAGCTGGTCATCTATTTTTACACTTTTCTCCCTTGCTGAACTATAAATCTCCTTAGATCCCTGATGTCAAGTTTAGGACTCAGGTGCTTGGGAAATACAGTATTGCATGGATGGGCTGTGGATCTTTCAACATGCAACAGAGGCCTCCCCCTGTGCCTTTGTCATTGATAAGAGGATCTTCCATCTGGAAGACGCTCAGGCCCCAGAACCACGTTCATTATTTTCCATTGAAAAATGATTTTTACTATAATTTAGAAACACTGAACACACAGGGACATCCTAGAAGTACAGTTCTTTTCTTGACCTTTTACCATGCTCCCATCTTGGAGTCCATAAACACATTTATAAAATTAAAGGGGTGGGTGGAATGTCTCATCCGGATGACTCTTTTTGGCTTGAGTACTGTATTAATAATCTCCGGCTGACAGAACGAAATGTCATCAAGTGGGCAGCTTAAACATCTGAAATGTGTTCTTCCCCAGCTTCCGATGGAGGTGCAGAGGTCAGGCTATGGCTGGCAGCCTCAGCCTGACCTCACACAGCTGCTCATGATGGATGGGTGCTCACTTTCTCTCTCCCCACTCCCCCTGATCCTCAGAAAGGCCTCCAGTCCTATCAGATTAGAGCACTCTCCTTAAGACCTCGTTGAACTCTAGAAGTCGGATCTCCCAGTGCAATCACAGCGGATGAGGGCTTCCGCAAGCTCTTTTCAGGGACACTTTGGTTCACATTAGTCACTACAGGACTCTGGAGATGACCCTTCTTTCATCCCAAGCAATGGCCATGTATCTATCATTGTATCTTTGTAACCTGTAAGACTATTCCCTAAGCTTCTCTTTATGGGGCTTCCTCTAAGACATCCGCATTGTTTACAGGAGCTGACTTTTCCCACGTGCTTCGGGACGCCTCCATGGTTCCTGTTATCTCTCAGATAAAGTTGATTATCAAAATGAGACAGACCCTATGTTGGAGATATACCCCAATTCCCCTGTGGTATTTGGATGGATGTAGTGGGAGCATCACCTGTTTCTCCTCCGTGTCTAAGCACCCCCAGCTCTCAAGGATGTCCTCACAACAAACATGGCAAGAGCTAGCATATATCAAGAACTCACCCGCCAAGCTCACTTTGCCAGGTGTCTTAGTCAGTGTCCTATTGTTGTGAAAAGACACCATGACTATGAAAACTCTTATAAAAGAAACTATTAAATTGGGGCTGGCTTACAGTTTCAGAGGTTCAATCCATTGTCATTATGTTGTGAAGCATGGAGGCATGCAGGCAGACATGGTGCTGGAGAGGTAGCAGAGAGTTCTACATCTTCATCCGTGGGTATCAGGAAGAGTGAGACAATAGGCCTGGCTTGAGCTTTCGAAACCCCAAAGCTAAGTGTCCCCCTTTCCAACAACAAGGCCACACCTACTACAAAGCGACCCCTCCTAATCCCTCTCAAGTAGCAACACTTCTTAATAAGCATGCATTTAAATATTTGAATCTATGGGGGGGGCATTCTTATTCAAACCACCCCACCAGGCTTATCATGTGTTTGTATGGAGCCATACTCACAACAGCCCTATGAGGTCGGATATTACTCTTTCTTCCTCCCACTTTGATGTTGGCAAAGCTGAGATTGAGGGAGGATTTGTGATGAACTTTAGGCCACCCAGCTTCTAACAACCCACTCCCAAGCCCACTGCCCGGTCTCTAATGGCAGACCATCTTCTATGCATCACTTTAAGAGGCCATCCTCCTCTTCTAAGCCCCACTAAGAAACAACCCATCTCTCCCAGCGCACCGCACTGCTGAGGTCATTGCGTAGTGTTTGCACACGGAGTAGCCCTCCATCCAGCTCTGCACACCAGCTGGGTGAACACAATCCAACCAACTCCCTGCTTCAGCTGCCCGCAGGTAGCACCAGATGCCACAGGTGGAGGGGCCAAAGCCACAAGACTGCCCCCATTTCATATGCTGGTTACAAACCTGGACCCTGAACATGTGGCCAAGCAGCCATAAATCAAAGTTTAAAGGCAGGGCAATGTTGCAGAACTGAGAGAAATTACTGGGTTATGTACGTTTACAGGTTTGTTACAAAGTATAGTTTGAAGAATTGGATGAGCAGCCAGAGGATGCTGAACAAAGTTAAGGCCACAGGAGCAGAACCTTAAGCCCCATGGAGTTGAGGAACACCACCCTCCCAGCTCACAGGAGCATTTATACTGCACAGGGGCATTTATACAGTTTTGGGCAACCCCTAGTGCCTATGGGATTTGCAGAGTTCGATCTCTGTTTAATTTCCAATATTTATCATCACCCAACATACAGTGTGAACATGCATGTGCATGTGTTCTCAAGAACACACATACATACATACACACATACATACACACATACATACATACACACATACACACATACATACACACATACACACATACATACACACATACATACATACACACATACACACATACATACACACATACATACATACACAGAGAGAGAAAGACAGAGACAGAGTTTAGTGGATGATATTGAACCAATCAAAACCTCACTTGGTGTCTGTGGTGATGGTCACATTCTGAGGCTATCCAGGGGACCCCACTTAAGTCACCTCATAGTAGCATAAACCCAAGAGTAGTCAGCAGGGTTCCTTCCAAATCAAGAGGCCACTGGGACTTGGGAAATTGCATAAGCTTTAGAAGCTCTGTGTCTGGACCCAAAGACCCAGAGACAATGGCCACATCTATTTGTTTTATCATAGCTCCCTATGTAGATTTTATGTGAACTGTGACCAGACCTTCTGGTGATAGAGCCTGAGAAGTCAAATTGATCTTAACAAGTAAAGGGCATGGCAAGTTCTCTGATGGGTCAGACAAAGCTAAAGATGGGTCATGTTGAGCTTGCTTTATGGCTTAAACCAGAAGCCAGGCATGTGGCAATTGCTTATAAACTAGCACTTGGGAGCCAGAAACAGGAACATCCCGAGTTCAAGGCTAGTCTTGGCTACATAGTGGGACCATGTCTCTAAAAACATAAATAAATAAAAATTTTTACACGTGACAAAGAATCCTATTTGAACTATACATATGAAGGCAGAGGGGTCGTCCTTCAGATTTTAAAAATTATCTCAAAACTATTCTGTGAAAGCTCTTCAAGGTATATGAGTCTATAGTCCAAAAGATGAAATGTCATCTAGGAGGTCGTGGCCTGGACCCACCCAAAGCTGGTGGATCCCACATCCATCACTATAGCTCACGAATTCTCTCTAAACATAGTTTGAATGCCATGTAGTTATTCTAAGCAATAGGGTTCTACCTAAGAAGCAGGAATTCCAGGAATCATCTAATATCATTGATGAAAGGCCATGATGGTATACAAGGCTATGTGATTAGCTGAGCTCGCTAGCTGAGCTCTGCCACTTTCTTCAGAGCTATCTATGTGACTTCCTCAACAAACACACTTGGCCCTTTGTCTGTGGGTTCTGCGTCTATAGATTCTGCCACCCACTGATGATGGAAAATATTTAGGAAAAGCTGTTACAAGACCATTGGCACATGCTGTCTTGTTACGCCTTTGATGGTTGCATCTGCAGTGTCTGGAAACTTGTTCACTCTTCCCTTAACAATACAGAATAATAACTCTACATAGCACTCACATTGCTCTAGGCATTATAAATCATCTAGAGGTGTTTGAAAATGCTAGAGGCACGGCCACTGCCTAAAGAATATGGGAGAGTATGTGTGTATTATATGCAAATACTACATATATATGTGTATATATGTGTGTGTGTAATTATATGTAAATACTATATTTTATGGAAAGGACTGGAGCATGTAGGGGTTTGAGAACCAACCATTCCCCATAGATACTAAGGGACAGCTTTCCATCAAGTCCAGGGGGAAATTTGTATCACATACTCTAAGAGTTGTAGATATTTTTCTTAAGGAATTGAGTTGAAGCCCCACAGAGGCCTTCCTGGGCATAGTAAAAACCAGCCTCACTAATAATGGGATCTGTATTAGTCAGAGTTCTCTAGAGTCACAGAACTTATGGAATATCTCTCTATGTTAAGGGAATTTATTGTAATGATTTACAGTCTGTAGACCAACTAACCCAACAATGAACAAGATTGGGAAGTCCAAGAATGTAGTAGTTGCTGAGTCCCATGAGGCTGGGTGTTTCAGATGGTCTTCTGTAGAAGTAGACTCCAGCAACAAGTAAGGGCAAACAGTCCAAGAATAGTGACTCTCCCTTCTTCCAATGTCCTTATGTAGGCTCCAGCAGGTATGGCCCAGATTAAAGGTTGTGTACCACCACACCTGGATCGGAACTTGCTTTGTCTCAGGCTGGCCTTGAACTCAGAGCTCTCCTTGCCTCCGTCTCCTGGGATTAACGGTATGTACTACCTTGCCTGGGCCTAAGCTTTTCATAGCCACTATGCCTCAAAATCCCCATGTCAAGATCCAGGTCAGAAACCTGTTTTCCAGTCTCAAGATCTGGATCACAGGTGTGCCCTTCATTTCTGGATTGTAGTTCATTCCAGATGTAGTCAAGTTGACAACCAGGAATAGCCATTGTAGGGCCTAATAGCAGAGAGGTGTCCACATCTCAGCAGATGTGAGGGGTCATAGTGGGGATTCCATAAGACCATTGAACCTAGTATGAAGGTCCTATGTCCCTTACACTTTTTCTGGGGGTGGGGGAGATTTAGGGTATCTCCTAAAGGGGGACATAGGAGATTGGAAGGAAAAAAGGGAACCTGCCCTGAAGTGACATAGCAGGGCAAGCAGGCTGGAAAAGGAAAGAGAACTCGGTGGAGATAAGTACAAGACTAAAGTCCTCTATGACCACCCTCAGTGCCACCTCTGTGACCTGCCCTACACAGGCACACAGCAAGCACGCCATGTGCATTACATAACGCTGCTTCTTTCAGAAGAATCCAAGACCAGCGACTGTCAAGTGACTGTTATGTAGTCATGTAGCCAATCTTCCTTTGACAACAATACATAATAGGCAAGGTCCTGAAGGGAACAGGAATCACTCCCTTCAAACCGAGGAAGTCGTATGCGCTTTGTGGTCATTGGGTTATCCAGATATGGGAGAAGCTGAGAGCCAAATGAGACAATGCAGTGACATGGACTGTCAGAGCAGGTAGATGTTTCCACCTGCTGTGATTTGAATACTTGACCCAGTTGTGTCCGAATTGTGTTGAACTTTACTGATAGTGCTAAAGGTTGTGGGTGGTAGGAAGGTGCTGTTAGGGCTAGTGGAGTGATATGAAGGAGTGGATTGCTGAGAAGAAGGAATGTCCTCTCCTGTTCTCCTGCCCACACTCACCTTCTTAAGGACACTCGTCTGTGTCCCATCCCTATTTTCTCTCTAAAGAGCACCATGTAAAACCTTCATCCGTGTGCTGATGGAGCAAGAAGGCCCCTGCCAGACGTAACCATTAGATCTTAGACTCCAAATTCTGAAAAGTAATTCCTTTAGTTTATAAATTACACAGTCCATGGGATTAGGCTTTCGCAACAAAACATGTGCTAAGACCCTATCTACAATGAGAGCTGTAGGCAGTCATGAAGGGCTTCTGTTGGCCATCAAAAGCTGCAGGGAGCAGAGTGGCTCCCGGAATGGATAGGAGTCTGTCTGAGGTACAGAGAGAAAGAGATGGATTCCTGATGTCTCTGCTCTTTGCACTCTGGTCCAGGCCAGCACTGCCTTGGGTGGAATCTCGGGGCAAGATTGCTGCAGGGATAGAGTTCCCTGAAAAAAATAGCTGGGTGAAGGAAGGGAATGAATCCAAGAGCAAACCAAACATGACAGAGTATGTTCTTTAAATGACTTCCATATTTTAGGCACTTGAATTTTCTCATTGCTTTCCTATTACATGCCACAGCCTGGAGAAATGGGCCACATGTAAATCAGAAAATGAACTGGGGACGTAACAGTCTGGCATCCACAAAGCACTGAGTTTGATCCTGAGCACAACGTTAAGATAGGTATGCTGACATATGCCTGTGATCCAGCACTCTGGAAATGAAGTCAGGATCAGAGGTACGAGGTCATCCTCGGCTGGACTGTGAGGCTGAGGCCAGCCTAGAACACATGAGACCCTGCCCTCTCCACCTTCTCCCAAAAGGAAAGGAAGGGAGGGATGGAGGGAAAGAGGGAGGAAAGAAAGAAGGAGCAAAAAGGAGGAAAGAAAGGAAGGAAAGGGGGAGTTACAGGTGTAGACAGACATGCTAAAGCAAATCTGTAACCTCACTACTTGGAAGACAGACGAAGGAGGAATGCAAGTTCAAGGACAGCCTGGGCTACAGAGTAAGACCATGTCAAAGTAAAAGAAAGAAAGGAGGGCTAAAAGACAGTGCTATGAAACACTTTTTTTAAAAATGAACAAAAAAAATTGAAGTCTTATGATGCTTATAAACTGCCTGCCTTTGTGTTGGGACTTCGATGGTGATGACATAGTTTTCATCCAAGTCACCATGCTGGCATCTTGATTTGAATCATATCATCAGTCACTATAAGGATTCAGGACCATGTCTCATTGTTTGCTAGGGACTCACCATGCTACAGTGTCCTGAAGATACTGACCTGAATAAATAAAGCTGGCCTGACCCAACCAGAGACAAAGCAACCCAGGGAACTAAGACTGTCTGTTTCATTGAAGCAGTTGGGCAGTTATCACCAAGCGGTATGCCCCAGACAGTATCACCAAGGAGCTGGTAAGAAATGCCAGGCCTTGGGCCCCACTCAGACTCAGGTGAATCAATACAACCCAGTGCCCTCTGCTGCTGTGTCTGCCAAGAACCTGCTTATAAATCCGGACTGATGGAGATGCAGAGCCCCAGAGGGCCTCGAACCCTCCACACTGCAGAAACTCCTCATTCCCTCAGCCTCAGCCACAGAAGGAGACAGCAGAGAAAAACCCAGACTCTCACACTTCAGGGTTTCGTGAACAGTTTTGTGTGAAATGGGGACCCATGTAGAGTCGTAAAGGGTTTTTCCACCCCCACCGAGGTCTCCACACAGGAAGAAATAAACCCTCGCCTGGTAGGAGCTGCAAAGAGCTATTGTAGCATGGCCACTAGAGCTAACACAACAGATGCGCCCGGGCTAGCGTTCCTTGCTGGCCAGCCTTACTCACCATGGCTAGCACCTGCAGGACTTGCACCAGATTCTTGTGCTTTCCTGATTTCTTCTGTGTGCTTCTCTTGAAACTAAACTATTAATAACCACTCTATACTGCCACCTGGTGGTAGGTAGATGAAATAACAGCTGGGAAATTCAAGTCAAGAGAAAAGCAAATTACAGTTTGCAAAAGCCACTGAACATAATCTGGGGAGAAGGTGTAGGAAGGCCACAACGTTGCAAAATAGATAGCAGGAAGTCGTTATGACTAAAGCAATAACCACTTTACTGGTAATAGCTACACTATCTCACCAACTTTTATAGCATTTGTTGCCACTTGAAAGGCTTATTGTAAAGTAGAAAAGGATTAAAACAAGAAAGTCCCTGAACCAGCACCAGACAGATAGTAAACACTCACATGTCAACTGCAGTGTTTATTACATTTTGTTTTATTTTTAATTGCATGTATGTGTCTTGGCATGTGTACGTAGATGTAGGTACCTGCAGAGGCCAGAAGAGGGCATCAGATCCCCCAAGCTAGAGTTACAGGTAGCTGTGAGCTACCAGGCAGGTTGGTAGGAACCAAACTCAGGTCCTCTGGAAGAACAGCAACCTCTCTCAACCTCCTGAAATCTCCTTTTCATCCTTTGCGGTGTTTGAATAAGTACCGACGGTAGTTACTCAGGCATGATGCGAAATGGTCTACATGTTTCATCTCATTGAACTTTCATAGCAACCCTGATAAGTAAGAACTATCACTCTCCCTGATTAGACAAGTGACACTCAGGGGTAAAGTTGCTGGGAGTGGCAAGGCTTCTAAGTGGAGGAAATGCTAGTACGAATTGTCTCTGACCTAAACTGTTCATTGATTAAACTACTAGTGTGGTGGGATGAGTCTTCTCTGTGTTTATTGAAATTTCATAGCACTCCATGGGTTTTTTTTTATTTTTTTTTTTGTTTTTACCCAATCCCACCCTTCATACTTACCTCTCTCTTAGGCATGGTGGTCATGAAAAGCTTAGGCCCAGGCAAGGTAGTACACACCTTTAATCCCAGGAGACTAAGGCAAGCAGACCTCTGAATTCAAGGCCAGTCTAGGACAGCAAATTTCAAAACCAGGTGTGGTGGTACACACCTTTAATCTGGGCCACACCTGATGGAGGCCTACATAAGGACAATGGAAGAAGGAAGGCTCACTCTTCTTCGCTTGTATGCACTTACTTGCCAGCATATCTGTTGGAACCTAATTCTTCAGGATCCCAGCTTGTACAGAAGACCAGTACACCCAGCCCTGAGGGACTGAGCGACTACTAGACTCTTGGACTTCCCATTCACAGCTGCCCATTGTTGGGTTACTTGGACTGCAGCCTGTAAGTCATTACAATAATTTCCCTTAATATGTAGAGACATTCTATAAGTTCTGTGACTTGAGAGAACCCTGACTAATACACCACCCCCCCTCCCCCCGCACAGCGTAGGGAAGAGGAAGGGAGAGAAAGATAGAGCCTGAGGAGCTATAAGCTTTCTCGGGGACACTCATAATTCCATTGTATGTAGCACAGTGCCTGGTACATATAAGAGGCTTGGTGAACACTGCACAAGTAAAGATGCTGCCCGGTGTTGAGTCTGCCAATGGCTTATTTTTCCTTATTTTTCCTTATGTCTGTGTAAAAATGTGCCCACAGAACCCAGAGACTGTGTGAAGTTGGAGTTACAGTAGGCAGTTGTCAGCTGCCCATCATGGGTGCTTAGAGCTGAATTTAGGCTTTCTGCAAGAACAGTAAGGGCTCTCAGTCATGAACCTTTCCCCAGGCCCAGTCAAGCATCTGTCTTAAAGATATAGACTAATTACTAAATCAGAAGGGGTGTCATATTTCGAACAGAAGACCAAGGGAAATGGTTTTAAGATCTGTCAAAATGACTGTCATTTAGTAGGGTAAGGACCACAGCAAGAGACGCATAGTGGTATTATCATGGTATTTGAAAAGAATGTGTCCCCACATGCAACAGGCATAGCAAAGGGTCCCAGGAAGTCCAGGGCAGTAAAGTTAGGCATCAGGGCTTGTTTCTCTTGAGTTCTGAAAGTGGAAGCATGGCAGTGTGCTTTAGACACCCTCTCATGTGGACATCCCTATCAAGGCCAGCTGCGCCAAGGCCATGGAGGCAGTCTTGTGAGTGATGCAGCTCCAACAGACCCAGGGAAGCCTTTCACTGAGAAGTGCCCATGAAAAGCCAGCTGTGACTCCTGAAGAGGTGATGACACTGGCTTCTGTTTCCTAGTCCAGGTATTCCAGAAGGCCCCAATGTCTGCACTAGCTATGGGTTCCCCAGTACTCAGAACCCTCCCCAAGGCCCACCACAAGGAGAAGAGGGGCCATCAGATGACCTCCCCAGAATGGTTTCCTTAATCTGAGACTCTCTCTCTTCTTCTGCTTGTTGTACCTCTGTCCTTATCTTCATGTTCTGTGGCCCTGGTTGTAGAAACCTGAGCCAAGCAAAGTACCAGAGTTTTAGGGAGTGAGATGGAGAGCAGGATATGGAGGAGAGAACACTGGAGCAAAACTTTTCTCCACTGGATCAGGACCATGATTTGGGACCCAGTGGACCTCAGTAGTTTCTTCATGAGCTTGTGAGCACTTTTGCAAGCTTGAGCGAGTTTCCCAGTGCAGGATAGAATAGATGCCATCAGGACTTCTCTTCAGCTTCAAGGAGGTGACATGTAAGCCAAAGCAAGCCAGGGGCGGATGGTAGTGTAGGGCAGTTCTCCTTTCCCACTGTTGCATCTAGACGGTGAGATCTGGAAGAGAGCTTTGATGGCATAGATTTCTGGTGTAGACAAGGACTCGAGAGAAGAGGCTGCCCTTTTGCATCTGTGATGCTGGACATAGAGTTGTGGCTAGGACCCCAACTTCTGACACCCAGGCATGAATTACACCTGGCTAAGTGTCTTGAGACCTCACATTATAGCATTGATGCATAAGACTCCCAATGATAAGGGATTTCCTCTCCATTACAGTTTTTCAAAAGCATCTCACAGCATGGGTTCTATCACTTGCTAATCTACTATGAAGATAAGTTATGTGATCTCATGTTTTAGGGAAATACTGGGTTTACTAAGATAAACCATCCTTTGTTATAATTCTGAATGTGTTCATCTTTAATTGCTACTCCCCCAAACCTTTGTCCAGGGAACCTCCTTTGGGGATGTCTTAATTAGGGTTTTCATTGTGAAGAGACACCATGACCATGGCAACTCTTATAAAGGAAAACATTTCAGTTGGGACTTATAATTTCAGAAGTTTAGTCCATTATCATCATGGAAGGAAACATGGCAGCAAGCAGGCAGACGTGGTGCTAGAGAAGGAGCTGAGAGTTCTACATCTTGATCTGCAAGCAGTAGATGGAGACTGTATACCACACTGGGCATAACTTGAGCATATAAGACCTCAAAGCTCGCCCCACAGTGACATACTTCCTCCAACAAGGGAGCACTCCCTAATAGTGCCCTTTCCTATGTGCCAAGCATTCATACACATGAGTCTGTGGGGGGCATTTCTATTGAGCCACCACAATGGAAAAAAACTGTATGTATGTCTCTATATACATACTTCTGTCCCATCCAGCCCAGTGCTTGGCAATGCTTATTCATATCTAAGGCACATTGCCTATCGAGAAGGTGTAAAGTGGAGTATTTAAGGGTGTGATAGAAGTTGTTGTATAACCTTTCAGCATCTCAAAAATAGCAGAAGCTTAATGCCTTTAGGTAGGAAAAAAAGTCATGCACATGAGATTTCGTAGTCCCCAGCTTGTCTTCTAATTCCTCGTCATCTTTGGAGTCAGCATGCTCTCTGGTTGGGCCCTCTTCTCTGATGTCTTCTGTAGACAGAAGGTTGCCCCTGCTGATGTCAAATGGTCACACTTTGCATTCATTCCTCTTGAGCCAGGAGCTCAGCATCCAGTAGTGGTGCCCTAAATGTTCGGTCACTTTGCCCTCCGGCCAGGTTCTGGGAAATCAGATTTAAAAAACAGATTCTCTTTTCTGAATATTAGCAAGTTTCCCAAAACAGTGTTTAAAATGTGTTTCGTTTCACTACACCCTCTTGTAAATATCCCAGTAGCCTTTTTAAAACTCAGATTATTTCATGGGAGTGACTTTAACATCTCATGCCACGGGACCCTTGAAGAGGCATGTCCTCAATGATTGGAAGTGTACCAAAGGGAGGAAAGAGGCTGTTTTCCAGGCTGAAGGAAGAGAACCAGGTCTTTTCCTCTCCCTCTGCTCATGACTTGTCTTGCGATTTGGGACCACTGGGTGGTGAGCACATGCAATCTGAACAGGGAAATGAGAAGACACTCAATTGGAATGCCTTATCCAATCCAATATCCTAAGGTGGTGCACACAGTCCCACTATTCTGGAGGTGGAGGAAAGAGGATAGCAAGTTCCAGACTAGAGTGGATTACATAGCAAGACTTTCAAAACAAAACAAAACCATACAAGGACCCAGCCCCTTTATCCCCTGCCTGTCACTCACCCATGTTCCTACCTTTGACTAGTGAGGGTGAAGTGTTCTGTGTATTTGCACACCGTACAATGAGGTAGATGACTGACACAAAAGTAGGAGGGGCTTCCCTCTGAGAGGAGGCTCAGCCTAAGGACAGGGCCCCATCTAGGGCTGTTTGGGGCCTCCGACTTGTGTAGACCCCCTGCAGTCAACCACAGCTGCTCTAAGCTCATGAGTACTGTGACTCGCGAATGTGCTCTACAGCCTTGTGCCCCAGCATCTGTCCCATCTTGTTCCCCCAGCCTCCATCAATGAGTCTTACCCGGATCCATTATCATTACTATGAGTGGTAGCAAATGGTGATCTTTCTAGGTCCTGTACTCTTGTGTATATTGGTTGGCTGGTTTCCTATATAGTGACAGAGCTGCCCCTTTCCCTTCCATGCTCCTCTTAATGTGTCTTGTCACTCGCCTTTTCCTCCGTGAGCCAAAATTCTCACTAGTTCTGTTACTTTGATGGTCTGATAGCACTGGACTTGGCCAATAAAACCCCTATAAGCTGGCTCCAAGCGATTACTCTTGACACCAGCTCTAACCCCTGGGTACCATGGTGAATGCTGTCAATTTCTCTATTTTAAAACTCCAACATTCTCCCTACACCCCCACCTCCACATCCCCATTGTAAAACAGGCTTTTCCTGCCAGGAGACTTTACCACTAACTAATGTGGCCATGGCCGTCTTCAAACACAGGGCTGTTTAACTTCAACACGAAACCGGGGCAGAATCAAGCAGCATGTGGGAGTGCAGGAGCAGGTGGCGCCAGCAGTGGTTAGACTCAACCACGCTAATGGTATTTGCTTTTCCCTTGTGTAAACCAAACCCTGGCTGCAGAAGATGTCCCCTTTGCTTCCCTGTTGCCATGTATATCGCTCCAAAGACAAAGCACATTTTGAGTCCCCTTAGCCATCAAGGGCTCCCACTGTAAGTTAGGCAGCTGCTTCTAAAAGACAAGCAGGGGGAAGGCAGACAGCCTGCTCCTTCAAGGGCTGGCGTTTTTCTACTTCTGTGTATCATGCCAGAGGACAGATGTTTCCCTTTTGCTTGCTCCACAGAAGATATGGATGGGATATTGATGAAGGCATGGGGAATGGATCGAACTTGATCTGATATGTGCATGAGGGAGACTAATTGCAACTATGGATGTGGGCAGGCGTGGGGTGGCGGTGGTGCTGAGCACATTGACCCCTCCCCTTTTCACCTGCGGGGGCTGGGGGGTGGGAAGCGGTCACACAACCTTGAACATTCAAGCCAGCCATTTGAGAAAGGAATGCCATCAGGACAGGAAATCACAGAGTGGGAAAAGAAGGGCAGGAGGACCTGAACCAGGAAGAATGTCCCACCGTTCAGGTTGGTACCAGACTCAGAAAGCATGGCTCTCTGGCATGGGACTGGGCCTGAAGGAAAGCCAGGAAGTGCCAGGAAGTGAACCCTAAGGGAGTTGGTGCTGGAGAAAGACAGGAAGCTGACCCTAAAGAGGGAAAGGCTACTCACAGAGCCCCAATGGAAGGGTTTGGGAGAGCAGTGTGGATCCTGTCTTTCCCTGGCAGAGAAGAGGAGAACCTCAAGAAACACTTAAGCAAAGGAAGGCCTTGGATTCCATGCCCAGCCTCTGTCTATCTGCTGCCTGCCTTGGGAAGCCTGTGGTTTCAGAAGAGGAAGGTTGCATCCCAACCACTCTTGGATTTCTAAGCAATTGGCTCTGTGGTCTGAGCCCAGCAGAAGGTTTCAAACTGCACCAGGTCATGAGTACCCCAGGACCCCAGCAGCCTCTAGGGCACTGGGAGGTATCATGGAAGTTGTTGACCAACTGCCCCTCCTGCCTGCCTTGGCTTCTTTCTCCCTCCATTTCAGCTGCTAAACTAGAGCTCCCAAAGCTGACCTAGCGACTCACTGATAACATTTAACAGTGCCTCAGTTATAGGACCATCTGCCCAAAGCCGGCCTACCTGCTCACTGATAATATTTCATGGTGCCTCAGCTATTTAAACAAGGTTCCAAAGTAAACAAAGTTGTTTATTGCAGGTCAGGATTTCAGAGTCAGTGCTGAAATGGGAAAGGAAAGAGGGGAGGAAAAGAGGGGCTGGAGGGGGTAAAAGAATGAGCATAGCACTTCTTAATCGAAATGATTTCTCCACTTGATCTGCATTACGAGCAGAAAGGGAAGCAGAAAGGGGAGCTGGATCTAGGTGTGTAATCCTAGAAGCTACTGAGTGTGTGTGTATGTGTGTGTGTGTGTGTGTGTGTGTGTGTGTGTGTGTGTGTGTGTACATATGTATGTGTGTGTGTGTGCACTTATGCCTGTGTGTATGTAGGTGGGTGGACACACGTAATGCTATTTAAGCCTCCCATTCCTTCTTTCTCTGCAGTGCTGTTTGTTGTACTTGGGTCTGTATATGTTTTGCAGTTGATATCTTGATTGACAGACTTGTACCATTTGGTCCTTATTGTAGAACCAGCAACTTCTTGCTGTTGCTAAATGCCTGTGTCATGGCAACTCTGCTGCATGTTTTCCGGGTATTAAGATGTGCATCTTTTTAAAATACAAAGAAGGCTCGGAGAGCTGACTCCATCCTGAAGATGGATCAGAAACAAATCTGTGACATGATGTCCTCCATTAGTAGCAGCTGCAAGGGAGACAAATGAAAGATAGTCAAAAGGGAAGAGGCAGAGAGACGGCTGTGTGTCCAAGTGGGTCGACAAGTTCTCTGTCCCAGCGATTTGGTGCTTGGGGCAAAGGGTGTTGTAGCCACTTCCTGTGCTGCTGGAAACACTGCTACAAACTTGGAGTTTCCAGACAAGGACTCAGAGCTCCTAGAATTGGACAGTGGGTTGCACTAAAGAACACTAAAGGGCCTGCTTCCTGGCGAGTTACCAGGAATCAATGTGGTTCCTGTCCCCTGGCAATCCCTGTCCCCCGCCCCCTACTCACTCCAGCTTCCACATCTATAGTCACATGGTCTCCCCTTTATGTCTGGGACCAAATCTCCTTCTACCTTTGGCCTAGGGGCACAAATGTAACTGGATTTCAGAATCTCCCATATTAAGTTTCTTAACTTGATCACCTGCATATTTGTTTGATGGCTTACTTTGGCCATTCACAGATTCTGTGGATTCATGTGCTCACATCTTTTAGGAAACAACTTTTCTACTTACTGCTTGGGATTTTATTTTATCACTATATAGTAAATCAAATCCCCTGTAACCATCCAACCAACCAATCAACCAACCAAATAACCAAATAACCAATCAACCCACTAACCAACCAACCAACCAACCAATCAACCCACTAACCAACCAACCAACCAACCAATCAACCAAATAACCAACCAAATAACCAACCAATCTTTCAAACAACTAAGCAATCAACCAACCAATCAACCAACTAACCAACCAACCAACCAACCAACCTGTAGTTCATAGCAGCTGCATCCATTTTCCTTATTGGCTGAGGTGTATAAAATATCATCCTGGGGAGTCTATGATTGAAAGAAGGAAGGAAGGAGGGAGAGAAGGAGAGACATAGGCAGCTATAAGCAAATCATCTCTCCTCCAAATGAACTTTACAAACAAAGGCACTAGGCTAAAGGTCCTCGTGTTCATTTGTCTTCTGAAAGGCTTTGTACATAAGCAGAAAACTACTTCGAGGTCCTCCTGTATTGGCATTTGAAATTCAGTTAAGAATTCAGCAGGCCAGGGTGACCTGCTTAACATGGAAAGAAGATTTTGTTGAAAGGGAAGTGATAGAGAAAACCCAACCTGGGAAGGGGTGAGGCACAGTGAGCCAGTAGGAAATACCTCCACCACCTTCACTAGGAAGGCCCAGAGTCATGGTACTGACCTGCAAAACAACAGAGCTCATGAATCATGACTGAGATTGTCCTGGCTGTGGAGATAGCAAACCAGGAGCATACTGGTTCTGGCTAAGCTAACACTGGCATCCACCTCAGGCTATACCACTCCAAAGGGTTGAATTGGGGAAACACATGGCCAGCCATCTTGAATACTCACTGTCTGTGGCAGCAGCTTTCCCTTACTGTGACAAAATATCCGAACCAGTCAAGTCATAAGAAGGGATAGTTTACTTTGGTTCTCAGAAGACATGGTTCATTTTGGCTTGCAGATCTGGAAGTTTCAACCCATAATCATCTGGACTTGTTATTTGGAGCTGTGTCAGTATAGTGCATCATAGTAGAATCATGTGACAGAAGACCTCAAGGCAACTGAGAAATCAGAAAAATGAAAATAAGGGGTGGGGGCAGAGAGTACAGGTCCAAATATTTTCTTTAAAGGTACAGCTTTTAATGATCTAATTTCTGTTCACAAAAGGCTCACTAAGAGACACCACAACCAAGGCAACTTTAATAAAAGACATTTAATTGGGGCTGGCTTACAGGTTCAGAGATTCAGTCTGTTCTCATTACTGCAGGAAGCACAGCAGCATCCAGGCAGACATGTGCTAGAGGAGCTGAGAATTCTACCTCTTGAGAGTTCTTGCTCTGAAGGCAGCTAAGAGAAGACTGGCTTCCAGGCAGCTAGAACTAGGGTCTTAAAGCCCACGTCCACAGTGACACACTTCCTCCAACAAGGCCATACCAACTCCAACAAGGCCATACTTCCAAATAGTGCCACTCCCTGGGCCAAGCATATTCAAACCACCACATTGTCTTAATACCCAAGAAGGTGACAAAGGTCCTCTGGGGATTCTTATACCTCTTACTACTGAGCAGGATTCCTAGGTCCTCTGAGAAAGGTCACGGGTCACTAAACATCATGGGTCTCTTTGCTCCTTGGCATTATTCCACCATGATTTTCCCATCTGTAGCTGGGGCTGGAATATACAGCTTAGATGGCTAGAAAGTGGTTTACGTGAGTAAAATGTAAGCATTAGAGAACTCTGAATCATGTGTGGCTTAAAGACATGAGGGGGTTCTGTCTTCATGACTCATTCACTATCCTTTGACCAGAACTTAGACTTGATTTTGAGTGTCTAAGAAAAGAAAGCAAACTTCCTTCTCACAAATATGGCTAATTCTTACTCCTTCTTTTCCAGATGGTAACAAAAGATAATCCAGATGGGGTGCAGGTGTTGTAAGATGATACAAAGGTAAAGTACACATATTGCAAGGGGAATTTGTAGTCACTGCGGAGTCCTGTTAAGACCACGTCTACTTCATTCCTCCTTAGAATAGGGAACAAAATACCCATGAAAGGAGTTACAGAGACAAAGTTTGGAGCTAAGACGAAAGGATGGACTATCCAGAGAATATCCCTCCCAGGGATCCATCCCATAATCAGCCACCAAACCTTGACACTATTGCATATGCCAGAAAGATTTTGCTGAAGAGACCCTGTTATAACTGTCTCATATGAGGCTATGCCAGTGCCTGGCAAATACAGAAGTGGATGCTCACAGTCATCTATAAGATGGAACACAGGGCCCCCAATGGAGATACTAGAGAAAGCACCCAAGGAGCTGAAGGGGTCTGCAACCCTACAAATGGAACAATAATATGAACTAACCAGTACCCCCGGAGCTCATATCTCTAGTTGCATATGTAACAGAAGATGGCCTAGTTGGCCATCACTGGGAAGAGAGGCCCCTTGGTATTGCAAACTTTATATGCCCCAGTACAGGGGAATGCCAGGGCCAAGAAGCAGGAGTGGGTGGGTAGGGGAGCAGGGCAGAGGGAGGGTATAGGGAATTTTCAGAATAGCATTTGAAATGTATATAAAGAAAATATCTAATAAAAAAAGACCACACCTATAAGATAAGGCACAAAAGAGGAAGAGGGCTCAAGGAAGAGACAAGTAGGAGGGTGGAGGTGGGGGACACGAGAAGATGGGGGATAGATATGATCAAAGTCCATTATACAAAGGTATGAAAAAGTCATAATGAAGCCCATTGTTCTGACCAATGGCAGATGATAAAGCAACAGCAAAAATGATAGAAATAAATAAGGATGTAAAGTCAGTACATGTGACAGCTGCTTAAAGAGTAATCCACTCACGTCATGGTGCAGTCAGTGCATTTAGCCAGCTCAGTGCCAAGACATGAAGACTTGGCTCCGTGTGGCATCATTTAGAAACCATGTGATCTGCAAACTTTATATGCCCCAGTCCAGGGGAATGCCAGGGCCAAAAAATGGGAATGGGTGGGTAGGGAAGTGGGGGGGAGGGTATGGGGGACTTTTGGGATAGCATTCTAAATGTAATTGAGGAAAATACGTAATAATAAAAAATATTAAATAAAAAAATAAAAAAGAAACCATGTGATCTAGATATTGAAAAGGAACGCTCAGGTTGTAGAGGACTCCTGAAGTGACATAGTGACCTCATAGACCAGAGTCCAGTCACCTGTACTGTGACATTTCATAAAAATTTGAGTGAGGTGAATCATAAGCAAAACAGATTAACTAATGACCTGACTTCCCAGGTCTCTTCAGTTCTTTCCATTAGCTAGAGATTTTTATGCCAAATGGACTTAGTCCTTTTAGATACAATGGCAGGAGCCAGATTCTTTGCCAGCTCCTCTGTCCCCATGTCAACTAATTGATGTCTACTCCTCTCGCCCCCAGCTATCTCTTTGATCCAGTTCAAGTGCCCTCGCCTGGTTTTGTCAATGAAGTAAACAACTGCAAGTTGGAGGAAGATGACACTGTCAGACTAAAAGGCACCCAGAACAGTGAGGTTGAGGTGCCCAGGAATGCCCTGCACGATGGGAGCCTGAGCAATTCAGAGAGCAGAGGCAGTACAACTGGTCTACCTCACCAAGGACCGCTCCCCCAGGAGGACTCAGAAGAGAGACCCTGTGTGGAGAAGCAGGGTATTGTCAATGGCATCAGCCCCACTGCTACTCTGCAGTCGGTCAGGAGTTCCAGGCTCCACCAGGTTGACAATAGCTCCTGGGCCAGCAGCCCCTGGGTAGCCACCATAGACAGTGCTCACCTGGCTCAACCCTTCCTTGAAGGAGAAGACTACAGGAAGCAAAGCTGCCTGCTGCCCACCTTGGAAGGGACCCAGATGGTGGGACATGGAGACTGCAGAGCCCCTGCGGAGGCCTTGGCAGTGGCAGATCACATCCCATACATACCAGCCCCAGATTATCCCCAGCTCTGGAGCCCCACAGTAGACAACGCAGACCCTGAAGAAAAGGATTGTCTTTTTGAAAACCACTCTGAGGTGGAGCCCCTTCCGGGAATTCAGCCCAGGGTGAGCCAGCTGGGTTTGAACGTGCCCTTCTCCCTGCAGAGAAGCTGGGACTCACTGAATGAGGCAGGGACCACAGAAGTTCTGAGTGACTACTTCAAAGAGGAGGGTCCCACTCACCCTACGCCAGCGGCTGATTCTGGAAGTGAGCGGGAAGACCCCCACACCTACAACGGGGACAGGGAGGGTGTTGTGGTAGATGAGGATGCTGAGGTGGCAGAAGCCCTCGCAGCATTAGAAGCTGCTACCGCAGGAGAAGATGCAGATGATGCCGATTAGGGGGAGGGGGGAGGCGAGGCGAGGGAGCTTCAGTCACAGGGAGCAGATAGAAGCATGTGCCTACTCTGCCAGCATGCCCCGGCAGCCTTGCCAGCTGGACCAGTTGTTTACATCTGTTATCTTCCCATTGCCAGTACCTGTGCCATGCTGCTTGCTGTATAGGGCATCCCTCTACTCCGAATGCATTCAGAATGCTAGCATCAAAATAAGAGTGGGCCTTCATGTCCATGACCACAACAAGTGCGGAAGTTAAGCAGCTTGCATGCTGTCCCTGAAAGTGCCCCCCCAGAACATCTGTCCAGATGTGCACGAGAATGCCCGGACATCCCCACTCTTGATCCCAGGGGCCATTCTGTTTGAATGTATTTCTTTACCTTGTTTTTGAGAGCCAAATACTTCACCCAACCTAGAAAAAGGTAACGATCCACTTAAAGTGCCTACTGTGTGCCAGAGCTTAACTTCAGGGACAGTCACCCAGGGAAATACTAACTAACCACTTGTTGAACATCAAGTACCCTTCAGGGTAGAGCAGACTTGAACTGTGAACAAATGGTTAGTCCTCCACTGTGCTAGGAGAGCACCCTGACCTTAACTTTTTTTTACACTATTACTTTTTAATCTCCTTTGGGATACGGGAGGCTGGCCAAAATACTTCTCAAAACTGTCGTCATGTTCTAGGTTCGAGTTCGTGAGTGTTTTGTAACAGCCTAGCCATTTATGAAGGGCTCTGTGTCATTAAACGTCTGGTTCTCACTAAAGCATCACGGTATATGTGTCTCCCTGTTGTGTGGAAAAGCTGGGTATAATGGTCTTAGGCAGAATTAGTCTAAGACCATTATACCCATTGGTGCTTTCTTCAGTTTATATACATAGACATTCATTTGCCTTGATGGACAAGGAAGGGCCAGGGATGGAACTCCCTCTGTGTCAAGGTGGTATAGTCCAACTTCCTACTGACACCAGGTTTGGTTATCTGATCCCATGGCCAGATCTAGCTGGATAGAAAAGAGAACAGAAGACATCAGTCAAGCTGTGTACTTGAGTCTCCCAAATCAACTTGGAACATAATTCATGAAGATAAGAGAGAATGCATATTGATTTTTGAGATGAGCAGCCTACAGTCTCTGTCACATCAGAACTCCCAGACCCCAAAGCCTATGGTAATACTAACAGGTTTTGAGAGGGTCAAGGGACAGTGCTGGTGTTAAGTGTGGCACAGACGATTCTTAAGCCTTTGGTCCAGGAGAAGGGAGTCTTGACAGCTACCACCATCCCAATTTCTGTCACATCTCCAGAATGAACACAAAAAGGGAATTCGGACAGGGCCTGGGGAAAGAAGGGGTTGGTGCAGACAAGGCTTTCTCTCGGTCCCAGAAGCACCCACTGCACCGCATATGCACATAAGGAACAGCTGCTAAGTTCCTCAGCACAGCCAGCCTGACGCTCTCGCTCTTGCTCTCTCTTGCTCGCTCTCTCTCTCTCTCTCTCTCTCTCTCTCTCTCTCTCCCTCTAAAGATTCACTTTTGCAAAAAGCTTCTTTGAGAAGGTCAACAGATAGCCACTTTTTCATAAAACCGTCTTAGCCCCATTCACCTTTTTACCCCACCCCAGGCTTCACCAGAGGATCTCACATGGGACTCAGAACTTTGAGACTGAAGAAAATTCCCCATTCTGGCTTCTTTGGGGTGGTCCTACTGCCACCCACACCTTGCTGTACAGGTTGTGTTCTTGGTGGCTCTTAACCCGACAAGTGATACTGCTGACAGTTCTTCCAGACAGTCTCAACATTTCTGTAAGCGAATTCGCTGTGAGGCACCAACTGAGATCAGGCTCAGACATCACAGGTCTCTATGATACTGAGATAATTATATATAGCACATGGAATTTACCATGTTAAGTCTCAGTTTTAAGTGGTTTTTGTTTTTTTTGTTTTGTTGTTTTGTTTTACGTGTGTGTGTGTGTGTGTGTGTGTGTGTGTGTGTGTGTGTGTGTTGCATGCATATAGAGGTCAGAGGACAACTTGTGGCTTGTGGGAATCAGTTCTCTCCTCCTACTAGATGGAACCCAGGAATGGAATTCAGATCATCAGAATTGGCAGCAAGCTGAACCAACTCACTAGCCCGAGATTGATTCATTATCTATCTATCTATTTATTTATTTATCATATACCGCTTTCTTGAACTAAGACTTCCATTTAACCTTTCACTGGTAGAAACTGAACTATCCTATATATGAAATTGTTACTTCTTGGTTGCTGAGGCAAATAGTTGCAGATCGTTATAACTGGCAAGGCAGATCCTCAGAACAGTGAAGGGAATGTAGGTGTCTTGCATGGCACACACCTTGTCCGCACTCCATGAGTGAGGCCACTTGCCATCTTCCCATCTCCCTTTGGGCCTCTCCCATCAGTCCATCCTTAAGGCGTGAGGGAGCTGTCAGTCCTAGGGAACGGAGCAGCAGTTCTAACAGGTAACATTATACGCACAAGACAGCACCAAATGCAGAGGATGAGCAAGAACTCATGGCTTGCTTGGCTAGTCACTGTTGGCACCCACGGCAGGTGAGGCAGGCTCTACTGTAGCCACTCCCGTTTGCACACGTTCTTTTTTAAAAAATAGTAATATTCATTTATTTATTTAAATTCACACATTTGATATATATATATATATGTGTGTGTATGTATATGTATATATATATATATATATATATATAAAATCAAAGGATTCATATATGTGTGTGATGTATATATGTTTTTCTTGGTTTTTTGAGACAGGGTTTCCCAACATAGCCCTGGCTGTCATGATCTCACCCTGTGGACAGGGCTGGCCTCGAACTCACAGATCCACCTGCCTCTGCCTTCCGAGTGCTGGGATTAAAAAGTTGTGTGCCACCAGCCCCAGCTTGTTTGTAATATATCTTAAACATATCCAACCAAGCCTCCATTTCTCTCAAACCCCTTAGTACACCCCCTCCCACCTTCACATCCTTTCCTTTTCTTCTTTTTAAACAACCCTCTGAATCCAGTCAATGCTGCCTGCCCATGCATAGGTGGAGACTGGACAACTTTTAAGTGTCCCCCACACACCCCCAAAAATGACGATACCAGCAGCCATCAACTGCCAGTAGCTCCTGAGCTAGGGAGGGGCTCTGCAAACCCTCTCCTGTCCATGCTGAAATGCTGACTGGCTTTACCTCGCAAGCATCTTCATGATGGAAAAGAGAATGCTCTCTCTCTCTCTCTCTCTCTCTCTCTCTCTGGCTTTATTTGACTTTGTCTCTAGATTCTACGCATCCACTCCAGAGCGTTCTATTACGGCGACAGAGACACAGAAGCTGGCATTGCTTATGGTAAGTGCCTTCCCTGATTATGGGAAAATAAGCCTTTAGTGTGGGCTTTTTGAGACAGTGTCTCATATAACCCAGGCTGGCTTCAAATTGACTGTGTAACCAAGGCTGGAGCCACAACCTCTTATGTGCAAGGATTCGTGCGGTGTGTGTTATTTGAGTATTTATATACTGAGTGTGAAAAGTTCCAGCCGGGAGCAGTCTCCTGAAGCCCACCAGCCTCTGCATAAAACAAAACAAAACAAAACAAAACAAAACAAAACAAAACAAAACAAAACAAAACAAAATCACTGTTTGCAGCCAGGATGCTGACTGAAGTCAGACACTCACTTGACTATTAAACTAAGCCCCCTGAAGTCACCTATCTGCTGTCCTTCCCACTAAAGGAACTACCAAGCAGGTGCCATTGGCCAAGCTCAGGTTTGGCACTAAGTAGTAGCTAAGTTTAACCACCTTTGCTGAATAAAAGAATAAATGCTCTGCACGTGGCTTGAGGAAATGTCAGTCAAGATTGCCGAATGATGTCTGTATGTCAGGTCCCGGTGACATATACGTGTGTCTGCTGTCTGGAGGAGCATGGGCCCCATGAATCAGGACCAGGTTTCCTGCAGGCAGTTCCTCCCACACTGTTCTGCTCTGTTTGAACCAGGCTCTCTGGTGAACCAGGAAAAGGGGGGAGGGCACAGAGTAGAGCAACCAGAGGCTTTATTCACTTGAGTGGGAATCCCAATTGAGAGTCAATGCTTAGGCCAAGCTGTTGGGGGTTTGGTGACGTCAGTTTTCAGCGATCTTGAATTTAATCTTTAAAATCCCAAGGAAGGAAGGGCAAAGGAGATATCCTTTGAGGATCCTCTCACTCCCCTTTCTCTTGACCCCAGATGTGGAGAAAGTACCCCTTTACCTAACAATGCAGGCAAGAATCATCGTGTTCCGGTGTCCAGAAGTCCTGACCCCAGAGCCCTTGCCCAGAACCTCACACACACACATACACACACGAGATTTAGTCATATTACCCCTAGAGTCCCCTGCGTCTCTTGCTATGAACCATAGGTTTAGATTTCTTCCTTTTTCTGGGCCTCTGTTTTCTTGTCTCTTAAGTGGAGACAGCTCCTATTTTCTAGCATAAACACGGACCCTCTGCAACTTTAATGTGCCCTGGAAATGTGCACTGTTTGCCTTTTCAAAGGAAAGAAAAGGAAAGAACACAGATATCTGGACCTCAGACCTTAGAGACTTGCTGGACCTTGAGTGGGTGGGTCCCTGACATCCACACTGTGATGTGGGCAGGTCCCTAGCCTTGCCTACCAACACTGTGGTGGTGACCGTCATAACCACCTTGCTGACCTCACACAGGTCATCAAGAACAAATACTGCACACTCACCCTACACCTGCACGTTATAAATAAATGCACTGTCTTGTTCTGGTGTGGTTTCTATGTCATAGAGCAATAGTAAGAGGAAGAAATAATTAAAATATCAGAGTGGACTTTTTCCTCCCCATACCACTAGGCCTATGAAACCACTGGTTTAGAAGAGCAAATGAACTTGAATTTCTAAAAACACTCTGCAAATAAACAGGGTTAATGTTGACCCAATATGCAGTTTCTCTCTCTCTCTCTCTCTCTCTCTCTCTCTCTCTCTCTCTCTCTCTCTGTGTGTGTGTGTGTGTGTGTGTGTGTGTGTGTGTGTGTGTGTGTGTGTGCACACTTGAAAACGCACATCCAATGCCACCCACCTACCACTGTTCCTTCATTGGGGCTGCTGGGGAATCACTTCCAGGCATTTGGGAATAGTTAATATGAAACTAAGCTAAAATGTAACCTAAAGGCCAGAAAACAGGGAAAGAATTTCACTTATTTCCCTTATCAAAAACTGCACATTCCAGACTGCTAATTAGAGTGCTTAGTTAGAACCTTGCTACTTTGTGCTTGTGACTCTTCCAGAGGAAGAGTCCCCACATCCCAAGACCCACATCCCAGGACTCACATTGGGCCACTCATGACCAATGTAACTACAGCTGCATGGTGTCTGCCTCCATCTTCTGGCTTCCAGCTTTCCCAGACACATGCTCACATACATGGCAGACACACAGGTTCTAACTAAGTACTCTAATTGGCAGTCTGGCACATGTATATGGCAGATGCATAGACACATCCATAAACATAAACTAAAATAAATCTAAAACAAAAAAGGAGAATCCTGATGCTTTGAAAGCAAAATGATATGAGGAATGTATGATAGAATAACAACGTAACAGCGGGGCATATGGTACATTTCCATAATCCCAGCCCTCCAGAGGATGAGGCAGGAAGGTTTTGAGTTCAAGTCTAGCCTGGGTTATATAATGATTCATTGTCTCAAATGCAAGGAAGCAAGCAAGGAAGGAAGGACAGATGGACAGGAGGGAGGGAAAAAGAAAAGTCTGGGGAGATCGCTTGAATGGTCAAGTGTTTTCCTTGCATGTGCAAAACCCTAGGTTCCATTCCAAGTTCTTCTTGTCTAAAACAATGACTGAAGAGCAGCCAAAGGCTTAAACTATGAATTTGCAAATCCAGACTCATAAAGGTTTTCATGACATTAGCCATAAACCAAGTGACAATCTAGTAAAAATGGATGTCATATTTAAACCATAAATTATTTATTTATGGCTTACTTATTTATAGCAAGATGAAATAACTATATACACACTACTTCAAAAGTAATTTGCTGGGAGAGATGGCTATTGGTTGAATTATGGACTGAAATCCTCTCCATCAATTGTGTCTGCAAGCAAATCCTGCCTGGGCGTACTGAGACCCATTGCTCCAGTCACATCCATGTGTAAAGCAGAGGCGATGGCCAGGACTCCCTCTGCACCACAAGACAACACTAAGACATACAGTGCTGCTCACCTGCCCAGCTCCTGGCAAACCATCACAATTAGCTGTCTTCTGGTCACTTGGCTGAGGTCACTGGCTCACTTTCACAAGTCACATTCAACATCTTAGAAACTAAGTCTTAACTGCTACACACCAAAGCTCTCCAAACCACTTCTGATTACACCCATCTCTAAAGTGATAAAGTGACCCTTTCCCACTTACATCATCAATTATCACCCATCATTAAAATTACAATACAGAGGCACTTATCTGGAACAAACTTTATCCCCTTTATTTCATCCCATACTGACCGGTGCACACACAGGAGTTGACCCCACTTAGACTTTTAGGTCACATCACCCTTAAAGTGAGTAGCTCATATTAAGGTGACTCTTTCTTTTAGCGTTCCTTCTTCACAAGGTAATCATGTTGAGGGCCCGTGGGATCTTAAAGGGTCATTAGGCTGTGGAGGCTCCACTCTCAAGAACAAACTGTTTATTTCTCAAGTAACAGCATCAGGTCTCAAGACAGAATTAAGGAGTGAGTTGTGTCTTGTGGGGTTGCATTGGTTACCCTGAGAGCGGTTTTTCCTCTTCTCTGAGTCTTCCTTGGCCCGTCTCACAAACCCTCCTGCTACAGTGATGGTGCACCTGCCATTGTCCAGTGAACATCAAGGGCTTTATTAAATGTGGCTGCTAAGCTCAGACTTTTCAACCTCCCAAACTTGGGAGCAGTTAAGCCTTTTATCCTTTGAAACCATTCGACCCCAGGTATTTTGTTTATAGCCATACAAAACAGTGGCACCAATACCCACTAAAACAGCAGTGCCTTCTGGGAGTTTACGGGCAGGCTATGGCACGCATCACGATTTTGTGTGAATTTTCTACTCCTTAAAAAAGCACAAAGGGATCCCTACAGCAAGCTGGGTAGCTAGACTAATTAAATCAGTGGTGCCTGGGTTTAGTTAGAGAACCCAATGAAGTAAAGAGAAATTTAAGACACTCAGTATTAACATATGCATGCCCACACACATGAGAATGTACAACACACAGGCATGTCACACACACACACACACACACACACACACACACACACACCACATCCACATGCAAAAGTAAACCAACAAGCAAATCCACTGTGCAAACGATGGCTCGGGAAAATGCTAAGCCTCAAAGAAGCCAAGAGCCTGGTTCCCAGCATACAGCGTGAGTGGCAGAGGTAAGGCTCAGCTCTACATCGAAGGTCAAGCTATCTCTCTGAGTCCCAATTGCTTAGTCACACCATTTCTATGACAGCATTTAGGGCCTGAGGTTCTCTCCACAGTCATTCCTGCCTTCATCTGTGTTCACAGGCACTGTCTGGCCTCAGACAGTGAGGAAGCGTTTGAAGGGAAAAACAAGATAGATTGACAGGGTCAGAAAAAAAATGATCAGGAAAAAAAAACCAAACTCGCTCCTTTACTCCCATTAGCTAGCTAGTGATATCCTTTATTTTTAAAGGTTTATTCATTCTGCCAACACATCACGGGGGCTCTGCACACCAGTACACACAAATGGCCGGATCATGCCCCACTGCAGTTCCTACATCCAACCAGAAGAGGGGGCCAAAGTGCTATCTCTGTGTAAGGTGGATGCTCAGCGTCAAACACTTGGCTACAAAGCTCCAAGTTGCGGGGACCCCATTTGTAAGTCCCCTAACCTTCACTTTTTCAACTGTAAGTTTTGGATAGCGCAAGGCTGGCCAGCAAGACAAACTTGAGAAGGAATTGCAGAAGTGTGCAAAACCATAAACAGTGCCCCACCCCCAAAACCATAGATCCTCCAGGAGCCCAGATACAGAGAGCACTGACCAGGGGATCCAGACTGGCCATGATTTGCCACATTCCCAACCCTGACAGTGCCTGTGAACACAGATGAAGGCGGGAATGACTGTGGAGAGAACCTCAGGCCCTAAATGTGCATGCCTGCATTGAAAACGTTCTTATATAGTAAGAGTGGTGTTTCCTACAAAGTTGAAAATAACATAAGGTTAAAATGAATGGAACAAGTACGGAGTCAGAGGTACCGTGTGGACTTGGACTCTTAGCACACAGAAACACAAAGATGTGTATACTATATGGATTACTATACAGAGGGCAGAGGCTGCGACACCCAGTATCAATGAGCACAGCTTGTGTCCTTATTTTAAAAAATACCATTCTCTAGCAAAATGACTTAGGGCTCCTTAGATTCGCAGTTGGTCCTAAGGATGGGATGTTGAGGTTTGGTCTGTTGCTATGAATTGTAATGCTAAGTGTGAGGGGAGCAAGACTTGGTTGTCCCAGAGAGTCCCCACATAGATTCAAGTTATTTCTGATTAGTGAATAAAGATGCCTACAGCCTATAGCTGGGCAAAATTGAGATAGGTGGGGGCTTAGTGTTCCCGGCAGCATTGGAGTTGGAGATGATCACAAGGGGAGAGAGAAAGGTGGAGAGGGGAGTAAGATGCCCTGGGTTAGGAGTCAAGAAAGCACAGCCCTGAGGGCTGGCCAACTGGAGTTAAGAGCAGCCCATGTGAAACAGTAATAACTCAGGGTTATCAACAGGAAATATATTTTAACAGCATAGAAGGTAGATATTTGCCCAGCTGTGCTGTTTAAGGCTTGTAAATATAAAGGTTCCCTGTGTCTTTTATCTAGGAAAAAAAAATGGTCAAAGTCAGGGTAGAAACCTCAAATTGAGATTAAATATTTTCTACAACACTGGGGCAAGGAACAAGAAAACAAGAAGAGCCTGGGGCACCGTCTGGGCCAGAACGTAGTAAGGGGCTAGAAATAGGCGAGACAGAGGAGCGTGGGGGAAGTGGGGAGAGAGAGCACCGTGCCAAAGGCATCAATCTGTAAGAGCTTTCATTACAGGCACTATCCTCGAGGGAATGGAGTTGTATGCCCTTGTCCTGCTCCCTCGCACCCAGAAAAAAAAAAAAAACCCACATTGATACTGAAATTTCAACACCTAGAATAGGCCTCGCGTGACCCTTCTGGGAGCTAGGATCTTTGCAAATGTAACCAAGTTAAGATGAGTTCTTATGATGGATTGCAGTGGGCCCCTAAGCCAGGGGGCAGATGGCCTTAAAAGGAGGAATAGGATACCCACAGAGAAGGATATCTCAAGACACAGATCTTCAATGATGCAGAACTTCAAACCAGGAAATGCTGAGAACTTTCTAACAAACACCTCCCTCAGAATACAGGGTGGACCTAACCCTGGAGAAACGTTGTTTCTAGCTCTGGCCTGAAATAGCTTTCTATATTGCATTAGTTGCCAAGCTCTTGGTAACTTGTTGATTGGAGTCCTGGGGAAGTCACCTCCAATGGATGGTAAAGCTAGCAGACGAAAAGGTAAACACAGGTAAGTTACTAGCCTCATCCCCGAGTATCTTCCCTCTTCATTACAGAGGCACAAATAGTAACTGTAACATACTGAAGCCTGCTAGACATGACAACCAAATGACTGACTGGAAATCACAAGATGACACATGTCAACTCCATGTCCCCTGACGTGCAGCATCCTTACCAAGGCAAAACTTCAAGTCTCTCCAATGAGAAAGTTCCCCAGCTCAAATGGAAGGACACTGTAGAGAGCCGAGCAGCTTACTACAGTGTTGTGATCAAGAGACTGGACTAGTGAGCAGTCTTCGGAGATGCAATAACTCAGGGCAAAGTGGGAATCCCCCTCCCCCTGAGTTCTAATTTGTTTATCAATCTTGGACGGATGCTGCTTTCTTAGTCATGATCATGTTCCTATGGTGATGTAAGATGTTGAACACTAAGATTAGCAGACTGAGGGGTACCCATAAACTCCACACTATATTTATTTCTCTATGTCCCAAATCATCCATGGGGCGGGGGCGGGGGAGGAGGTAGAGGTGCTATAAAAGGGGAAATCCAATCAGACCAGCCTAACGATTACTCAACAATCGAAGACTTAAGAAGCTGGTCCTGTAAGATGTCGCTCATTCAAGCACACTGGTTTAATGCTTTTATTTTTAACTCTGCTTTGGTAGTACAAAATTCATAAAAAGTACAAACCAGACAGTTAAAAATACATTTGACACTGGAAACCAAAAAATTTTCCTTTACAAAATGTTTTACATCAAGATGGCAACCGAGTGACTCTTTCCTTTACACCAAGAAGCGATCCATCATTAGTGTCGTGGACAGTGACCTTGTCGAGGATCCTCAGAACTTCTGAGGGAGGAGGGAGGAGGAGGGACCCTAAACGCCAACTATGCTGGGAACCCTCAGGATTCTCACCAGGCTGTGCAAACCAGGACAAAGCTTATGTGTTGAATGTATTGAATGTTTAATTTTTGGCATCTCTGGAAGCCAGTCACCCATCTGCTCAAGTATTAGAAAATGTTTAAAATGTACTCTGGGTATATAAATACAATCTTAAATATCTTTGCTTATTTTTTTTTGTTTTGTTTTTTTTTATTGCTATAGAAAGTGCTCTACATTGAATAAAATTAAAAAATAATTAAAACTGAAGAATATTACATATTAGCCCATCACCATTTAAAGGACGTCATTTTTTTTTTTTTTTTGCAAAATGTATACTTTTTTTGTTTGTTTGTTTAAGTAAAAATACTGGCTTAGCTGCACAAACATTACTCCCATGAGCACTCACTCTGCTTCCTGGACCACAGTGAACCTGGCATCCACACTGGCATCTCTGCTTAGTAGACACAACACACATACCAAGTCACTAGCTGCCAGTGTGGGTTCACATCAAACTGCATCTACCACACGCATAAAATGTTTGAAAAAAAAAAGTTAGTTTGTGTCCAGAAGCAGAAATTTTTTTAACAGAAAATGCCCTGGGGTATATTTTTTTAAAACCCCACCCCACTTTTTTCTATTTTATTTTTGTACAGCCAAATTAAAAGCAAAAAACAAAAAAGAAACAAACAAACAAAAAACCCCAAAACCACACCCAGTAGTTAATGCATCACACCAATGGAAGTAGGGCATAAAGCTTGCCGCCCCGCCACCCTCCCCATCCCAGACCTATGTACTTTGAGGCGTTTTATAAAACAAGGCCAAGAGAGAGCCCTACCAGGCAAGAAGCCCCTAAGACTGGTAGAGCACATGCTCTACCACTGAGTGATAGCCCAGCCCTCTCTTCACTTTTTTTGTTGGAAGACAGGATCTGGCTCAGTCACCCAGGCTATCCCCTGAACACTCTATAACACGGGGAGCCTTCAACTTGCGATCTTCCTAGGAAGCCTTTACTAAGCATCAGCTACAGCAGGATCCTGAGTAAAACAGCGGAAGTCTCAAGGGCGTGTTTGCATAAGAGGAGTGTTTTGTTTTGGCCTTTGGTTGCCTTTAAACCATTTTCCCTTTTACTCAATCAGACTAAAAGCCAGCTGTTTAGATTAAGTCCATAACAACAGTCATAGTCTCTGTGTCTTCTAAGTGACCAGAGAATGACAGGGGGCAGGCTGACGGGAGCAGGAGTCAGTGCTGAATTCTTGTTGGTCCAGGAATCTTTAGTGCAGGGCGCCTGTGGTTCCATTGGATCCCATGACGTCCTAGCGGATCATTTTCTAAGCACTAGATGTTTTCCAGGGACCTTTTGCAGGCAAGAGTCTTCTGTAACAGCCCAACTGTGTGTATTAAGATCTTAGGGCCAAAGTCAACATGGAATCTGGGGTTCAGGAACAGATGTCAGCATGCCAACACAAGCTCAGGCTGGAAATGGCTCCTCTGTTTGTTCATAATGCCATGATTCCAAGGGAGTAGCTGCCTGGGTATGGACAGCCAGGAATGTGCACCTGGGGACGGTTGTCTAAAAGGAAGAGCTCTTTCCCTTTTAGAAACGGAACTAAAACTTTCATCACACCTTTTAAGCCCAAAGCTTCTTTCAAAGCAAGCTGAATTCTGTGTCCAGCGTAGCAAAAATATGCCCTTTTGGGTTTGATCCGCATGCCCATTGACTTCATGATAGAAACTGTATAAAACATATAAAAATATTCCCTAGGCGACTTCATTATCTCGCAAGTTCGGAGTCTCTTAGAACTCTTCAAGAAAGCCAGCAGCTGCTACAAGAGAAAAACAACAAAAAAGAGGAAAGCTGTGACAAAAGGAGACATACCACGTGCTCATCTGCCTGAGTTAATGACACAGGAAAGCTGCAATCCCTCCAGACCCCAGTGGACCCACCCGCTCATCCCTGCCCTCATTACACCATCCGGCTAGAATTCAGTCTAAGAACACCTAAGGACCTCCTCCTTGTCACCAAGAAACACTAGAGCAGCAGTTCTCAACCTCTGGGTCACAACCCCAAAAAGACCTTTAGAAAAACATAGATATTTACATTAGGATTCATAATAGCATCGAAATTACAGTTATGAAGAAGCAACAAAATCACTTTATGGTTGGGGTGTCACTCAGTATCAGGAACTGTATTAAAGGGTTGCAGCTCTTCACAGAAGCCCTCACGGCAGCAGATACTCCCACGGCAGCAGATACTCCCACGGCAGCAGATACTCCCACGGCAGCAGATACTCACTCTGCCTGTGATCCCTGGTTCGATCTCCAGGGAATAAGGATGTTAAGCCCTGCTTCCATGCTGCCATGTCACATGCCACAGAGTGATGGCCTCAGTCATACTTATAAAACAGCTTTCTATGTCCCAAGTATCTCCTGTCATTCACAGCTTTCATACCCTTTTATGCTCCTGAAACTCTCAAGATGTCATTGTATACTGAAAGATGCATGCTGTGTTAGAAACCGACACTAAGGAGCAAACCTTTATGAAGGAGCAAAGCACTCTCATCTGCCACACGTGTTTGCCGATAAATGCTGAACGTAAGAGAGAAGAGGGCAGCTTGCAGAGATACAGAAGACTAACAAACGTTAGCCACCACATCTTAGTTTAAGAACATACTATTCACAAGCCAGGTCTGGGGGACACAGACTTATAATCTTAGCTAGAGGCTGAGGAAGGGGAATCCTAAGCTCAAAGCCTGTGTGGGCTGCACAGTGAATTCAAGACCAAACTAGGAAGCTTAATGAAACCCAGTAAAAGGGGGAAAAAGGGGAAAAAAGGGGGGGTGCTCAAAGAGAGAGCATTTGCTTAGCATAGACAAAGCCCTGGGTTCAATCCCCAGTAACTCACATATGTGCTGGGGAGAGAAGAAGGGAGAAAAGGAGGAAGGAGAGGGAGAGGGAGGGAAAACAAAAATTTACCCTTTAAGACATGCTCTCTAAGATTATCTACTATTTTAAAGGTATTTTTATTGTATAAGTATGTGAGTTTGCCTAAATATATGTTTGTGCACACAATGCCTAGCTGGTCCCCATGGAGGCCAGGGAGGGCATTAGATCCGCTGGAACTGAAGTTAAGGATGGACAGGAGCCACACTGAGAACTGAACCCAGGTCCTCTTGGAGAGCAGCCAGTGTTCTTCACCACTGAGCAGCCTCTCCAGGCTCCAAGGTCATCAGTTCATATTTCTCGACATCCCTGATATTCATAGTGACTTATGATGGAAGGGGAGGAGCCTGATTTTTCCAAAGAGGATGAATTGGATGAAGGACCACATGGAAATGAAATGCTGTCCCCTAAAACGTCAAGAGTCAAGCTTTTAGTTCTAATGAAACAAGTGGTGTCTCTGTGGAGCTGACACGTGGGTTTGTACCTGGGGACAGCCAGTGAGTGTCGCTTTCAGGAAGGACTCAGTAGACAGTTAACATTCTAGCACAGAAAAAGGCCACAAGGAGACCTTGTAGAGAAATGTAAAAATGCTACACATACACACACCCAAAAGAGTTTTAAAAAACTATGTTAAGAATTTTAGGACATTACCTAGAAAGTATGTATTGGACTGTTTTATGGCTGTTCTTTAAGTGACTTTTTGTATCCTGAAAGTCACAAAGTCCAGGACAATGAGGTCAGGCCTGGAATACAACATCTCATCAGAGTGAAAGGGCATGGTAATCCATACTTGCAATTTCAGGAGTCAAGAAGCTGAGGCAGGAGGACTGCCACAAAAATCAAGGACGACTGGGACCACAGAGACCTTGTCTCAGAACAAACAAACAAAGAAGGAAAGAAAATAGATCATTCCAACCCAGAATTTATCCCTTGACAGCATCCCAGAAGATCCCACTAACCTCCAGGGGTGGGAACTACAGGCTCAGGGTGTGCCAACAAGAGTGTAAGATCAAAGGTCTAGATTCAGACCTAGATCCTTAGTCCTGGCGCTGAAGGTGGCTGTCCTCTGGCATCCCCAGCAGGGCAATGAAGTTTGCCCTACACTGACTGATACTCAGTGTTTCTCATGGTACCCAGCAGTCAAAGCCTCCAGCAGGAAGGTGAGCATCAGTCCTCGGCTCTAAACAGCCACTTCTAAAGCTGATCTTAAAAACTGCCCCGTGCGCTGTTATCTCTGCACAAGGATGTGGAAAATCCAAACTGCTGCTTCAGGACCTCAGGAACTATGCAGCCAAGAGAAGGCACCTACCTACACAGAAGCCCCTCCCATCTGGTCTCTGCTTGACGCAAGGTGGCAATGAGCTTCCGGGTAAACACCCGTCTCACCTGTCTCATCATAACAACAATTTAGAGAGGGAAAATGATAGCACACACTCACAGATATGATCGGCCTAGGGCCCAGAAGCCGCACCCAAGGACAGCTATAGAGGGCTCAACACAGAATCGTAAACTTCCTTAAACATCAAGATAGTGTGTTTTGTCTTGTTTTAGGGCAACTCAGTTGCGCTGCTCTCAATTATGAGTTGTGTGAACAACACCACAGGATGTCAAAAGGTCAGCCAATGTCCAACTGTGGCCTACTTTCTGTGGATGGAAGGAGGTACCTAAAAAGTGTGGAGTGCATTTGGTATGATTTTTCCCCCATTAATTTATTTATTTCTTCACTTCACATCCTGATCGAAGCCCCCATCTCCTCTGGGTATCTCCCCCACACCCCTCCTCTGAGAAAGGGGAGGTTGCCCTGGGTATCAACCCATCCTGGCACATCAAGTCACTGCAAGATTAGGCACACCTTTTCCCACAGAGGCCAGACAAGGCAGCCCAGTTAGGGGACTGGGATCCACAGGCAGGCAACAGAGTCAGGGACAGCCTCCAGTCCAGTTGTTAGCGGACCTGCCCACATCTACTAGATATGGGGGCGGGGGTGGGTGGGTAGTAGGTCCAGCCCACGCTTGCTCTTTGGTTGGTGGTTCAGTCTCTGGAAGCCAAGGGTGCATTTGGTATGTTTTAACAATCCTAAATTCCATCCCTTATTTTATGGGAAAGGGACTGGATCCTTATTGACAAGTAAACCCACTCTGAATCGGTATTTCTTTACCACTTCAAACCAGGGCTAAAAGAACCTTCTACACCGGCTAACAAAGATCAGAGCTTCAGGGGTCGGCACAGAAGCCACAAGAGCCCAACAAGAACGGGCAGAGGGTAGAGGGTGGCCTCCTTCGGGTGTCCATCTGAAGAAAAGCCCCCTGCTTCAGAAGCTGCCTCTCTGTGTGGGGGAGATGTGATACAGGTTTAGACAAATGGATGCCCAAACTGGGAGAGATTAAGCAAGGCTTTGGTGCACAGAATCCCCACTGCTTCCCTCATAAAACAAGACTGCTGGGAAGAATGGACTTAAGTCACTAGAGTCATCTGAAGCAAGAGAAAAGGTCGGCACTTCTCTGAAAGTTGTAACTTATATTCAATTATCTTAACTGCAAGATAGTTGATAATGCCATTGTCAAAGATCTCAGTGAATTAAATCCCCATTGAAGAAAACTTAACCTTCGCTCCAGTGGCTGGACATTAAGGAAGCTGAAAGGAACAGGTTCTAACACTGTCTTATATATTCCCTCCTCATGTTATCTGTAACTGAGAATCTTGGATCAGAGGCTGCCTTTAAGTTTCTGCCATTTCTAGAGTATCAGCACAAAGATCTCTATCCATGAGACACCCTGGGTGACGGCCTCCATCTCTCTCCACCCTCTGAACTAGTGGCCAGGTCAACTGGCTTGCAGCCAGACATGGTGAGACATACTGATAATCCCAGCACTAGGGACTCAGAGGCAGGAAGATTGCTACAAGTTCAAGGCCAATCTGGGCTGTAAAGTAAGAGTCTATACAAAAACAAAAACAAAACAAACAAACAAACAAAAATGTCTATACAAAAAACACAAACTGAAACAAAAACTTACCCAGTGTCCTGTTTAGTCTCAGAAGGCTCCATTTGGATGTGAACTTACTGTCAGGCTCTCATTTATATCCATCGTTATTAAAAGAAATATAAGACTGAAGCACTTTAAATTTCATTATTAATAATGTTGGGCTGTTTCTCTGTCTGTTTATCTCTGTCTCTCTCACTCTGACGCTGCTCTCTCTCCTGCCCACCTCCCACCCCCCATACACACACAGAAAGGGTTTCAGTCTTGGCAGGAACTCACAATGTAAACAAGGCTGGCCTTGAAATCAAAGATATTAGACTCCATCTGCCTCCTGTGTCATGCACAACCATGCCCAGTCTAAATTGGGCATTTTTCATATTTGCTGATCACTGTATTTTCAATAACACACAGCTCTCCTATTTTGATGAGGGGTTTAAATAATTAAAACCTTCTAAATACCAATCATGAGCAAGTATTTATAGGTGGATCATTGGGGGGGGGGGGGGTTAAAGCCCTTAGAGATGTTTCTACTCAAAATCAAAATACTTAAAGAAACAAACAAAACCCTAACAGACATTAGTGAATAGTTTTTGCAAATTCTCTTCACTTCTTTTCTGAATAACACCCAGAGAAATCATGCCTTAACAGAGCTGGAGTTTCTGATGTTTTCCTTGCTCTGGGAGTCTTCAGGTTGCCCCTCAACTGGGTTATGCACCAGTAGCAACACACGTTGTCAGCAACACTGGGTTACCCAAGTGCTGAGAACTGGACACTTCAAATTCTGCAGCCCTCCCTTCGGAAAGGGAGACTTGGGAGAAATTTCTGCCACTGACATCTAGTGTGGCTCCGGACCTAGAGAAATGAGGACTGCACAGTCCTGAGTCTCTGCTCTCCTCTGACTTCAGTCTCCTCTGAGCTAGTGCAGAATAACACGACTGCATGGCATCACCTTCTTCTTCTGGTGACGAACAGCACAGCCATGTGTCTAAGGAGCTGGAGGGCAGCTGACTGCCTTCAGTCAGCATCTACCTGAGGATGGGATGAGGGTCTACTAACCTAGCCTCTCTGAGCCTCAAGGGAAACAAGAAAAAAAAATAACTCATATATATACATATGAAACCATTTAAATAGAGCTCATCTGATATAATACAAGCAGAGTGTTTCTTATGGAAAGTAGTTGTTGGGATCATATATTTCTAATTTCTGAGCTTTGTTGTTGTTTTGGTTTTGGGCGGGGGGTTGTTTTATTTGTTGTTTGTTTGTTTGTTTGTTTTTCCCACTGTGGGCAGGCTTGAAGGTACACTGTGATAGGATGAGCTCGAGGAGGTCAGAGGCTAACTTGCAGTCATCAGTACTCCCTTCCACTCTGTGGAGTCATGGGGAATCAGGCCACTAAGCTTGGCAGCATGCACCTTTACCTGCTGAGCCATCTCTCCAGTCCTGCTGAGTTTTCAGGTTTTGTACTACGTTGTGAGCACGTGAAACCTGGACTGCTCTTAAAAAACAAAAACCATTTATTTGAGTCTTATATTGTTGCCCAAAAAGGTTTTGACTCTGGGACATTCTGGATCTCAGATTTTCAGATTAGAATAACCCTCAGTTATTCCATACCAAGGAACACTGTGACATGCCTCTTTGACAAACAGAGAGGCCGAGGTGGCAGCAGCAGCACTGCCATGTGTCTAAGATACCAGCTAATGAGATCAGAATTCATTCCAGAGCTCCGGTGGAGTCTATATGTACTGCATAACCTGTCCGAGAAAACAGGCGGTGCATTTTACTTTGGCTACTTCATGTGCATAGATGTCAAAGTATCGTGGTACAAATGATGAAAATGAAAGTACTGGTTACACCTATCGATACCATAATTAAAAGAAAAAAAAATCTCCTAAAGCATTTTGTTTTCTGCTTCCCTTGGGCTTCCCAAGGTCTGTCTTTAGGTACCCAAGGTCCCTGAGCCTCCAATGCTGCAGTCTATGATGAACAGAGCAGAGATATTACGGCTCCTTTTTTTCTATGTCTTATCAAAGGGCTGCCAGGGCTAAAAAGTTTAGTCTTACACACTGCTGCTCCCCATGGCCCAGCCTAGCACAGTGCCTGGCACCAAAAAGGGGCTCAATAGAATCTTTTGAAATAGAATACTATGTCTGGGTTGAACCATTGTTACAATTGCTGATCCTTTTAGATACCACCCTTTGGAGAAAGCCAGGGGGTTTGAAATGACCACTACTATGAGGCCATAGGCATGTTTCTGTTTTTTTCCTTTTCAAGGAGAGCAACATTCTCTCACATTCCACAGTCACCGAGCATCTGAGCTCTGGAGTGTGGATTTCTTCCCACCCTAAAAGCCTGGAAAAGTAAGTCCTAACCCTGGCTCCCCATCTATAAAATGGGGATGTTAGTGTTTCCCACAACTGCCCAGAGCACCCTGGTAACTCAGACCTTCACTGGACTTTGGCCTTTCTCACTAGTCCCTAAGTCTTCTCCACACAGTGGGGCCTGAACAGACACTGCCTCCTCCTCCTCCTCCTCTTCTTCCTCCTCCTCCTCCTCCTCCTCCTCTCACAAGATCATGGCTGAACCTCCCACACAGCATGCCCGACGTCACACAAGGCACAGCTCTACCCTGGAAACCAAACAGGTGGTCTCACCCAAGGAGTTTCCTTTTATAAATGTTTATCCAATGCCCCTATATTTCCCACCATCATCTTTTACTCTGGAATAGAAAGAGAGATAGAGATAGAAATAGAGATAGAGATAGAGATAGAGATAGAGATAGAGATAGAGATAGAGATAGAGAGAGAGAGAGAGAGAGAGAGAGAGAGAGAGAGAGATAGAGATAGAAAGAGAGAGAGAGAGAGAGAGATAGAAAGCAAGTAAGCCAGCCAACCAGCCAAGCCAAGAATGTAAGGTAAGGGCGTGGCAAGTTCAGGAGAAGACCCCAAGTATTCTACTAAATACTTGGCAACCAAGCTGAAGGGAAGGAGGAGCTGGCCTCCCTCACTGAGAGGCCAGCTCAAGGTCAGGAATGCATGCCTGTGATGGGCTAAGCATGTTCGGGAAAGCAGACTCATCCCAAAGCACACAGGCTGCAGTGCACAGCCCAGAGCTTTGCAGTCAAAAGAGCTTGAGTCAGCAAAACCTTCCCATCCCGTCCTTGGTTTTGAGTCCCTACAAGGCATGGTGATTTCTAAGGCTTCCTCAACACAGGCAAAAATGGCTCAAATTCCTGAGGGATTTGTCAAGGATTGTCTCCATCTGGGTGACCTAAGAGTCCAAGTGTTTCGTTCTTAAGCAGAGGAGAAGCGGTCATGTGTCACAGAGTGTCTCAAAATATACTCTCTTCTCCACACTTCTTTACTGGCAAATCTTTCCACAATGAGATATTTTTGGTTTGTTTTATTTTTCTTTAGGAGGAAGTTGCAAGGGCAAAGGAGGGGATCGGGAGGTGAGTGGAATTGGGGTGCACGATGTGAAAACCACAGCACTCAAGAAATAGCCTAATAACTAACAAAGGCCACGGAGAACGGCAGGACTAGTTCTGATGGCAGTGAATAGTTAGAAACACTAACTGTGCCAAGGACTGACTTAAGGACTACACATACTCCTGTCGGCTAAGCTAACAACCACTTCATTTCCTAAGAGATTAGGGGACGTCTGTAATCCCAGCACCCAGGGCACGGAAGCAGCAGATATGAATGGAGAAGACTGGCCATAGATACACAGCAAGTTCAAGGCTAGCCTGGGCTACGAGAGTGACGCACACCCGAAATCCCAGTTCTTGGGAGGCTGAGGCAGGAGGATCACTGGGAAATCAAACACAGCTTAGATTTCATAGTAAGTACCAGGCCAGCCAAGGGTGCACAGCATATCCCTGTGGAAAAAAAAGGAAAGGAAATAAAAGGGGGGGAGGGGAGGGGAGGGGAGGGGGGAGGGGGGAGGGGAAGGGAGGGGAGGGGAGGGGTTAGGCTTAAGCAGTTTGCTTATAATAATCAGTAGTCAAGTGATATAATTTAAAGTAAATGGATACAGTTTAAAATCAAGCTTTTAATCACCAAAAGGAAATAACCAAAATAGAGTATTTTCAATAAAAGAATTTAGACTAAACAGAAATGTCTATGTGAGGAAAGGGGAGAGAGAGAGTGGGGTGAGAGTAATCAGAATGTATTACACACATGTGACGTTCTCAGAGAATAAAACTTAATACAAATTAAAATAGAAATGCCTAATATTGACTTGCTTTCATTTTAAAATTCTAACTGTAAAACTACTAGAAAAAATATAGGAGCAAAACTCCATAACACAGACGAGGCGGGGACCCCAAGAATCACACTCCCAACAGCAAGAGCAGCAAATGAGCTTACACAACACTCAAGCTTCCATATAGCCACGGGGGCAAAAGTGAAGTCACACCTACAGAATGAGGGAAAATATTACGTATGTACTGAAATAAATGTCATGTCTCCCACAGCTTGGGTCCCAGAACCCTGCCTAGGGCTGGGGATGGAATGAAGAAAGAACAGACACACGGACATACACACAGTGAAGCTGGAATCTACCACATAAATAAATGTATGTGTGTGTGTGTGTGTGTGTGTGTGTGTGTGTATATATATATATATATATATATACATATATATGTATATATATGTGTATATATATACATATACATATGTATATATATACACATATATATACATATATATACACACACACATAGAGAGAATATATATGTATATATGCATATAAATACATAGATATATGGTAGGTATATATGCACATATATATGGTAGATATGTGTATGTATGTATATATATAGTAGATAATATATAGAATGTATTAAAAAACTGCAACAACTCAAGAGCAAAGAAATCAAAATAAAACACAAACACCTCAGTCCAATTTTTACTGGCATGAAAGGTTTCCAAGTCGGTGTTTTCAATCAGAGGCAATCAGAAAGTGGGGGGAAACAGAGGACACAGCTCAGAAACACACGCTGGAGAACTCGAGCTGCATCGGTTTTTTACAAAAAGCCAGAGACCAGTGACAACGGCGACAAGGCTGTGGCATCTGGAGACTGAAAGCAATTCCATTTATTTAACTTTGAAGAACAAAAGCTTATTCTTCTAAGAGAAAATCAAAACACATTTTCTGGGGAGGAAAAAAAAAAAAAAAGGAACCATTTTGATGGCATTGCCAAAATAAACCAGGCAGAATGTAAGTCAGAATGAGCTACAAAAGGAGTTCAAGCCACAGGGGCAGGGAGGGATAGCCAGAGAGGGAGAACACAAACGCATCTTGTTTTTAGAAGAGGGAAGGAGAGAGGGAAAGAAAAATCCTGCTCCCTCTGATGTGTTCTATCTAGAACACCCGATTGTCCCTCAGCAGCTATAAGGGTCAGCTAAGGACCTCTGTGCACAGCAAAAACTGTGGGTGTCCAGGCCTCTGTATCGGAAGACAGAATATTTGCACATCACGTGCACATTTCCGCATGTAAATTCTAAGTCGCGTCTAGATTACTTATAATACCAAATACAAGTAAATGCTATGCAAATCGTCACTGAACTGCATTGTTTAGGGGATGGTGGCATGGGAGGACAGGTGGACACATGCAGTCAGGACAGACAGAGGACTTCCAGAAAGAGTTTCAGTTGGATAGTGGATGAATCTAAAAGTGCAGAGTCTATGGATATAGTAAACTGACTTTAGCAAGCATAGATTCTGTTGAGAGGAAGAAAGAAAGAAAGAGACAGACAGACAGACACAGAGACAGAGACAGAGACAGAGACAGAGAGAAAGGGAGAGAAAAAGAGGGGGAGGGAGCAAAGGAGTCAGGAACAGGGAGAAGAACCCAATAATCCAACATGTAAGAGAATCTACAGTAAATTAAGCAGCTTGGAAAACCCAATTTGAACAAAACACCTTTAAGGGAAAAACAAAAACAAATTCAAAGATTTAATTCAACGACATAAAAACAAATCAGCTTTTTACTGCTTTCTATAAAGTATGTATTTCCCTTTCTCTGAGATGGGGTTTCAGCTGTGTAGCCCTGGCAGGCTTAGAACACACTGTGTAGAGCAGGCTGGTCACCGACTCACAGATCTATCTGCCTCTCATCTCCTGAGTACAGGGAATAAAGGCGTGTGCCACCACACCCAACTGTTGCTACATTTTATGGCAAATCTTCTGATTCACTACTGGGCCAGAGATTTCAGCCCAGATGAAATCTTCCAGGTTTTCTTGGTTGAAAGTCAAGTCAAATCAACTGTCCCAAGCAAATTTTCCTAAGAATCATAAGAAAACCTTTTCAAATGTGCAATATTTTAAAGGTTCCTTCTTTTTCTTGGTCCATTCTCCACATAATTCGGTGAAGACTTAACCTAAGACCCGTCCTTCCTGAAGCAGGTTGACATCTGTGTCAACTGAAGCCAGGCTCCCTGGGTTCCACTGTAAACTCCTATTTTCTCATAATTCCAAACACACTGTTTAAACTCCAAGCTAAAGAACTTCAGCTGCAAAGCAAGATACTCAACTATTCCACAGATTATAGTCACTTAATTATTATTCTGTCCGCTTTCGAATTTTTAAATTTCCATAATAATTCTTTCTTGTTGTTGTTTTTGTTTCAAGATTAACTACAGTCAATTGGAGTCTCAGAGAATATGTTTCCTTCTTGAGGCCACTAGGTGAGTCTTACTGATTCAGACAATACACACAGTATAATTATCCTCCATTGAAAGCCAACTTCACCCTAGACACTACCTTGGCGCTTACATTGAATCTAATATTTACTTCCCAAAAAAGAAGGTAAGGGCAGTTAAGAACTATTTATTTCCAAGTGAGCTCACCCTGATGTGCCTCTAATAGAACCCAGTTATGTAATCCTAGCAGGTGCCAGAGTGCTTTGCAGAGACTATTAAATTGCAAAGCAGTTACACATAGTCAGGACTTCAGGTGATTTCTGTCAAATTCCTGAATCAGATACAGATAGAATTTGGGCCAGGAAAGCCACCTGAGCAATCCTAACTTTCTAGATCACCGTAACCAGGGCAGAGTGTGGCAAGACCATCGCCTTGCAGTTCCTTCCTGCCTTCCACTCGTCCGTGTCTTCTTCAGCAGTCAGTGCTGCCCAGGTGGAGTCACATGTCAGGATGGCCCCATACTTCTGGCTGGGTTTCATTACCTTAGACTTCAACAGCAGGTGCATCTCTTCCCAGAGGGTGACTTTAATCAGCTGTGCCAGGTCAAGGTCACGCAGCAGTCCACACCTAACACCAAAGGTGCTGCTGTCTCTGCTCAGGACTGCTTCTCTGGATGATGGGATGTCCTATGTCTGCAGTGCCCACCCAGTAAGGCAGACTCTAGCCTGGGTGGCTACTAATCATGTGACATGTGACTAGTATACAACCTGAACGCTTACTTGCAATTAGTTTATATGTAAGGTGCCTAGTTGACTGAAAGCTACAGACAAAACTCTAGAATGGTCAATAGAGGTGTCCACCAGCCAGGGCCTAGGCTTCCTACACCATAGCCTAACGGGGTCAGGCCTAGCCTTCTATCTTGTAACTCAGAGATGTGGGTACAAGTCTTGAGGCTTCTGTCCAGTGATGCAACCACTGACTGATACCCTATCCACCCATGTGGCAGATTCCTCGTCTGGGATGATGGTGTGACCCTCGTTAGGAAATGTTTATAACCATGGCAATGGTAGTGTCAGCTCTGTGTCCAGAAAGCTAGAATCCCAAGGTAACACTAGCTGCTGTCCGGAGCCACTCATTCACCCTCTTTCCTCAGGTTCCTCTCAGTTGAGAAGCCAAACTTTTTTGCCTTGCTTTTCCTCTTTAAAGAAATCACCTAAACCAGGTAAGACAGCCCACACCAGTAATCCTAGTACTCAGGATGCCGAGATAAGACAGTTGTAAGTTCAAGGCCAGCCCAGGCCACAGAGTCATTTCCAGGCCAGCATGAATGACAGTTGAGAAACCCTTGCCTCAAAAGACAAACGAACAAACACACACAAAACAAGAAACCAAAAAAAGCCCCTATTTAGCGTCTAAAATTAGAAGGAGCCAGATCTCCCCCAACACAAACCTGCAGGAACCAGTCTCTAAAGAGGGGCCAGTACCCCCATGCTTTAGAGTTAAGGAACACACACCTCCTCGAGGTGACTTCCAGAGTGTCTTTAGCCCTTTGAACCTGCAAGCTATTACAGAAGTTTCAAGGACAATGACCTTCGCATCCTCCACTCAGCCTCACCCACCGAGTGTGAATTACCTCAGGATACCAGCAGCACTGCCCAGCGGGCCCAGCGTGTGCTGCATGCCAGGCCCTGGGCTTCACTGAAACTTCAGAGAAACTTCCTTGTCCCCCCAAGGCAGGTAGTGTCGTCTCCATGTGCCAATGAGACATAAAAGGCTGCCACGACTGGCCCAAGCCTCCTTGTTAAGAGCGGCAAACAGAGAAACTGCACCTGGCAGCCAGATCCAGGATATAGGCTCAGCTCGGCCCAGTCCTCCGTCCATGCCTGACCTCACTTCCTTTATATGCTTGGACCCCACCCCTGCCCCCATGCTGAAGTCCGGGTCTTGCTCTTTTACGTGTAGCAAGCATAAAGACAACAAACACTCCTCAAGCCAGAAAGGAAGGAGTCAGAAGAAAGCTAAGCCAAAAGGAAGTCATTCCGGGGGAAGTAGCTGAGCTGAACTTTTAAAACATCTAAACAAAGAAGCTGTCACCTTGTCTTGAGAGTGCTCCAGGAGAGCTGGTGCAAAGAACAATATTGTCCCTGGGGTATCTCAACGTAATGTTCCTACTGAGGGCTGCAGAGTAGTATCCCAACTAACGGTACATGATAAATGAAGAATTGTTTTCCAACTCAAAACAGAGGCTTGCTTGACCCAGTCTTTCTCAGACACAGTCTACTTAAACAAGGTAAGTAAGAATAGATATCCTTTGCCACCCGATATCTTGTCTTGTGTTGTGTTGTGTTGTGTTGTGTTGTTTGACCCAGAGTTTCACTGGTCAGTCTCAAAGTCATAATCCTCCTGCCTCAGACTCCCAAATGCTGAGACAGTCTTGTACTCCCATTCCAATCTGGTTTTTGCTTATTTATTTTTTCTCCCTTTAGATAGAGAATGTACTAAGCTTCCAACCTTTAAAGGCTTATTTATTGTATATCCTAAAATTCTGGATTTTACTCTTTTTTGAGGACAAAGCTGTTGCAGTGACACACTAGACATTTGAGGTGATGCTTCTCCCAGAAGCCCGATTCCTGTCTCACAGTCGCCACCACTCTGTAATGCTCCAACCCTCTTCACAAGGGGCTCCGGGCAGACAAGTATTCACAAAATCCTGAGACTTAGTGCCCTGCCATGCCAACAGTTTCAGGGAGGCCCTCTCATTTTCTGTGTGGCCAGCGTCCTCAGAGGGCTCTCCAACCCACCCGGCCACCCTCCTGCCCCAAAGTCCCCCAAACTACAGCTCACCAGCTACTCCGTGTCACTCCGCTCCCTCTTCACAGGCGTCGCAGGCACATCCCCGTTGACACTCTCAATGCCACTGACAGACATCAAACTTCTGCGCTCCTTCTGATTTGACTTGTGCTCCACTTTCGTGACTCTGAACCTGAGGACAGAAAAGGGACATGACGGGACGTCGCTTTTCCAGTTCCAAGCAGGAACTGTAAGTTTAGGGGGAAAAAAAAAATCGCCTGGAGGAAACCAACCAAGCTCAGACTAAAGGGAGAACAGCAGCTGAATCGCTACCGGACAAGAGGGGCGCATTCCCCTGCAGGTCCTGTGTGACGTCTCTAATAGTTTATGGAACACACAAAGTGGGTCAGAAAACACTTAGGCTGAATTGCTCTGTGGCCTCAGAGTTGTGGTTTCCAATGGTAGCGCGACCATTAACCACAGAACGCTAGGCCACAGGAAGAGCCCATTACAATGCAGACGAACATTACCAAGATGGCCACCGCATAACCACCTTGAGCCAATACGCGCCTGCTGGGCAGGGGAGCCCAGCGGTGACTTCACTACCGTAAGTTGTTTCTGCTCTCCAAAGCCAAATTTAGATTAACTTTCACTCGAGATTGAAGAAAAACAGTTAAATAAATTACAGAAGAGAATTTCATTAAGGAGTGTGAGAAAAGATAAGGCAGTCAGCTCTATCTTTCTAGAATGGTGTCTGTCATCAAGCCCCCAGAGCTTTCCAGTAACCACATTTTTATAGTGGCGGCCTTGCCCAAAACGAGGTCACAAGCCACAAAGAGGAGGAGTCTGGGAAGCAGAGACTATCCTGTCAACCTGGAAGAGTCTGAAGCAAACCTTCTGAAAAGCAGCCCCAGTGAATTACCCATCATCCCCAGCGTCTCACAGGGGGGTGGACACTGAGCCCTGAAAAAAACGCATACTGGAGCTGAGCTGAGAATTTTCAGCACATTTTTCAAGGGGAAACAGTGCGTGCTTTGTCCGCATGCCTTCGGTTCTCATTCACTGCGTTCGTGAATTCCCATGACTCTGCCTCTTGATAAAAGTCTGGTCATGGGTTGTACGGCTCTGCCGTGAGTGCCAAACAGTCCTCGGCCTGGTCCTGATGGCCACCGCCACACAGAACAAGACTCAACAAAATTAAAATTACAATAAGAACTTTGAAAAACTGACAGTGTTCCTTGGGTGCTCATGAGCCCGAAACTACCCTAAAACCCTTACCTGAGTCACCATTTTTGGTTCTCACAGAAGCCCTGGGAAGTGACTGTGATGGCCCTTCTCACCTTGGGTGGGGGGTGGGGGGGAGCGGAGATAGAGTGACAGAACAGTCTGTAAGTAGTGGCACCACGACCGGATCGAGGTAGATGTAATGAGTCCCAGCAACATTTCCTAGAGGTTTGGCCTCATTTAAGCCCAGCACGTACTCAGTCTGATTCCTGCACGGGTGACCTTTCCCAGTGTGTCACAACCGATGCAATGCACTTCCTGTATAAGACCCTCAGACCACAGGAGAGTCCCCTGCAAACCTGACCATGTCAAGTCTCACTAAGATGTCCATCCAACAGCAGGATCTTTAAATCACATTTGGGTCACAAGGAAAGGATGCCCGGGGACTGAGGGACCCAGGGGACAGCAGAGGTGACCGCAAAGAAAGCAGTCACTGCCTCTGGCGTGGATCTTAAGTGGCAGAGACTGGAACGTTCTGGGTCGCATCTGTACTTCTCTATCTAATGCATGACAGCATGACAGTTCCTGATGGCCTGGAACTTTGTGATCAGCCAGAGCCAGTGGCATGGGAGTCAAATGACACATACCACCCAAGGTTGCTTTCACTAAAAACCCCTTCACAGTATCTGCCACAGCTCTCTCTGTTTACAAACCCGCAGAGTCAGGAGTGGATGGCGGGGCCTCTGGCTCTGGATAGCCGTGTGGAAAAGCCATACACTCACCTGATCATCTGTTTTAGATTCTCACAAGAGAAATAGAAACATATGTTCTGGACACAGTTGAGAGTCTGGGCTCCATCTATTTACAGAGATTAATTAATTAACTCCTCATCTTAATTAATACTTGTTCTCTATGAGCTATCAAGAGCTGTCTGGTCTGTCAGAAACATTCAGGATCCAAACCTGGACATATGGAAGAAGCCAGAGTCATGAGAACTTGACCCTTCCCCCAATAAAAACCTAAGGATAATCCTGTAACCACAGCAACTAGGTCCCACACAAGCAGCACCAGGACCCCTCCTTACCTGCCCACAGAGAGGACGGTGACCTCGCCTTGTCGCCGTGGCCGTCCCTCTTTGGTCTTGTTGGTGGGTTTTATGAAGTGCCATCGCTTGTGCCTGCATCGCTGGCACACATCCCGTTCAACGACACCTCCCACTGTGTGCAGATGATGACCACAGACATGCTTCCCTGGGGTGGCCCCTGGTGACAGGGGCCCAGGACTCACAGGTGGGCTCCCTGGCGTGCTAGGAGTGACAGGGCTAAGGTAGAGAAGAAAAGGAGAAGGAGACAAGGTAAAAAATGGCTACTTAGGAGAAACCCCAGTGAAGGCAGGTGTTCCCTGAGATGCAGGGACACACCCTTCAGTTGTACAAATGAACTTTGTGACCTGGCCCTGAGCAACTGCACTCAGCTCTCGGGACCATGCAACAGTTGCTCATTCCAACAGTGATAGCAGTCGGGCTGGGGAATGAGCCACTGTTTCCAAGGAGGCCACGCAATCTGACTTCCCATCACTCTTTTCCAAGACTCCCACACCATCACACTGACTTCTCACACCATCACACTGACTTCTCACACCATCACACTGACTTCTCACACCATCACACTGACTTCTCACACCATCACACTGACTTCTCACACCATCACACTGACTTCTCACACCATCACACTGACTTCTCACACCATCACACTGACTTCTCACACCATCACACTGACTTCTCACACCATCACACTGACTTCTCACACCATCACACTGACTTCTCACACCATCACACTGACTTCTCACACCATCACACTGACTTCTCACACCATCACACTGACTTCTCACACCATCACACTGACTTCTCACACGGAGCCAAGAGTCCGCCTGGAACGCCATGCAAGCCACCCTGAGTGTACCATGGAAAGGCTAGAACACTAGATCCAATCTGACTACTACATCAAAGAAAAAACTCTAGGTTAAGACATAGAAGGTGGTACTTGAAATAGATGCTGATGTGGCTGACAACCGAAGAGCAGCTAATCGCCTCCTAAGAATGCCCTACGTGTTAATATAATAGACCCTGATGGATCTTTGGGGTATATGCATTAATTTCCTCACCATAAAAATGAGGACATTGAGTCTCAAAGAAGCGAAACATCTTACCCAGTATAAATAGCACCTAAGTGGTTTTGAAATCCAAACCTAGAAAGTCAAATTGTACAGTCCCTCCCCCTGCCACCCTCACCCCACCCCCTACCCCCGCCCACCTCCATGCATGGCCATAGCCAACACAGAGCTTCAGAGACAGTGGTGACCAGTCGGGTAACCTAGAAGACATTTGGCCAGACCAGCTAAGACATATAAAGCAAAATTGTAAATACACCATGTCAGTTACTTTCAGAAAGCACATACCAATCCTGTGCTAGAAAAGGAGGGATCCAAACAACACAGGGCTGGACTGACCAGGAGCCAGCCCTCTGTGGCACCTGAAATCAATACCTAGGACCTGAGATGTGCAGCAAGAGCGCCAAGGCCACACAGATGGCTGGCAGAAACCAGCCTCTGGACTGCTGGCATCCAGTGGACTAGCACACTTCAAAAGCAGTCCAGGCCATGCTAGAACTGAGGAGTCAAAACAGTAACAACAACTGTAAAGTTCTCACGTGCTCTTTAGCAATGTCCTTAAAGCTGATGAAATACAAACACACAGTAGGACCGTCCCGGTAGAACATTAGCTTGACATCAAGTATTAGAAACTGAGCTCATCAACTACATTCACTCAGCAGGTATCAGTGATTACACAGCCCAATAGCAGGCCCACAGTCAACCGAGTTCAGGCTACGGAGAGCCAATAAGTACTGGACAGCAAGTATCTATGGGCAAAGGTAAGAAACATCAGTCTTCGTGGCCTAAGCTGCATCTCCAGAACGTGAGCACGTGGCTCAGTGTTCAGCACGACCCCTCTAATGTGCACATACAACAGGGCCCATCTGACAGACACATTCGCAACAAGGAGTGCTAGGTGACCTTGGTGGGGACCACAGACAACGCAGATGATCTTGCTCAGCATGGCACTCCATCCCAACTGAACATCCTGTCACATTTTGCATATTCTCCAGCCACCAAACCATTCCAAGGTGGCCTCTCTACAGAACCTGTTCCCATCAGCACCAGCAGAACACCTGGCACAGGCATCGCTTCCTCCTTTTTAACCTTCTTCTGGTCCCCAGAACCCCCAAAATTCGTACCTGTGCCTCTCCGAAGGCCTCCCGCACTCATCTCTATGCTGCAGTGGCTGAAACCTTCCAGAGCAAAGATCTGTGACTGTCCTGTTCTATCCAGCACTGAACCATTTACCCAGTCAACGTTCCTAGTTACAGAAATTGAGGACTGTCTAGACATATAGTTATCTGTAACTAATTACAGGGGAATCTGGCGCCCAACAACCACAACCTATAACCAGTAACACAAAAACAGATGGTAGCAGGTAATCCAAACCGACCAGGTTATCATTTAGTTACTGTTGTTCATAAAGGTCTCACAGGACTGGAAGCGCTCTATAGTCCTGGTAATAATTGAATGAAGTTAGCACAGTGGTTTGCAGATAAGGATCTGGAACTCAGCAGGCTCAGTTAACTTGTGCATCAACCAGCAGTCACCTGCACACTGGAGGCAGGACACGACCACTCTCAAGCTCTGAACCTGCTCTTTGACTCCGAGCCATAGCTTGCCTTCTCCAACCCTACTGTCTACCACAAGAATTCCCAACCAGTGTTACTGAGACTCAGACTGACCCAAGACTTTCTCTGAGGCCCTGATAAAAGGTTGTCTCAAACCGGGAATAAGCTGGGCAGAGCCAGTAAAGGCCTAGGACAAGGGCCTTGGAGGAACTGACTTCATCGTGACAACTCAACTCACCCATGGGTCTCAGTTCTGTGGCCACTGTGTGCTCTGTCTGTGGAGCACTTGAGGCATCCTGTGTTCCCCTTGTGCAACACTGTTTGACTGGCTTCCTGTTGACATCACCCGTTGTATGATAGCTTTACACTGACTGGATCCCATTTTCCCCATAAAAGCTGTATTTAAGATGTTGTGCTTCTTAATAAACTTGCTTGCCATAAGCCATCGGCTTACACAAGAGCTCCTCCTGGTCCCAGCTTCTGTCTTCTTTATCTTCTAATCTCCAGCTCTTGCCCTCAACACCTAGTGGGTCCTGGACCCAATTCCTGTGAGCCTGGGTCACAGAGGGATGTCCTCCTGGGAACACTGTCAGTGTGCGGAGGGAGACATTTTAGGTTGTCACACTTTGAAGGAGAGGAAGTGCTCTGTCATCCAGTGAGCAGAGATGAGGGACTCTGCTCAATAGTCCATCTTGTGCTAGCCATTACTCTCAGCGAAGACTTGCCTGACCCCAAATGCCAATAGTACCCAAGGCTAGAGGCCAGCTCCGGCTGGACACAGTACCAAGGGAATCAATCTGAACAAGCAAATGAAAACTGTCTCCATCCACTGGGAGAGAGGCACTCACCTTTCAATATCGCCCACGCTGTTATCAGCTACCATAGCTTTCAAGATATCTGCATTCGCTGAGAAAGAAAAAGAACTAAGTGAGCAATCAGAGCCATGTTAGAAAAGCTGTCCGTGAGACACCGCGCTCCTCCTCAGTCCCCAGAGGCCCAGATGAGGAAGGTCGGAGAAGGTTTACTTCCCAGGTGGCCAATGCTGTTACTCTGATCTAGGACTGCAGAAGCCCCTAAGTTGGGACAAACACTCCAAATTTATCTGACATAGGCGGGCTTAACTTAGAATTACAGTGTTCATGTTTTAAAACCTTGTGGATGTGAGCTGTCAACACACAGAACCCAAGCTTCTTAGGCTTGACCCACACCCACACCCACACCCACACCCACACCCACACCCACACCCTACGTCCTGACTTCTCAGAGTAGCCAGTCAAAGGCTGCAGTGAAAGTCAAGTTTCTTTTGGCTATTTAATTGTCAAGGCCAAATGCTATTACCAACTCCTAACCTTTTCCATTCATTTTTAAAGCACCGTTCCCATCCCATGACTAACCACAATAAATTCTCCAGAGAAGAAAGAATAAAAGGATTACTGATTTACCACGTGAGCCAATGATAGGTAGCTTGTAGCAGTTTACATCACATGACATCCCCTGAGAAGGACATTTAACTCAGAGTTCTAACTCTGCTGCTGGGAGAGTTGAGAGGCAAGGGCCCACGTGCTGTGTGCTTCACAGCCTGACTTCCTTTTTGCCTCTCCCACTTTTTCCCCTACCCATCCTCCCATGAAAATACAATACCAAAGACTTAGATCCACTTATGGCCTATGGCCTATCTGTTGCCTTACATATAAAAGAGAGTGAGTTTGTTGTCATTTTGATTTGTCTTATTTTGTTTTGGGCTCCCCCATGATCTCCAGTCTCCGCTACCTTGGGGATCACAGCACCACAATGCAGCTTTTAGGAATCCAAGGGGGTGGGGGCAGTATTTCTAAGAAATATTTACACATGTCATCGCTTTCCTTAAAAAACTACCTTTTTTTTTTTTTTTGCCCTTCACAATGGTGAGGGTGTCCAAATGAACTGCCAAACATGAGTTTTTATTATAAAACCAAATGTTTTTGTTATTTAAGGGGAAAAAAAAAAAAAGCCCTGAATTAGATCTATAATATCCCCCCCATACAACAAAAAATGACACATTGACTCTGACACACTTCATAATCTTGTGATACATGTCACTTTCATGTTTGACTGATATTGGGGATTCAGGAAAAGAATTTTCTTTCAGATAATAGGTTGGTATGTTGCTTTGATTTCCATGTGCTTTGGTGCCCCAAAGATTCCTGTGTTAAAACCCCCATTACCACTTCTGTCCGTGCTGTCATCGCTATGCTTGGCTTGGCACCCTTTTGATGCCACTCTCCCTCAAGTCTGGTACTGGATGGCAGCAAACTGGCCTCATGGGAGGAGGAGCTATGAGAAATGGTCCAACCTTCTGAATCCAGGGAAGGTGATGAGGTTACTGGAACACGGCCTCAGAAGTCAGACAGCTCTTGGGATACTCTCTCTCAGCCTTCATTCCCAGGAAAGGGTTGGTATAAAAGTGAGAGGACTGGGGCTATAGCTCAGCAGCAGAGCGTACGCAGGAGTCCCTGCATTTGAGTCTTAGCCTCCACAAGGAGAGAGCCACTCTCTCTGGCTTCCTGGTCACCATGTGTTCTTTGCCTTTCCCCCATGCTCCCGACATGTTGTTATCCACTAAGATGTGACCCAACCAGGTGGACCCTCACTCCAGAGTCCAAATCAATGAGGCTACCTGATCTTGGACCTCCATCCTCCAAACTGTGAGCTACAGCAAACTACTCTGCTTTTAAAAAGCACTAGCTCTGTATATTCCATTATGAATTAACAGAAGATGAACTAATAAAGAAGTATAGTCTCACATGCGATTTCTGTAAAATACACAGGAAATGGCCAGTGTGTACGTCCCCATAGTTTACCAAATGTGACCAGAGAGGAAACAACAACAAAGGGAATGAGGTCATGCTGGCTGTAACAGACTTTTATAGTGATAAGCATTCAAAAGAAAACTGTATAAACTTACCTGAGAAAACAATTCCCTATATATTATGACGAGTGCCCGTTAAGTAAAATGAGAAATTATTTACTATCCTTGATGCTCTCCAAACTCCTACACAATGCTAGGAAACCCCCACTGACCACACAAACACTCCTCAGTTTGGCTCTGTAGAGAAAGGTAAACTCGGGATAGCACTGGGGTAGTTCCAGGTCTCCGGATTAAGAAGAAAAGTGTGTGGGTGTGTAAAAGAGCTCTGAAAAACCCGAAGAATTTCCCTAGTGAAACTTCCGGAGTCAGATAGGAGTGTCTTTTGTCATTCATAATGAGCCACTTGGTAAAACTCAGTCTAGGATAACAAGGTGAGTCAGGGCGGAGCCAGTAATCAGAAAGGCCCGCCCAGTGTGATTAGAGGATAACAACTCTGGCACTAACCCAATGCCTGGCTCCCCGCCTCTAGGTGTTCCCCTTTAACAAAGCACTGAATGTAATAGCATATCCCGGCCTTCTGGGAGCCATTCTAGCAAACCCGAGGAAGGGACTGGGGGATTCTCAGATTCTCAGTGTGCACGTTAGAGGAACAGAGGGGCCAGGCAAAGCCGGCCAGCCTTGTGAAGCTGAGCCCTTTGCCTGCGGTAGACCACACTAACTCCCTGGCAGAGTCAGAAGTGAATTAGACACGCATGGAGCTGGCGTCAGACGTGAAGAACTGCTTGGGTTGGAAATCTGCACACATCCTATATTGGAAGCACAGCACGGGCTAGAGAGATGGCTCAGTGGTTAGAGCGCATGCTGCTCTTGCAGAGAGGTCCTCTGATTCCCAGCCCCCACGGGAATACATCTTTCAGAAATACTCAGTGAGACAGCACACCGCCACAAAACGTGCCTGCCCAGCAGATCAGCTACTGTCTCCAAACCCCAAAGGACAGCGACCTAAGCTAAAATTGATTTAGAAAAGGAAAGGCACATACTTCAACCCAAAGCAAGAACGTCACCTTGGGAAGCCAGCTTGTCATTCTAAGTGTGTACCACTGTCCTGTCCTTCAGTCTGATTCTGTTGTCCCCCTTCTGGCTTAAATCTATATTAAAATTCTAATAAACCTCAATGTTCACTTCATTAAAAAAAATCATGACTACATCTGACAAATTAAATTACCCATCTGGCAAGTTAAAAACACAATGCAGGAGACTGCTTGTATGTCAATAACACAAATGATTAAAACTAAATGTTGTGGGTTAACAGAGAGCCTAGGAAGATGTTAATAGAGAGCGTGTGCTTCATCTTATTCCTTTTTAATTCCTTTTAAAAAGTTCAGAGTGCAGTTATAATTTGTAAATATAGAGTGCCAGTTTGGGAAAATAACAGTGAAGTCTAAATTGAAATCAAGTTTGAGGTTGCGCGAACTATGGAATACAAGGTGGGGTAACGAGGTGCTTGTTGCATACAGTGGCGAATTTTAGCCTCAGAGTCAACCTGAAAACACTCTAGGTTGTAACTAGTGTGCTGGGATTCAGTACTGCCAATCCCATGCCCTGATGGGAAATCTCTGAAAAACAGGCCCACGCCCAAGTGTTCTTGTCTTTTTGTTCTTATCTAAAAACCATTCTACTAAGTTTATTTATTCATTCATTTTTTTTTTGCAAACTATCAAAACTGAAAGAGAGAAATATCATTGCAAAGCTGAAAGCAGGACAATGTTTAGAACTAGACAGAAGGCTTGAAGCGCGTGGACCTAAAGCCCTTGGCGTCTCCCTTCCTTCACTTCCAAGCTGAGTAGAACACCAGTTTCTCATAAAGCTGGTTCTAAGGACACAAAGCACAGCTGGGAAACAGGTGCAGCTCTCAGTCTGGGGCCAGGTGGATGCTCTCGCTGAGCGGTGTGGGGACCAAGGTCCCAGAGAGAGGCTGGTGATGGGACGGTGGCATCTGCCAACAGAAGTGGACACTGTAGCACTTCAGCAGATGGGGTAAGGAGTACCACAGACCTGATAAAGCACGAAGAACCAAGTTTCTGTTCTGGTTTGGGTGTGTCCTAAAATTCACTCACGTGTCAGAAACATTACTCCCCAAAGTCATTCTGTTGGCATTTGGAGTCGCCTTGGGGTGACTGGGTCACTGGCCTGCTCATGGATTCTTAGATTCGTGGATTACTGAGAGAGTGGTTTTTTTCATAAAAGCAGATTCTTTCTGACATGACTGCTCTGTCTCGTCACGTTTCCAGCTCAGAACGTAGCAGTGAAGGCCCTCTCCAGGTGCCAAGCAGATGCTGGCCCCACACGTCGACTTGTCAGCCTCTAGAACCATGAGCTAAATAAACTTCTGTTCTTTATAGCTCGTCAAGCTTGGGGTACTCAGTTATAGCAACAGAAAACATCATCCTATTAAGACAACCCTCAGCCTCCAGAACAAAGACCCTAATTCATTTAGTAACAATTGGATCCTTCTCTTAAAAAGTTGCCTTAAAATACATTTCATAGGCTGAGCATAGTGGCGCATGCCTATAATCCCAACATTTAGGAGATAAGGGGAGGTGGACCAGAGGTTCAGGACCATCCTTGGCTATATACCGAGTTCAAAGCCAGGCTGGACCACATGAGACCCTATCTCAAAAAAGAAACTATATATAAAAAAAAAAAAGATACTTAAGCCCTAATGCTTAAGCTCTATCCACATTTAATACTGGATAGCCTAGAAGATACAAACATAGAGGCAGAAAGCAAAGCACCTTTGCAGGTGGTTTGGGGAGGAAGGAACAGGGAGAGAAGCAGCTATCTTTCAGAGTGGGGTGCCGAGGAAGTTCTGGAATACGCTGACACTGGTGTAGCTCTTAGAAAGGACACGGATGCTACCCAACTCCCCCCTTCCAAATGGCCAAGCGGTTAAACTGGCAAAAGTAAGTGTGTGTGTGTGTGTGTGTGTGATGCGTGAGAGAATATTCATATGCGTGCACACAGAGGGCAGAGGTCCATGTGGGCATCTTCCTCAATCACTCTCCTCCTATTTGGAGACAGGCTCTCTCACTGAACCTGCAGTTCACCCATTGGCTGGTGTTACAGGCACGTGGGCCCTGGCCGTCACTCCCCAGTTCTTACCAGGATGCCTCAATTTCTTCCCAGTTCAAACTCATGTCCTTAAATGTGAAACACAAGAACCAGCTAAGATGTGAGTCCTTATGACTCCCAGCACATCGCTTGTGCTACCCTACACAGTTGTGTAATGTAACTCTCACTCCATAGGAGGAAGCTGAGGCTTTATAAAGTCACGTGATACACAGCCTAGAAGCTATCGACCTTCCTGGCCCTTTGCTGTGCTGAAGCCACCAAACACCACCAAGGCAACCTCTCCTGTTGTGACAGTGCTAAAAGCTGAGGAGTTACAGAGTTCAGGTAAAAGCCCTGCGAAGCCATTCAAATTCTGACTCTAAGGAGATTTTTAAATAACACTGAGATGCCCCAAAGCACGAAGATATCCTTACCTTCATTTTTCATAATGTACTGGACAATCTGGCCGACCGTGTCACTGTTCTCATTTATACTGTCATTCAACTCTAAGAGAGAAAGAGGACAGAGCGGCGTTACGATCCATCACCTGCAACAAGTCAACTAGACATTTATCTGAGAGCCTAAGGCCTCGCCGAATACCTTCCAGAAAGTTTAAGCACCCTCACACAGTGCAAAGAGTCTAGCTTTAATCCTTCAGCCCCACCTTCCCGATGCCACACGTTTTTGAATTCCTGGGCTGAACACGCATTTATAAATTAAACAGAAAAGGCGCAGGACTGTCCAGCATCCCCTTGCTTTGCATGACACTACAGGAGTGCATGTATCTCTGCCCCCACGTTCTCCTATCTTTCCTTATTACCTTCAACCCTCTGGAGAAACAAGAAGAAGGATCACGAAAAGGTTTTATCGAATCTCAGACATGCTGTATACAACTGGCCTACTGATTAATGGTTTCAACTGAACAAGTAAGTACTAAGTATTCATCCATGTTTATAAAACTCTCTTTTCCTTTGAAACAAGGTAGCTAAATTTGGGCACTGGTTATTTGTTTACAGACTCAGTTTACTTTGGGGACCCAGCACGTGACAGCCAAGTCAGGCGGAGAAAGAGGGGCAAGCCTCCATTTGGAAACCGATCTGTATAATTTATTTAGCAGGACCAGCTGAGACTGGATTGAGACATTGTACAGACTGGGACAACAGCACACCCATGTACCTGCAGGAGTGTCCTCTGCACCCCAAGGGAGGCTTCTCCCCTATGACCTATAGATGTTTGGACAGTCACAGTGGGGGCTGATGCCTGAGCCAGCCTGAGCCAGCCTGCTTCGTGGGTTAGAAGGAACAGCGGGGGAGGCCCTGCTCTGTTGACAAACACTCAAGGCCGGTTTGCTCATTCGCTGAGCGTGACTCATCCTGTTCACCCATGTTCCCCAGCCTCAAAGGTCAGTGGGGGTGGAAAAACCAACAGTCCAGCAAGCTGGCAAGCCACCACTGAGAAACCTTCCCTGCCGGTAGGCTCCATGGGTGACCTACTCCAAATGTCACCTCCCTGCAAAGATGGCACAGAGGGGCTGAGCTGGATGAAGAGTGAGCTGCCAGTCCTGGGACCCATCAGGAAACCTCCCTCAGGCAGGACTGGATAGGAATATCAGTGAGGAAGACATGCTGTGGATGGAGGTGACCCCACCACAAGCTATCAACATATGTGCAGAGGGAAAGATGAGCGCCCTGACACTCACATGGAAGCACCAGTTCTTGCTGCAGCTCTACCGAACTATGACAAACATCTATTCATTAATAATATACAGTTCAGTCACATGGACTTCAATGAGAACTCCTCCAGTGATACTTAACACAGCAAACCCGATGAGACCCGTTTCACGTCCCTACCGTTCTTATTAGAATCTTGATTCAATAAGTAACAGCAAGGATTAGGCTTATGAGTAAGTGCCAATCACCAAAACACCTTGTCTCAAAATTTCACATTAACCCTTCAAAGTGGAGAGAAGGTACCCTCATTAAATTCACTGTCAATACAATTAGAAATAAATATATACCATACAAATAACAGTCCCGGGCTACCAGGCTCTGAAGTAAACCCTCAGCAAGCATTCAATAAATGCAGGCAAGGTTTCAAACTCTGATTACTGCAGAAAATAGTTTTCCTCATAAAGAAATGGATTATATATGAAGTTTTGTTTTTTCCACTTAGAACCCACTCCTCAAGCCATTTCCTTTTAAAGCAGAGGTTACTTACCTATCTTTTCCACCTTTTCCTCTTCGACTTCCTGTTCCGCCTCTGTTGTACACCGGTAGCCTTTCTTCTTAAGTAAGTGACAGATGAGGACACCAAGGAGACCCATGACGAAGAACACAGGGACGAGCACGTACGCGATGTATTCCGGGTGTCCATTCCCAGGGTTGTTGGTGGGTGACGATGGAGTGGTCTCTGCTCGGGAGTGTAACGTGTGGCTACCAGTGTTGTCTACAGAGAGGGACACACACGGCTCTGTTAGGTGATGGCGACAAAGCTCTGGGAATATTTCCATTACATCAAAGTTTTGTGCTTCAAAGGCTACGAGCTGTACACAGGTCTGGGGATCCCGATAGAGGGGGATAAAGGGTGCGAGCATAGGCTCGAGCTGACACAGTCTAAGTCACCTCCTGAACTATGAGATCTCTTAAGAGAGGATTAGGAGGCACAGGGTTTTAGACTGCACAGAATACACATGCAAGAGTTAAGGGGGGCATTACAGCACACTACATAGTAGCTGTGTGTGAGGACCCGGGAGACATGAGGTAGAAGTCCAACTCCACCTTTTAGCATCATTCTGACAAGTCACAATATCTGCACATCTTTCTATGAAGATGAAACCAGTTGCTGCGGGCCAAACACACATGAGTGTATTTTTGCAGTCACAAATGATCGTTCTCTTGCCTGTCCAATGCCAGAGACGCAAGTGCACCACACCAAGGCAGACAGACAAACATCTTGTCCTTGTGTGGCTTATGTTCCAGAAAGATTTAGTGAACTAAGATGATGACAGCACAAAGAGAGGAAAGACCAGGGATGGCCTCAGATTTCTGGTCCAAGGTCCAAATGAAAAACTGGAAGGCTGTGTGTATTTGTTCATTCATTGATCTAAATACCAGATACTGTGTGCCTGCTGTGTGGTGAGCCACTGCTGGGAGCTGAGAGGAGAAGAGGGAACACTAGCATCAGGCACCCAGAGCAGGTCACATGCAAGAAATTCACGTGCACCGAGAGACAAGAGCACTGGGGACCAGTCCACAAGAAAAGGGAAGCTGTGGCGAGGGTGTGGTTTAGAACAAAGAAGTTTGCTTTTAGATCTCTATCACATGAACTTATCCCAGAGGCGGCCTGAAAAGGCAGACAGTATAATAGTCATATGGCCTCAGAAAAGTAAGTCAGAGAAAGCCTGAGCACACCACCACAACAAGTGGACAGGAAAGGGAGAATACAGACTGCAGAGAAAACCTGTGGGGTAGGATAGATGGGGAAAACAATGAGACCGTGGAGAAGAAAGGAGCCCCTCACTCCAAAGGCTGACTGAAACCCCTCCTGAGATGAGAAGCAAGAACTGCAGCACAACTAACAATGCTGTGTAGGCTGCAGGCATACAAATTGGATGCGTGGACAGATAAATGGATGGATGGATGAGAGGGTGGATAGGTGAGTGGATGGTTGTATGAGTGGATGGATGGATAAGTGGATGGATGAATGGGTGGGTGGGTGGATGTTTGGATGATGGATAGATGGATGAGTGCATGGATAGATGTGTGGATGGTTGATGTGTGTGGAGGGGTGGATAGAAGGATGGGTAAGTGGATAGATGGATGAGCAGATAGCTAAATGTGTGGATGGATGGATGGATGGGTGAGTGGATGGTTAGATAAGTGGGTGGACAGACGATAGATAGGCAGAGGAATGAATAGATGATGGATAATTTTATTTTATTTTGGAATTACAATAACCAGAATTGAGGCCTAAAGGTATATGAGCCTAGTTCCATTCCCCTCCTATTTTCTGGGGATCTTAAGCAAGGCTTTGTACAACAAGCCCTCCTACTTTCTAGTATCTGATGATATACAGTTTTACCTCAGTAATTATAATCTTGTAAACGCCCCTTCTCTGGCTGAAGAACCTCTTGTGCAAGTGAATAGTTTCAAAACCACGCAAATGGTATATGTATCTATTGAAAAGACAAATGGAGACTGTGAGAAGCCCACACCTGTACTCTCCTGTATGTTTCTTTCTCCCTTAGCATCTCTCTAGTTTTAAAATCTGCTGAAACATTTCTCTAATAAACTCCGGCTCTGCTTCACCCCGACTTGTCTTGAAACCTTTTTCTGCATTAAAGCCAAGATCGATTTTTACCTGAGTTGGGGTGCCTAAAAGATAAAGGGAATTCAGTATGCTGCCAGTTACAGAATGGAGCCTCCGCCCCTGCTCTCTCTGACTAGATAATGCCACAGAAAAATTAGGAGCAAATGAAAGGAGAAGGTCAGGTGGTTGAAAAGTAGAGGAAAATACAGCATTTGGGTTTGATGTCTTGGCTCTGATTTCTCTGATAAAAAGGAAGCTGCTTATGTAGAGAGTCACCTACCCTGCAAGTCACCTACCCTGCAAAAGAAAACCCAAAATCAGAAAGCCAGCGACAGCGATGCTTAGCTCTATGCTTTCTCAACAACGTTGCTAAGAAAGGATGACTGGGGTGTGACTGTACCACACCTAGTATGGAACGATCACAGGCCATAGCAGCAGCCAACAGTATCCAAGTAAGCATAACTGGAGCCCATGAGACAAAGGGCTGCTTCTCTTCTTACATGGAAATACCCATGGTCTTTAAGTAAAGGAAACTACTGCTTTCATCAGTCTGCGAAAGGCTCCATTAAATGACTTTATCAGGCAAGCTCTAGAATTTGAGATAGCATGGTTTTTTTATTTCTCATTCAAGAATACACACATACATGCATCTATACAGCCAGACACACACACACATACTTCTCACTGCACGTGACTTTTCAAACAAGGCATTGCATAAATAACAGAGACCTCATAGATTATAATAATGAAATTTTAAAATTCCCACTGCATTTTTTTTACTGTTCTCTTTTATAAGTAGATACACAAACACACAAACACCACGGAGTGACAACTGTGTACAGGACCTGTTGGGGTAATATGTTGTAGAGGTTTCGTAGCCTGGGGTCAATAGAGTGTCATGTAAATGACAATAGGTTGTACCACCAAAGTTTACATAAGTGCACTGTTATCTGATGAAGTATTTCTTACAATGTATTCCTATCACTAAATAATGCAGATATGTGTATAAAAACCACATATGTGTCTATAACACATAGATAATGTACAAAGTCTGAAACATTTGTTTAACTTTTTAGTTCTGAGTAAGCCTGCCTGCCTCCTTCCCTCCTTCCTTCCTTCCTCCCTTCCTTCCTTCCTTCCTTCCTTCCTTCCTTCCTTCCTTCCTTCCTTCCTTCCTTCTTCGACCACATGCTTTATGCCACAGGGATGGCTGAAGATCAAATAGCTTCCCTCAGAGTCATTGCCTGTTTCAGGCAGAAGGTAAAGATCAATTAGCAGTGGGGAGCAGGAATGAGCAGTGGGCTCAGAAGTGGTGTCAACAGCAGCTCAGACCCGGGTGGTTGAGAGTGTGTCTTCGCTGTCCACTCGGCCAGCACCTAGCCTGCATGTACAGAGTTGTGTGGTTTGCAAACAAGAATCACTTAATTCACTTAATTCATTAACTAGCATCATTCACTTAATCTCAACTGCAGTGCAATGGAAAAGTTGCAGGTGGTGGGAATTTACATTTGCGAGCCAGGCAATTCTCGAGATGTACTAAAGCACTGAACTTAAAAGCTCGGGCTGCCTGCTGGCTGGAACAGCTCAGCCACTTAGGAGCTCTCTCATCATTAGTGAGCAAAATGTAAATGTTCAATGCTTGGTGTCCTCATCCATAAAATGCCATCAGAGTGACTGTAGCTGAGACAGGGCATGGTGGTACACACCTGTCATCCCAGCACACACAAGACAGAGACAGAGGAGACAGCCCAAGGCCAGAGAGAGGCTGCCTTAAAACAAGCAAAGTACTGAGTGTACCCTTGATGGTTTGAAAACAGCCACTAGATTTTGGATGACAAAATCATGAACAAGGGGAGCCATCCTCTTCTCTCCTTAAAAAAAATCTCACCTGTGGGGCTGGAAACAATGGTTCAGCAGTTAAGGGCACTGACTGCTCTTCCAAAGGTCCTGAGTTCAATTCCCAGCAACCAATGGTGGCTCACAACCATCTGTAATGGGATCTGATACACTCTTCTGGTGTATGTCTGAAGACAGCTACAGTGTACTCATATAAATAATAAATAAATAAGAAGAATAAAAATCTCGCCTGTGATTTGTCAGAACAACACAACTCGTCGGGGGTTGGGATCTAGACCCCAGGCCTTAAGCAACTCACTTCCTACTTCCTGCATCTTTAGGCATTTGCTCTTGGCACCGGGCCACATGCTATAAGGAAGCCCAACCTGTTTATGTAAAGAGACCAGCAGCAGGCATCAACTTGCCAACCTGTAAACAAACTGGCTTGGAAGTAGATCCTAGAACCAGGAGATGCTGGGATGCTGAGTGGAGCAAAGATGAGCTGTCCAGATGAGCGACACTGAACTTTGAGGTAATCTTTTATGTAGCAATAGCCTAGCAAGCAGAAGTTCGAGCCCGTGAAGTCACTAAGAGATTAACTCTACTAACACTTACACAACAGAGAAAAGGAGCATTATCAGAGAAGTTCAGTGGCCATTGAGTATTCCCACCAACGCACAAACTAAAGCAGGAAGGAGATGGGAAACACTACAGAGGACCTCAAAATATAAAATAAAAAGATGGGTGGTGGTTGCAGCAGAGGACACATGCCAGTGAGTCCCAGGACAGCCAGGGCTATGCAGAGAAACCCTGTCTCAAAAAAAAAAAAAAAAAAAAAGAAAAAAAAAAGTGAACTAGAACTGTCATTTGATCCAAAAATCTTACAGGTGTGTTTATATCCAAAAGAGTAAGGACTTCGAGGATCTCTCTATCTGTGCAGCAGTCACAAAAGCCCTAGTAAGGAATTAATTTAAGTGCCGCACGATAGCCATAGGGATAAAGAGACTGCAGTGTGCATATATAACGGGCTACTGCTCGGCTCCAGAAAAGAAGAGAAGTGTCGCTAAATGATGGCATGGATGAGTCTCAAGGATGTCACACTAAGTCAGCCAAACACAGGACAAACATCATATAGCGTCACTTATATGAAATGTCTAAAATGTGCAGTCCCCACTTATCTGCAGGGGATTTACTCTAAAACACCCCCCAATGGATGTCTAAAAACACCAGGAGTACCCAGCCCCGTATCTACTATATGCACATACCTGTGATGATGCAGTGTAACTTTAAAATTGGGAATAATAGCTGCACAGAAGTCCCTAGTGGTAGTGTGTTTGAATGAGAATGTACCCCCGCACCACCACCACCCCCTCCCCGCCCCATACACTCATATATTTGAAAGCTTGGTCACTAGCGACTGGAACTGTTTGAAAGGCTTAGGATTAGAAAGTGTGGCTTTCTTAGAGGAAGTGTGTCACTGTAGGTCACCTGGCCCAGGCTCTGTCTCTGTCTCTCTCTCTCTTTCTGTCTCTCTCTCTCTTTCTGTCTCTCTCTGTGTCTCAGTCTGATGGCTGAGGTAGTTACTAGCAGGTTGGTAGCAAGCAGCATGGACACTCTGGACAAAGGGACGACTCACGTCCCAAGCAGACAGGAGCAGGGTTTCGCAGCGCTCGGCAGTAGGATGCGCAGCTAGATGGGTATGCATGTTTCGTTTCTGTAACTTTCCATTTCATATTTATGGAACACAGCTGATCATGGGTAACTAAAACCACAAAGAGCAAAGCTACAGAGGGACTGCTGTGGTCAGAGCCCTAGAAAGAGAAAGCAGAAGGGCGGGGAGGGGTGGGAGTGGCTGATATATGGAGAATCCAATGCACCGACTATATGAGATAAATAAATCCTGATAACAGGGTGTTGTGCAATTAATTTGGTGAGTGGAAGAACATATTAAGCATTCTTGCAGAGAAAGGAGGAGAGGGATGAAAGACAGGGGAGGGAGGGAGGGAGGGAGGAAGGGAGGGAGGGAGGGAGGGAGGGAGGGAGGGAGGGAGGGAGGGAGGGAACCACATAAAGAAAAGGTTAGGAGGAGATCCAAGAGGACCATGGGCAGATCACACTTCCCTAAACACAAGAGAAACCTTTCAGGGATCAATGTGAAATCTTTTTTTTTTCTTTTTCGTTTTTCGAGACAGAGTTTCTCTGTGTAGCCCTGGCTGTCCTGGAACTCACTTTGTAGACCTGGCTGGCCTTGAACTCAGAAATCCGCCTGCCTCTGCCTTCCAAGTGCTGGGATTAAAGGCGTGCACCACCACACCCAGCTGATGTGAAATCTTTTAACTCCCTCCTGCTGAATTCTACTCCAATTCTTGGTATTTTCTTTTTAAAAACTCCGAGTAAGTCAGGCATGATGACGTACGCCTTGGATCCCAATTGCAGAAGGCAGAAGCGGGTGAATCTCTGAATTCGAGGCCAGCCTGGTCTACAGAGCAAGTTCCAGGACAGCAAGGCCCACACAGGGAAACCCTGTCTGGAGAAACTAAAATATAAAGAACCATAAACATAAATAAAATAAAACCTAAAACTAAAATCAACTGAGGAAAGATGGAATAAAGGAAAACCCAACAAGGCACAGGGAAACTCTGGTGGCTGCAGACAGCAGGTCGCCACCCAGGTAAGGACCGGAGGGCTGAGCAGGCTTGGCTCTTTCCGAAAGACAGTTCTGAGGTGAAGGGAAGAAACTTCCCTCTGGAGTTTTTCTCTCTCTCAACAGAAAAAAAAGACAAAGTATCAGTTCCTCGAATGTGTCACTACAGCACAATGGTTAAAATTGGGTTATTTGTAGAAAAAGAATAGGTTACTTTGACTCGAGGTTCTGGAAGCAACAAGCCCAAGAACTGCTGCTGGCAGACTGTGGTGGGAAGCCGAGGGAAGGAGTGCAGGTGTAGCAAGCACCAGGGGCAGCCCTGCCTCACAGCAATATTAACCAATGCTCGACCATACCTAATGGATCTCCCTGAGCAAGAAGTGGCACAGGTTAGCCTTCCACCCACTCACAAGGGCTCAACTCCAATGCCATGAGGCCCACCTTTCCAAATCAGGAGTGTCAGTGACCTACTCAAACCACAGTAGTATCTCCTAATATATGAAAGGAAAGGGGGGAAAATATGGAGTGTTGCGCTTGAGACAGTTTCCACGTGGAAAACATGATCAAACACTTAAACTACAAGAGCTATTTCTTCCCGAGGCATCCTGAAGTTGGTGAAAGGAGCCAAGGAAACAGGTGTATGACATCCTCTAGTTTTCTACTGCTTAAGAAGCAACAGTATATATTAGGAATGGAGGTGGGGCAGAGGGACTTGAAGAGAGAGAGGGCTCAGCAGGGGAGCCAAGGATTGGGAAAAACTCATAAAGAGTATGAACAAGGGCACTCACCACATGGATATATATACATACATACATACATACATACATACATATATACGTGACTGTGTGTGTGTAGATACATACATACATACATACATACATACATACATACATACATATTGTGTATGTATATCCATGTATTCTGATCCACTAAGGGTATACAGTACAGGCTGCAAGGCCCAAGAAGATGTCAAGCAATTGGGGTGAAAAGGGAAAAGCAAGAAAGGGGACAGTTGATGGTGAGAGGCCTACAGGGGTGCAGAAAGCCTGACCATTTACCACTATTCTTACCTAAAACAACTACCACTTCAATATCGGCAATTCTGTGCCAGCACCATACTAAGCACCGAATGCCACTGCACAGTAAGTCCAGTTTATTAACATCACACAGAAGGTTACGATCCTCAACTTATAGATTGAGGCACAGGAAGGCGAGGGAAGATCCCAAGATCACACGGCTACTGAGGAAGTGGCGGTGCCAGGCCTGGACCAGTCAGAGCCCACCTGTTCCCGCGGGCTTCCTGCTACCCTCAGTGTCTGCATCAACAGAAGGCTCAGAGGGAGTTCCATCCAAAGGCAGCAGTCTCAGGTCTAATACTTTAAACGATACCTCACCAGGCCATTTTTCTGCTCAAATGCTGAATGTTATCCTGCTCGCTCCGATATTATCTCACAACTCAGTTTAGAGAAAAGGCTCACCAAACTTGGGTTACAATTAGGACAGCAGAAAATGTGAGAGGGGGGGAGAGGGAGAGGGGGAGGGGAGGGGGAGAGGGAGAGAAAGATCTTTAAGATTTGTTTGTTTATTTATTTATTTATTTATAATTTATATGAGTATACTGTAGCTGTCTTCAGACACACCAGAAGAGGGTATCGGATTCCATTACAGATGGTTGTAAGCCACCATGTGGTTGCTAGGAATTGAACTCAGGACCTTTAGAAGAGCAGTCAGTGCTCTTAACCACTGAGCCATCTCTCCAGCCCATGAGTGTGTTTTGAAAACTACTATCATTATGTCATATAAGAAGCAGTTTTCCAAGTATAGGACTGCAACTCTGTTGCCAGTCTCCACTCTCCCAACTCCCAAGTCATGGCCCACCTTATGTAAGCCATAGTCTGGGCTCCACACAGCCTTGCTGTGTCTCCAAGAATAAGCCACCGCCTCACGTTGAGAATCTATAGTTCCCTAGAGCAATTAGGCCCTTCTCAGCCCTGACGGCAAAGGTGACCCCTTCCGCAAACAAATACTGCCCAACAAAGACCAGCTTGTATCAGTATTGTTTGGAGTTCTCTCCCTAGGCCTGGCCGGCTGTAGTTAATTCACAGTACTCTGAGGGCTCACTGTGTCCCTGTGTTTGGCCTACAGCCTGCTGAGCAGATGACAAAAGAAGATGTGAAGGCAAAAAGGATGAAGCAGTGTGGAGATTGGGAAGTGGAGGATGACTGGAGTCAACCTAAAATGACAAATTATATTTGTATTTCCAACCAGTCAGGGAAGCTGAGACAAAATGGGGTAGAAATGGCATCCGTAGAGGGCATCAGGCGTAGCCAGAGGACTTCAAAGATAATAGGGAAGAGAGCAGAAACCAGAGAGGCCAGAGAAGTGACCCCTGGGACCAGTCCCAACATAGCTGTGGCCAATCACGGCAATGAGGAAGCAGCCCATCAGTAGCTCCAATACCACCTCCAGTTTACATCCCCACCCCACCCCCACCCCCCGCACTGGGATGCATTGAGAAGTGTGGGTTTCTGGCACAGCCATCAACAGAGGATGGGAAGGAGACCCCACCCCAACGCACTATCAACTAACACTCCAATCACAGTGTCTGAAGAATAACTACGTAAAGTCGAGAGAGGTTAAATGGCTGAGGTGGCCAGTCATTCATCTCTCTGAAGGTGGTGGCGCACACCATTAGTACCAGCACTTGGGAGGCAGAGGCAGGCAGATTTCTGAGTTCGAGGCTAGCCTGGTCTACAGAGTGAGTTCCAGGACAGCCAGGGCTACACAGAGAAACCCTGTCTCGGAAAAAAAAAAAAAAAAAAAAAAAGAAAACCCTAAGTATGTAGATATATAAAAAGGAGTATACAAGTCAAACACCTACTTTGTAACATAATATATTTTATTTTAAAACAATTCCTTGATACCATCTTACCATTTGGTGAAGAGGAAAGCAAATTTGCATACTAATAAGATGAATGTCCTCATTTACTCTTATATGAAGAATTAAATCTCAGCTGAATATCTGAGTCGACAAAGGACATTTTCAACACTTTCCAGAATTTGCTAGCTACTTTGATTTTTATAATTATCACTACTGATAATTCCAATTAGCATGACTATAGAGTACCAAATGACTGAAGTACATTTAGTCATTTCAGAAGTTGTTGGAATTTGTGTACCAAATTCAAGGCAAAATTCATTTTTTTGGGTTTTTTTTTTTTTTTTTAACCAAGTCAGCGACTCAAACAGCAATTCTTAAAACAAAGAATTCTAACTCTCTATCCCAGACACTAAGTGAATCCTTACACGCTGAGGAATGCCACTTCCATAATTACCCCTCTGTGCTTCTGCAGAGCGGAACACTCCGTATTTATAGGAGAAGGGCAGCGATCTGTAACATACCACAGCCTCCAGCCTGAGCCCCGATGTTTCCAGCAACATCCCTCAGCATCACGGGGCAGCAGCATGTATGAGAGGAAGTGTTTGTGGTGGGTTTAGAACCAGGGCTGCAGAGAAGCCTTCCAAATCCACCAGGGACGAGCTCTGCCAGAAACTCCTCAGGTCAACTGCGCATTTTATTTTAAATTAATTTTTGTCCACTGTACATTTACTTGACTATTATCATAATTTTCATGGCATTCATGAAATTGAGAGAGTGTGGCACCCCTTCTGGGGTCACTACCTATAGCTGAAAGAGCTGCGAACTAGTAGGACACGCCCCCAACCCCATCCCCAAGCCCCCACCCTCTCTGTGGTGTACTTTATAGTTAAAGTACAGTCAAGGTCAGTTACCTACACTATGACAGGGACTCAAAGCAAATCCTGCAAAATGAAGTGACTCCCATCCCACCCCACCCCCCTCCCCCCAAAAATATTTCTGAGTGGCTATGAAGACAGATAAAGCCACAGAGACTCTATGACCGTGCCTTGCTCTTGGGGCCAAGGCTGAGATATATATATAGCCTTCACTCAAATTCAAGAAGCTTAGAAACCAGTAAATATAAAAAGGGCTGAGAGAATGAGAGAGCCCCTGTGGGCCCTAGAGAACAACATGAGTTAGAGCATCATTGTGCTTAAATGTGGTGGATCGGCTTCTGCACAGCTAAGTAGCAGTTGGAGTCCCACCCTCTGCACAGTGTGGCTGAGATGCCTACCTACCTACCTCCCTACCTACAGAATCCTCCCGCCTGGGTAACAGAATCCCACCCCAGTGCATATAGCCTACCTAACCTGACTGTGTCTAAATTCCTTAGAGCTTATGGAATTCATAAGCACCACAGTCTGACTTGGCAGCAGAGGTCACTTTGGCATCAATGGAAGCCTCCATTGGCTCCTCGGTAAACCATGTGGGACCCAGCAATGTCAGGATCTGACCCACCAACTTAACACCTACGCCCCTGGAGCCTAGCATCACTAAGGCAACCTTCACTTGTAATGGGAAGTGCAGAGCAACTTGCGGTCGTGACTCAGAAGTGATGCTTTAAGCCCAGTCAGTCTCTCTGCAGCCTTTGAGAAGTACCACGGGGTTTGAGAAGGGATGCACCAAGAACGCAGGTAGGAGGAGCACTTCATAGTAGACCTACGTAGGACAAGTGACCTGGCTGGACAAAAGGGAACAAATGCTCTGCCCAGAAGGGAAGCTGGGAACAAAGCAGAAGCAGTGCAAACCCAGGTAGCTCCGTGATCAAAGGACCCAAACTGCAGTGACGTTAATATTTTAAGTTTTTTTTTTAAGTAATCTAAATATTTACCATCCCTGGTTTCTATTTAAACTAAGATGGAGGGAAATTTTTAGAGTCTAAGAAAGTCCCTACCTGTCTCTAACACTGGAGAACCCTTTGACCAAACAAATCCCTTAAGGAGACAGAAAGGCTGACCAAAGACAACAGCTGTTGACCCTGCCCCTAGCTACTCCTCAGGAAGGGATTAACTCCAGGATCCTGGGCATCTGGAGAGGTCACTGGCTAAAGTTCTGGCCTCCTTGGCAATCTTCCAGCCTACTTCAAACAATGGCTAGCATTCAGGAGTCAGGCAGAGGCAGATCACACCAGGCCTGAAAATGGGACATGGTCGACTTACCACACTTCTGCTCTGGCACCCAGGGCAGGAAGCAATCGACCATGCCTCTAAGACAGAGAAGGTAAAGAGTCTCAGAGGCACCCCAAGAGGCAGGGCACATCAGTGAAGTCATGCCAAAGGTCAATCAATGGTGGAACGGCCTCAGGGCAGGGGCGGGGGGTGGGGGGGGCACCTCTCTTTCTTCCTGTTCTCCTGCTCTCCTTCCCTCCCCATGCCTACCCATCTGCCCATTCCCCTTTATCTGTTTTCAATGCTGTACACAGGAGGGCATACTGACTCTTTAGCCTTGGTTAGGTAGCCCCCTCTGTCTTCTAGGACAGGGCTGGGAGGTGGGAAAACAAGTGTAGGGAGAATTTTTCCATGAACCTATCTGAACACTTCAAATCGTAAATTACATACATGCCTAGGAAGAGTGGCGAGTTAATTTCTGACACATATCTTTCAAAAAAAAAAAAGAAAAAAAATAGGTGGTTTGGGGCCAGAGAGGTGGCTCTGTAAGAATACCTGCTGCTTTTTCCAAAGTTTTGTTGCCCACAACCACATGGCAGCTGACAACAACTGTAGCTCCAGTACCAGGAGATCCAATGCCCTCTCTGCCCTCCATGAGCACTGGACACACATAGTCTAAATGCATGCATGCAAGCAGGACACTACTATACACATAAAAAAATAAAATTAAATTAAACATTAAAAAAAAGAAAAACAAAATAGGTGGACTAACCTATACCAACTGACCCGAAGATGTAGCTGAGGTCAGCACATGCCACCCAGTATCTCCCCAGTGACTGACAGGTGCCTCCCTCCAAGTGACCCCACTATGTATTATCCATGCATGTGTGCATCTTCCTTCAATGTGAAGATCATATTAATGAGACATTAGCTATGAGGAAATGGTTCTGTACTGACAGCATTCCTTTAAAAAAAAACAAAAACAAAAACAAAAAACTCAGCATCATAAAAACCTCTGATATTAACTGTGGAAAAACAAAAGGTCGTTCAGAAGCTCAACCCTAATACACTTCTCCACAACCATTACCAGGACCAAGGAAATGGAGGCCCTGGCTTAATCTACTGGCACGAGTCCCACGTCCGTTTATGTGTTCACCTAAGTCACAAACTACTGCACTGGGATCTTACGCGATGGTTGCTACAGACATGACTTGGACCCTTGATGGTAACGGCCTGGTGTTTAAAACTCTTTTAGGAGGGAAGAAAAGAGGGAAGGGCAGAAAAGGCAGAAGAGCAACAACATCATTCACATTAGCTAGAAACACAGTCTGTAAGATATGAATGTTCCCACCCAATTAACACAGTGCTGCTGAATACGCCTCCACATTTGAAATTGGATCTAAGTCTCCATAGTGGCCAGGAGTCAGCTGGAATGATGACCTATAGCCTCATCTCGTAAATAAATCACAGTCTGCCATGCATCACTGTGGCAATGACAGAAAGGGACATTCCATCCCCTTCCCCATCCACTCGCCACACCAGCCCACCCCATAGAGACCCAAACACAAATGAGACACAGAAATCAAAGGAATCCCTCAACTTAAGTCAATGCTTCTGAGTGCCATGTAGAGAGTCACAGCTTTCTGGGACACCATGAGGACACCCTGAACAGTCACAGCTTCTGGGACACAATGGGGACACCCTGAATACCAGCAACATACAGCCTGTGACAGCAGAGCCATTCCTTGAGAAGGGCTCCAGGGTCACCCAAGGAGTACCCACCTCCGCTCTAACTTGACAGGTAGTTTTGTTTAGAACTTATTTGGGCCTGGTGTAATTAGGTTCCGTTTGCCAAATACCATCCATCCCCAAAGACACAAATGAGCAGGTTGTGTCCAAAGCTGAATAACCAAAAACCCTGAAAGACAGCAGTACAAAGGATGCTCTGCGCTCATCTACACCAACGGAGAGTTCCAGTCTACAGGATGCAAAGGAGGGCTACAAATAGCAGTACATTCCGACACCAGCTTTTGGCCTTCAGCTGAATGGTCACGGGACTCCAGCTCTCCGCAACTCGCCAGGTTCCTCCAGGGACACTAAATCCAAGCTTATGTAACCTCACCACTGGTGACTGCCCACTGTTCAGAAGGCTGCGATCCTAACAGGTCCGGTCCTATTCCTCTCAAGACACCAGGCGAGACTATGCTGGAAATTACTTAAGCTACGGAAGGAAGGCCAAGTAGTGCGAGCCAGAAGAAAATGCTCAGACAGGAAGCAGAAGACAGGCCCAGATGGCCTGTTTCCTCAGGAGGGAAGCACTGGGTATTCCTGAACAAAATCAGTGACTCCCCTGAGACTGATGGAGGGGAACTGATATAGAGGACCAAGCAAGCCTTGGGGAGCTGCATCTCTGGCTTCTGTGTACAACGTCATCACCGCCAGGGCTGGGAGGTCAGCCAAATCTTTCCAGCAAGCACAGAATACAGCAGAATCTAGACACACAGGGAAGTAAGGGTCGGGAGCAGGGTAAAAGCTTCACAAGGGAGCCGGTCCAGCACCCATCAGTGGGAAGAGGGAGATTCTAACCCCAGGGAAGTTCTAGGGGCTGGGAGCACCATGCTCTAAGCTTCTGGGGTGCTCAGATTCTCTGCCATCACCTGCTGAGAGTAACTCAACTTCAGCGACAACTTCGGTATTTTTACTTGCATTAATCTTCTTTAATGCCCGTAACTCTGAGATAGATGTTATTATTGACCGTGTACGCTGTGCCAGTGGAAGCTAGAGATCAATATCAGGTGGCTTCTCCAATTGCCCTCCACCTTATCTGGGACAGGATCTCTCTGAACTGAAGCTCATTGACTTGGCTAGAAATGGCCAGCCAGCCTACCCTGGGGGATCTGTCTCCACCTTCACACACACACACACACACACACACTCACAATGGGACCACAGTTATGTGTCCCCTGGCTGTTTATGTAGGTGGGCACTCGAGATCCACACTCAGGTTCCTGAGCTTATTTAGTGAGCACTTTGCAGACGGAACAATCTTCCTAGCCCAGAGTTATTATTTTGCGGGGGCTTTTTTTTTTTTGGCTGTTTGTTTGTCTGGTTGGTGTTTGTTTGTTTTGCTCTGTTGTAGTAGGCAAAGGGCCCAGGGACTTGCAGATATTAAGTACATGTCTTATCACTTATCCTGCCAACGGATACCAGCCAATAGATGCTAGTATTAAATTGTCTTAGAAAGGGAGCCAATAAAGAAGCAACACTGTGGCCTTCCTCTTGGGGATGGATGGCTGGGTAGAGACTTGAACCCAGGATCGCCACAGGAGGGACAGAGATTCTGAGCCAAAGGTGCTCCCCAGCAAGGCAAGAGGGGAAGCAAAAACCAAATCTCTCTTGTTTTCACAATGTTCAGACTGGCTCCAGGCTATGAGAGCCCAGGGCAAGTTGATAAAAATATTTGGACCTCAGTTTTCTCAACCCTACAATGTGGACAAGGGTTGAAATGTTCCTGAGTATTCTATGAGATTAATTTGACTTTATATCCCAGTGTGTGCTCAGTGTTAGTAATGTGACCATTAGCAGCAGTTACCAACATATAAAGCCAGACACACAGAAAGACAATGAACCCCAGGAATTAGAAAGGACACTATGTGAGGTACAGAGAACATGAGCCCTCCCTCCATGTGAGGACACAGCAGCCATGGGCATCGCCATGCATTCTGCAGGCAAAGTAGATTCATAATTAGCAGTGCAGAGCCATGAACCATGGTGGCCAGTCAGAGCCATGGAGCACAGAGCAACGGTGCACAGAGCCACAGGACACAAGGCAAAGCCACAAAGCACAGAGCCACAGGACACAAGGCAAAGCCACAAAGCACAGAGCCACAGGACACAAGGCAAAGCCACAGAGCACAGAGCCACTGAGCACAGCGCCGCAGGACACAAGGCTGAGCCACTGAGCACAGAGCCACAGGACACAAAGCAGAGCCACAGAGCACAGAGCCACAGGACACAAGGCAAAGCCACAAAGCACAGAGCCACAGGACACAAGGCAGAGCCGCAGAGCACAGAACCACGGAGCACAGAGCCACGGGATACAAGGCAGAGCCACGGAGCACAGAGCCACGGAGCACAGAGCAACGATGCACAGAGCCACAGGACACAAGGCAGAGCCATGAAGCCCAGAGCTACAGAGCACAGAGACACGGAGCACAGAGCCACAGAGCACAGAGTGACGATGCACAGAGCCACAGCACGCACGGCAGAGCCACGGCAGGCAGACACCCACATTTCTCACATCATATTCACACACAGTCCAGGAGGCTTCTCTTCCTTCCAGGAACAGGAAGGGGAAAATGATTCAACCGAAAACTACAAAAGTTCTAAACAGAGGGCATTCGGATTAGTCACAGGTTCAGTCAGGCAGTGTTCCCACAAGCCAGGCACGTGGGTCTGGCTGGTTTCTGAGAACCTGGGAACCGGGAACTGAAGGGGAACAGCCAGGAAACCTCAAGGTTCTGAGCCCACTGAAGTCACCTGATGTGAAATCCTCTCACAGCCTCTGGAGAAAGCCAAGGAAAGGGGGGCCAAGAGGAAAACCAAAGATCAAATGGGAAAAAGAATTCTGGAAAGATGAAATAGGCCCATCAGGAAAACCCCAGATGAAGGGAAATAGTATGAAAGTCATTACCATGATGCCCAGATGGGATCTCGGAAAATCTAGCGCAGGACTATAATATCAGAACACAGAAACGGAGATAGGAGGATTATGAGTTCCAGGGCAGCCTGAGCTACAAAGCCAACATTTTAAAAAATAAATAAATATGCAACAACTTATACAAAGAAAAAAATACTATAATTGTCACATATTGATAAGTGTCTGTACCATTACTCTACCATAGATTATCTATAATGTAGCTATTAACACATTTATTGTCAGCCTTGACAATAATCCAGGGAAGTAGAGATTATTTTAAACCCCGTTTTACAGATAATTTGCCCCAGGTTGCACATCTAGCAAGTGGCAGAGGTGAGGCAGTAGGCACCGTGCCCTGAGGGTCTGCGCTAGAGTGAAGGATTTGGGCATTCAGTAAAATCCCACAGAGTGCGATTCTCCATAGTTCTTCCTGCTGTGGTTAATAAAAATGCACAAAGAAACTTTAACAGAGGGGAAGAAAAGCTGTCCTCTGACCTCCATGCCTGTGACATGTGAACACCTAAGTACATGCACATGGATACAAACACACACGTATAATAAATAAAAATTTTAAATATAAAAAATAAAAACAGTAATTTATTCATAGAAAAAAAAGGTAAGGTGTTAGACAGCACTTGCTCAATTTAGCATTAACTAAATTCCCTTCCAACTAGTAGAACATTGACATCGTTTTTCGTTTTCTTCTCTATTTCCTTACATTGTCTAAAGAAAAAGATGTTAGTGATAATCAGAAGAGCTGGAGTCTTTTCACAACAAATGAGGAAATCAGTAAGGAGTCTTTATTACGATCAGTTCAAACATAAACCTGTTGCTACCATAGGTGGAAACAGTTGAATATTGCATTTTTTCACATGGTCCAACCTAACGGTCGTATTCATTCTGCAGAGGTAAACCAGAATATAGGACTAGAATCCCTCACTATGGGGACTGCCCAAAGCTACCGTCCACAGTGACACCCCAAATATTTCTATAGGCAGAGACCATGCTATGAGACCTTTGAGCCACAGCACAGGAATCAAAGGTCAAAGAAACCAAATGGTGTACCTTCCACTCCTGTGTACAATAAAGCAGGTGCAAGAATCTGAACAGTGGGGCAATGGCCTGACGCCTTCCACTTTCCTGGTATGTATTTTATAAATGTCTTTGTGCTTTTCTCTAAGTAGAATACAGGTGTGATTCCAGAGGTGATTCCAGGCGTGTTTTAATGTTGGTTCCAATGGCTTCCCAGAGAGATCCTACTATTTCACTTTCTTAACACCCACTGGATGTCCTAGGGTCAATTAAACTCTGACCCTATCAGCCTGGAGTCAGTGTAGACCCACGAGTTAAGAGTTATTCCCTTCGGACAGTGGTGGCACAAGCCTTTAATTCCAGCACTTGGGAGGCAGAGGCAGGCAGATTTCTGAGTTCTGGTCTACAGAGTGAGTTCCAGGTTACTCAGGGCTACACAGAGAAACCCTATCTCAAAAAAAAAAAGAGTTATTCTCTTCAAAGACCAGTCTCGAAGATGACTCTTGGCTACAAATGTCAGTGTTTCTACAATGTCCCCTTCATTCCAATAATTTACTGAAGTGTCTTACAGAACTCAAAAATCTGTCTTCTATGACCACAAGTTTATTGTGAAGGATGTAATAAACCAGGACAGCCAAATGGAAAAGAAGGCAAAGAAGGACAGCTTCCACACCCCCTCCAAGCCCAACTGCCAGCCCAGCCCTGAGCTCACCCCTAGAAGCCCCTTCCATGCCCTGGTACAGAGCTTTTAAGAAGCCTGACTGGCTCAATTGTTGGCTGACGTCCACTGAACCCCAGAAATCAAGGAAAGGACAGAAGTTCCAGCCTTTCCATGGCATGGCTGGTACCTCCCATCACCAGCTCCATGCCTTACTTACAGTCACTAATGAAATCTCAAGTGTGGTCGAAGGGGCTCTTCATGCACAAGAAAGACTCATCCATCTACACTCCCTATAGGTTAGTAAATTCAGAGGGTTTTAAAAGACATCTGCACCAGAGATAGAAGATACAGACCAACCACACTGATCAATGGCAAGAACCCTACTCAATAAAATCTCTAGGTACAACCCAGTCTCAGCGTGGATAAAACCAATCCTCCTGTCATTCTGTCCCTCCCTCCTTAAGTCCTCTCCCATTCCATCCCAAACATGGAGTGTCTGTGTAAGGACTGTTGACATAGTACATAGACATCAAACGTATGCTAGATCGTTCTCACATTGCCCTTCTCCCAGATCTGTGCAGTGACAGTACAAGGCATCAAGGAGCAGGGAAACAGGTCTGCAGGAAGTGACAGAGATGGAGCCGTTGGCCAATTGGGGCTTAAATTCACCCCCATGCTGACTTTTGTTTTATTTATGGACACTGCCCTAAAGGTGACAGCACTCCAACCCAGAAGGAGACGCAAATGATTCGTTCTTGAAGAACAGCAGGGCTGAGAAATGCAAATGGGCTTCCAAAAATAAATCCTGTACGCGAGCTGGTTTGGAGGATTTTGGAGGAGTGACGAACAGGAGACAAGCGGGTACCATAGTTGTTCCTTGACTCTCCTGTGGCCAGGACTCCGCCCACAGTACTGACTTCATCATTCTCATTCCCCGAATTCCTTAAACGCAGCCTTCCTATTTGCGTGTCACACAAATTGACTATATTATATAGACTCCCTTACAAGGGATGGCATTAGTTCCTTGATCCCACAGATGACTCGGAGACATATAAAAAGCTAAAACAAGCATCATTTTGCACTGGGGCTCCCTTGAGCTCTCCTTCCTACCTCTACCCTACAAAGATGCAGGAAAAACATCCCAGCTCTTCACTGACTGTTCAGAACCTGCTATAAACTCCAGTCCTAATGACACCAGACACTCTTCCCTCACAGGGCAATTCCCCGGGACTCCTCTTGGTCCTCTACCCTCCACTGCCCAGCCTGAGCTTCCTGACCCGGCACAATAAAGTCCTTCAAGAGCTGAGGAGCCACACCTCAGTCTCCCCTGTGAAGCTTCCCGCGCTTAGAAGCTCTGCCCCACGGGAGCTGCAATGGCTGGTTTGCTCCTAGCTCCAATGCCATCGTCCAGGCTGTTCCATGGGATTGGTATGAACAGTTCCCTTGTGGATCACTTCAATGCCCAGTTTCAGGCTATGGAGCTCTTTTTGTCCTTCACTTCAAAAGAGAAGTCTCCTGTGATCCCACACAACCCTTAGTCAGTGGTTCTGATTACACCAAAACCCTTTTTCCATGACGCCACAAGGACTTCCATTCATGGCTTATCTACACTTCTCCATCATAAGTTTCATAGAACAAAAACTAAATTAGGTGTTCACTCATTACATGGACCCAGTAGCTACCCGGCAGTATCTCAAATAAGACCAGCCCACGTTTTAATTAACTGCGTGCTGGGTGTGCAAAATGATCTGCAAGTTTTAGCTGAAGCAACTATTAGGCACCTTCTTGGCAAATACAGCCGTGAAATATTTCTCCTGTGAAGCCCAACTGCCCTGCTCAATCTCGCTACTTTAGGCACTGTCCAAGGCCTTGGCTTTTGTCCTGGTGGCTGATCCGTATTGAAGCAATGCAAAGGTTCAAGCCATGTTAGCATAGACCACAGACATGCAAAGGAAAATGATACTATGTAACGTCTGTGGCTAGCCACCTGCCACCTGGCCAACGCCAAGAAATCACAGCTGCTGCTTTCTGTAAAGCCGACAATTCACATGACTGTGGCTAGACTTCCAGCTCTGGAGGGCCATGGCAGTGGAAAATGAGCCCTCCCTCCCCTCCCCCCACTTACACTATGAGACAGAATGTCCAGGGAGCGCTTCAAATGTCCACCCCTCAGAGGAATCTCGGAAAGCCACAGTACGGTTGTATGCATGCACAGAGGAGGTGTCTGGGCAAGTCTTCAGAGCTGAAAGGAGCTCTTCCTCTCCGGCTCCGTGTGGCATGTGACATATACAGGTTCTCTGTAAAGTTTCCACCAGACTAATTTAACCAGCTGGCTAAGAAAAGTTATCCCAGGCGGATTTCTGAGTTTGAGGCCAGCCTGGTCTACAGAGTGAGTTCCAGGACAGCCAGGGCTACACAGAGAAACCCTGTCTCGAAAAACCAAAAAAAAAAAAAAAAAAAGACTATAGAAGAGAGGAAATAAATAAAATGAAATTGAAGTTGTGCTTCCAGGTCCTGACTTTTTTTTTAATTAAATTTTCTTATTCGTCTGTGTGTATGTCTGTGTGTCTGTGTGTGTCTGTGTGTCTGTGTGTCTGTGTGTGTGTGTCTGTGTGTATCCCTGGCTGACCTAGAGGTCACTATGTAAAACAGGCTAGCCTAGAAGTATGGAGATTAAAAGTGAACACCACTATGCCAAGATAAAGAAAACATTTCTGAATCCAATTGCATGTTCATTTACTTACCACAGATGGCACGCCTGTGACTCCAGCACTTACAAGGCTGGGGCAGGAGAACTACAAATTTACAGGTTTTTTGTATGTGTATGAGTTTCACTTGCCTGTATACATGTACATCATTTGCATGCCTAATCCTGTGGAAGCCAGGAGATTCCCTGGAACGGGAGATCGAGACAACTGTGAACTACAGTGTGAGTGCTAGGATCTGGACCAGGGTCCTCTGCAGAAGCAGCAAGTGCTCTTAACATGTGACCCATCCTTCCTGCCTTGGGAATGTAAAGTTAAAGCCTGACTAGACTTCAGAATTAGTTCAAGGCCAGCAAAAGCTACATAGTAAGACCCAGTCTCTAAGAAGGGGTGGGGTAGGCAATATTCAGAGACGTCTTTGGTTAATGAACTATTTTTGACTAACATCAAAAACCTACTTTCACTTGCTAAGATACCTTGGTTTTCTCTTTAAGTAGATGGAGCAAGAATGGGAAACTGACAAATTAAATATAAATCTTTCCTTCGACTGGTACCAGCGTGTACACATCATTTCACACTACACAAGGGACCTTTGGGGATCAGGAACATCCACCCAGCTTTGGCTTCCCCTCCTCTGTGATGAGCAAGAAAGCTCGCTTCTCGTAAGTCTCAGTTCCCTCCATGCCACAGAGCAGACCGCAGTGACCTGCTCCTCCCAGTGACTGCAAAAGTTAAATCTGCTCAAGCGATCAAATACTTAACACATCTCATCGACGCGGCTGCCACAAAGAGTTCTAGTTAATAGGAAGAATACCGGGGAAGCAAATGCTTATAACTGAGGGCCAAATACCGTGGGAGAGATACAGGGCGCGTGACCTGCACGCAGGTCATCCCAGAATGGCAGTCTAGGAGAAGTCACAGGAAAGGTTTCCTCAAGTATTAGCCTTGATCTCAGCTGGAAGCACAGATACAAGGCAGGATAGGCTAGCCTAAGACAATGAGTGGGAACACAAAGGAAGACGGATAAGCCCACATCTTCCCTCCCCAACACTCCCCGGCTCTCTTCCGATTCTTAGTCAACATCAACAGGAAATGTTGACAGAGATGCAAACTCTCCATTCTCATCTCAAGCCCACTGTATGTTGTCTTAGCTGGTCCAGGGAGGAGCCAGCCACCTGGGCCGTGACCAGCCTCCAGATAGACACCCAAGTTTGAGAAGCACTGGCCACAGCTTAGCCTGCTGCTGTATTAGCCCATTTCAGCTGCCAATACCACAAGTAGGCCAGGTCACTTTAAAGAAGAAGTTTACTTAGTTCATACTTCTAGAATCTCCAGATACCCCATCTAATGGTGGTCTTTTTGCTGGCAGAGTCTAAGTGTTGTTCGGGATTCACATAGAAATAGGAACCATGTACACAAGTGAGACACACACACAGAGACACAAAGACATTGACACAGACTCTGTATGTCTCTCCTCTGGTCTCTTAATCGATGATGCTATAAGGATTTAACCATGAGGCTGCCACCCTAATGGCTTTATCTAAAGCTAATCAGTACTAAACCCGGCATCCATGAAGTTTCCAGCCTCCTAAGGCCTTAGATGTGAGCATGTAAGCCCTTTGAGGACACACCACATCCAAACCGTCACACACATCAATCACTCTTCCGCAACGGCTGGTTCCTTTTACCCAGCTAATGCCTATAGCTGTGCAGTGGAAATTTAAGCCTTATTTGCTCCAGAATGTTTTTATTTGCCCCACCTGGCCTGGATTCTCAATTCTCCACACACCCCCCACCCCAGCCGCAGGCTAGATACTCTGGCCCTGTGCCTCTCTTTTCTTACTGAGGTGCTAAGACAACTCCATGAGGCTCCACATACCCTGTTCACATCACTTCATCTTCTGTGCCTTGTGTGTTGTCGGGTGCTATGTTAATACTTACTTTCCCCCTGGTCTCCTTGTGGCTGGCATCCTCTCTCCATCAATCAGAGGAGTCTATTGCTATATTTGACTGTGTTGAGACTTAATTCCGAGATCCATGTTTGTGGCGTATAGAGGCATCCTCTCTCCATCAATCAGAGGAGTCTATTGCTATATTTGACTGTGTTGAGACTTAATTCCGAGATCCATGTTTGTGGCGTATAGAGATGGGGCCTTTGAGAGGTAATTGGGATTCGATGAGGTAATGAAGCAGAGAAAGAGAGAGCCATGGCATGCACACTTAGGCTTGCCACAGGATGTCCTCTACCCCGTTGTGATGCAATGGAGGTCCTCTCCGGATGCCCCGCAGATGTCAGCACACCCATGACTTCTCAGTCTGCCAAACCAAGAGGCAAATGCACGTCTAGTACCCAGTGGCAAGCATTCCGTTATAGCAATAGAAAGGAGACGAAGATGCTCACGAAATAGATGGTTTTAAATACTTCATGTGTTGGGACATTGAAAATATGATACACACACAACTGACTGGCATTGGCTGGCAGAATACAAGTGACTGTGCCTTTGGAAAGAGACTCATGAATAGATTTGGAGTTTTAAAATCTTTACGCTGAAAACGTTCACTACTACGTCCTCTCACTGTCTCGGTTTTCTCCGATCTCCTGGTTGCCGGCATCCTCTCTTCATGTCTAGTTTTGCCACCTTCAGATGTAAACAAATCCCACAGAGGCTGATAGACAGCAGTCTATCATCAATCCAGAGGAAGGCAGAGGAGACTCGGTGCTAAGATCTGAGACTGAATGTTCCAAAGAGTAACTTTCTACCCTAATAGAAAGAATAAGGGGGGCCGGAAAGATGCCTAACTGAACCCGAGGTCAGTCCCCAGGACCCACATTAGCCAGCTCATACTGCATGTAACTCCAGGTCCAGGGGATCCAATGCCTTCCTCTGGCCTGTACACACACACACACACACACACACACACACACACACACACACACTCACATATACACACAGGTGGGAGAGGGAGATATTCTGGACTCTCCATTCACATTTTAAAAACCTATTCTATTCCAGGTCTGAAAGTCAAACCTGGGCAGTGAACAAGATCCACACATGATGTCACCCTAATGGCTGCTAAGGATGGGCTGCCCATGACTCCTGCAGGCCACCGTGTCCTTTTGGGTTCAGTTTCCCCATATGCATAACAAAGGGACTAGTAACAAGATGACCATCTCTAAAGGCATGTCACTAAGAACAAAAGTCACTGCTATGATAGTTATCATTCTTCTGAGGTCAGGTACATCCCACATCTGAGAGCTGGGGAAACAGACCTTCTTGAAGCGTGAACACCAGGAACAGGTATGGACAGAGGAAACCTGCTAGGAGCAGGGACAGCTGTGCGTCCATGTCAATGCAAGGACATGCCAACAGGACAGGAGGTCCCACAGGGTACAAAGAAACAGTCTTAAATCTTAGTCGTACCCATTTCCTCTCCACTAAATAGACTCTGAGGACGTCACTAGAACCACCACCCCCGCCCCGCCAGCCTGTAATACACAGGCTCTGCTTTCCTGTCATGAAACTTCGTTTCATTCAAATAAGTCCCTGCGAGGAAAGAGGAGCCCAGTGACCAATTAGACCTTCACTAACCAAAGCATATGGCGTGATCACTACATCAAGTCGTAAGGAAACGCACTACAACTACAGGCTGGCTGGCTGCATCGATGAGTCCCCCAAAGTTCTTCCAAAACGAAACAGGGCTGTCTATCTTTATAAAGGTAAAGGTTTCCTCGCTTCCTTCTCTTTCCTTGTAATACTGTGACAACCAGTGGCTTTGTCTCCACCTCCCACGAGAAGCCACACAGTCAAGCCCATTGGTCCTGGTTCCCTCTCTATCCTACTTCCTTGAAGCTCCCTCTTGTTCTGCTTTAAAAATTTTCATAATGTAGAGGGTTAACTTAAAACTCACTCTGCAACCCAGGCTGGGCCTTGAACTAACAGCAATCCCCCCCATCTCAGCTTCCCAGTGCTAGGGTTAAGACCAGTTTTGGAATGGTTAGGAACTTTGTTTCATCTTTTTTTTTTTTTTTATGTGAACTGTTAATGCCTGGCTATGGACAAATAATGAAGCAAGCCTTTTTAACATACCTATGCCGCAAACACAGTGCCAAGCGTGCCCATGCGTTGGCTCACATCATCGTGACAATAACCACATGAAGCAGCTTGGCTCTATTTTCTCCATAATACAGGTAAGAGGAGTGGTTTAAAGACTTGTTTTCTCTGGACAACAGGCACTTTTATTAGTGCCTGAAATGCTGTTATAGCCAGGAGTTTGCAAACCAAGTAAGGGGCGGGGGAGAGCCTGGAGAGGGCTCCTGGGGAGGACTGGCAACTAGCACAGGAAACAGAACCCAGGCTGGGGAATTGTCTCTTTTTTGGGATCCCAGACAGTGCCAAAGGAGGAAAGACAGTAAGCTGGAGGCCTTGGGGTATTGCAGGCAGCAATGGAAACTGGCTCTCCTGAGTTCAAGGAGGCTGGCCAGGGAGCCTGGAGATAAGATGACTGGCCCCAAGAACTCAGGTTGCCTGGGGGTATCTCCGAAATGTTCCTCAGCAGATTGAATTTCTTTCTCTCACAAAGAGAGCCGTGTCACTAGCTGGCAGAGAAGAGACCCAGCCGAACCTCTCTACTTACCCATTAGGGTTCCATTACATAGAGCACTCACCCATAGAGCTACCAAACAGATGCAGAAGCCCAGCTGCATCCAAGTGTCTTTATTAGATCCTGCTTAGAATATCCAGGTGGCCTTCCTCCTCCTGAAGTGCTCTGCAGCAGAGAGGTTATTTTTTTTAAAGTCTCTACTGGCCCTGAGTCACTTTTCAAATCTCTGTAAGATTTTAAGATGCATTTTTATGTTTAAGCGTGTGAGTGCTTTGCCTGGTTGTATGTATGTATATGTACTATGCTCATGCCTGGGCCCACGGAAGACACAAAAGGGCATCACATGCCCGCATCTGGAGTTAGTTACAGGGTTATAAGTTGCTGTGTGGGTGCTGGGAATCAAACTCAGGCAAAGCACTCTTAGCTACTGCGCCTTCTCTGGAGAGAAGAAGTCCTCTCTGCAGGATCCCTGCTATTTCTCCATGGGACATTTTAGATATTTGTATGGGCTACTTATTGGCTCCCAAGGGATGTGAGAAAACATGAACAGATGAGTCAGGGAAGGGAAACGCACGGTCATGAGTCCTTAACTGAAACCCCAGAGGCAGATGCCCGATTGCAGAAAGGTGGCCGAGTTCAACTTGCACTGTCACACTCAGAAGTCAAACGTGCTGGGTGGCCGCAGCAAGGCACAGGGGTATTCAACCTATGCGAGAGCAAACTCGAACTTGAACACCTCCCACTGGGGCAGGCCCTGTGTTACCAGCGCTCGCTCTCTCTCTCTCCCTCTCTCTCTATATATATGTATATGTATATATATATATATATATATATATATATATATGCATATATATATATATGTGTGTGTGTGTGTGTGTGTATGTGTATATGTATAAGTATGTGTGTGTATATATGTGTGTATATATATGTGTATATATACATATATATATAGTGTGTGTGTGTATGTGTGAGAGAGTATGTGTATGTATGTATTTAAAATAAAAAAAATCCTCATTTTTTTCAGAGCATTTTGCATTTGTGAAATGTCCAGAAAGGATTACAGCACTGTACAAATGCTCTGGATACTAGAGAGAAGCAAAGAAAACCAACCTGATAAAGGATAGTAAAAAAAATAAATAGCCCATCTTACAAGAACCAAAGATGATAACATTAAAACAAGGTACCAACACATAGCTTTTGCCTAAAACATTAGCAGCTACCTTTTTATTTTCAGGGGAAAAATACTAAGAGCGGGCAGTGAGTGCTTCAAACCACTGTGGTAAGAGTACAAACCGGAAGTTATCAACGGCCTCACAATGTGAACTGCACCGACCTCTAAGCTGCTTTTCCAAGAACCCATCTTCTACACAGGCAGTCAACTATGACACCAAGCCTTGTGGACAGAGGTGTTCAGGGAAACAATGGAGAAATTTAAATCTCATTTTAAAACAATCAATGACAGCTACAGCCTTCCGGAAAGGAGGCATGGTGTGGCAAAAACACAGTGAAGCTACGGGATGGAACTCTAAGACACCTTCCCAGTGCTTCAGGAGAGAGCCAGCCTATGACTAAGGTAAAAGGGACCCGGGCCAATAAAACTACACTGCATTAGGATACTACCCGAGGTCAGGGTGCAGGAAGAGAGACCAGAATGGAATGCAAACTGAGGCAAGTGCCTCCAGGTAAGAGATCAAAGGCTAACTCCCTCCTCCCACGCAAACGGCAGGAGGGACTTTGCAAAACTACCTAGACCGCTGCAGAGTCATACCGCTGTGACTCTTCAGAAACATTTTAGAATGAAAAGAATTTTCTTTCCAAAGAGGAAAAAGAATAGTTTGCAATGCACTTTAGAACTGAACAGATAGGACAGAGTGTAACAGTGTAACAGATGGGACAGAGGCCCAGGTAACTCCCTGTAACTTCCCGCTTCTCAGAGGGTCCACATTCCCAGCCTTTAACACAGGATCAGTCGGGTGGGATTACACAGAGGAAGTGATCTGAGGACAAACCCTATAGACCAAGCTGGCTTCAAATTCACAGAGATAAGCCTGATTCTGCCTCCTCAGTACTGGGATTGAAAGGATGCGCCACCATGCTTAGCCTTCTTTTTACTCTCTTGGCTTAGCAGCCCCAAACTCCTTGCTGTGGACGACATTTTACGTACATTCAGATTGTATAGTATTAGTCCTAATTAAATGTGGCATATAAATGATACATAGCATAACCCTGGGATAAAGACAAAATTGCATACATGTAAATAAGAGAATTTTAAAATCTTTACCAGTTCCTAAACACAACCACAAGGATTACTGGACAACTCTTAAGAGACTGTTTTAACTAATGACAATTTGCTTTTGTTTCTTTTTCTTTACTTTTTCTTTTTATTCATTTGTTTGTTGGTTGGTTGGTTGGTTGGTTGGTTTATTGGCTTTTGGTAGTGCTGGGGACTGAAGCCAGGCACTCCTGAACATGAGAGGAAGCAGGCAGGCAGGGTGAGTGTCCTGCCACTGAACACCCAAAGCCCAGACGCCACTGTGTCATCATGATGCCAACTTTTGATTTTAGGCCTTCAAACTTAGACCAAATTGTTTTCAATAACAGTATTTTTAATGTGCATCCTTCTAAATGCTATAATTAAAATGGTCCAGTATGCAATAAGACTAAAACATCAAAGCCACATTATTTTTTTTAAAGTAAAAAAAAAAAAAAAAAATCAAAGTTCGCTGTTTGAATCACCTGGACTGTGGCTTCTCACATTCAAATCCAAGTCTTCCCAAAATTCCCTCATTCTTTTCTGAAGGATTAGAAAAAAATGCACAGAGGAGATAAAGAAATGTCAGCCACTGGTGATATTTTTCATTTCCTCTTTGAATTTGGAGTAAGCATGAAGTCCAAAGCTCTAAACAGTATTTTTTTTTTTCCAAAACACTGCACCCAATGTCTATGAACTATGTGGACATTCAGCTAAGCAGCTGTCCAGCCAAAAGAGAACCCAGAGTTTAATCAAACATATCTTCAACATCTAAATGAGGAATCTGAGGCTGGCTGGATGCCCACAGAGCCCAGGGACTGTGCATCCCTCACAGCTCCAACCCTGGAACTGTTTTCCCATCTCTCTACTCAAGGGCTGTGCCCAGTGACAGGAGAGGTAAGAAACGGAGACCAAGGAGGACAAGTCACCAGAGAACTCAAGGACATAAATAAGGCAGGACCTGGAAAAGCAGCTCTGTTACTTGCAAAGTAGCTTCTAATGCCACTGTCTAGATGGCTTACAGTAAAGGAAGTGAAGCCCTGGCAGTGGTGGCGCATGCCTTTAGTCCCAGCACTTGGGAGACAGAGCCAGGCGGATTTCTGAGTTCGAGGCCAATCTGGTCTACAGAGTGAGTTCCAGGACTGCCAGGGATACACAGAGAAAACCTGTCTCAAAGAAAAAAAAAAAAAAAAAGGAAGTGATAGAGACTGCCACCCACCCTCTGAGAAGCTCTCTGTCGGTTCTCCACTGTATGGCTCAGATGACTACATACTCCTGATGTGATGTTTGGGCATCTTAGAACTAACTACCTTACAATTTAAGTCAGGTTGCTGAGGCTGACCTATCCTCTATTTTCTCTGGGAAGCATGGGGGACAGTAGAAAGATGATGAATTTAAAACCAAACAGGCTGTATTTATCCCCCCACCCCCCACCCCCCTCTCCCTTCCCCCTACCTCCCACCCCACCCAACCAATGCTTACTGATACAGTGCCTATGTAATGACAGGCCTCAGTTGATCTACAGAGAATAAACACATCTTGGGTCATGAGGAATAAGTTTTAAAATACACATGAAGCACCCAGCTAAAGCACACGGCAGGCTGTCTCTATCAGATGCCATCTCCTTCTTCCTACTTCTGGACTTGGAGTCCAAAGAGATCAGCTGCCAGATGTTCCAGGCTCATCTCTTGATACAGGCCCTAAGCCAGCCAACAAACTGGAAGTTCTATCCTCTCCACCTTAGGTACTTCATTCTTTTTAAGCACTAACTTTCACTCATAAAAGGTTACTAATAGCACCACTCCGTAGAACTTTCTTCAGTCACATTGCAGGCCTGACACCCGGATGTTGTTCAGAAACCCAGCAAAACAAAAACCCACTCTAGGAATGGATTTCTCCTGATGATGGCTGGTTACATGCCTCACTTACTAAACTGTAACAATCTTGCTCCCAGGTTCATCTTTTCTGTTATTGTTCCAAACTCTGCAACAAGTGATACCACTTACTACCTGCAGTCTCCAATCTACGTTGAAACTATGTTGTAGTTACAAGTCTCGGGAAAGAAGCCCAGGATGCACGGGAAAATCTCCCATCCAATAGAACGAGTCACCAGCTTCCCTTTCCCCTGGGTAGATGGCTGAAGGAAATGCGGATCTGCTAATAAATACCCAGGAGACACATCGTCTATCTATCCTGTTCCCTTGCTAGCTCGTTCTGATGCCCATGAAAAAGTAAAGGACAAATGAGAAGCAGGCTCCAAAGCTCCGAGTGACTAGAACATTCTCCAAAAAGAAGAGCAGCACGTATATTTTATAGAGAAGACAGTCACCGTTGGAAGCCTTCCAGCTGCTTATTATTTGGGCCTGAAGAGGAGCCACCCCTGAAGGCAAGCTTGGCAGAGCCTGCTGACGTAAGAATCAGCCTGTGGTAACCCCAAACGGCCAGGAAGGCTTAACTTTTTTTTTTTAAGTACTGCAGCGAGGTGGCAATTAAGAGGGGGAAACAATTATTAAGAATCCCTGGTGTGTGCCTTATAAAAACAGGAGCACAAGGCAAAGGCGTCCTTAAGTAAAAGGTAGACCTCTTAGATTTCAGTTAGAAACTCCCGCTGATGGCTTGTAGTTGAAGACAGCACTCAGCGTCTCGGCTTGGTGGCTTCCACCCCGACCACAGAGGTTCCTTTTGTGATGACAGGATTTGATACAAAGAAAAAGCAGTATACATTATAGATGTCTTTCCTCTTTCCCGGCCTAATTTATCCAGCATGTATGGGAAGGAGTGAGAAATTCCCGACTTACTAAAAGAATCCATAACCACCTGCAAAGACTGGCACTTTCAAGGCTTTAACATAATGAAAAGGAAAGAAGAAAATAAAGCGAGGAAGGAGGCTGGAAAGCAGAACCCTATCCCGGGTGTCAAGATATTCGCCTGGTGAGGCCTCTGAGGACCAGGACAGTAGAAAGGGGTCCACGGCTAGGGAGAAGGCATCCCAGGAAAGCGACATCCTGAAGAATCCGAGTTGGGGTCCCGCCGTTTTTTAGAAGCGGCGGGGAGGGAAGGCGGGACCCCGGCAGGCGGGTGGGGAAGGACTGGAGCCGCGCTGCGCGCCGCACCCTGCCCGGGCCACCCCGGGACACCCAGATGTTCAGAGCCAGATCCGGTAGCACAGCAGGGCGCGCGCAACTCAGGGCGCGGCGGGGTTGTGGGCTCGACCGACTCGTCGAGCCCCTGGCTCCCTTCCGTGCGCAGACCCAACTCACCAGGCGTCCCGACCAGGACCAAAGCACTCACCGGCGGCCACCAGCGGCGAACTCACAGCGCCTCCCACGAACACTGAAGCAGCAAGCACAGCGGACCCCGGGAGTCCCCACAGAGCCATCGCCGCGTCCCTCTGCCCTCCTCGCCCCGGCCGCGGCGTCCCGGGTCGGGGTAGACGGTGCAGCTCGAGGGCTGCCGGGTGGATTGAATGCAGGAGCTCGGCCCCCGCGAGCCCCTACCCGCTCAGCCTGGACCCGCCAGGACCCCGCCCACCGCACGGAAGCCCCGCCCCTGATCGCCGCGCCCCGGTCCCTTGAAGCCTGGACCCGCCTCCGCACGCATGACCCCGCCCCCGAGTCCAGGCCGCGCCTCTCCTGTCACTCCCGCTTCCCCTCTAAACCCTTGGGTCGCGTCAGCCGCGCGCCCAAGCCGTGGCCCCACCCCGAGCCCCGCCCACTGCTGACCCTCTCCGCCTCCTCTGCTGGGCGGGCTAACCCTGCCCAGCCAAGTGGCGGGTCTGCGCGGGAGCCTCAGGCTGGGGCGGGTTACTCCCTTCTCCTGGGTCCTGGGACTAGTCAGATGCGGGAAGAGGAAGGCAGAGGTTAGGCCAGGAAGCCCAGGATGGAGAGCAGACAGGACCAGCAGTTTCAGAATGGCGCGATGTTTTTTTTTTTTTTCTCAATCGGAGTCTTTACCCAGTTAATTAACCTTCGTTAGTGGTCTAGGAAGGAATGCTACGTTCAAAGTCATGGTTGATCGTTTAAACATTAAGGAGAATAAATTAAAAAAAAAAAACTTTTTTAATTGTCCCCATCCCATTCTGTCTAAGCTACTTCTATTGAGGAACACGTCCCCACACACTGGTTGTTTGCTTGCGTTGGACTGGGTTTTGTTTTAATCATCTTGCAAACACTCCCCTGGAACAATTCTTCAACTTTCCAGTCACTTCTGTCTTCATATCCTCACATCAGCTCGGTAAGGTGAGTATTATCCCCATGTCACCGGCCAGGAAGTGAGCTCATGAAGTCTGCATGACCTGGGCCACCATGATCCATGTATCTCCAGTGTTTGCTTGCAGGTTTAATCTCAGCTCCTGGCTCAAGGACAGCATGCACTAAGAGGGCAGAAGTAGTTGTTAAAGGGGAATGTACCTTTTTCTGACTAGCTTCCTTTTAACTAACCAATAGCCTCGTTTTAACTAATCCGTGGAGACTCCACACAAGGTCCTTAAAGCCCAGTCCTGACAGATGTGAGCTGAATGGAGGGTGGGTCTTCAGCCCCTTCTGTAAACTGACTGGTGGCCTCTAATGCTCAAGGGGGAGTTATTTCTCCTCTCTAACACCCTCCACCCTTCTGTTACAAATAGCAATGATGTGAGAATTACCAGGGAGAGAAGCTGAAGGTTGGAGGCCCTGCCCTTTGAGTCAAAGACAGGAACTATGGATCCTATGCACAATTTGTGGCACATCCTGTAGTCTGACAAATGTATCAAAGGGAAAGGTCTGAGAAAGAATGCAGAGGAAAGACATTGTGCTGGCCAGTTTTTTTTTTGTTTTGTTTTGTTTTGTTTGTCAACTCAACACAAACTAGAGATTTGTCTGAGAACCTCAATTGGAAAAAAATATCTCCATAAGATCAGGTTGTAGGCAAGTCTGTAGGGCATTTTTCTTAATGAGTGATTGATGGGGGAGGGCCCAGCCGATTGTGGTTTCTGTAAGAAAGCAGACTGTCCAAGCCACGAGGAACAAAGCCAATAAGCAGCACCCTTCCACGGTCTGGGGGCCAACTCCTGCCTCCAGGCTCCTACCCTGCTTGAGTTCCCGGTTTGTTTCCTCTGATAATTAAACAGCAACGTGGAAGTGTAAGCCAAACAAGCCCTTTCCTCCCTGTGGTGGTTTGAATAGGACTGGCTCCCATAGACTCCTGTGTTTGAATGCTTGTCCCCAGAGAGTGACACTATTAGGAGGTGTGGCCTTGATGGAGGAAGTAAGTCCCTGGGGATTGGGCTTTGATATCTCAGAAGCTCAAGCCAGGCATACTGGTTTAAGGCTGCCTGAGGATCTGAACGCTCAGCTGCCTCTCCACGGGTGTTTGCATGCCACCATGCTTCCAGCCATGATGACAATGAACTAAAACTCTGAACGGTAGCCAGCCCCAATAAATTGTTGTCCTTTATAAGAGTTGCTATGGTCATGGTGTCTCTCCACAACAATAGAACAGTGACTAAGACACTCTCACAAGTTGTTTTGGTCACAGTGTTTCATCACAGCAATAGTAAACCCTACAAAGTAAGCAATAGAACAAACATTCATGTGGTTATCTAACTATTAGAGGAGAGAATCCTGGGCTTAGAAACTGAAGGACAAATTATCAACAGTCACCAAACCAGCTGCATCACTCATTGGAAATACTGAGCTAAGTGCCGGAAAGGGGTCTGGGGTCCCAGGGAAATGCACACAATCCAAAGCATTTTGGCAACACCAAAAGTTTTGCCTCAGCAGAAGGGTATGAAGCCAGGCCAGATCAAGCTGGCAAGCACACCCAGTGGCTGCCCTGCAGGGTTTTTATTCCTAAACAAAAGGGGTCCTGCGCCTCACTCTGAATGGTCAGAGGTCAACCTCACACCATTAAGCAATTGACTAGTTTAAAGTGACAAAGCTTGTAAGCAGGGTGCAGTTTTCAGCAGGGAGGCCACCCTGAGCACATTTTTGATTTCAAGAAGTGCTGACCCTGGAGGAACTTGAATTTCTGCTAAGGAACTTCTTTATGATTTTTTTAAACAGAGATTTGTCTTATTTAAGCCTTGGAGTGAGAGGAGGACGACTTTGTTTTTATTGCATTTCCCGAACTAAGAACAAATTTGTGTTGTTTGCATGAAGTGTGGATGGAACTGGAGACCATTGTGTTAAGCAAAGTGACACTGAGAAGACAAAATAATAATAAGAAAACCAAACGTTGCATTTTTCTCTCATATGGAATCTACATTCAAAGAAAAGGAGGATATGAGAGTAGAAAGGAACCAGGCTGGTAGAGGGGAATGTGGCCAAAGGAAATTATACATGTGTTTGGAAATGTTGTATAAAAGGCCGCTACTTTCTACAGTTAATATGTGCTCATCTAAATGCATGCAGGACTGTTTGTCAAACACCCCCAAGAATTCCAAGAACACACCACACCGTCAAACCTCTTCTCAAGGCTTCTTAAAGCATGTGATCACACAGTTATAAGGTGTCTATTCAAAATGTAAAACACTTTTCTCCCTCAGAGGTTGAATTTACTATTTAAAAAAACAGTAATTTCTTTGATAAAGTAATGGAATTCTGAATAAATCCTCTCCTTTTATTTTCTATTTTTATTTTTAAATATTATTTATTTAATATATACTAGTACACTGTAGCTGTCTACAGACACTCCAGGAGAGGGCATCAGATCCTATTACAGATGGTTGTGAGCCACCATGTGGTTGCTGGGATTTGAACTCAGGACCACTGGAAGAGCAGTCAGTGCTCTTAACCACTGAGCCATCTCTCCAGCCCCTAATTTTTAATTATTCATTAAATTTTCATATTTGAATTGTGCTCTATAGAAATAAGCTTGCAATACAATACTTGCAACAAGGGGTAAGCCCCATTAGCCACCCCCAGACCTCTCACTTTGGGCATGACAGGGTTAGGAGTCATGTTTGATAACTCATACCTGCTGTGACCTTAGGTTGGAAGCTGAGACTCTGACATTCCCCTTCCAAGACTCCCAATAACGTTAAGCACTCTATAATTGTCTTACTCATTTTTACACAAATCCATATTCATGCATTTGAATAACTTTTAGGAAAGGGGTAATGGAGGGAGGAAGAAAGGACATTAAAAAAAAAAAAAAAAGACTAGCCGGCCGGTGGTAGTGCTTGCCTTTAATCCCAGCACTTGGGAGGCAGAAGCAGGCAGATTTCTGAGTTCGAGGCCAGCCTGGTCTACAGAGTGAGTTCCAGGACAGCCAGGGCTATGCAGAGAAACCCTGTCTCGAAAAACCAAAAAAAAAAAAAAAAAAAAAAAAAAAAAAAGACTAGAAGAGAGGAAATAAATAAAATGAAATTGAAGTTGTGCTTCCAGGTCCTGACTTTTTTTTTTTAATTAAATTTTCTTATTTGTCTGTGTGTGTCTGTATGTCTGTGTGTGTGTGTGTGTGTGTGTGTGTGTGTGTGTGTGTGTGTGTGCGCGCATGCGCACATGCACGCATCACGTGGCTGGTGTGGCCTGTGGAGGCCAGAGAAGTAATGGATCCCCCGCACTAGAAATGGGTTATGGCTGGCTGTGAGCTGCGGGTACCTGGATGCTGGAACTGATTCAGGTCCTCTGCATGAACAACAAGTGTTCTTGACTGCCAAACTCTCCAGGCCCAAGGCCTAAATCTTATAGATTTCTTTACTTGAAGAAGAATGTTCATCAGTAGGTATCTAAAATCATACTGCTTTATTTTAAATGCAAAGACATACATGTTGCAGAGTTTCCTTCTGTCTTGCAAAAGGTTGTATTTCTCCCGATGGCATAAAATTGGCATCACAATGGGTGGGTAGGGGAGTGGGGGTGGGCGGTGGGGGTGGGCGGGTATGGGGGACTTTTGGTATAGCATTGGAAATGTAAATGAGCTAAATACCTAATAAAAATGGGAAAAAAAATTGGCATCACAAAACTAAGTGGTCTCAGTTGTTTGTTTTTTAACAACAAAATTAAGTCTAGAAATAGTTGTATCAACCGCCTTCATTAGTTCATCTCATGGACTTGCCAGGAATCTGTGGAGAACGCTTTTTCTTTCCTGTGTTCATTTCCCTAAATTCTCACAACAGTGTTTGATTCGGGGAAGTATCCTAGAGAGTCTCGCATCGAAGCTGCAGCAATTCCAAATTCAAGAAACACACAGTATCTACCTGAGGAACATAGCTGTTGCCTGGCCCAACCAGGATACAGAACCACTCACCTCATCCTGGGCTTCCAACCTGCACACACACAGCTCTGCTTCTGAAATGCACGACACTGGTCTCTCAGCTCTTCCAATAAAAAGTCTCTTCCTCTTACTTTGTCACTGCCTGTTTAAAGTGGGCTTCTTGAACTGTTTCCATAGCTGCAAAAAGATCGTCGCAGCTGATGGGAGGGCTGAAGTTAGGCTTTAAGTTAAAATGACTGTGCTTAAGAGATCTATAAAACAAAAATGCCTCTAACCTGTCAGCCCCAATTGCCAAAGCACAAATTACTCCATAGAATGCTGTCCGCAGAGGGCTGTTGCTCAGGTAAGATAGCAAGCTGCCTATTACCACTTCTGTAAACAAAGTTGGTTGCCCCAACTGCACTGGGTGTGCTTGATCACAAGTAGGCAGGAAACAAGTCATGATATATGCTGGCCCTCCGCCTAGCCCCCATTAGATCCATGCTAAATGAATGTTCCCGTTAGTAACCCCTCACCCATGCTCAGAAAGTAAGCGAAATAAATTCATTTTTTGCCCCTTAGGTATGGTGTCGCTAAATCCAACTTTGGTTTATCATTGGGACCTTAAAAAGGGGAGGTGAGTAAATATTGCCTAGTTTCCCCAACACACCAGGACAAAATTCTTCAAAGCACCATGATTACCATGATGAAAGCACGGTGGCCAAAAGCAACTTGAGGAGAGAAGAGCTTATTTGGTGCTTCCACATGTCCATCATTGAAGGAAGGCCAGACAGGAACTCAAACAGAGCTGGAACCTGGAGCCAGGAGCAGATGATGCAGAGGCCATGGAGGAGAGCTGTTTGCTTGCTTTCATGGCTTGCTCAGCCTGCTTTCTTCTAGAATCCTGAACCACCACACTAGGGTGAGACCACCCACAATGGCCGACTGGGCCCTTCTCCATCAATCACTAATTTTAAAAATGCCCCATAAGCTTGCCTAAAGCCCTATCTTAAGGAGGCATGTTCTCATGGTTCCCTCCTCTCAGATGACTATAGCTTTGTCAACTTGACATAAAACTAAGCCCCACTATCACATACAATCTTTTTTTTTTTCTTAAAGAAGAACTGATTTAATTGTGGGAATGGATCATCTATCAGAGCATGGTATGAATTAAAAAACTAACAATGCTCTGTCCTCTCTGGGGCTTGCTGATTTTTTTTTCTAGTTTCTCTGTGAGAATTTGGTTAATCATTCTCCTTAGTAGAAGCCTTTCCTGTTTCCCTCTCCACTGCTAAATGGTCATTTTCATTATGGAAATGCATGAGTCTCTGATGACTGGTGTTTACTCTAATTAACACTGAACATTCTCAGTAGAATTGTGTCTTTCTGTGAATTAGATATAGTCTTATGTCCTTGTAAGGAGTTACACCTAGGGAATATGTTTGCAGTCTTTTATTAAAAAAAAAAAAAAGAAGAAGAAGAAGAACTGCAAGGGAATAAAATAGTATTTTTAAAAATTTAGGAATTTTGACCTTACAACAAACATGCATTGCCTAGGCTAAGAGTGGGAGGCTCAGGGACAGAATTACTGCAAATTAAGAAAATATCCTAGCATTGCTTATAGGAATTTCTAAATTTAGCTGGGAGAAAGCAAACAACCAGATGGTAAGATGGAAAAGGTCAAGGGCCCAGGGTCACACTGGCTAGTATTACTTTCTGCACTGGGTTCCTCTTCTCTGCTGATAAAAGAATCCAAGAGCAGGAAAAATCTTAATCATGACAGGCAACAATGAGTAACAAGCTTTATTACAAGTGAGGAGACAGACAGAGACAGAGAACAAACAGAGAGAGAGAGAGAGAGAGAGAGAGAGAGAGAGAGAGAGAGAACATTGACAGAGCAGAAAGAACAAGGTCATTTTTGTCCCTGGAAGGCTGGGGTTTTAGATGTTTCTGGTGACATGAGATGAGTCTCCTTTCCCTAATTTTGATTTGGACAGCTTAGACAAAGAAAGGGAAGCTTACAGGCCCACAGGTAAACGTGTTCAGGACTGGCTTTGAACATATCTGGCCAGCCTGGACTGATCCATCAGTAAGGTGGCCCTGCTCTTGGGAGAAAGACCCCTGCCAGGCCTTTTTTTTTATTTTATGTGCCTTGGGTCCTATGTCAACCATGATCTAAGCATCCTTGACTTTTACCCCTGCCTAAAGATGCCTCCTTTTGCTCTGGGCAGTAGGATAGAGATAGCACAGGATGTAGACTGCTGATATGTTGCAGGATATTCCATCACACTGTGACCCCTGATAGTGTGTGATTTACTGGGGAAACCTGTCTTTAGCTGTGATGTGGCTCGGCCTTAGCACACACCTTTAATCCAAGAGCTCTCTGCTGGAATATTGTAAGCAGGATTAAATAAAGTCAACCATAGGTCTAGAGGCAGAGCAAGTAACCAGTAGAAAGGGAGTGAACATAAGATTATTAAGAAAAAAATTACAGAGAGTAAGAAGGAATTAGGAAGATGAATAGAGAGAAGCACAGGAAGTGGGAGGGAGGGACATCCAGTTTATAGGAGGTTTGTTGAGAGAGGGGATTCATTCTGGGACACCTGCTGAGGAGGAAGGTCAGCTGGGTGCCTTCTCTGCCCCTCAGAGCTAGCAGGTCCTCCCCGCCCCCCAGCATCTGGCTCCCAAGTCATTGGTAAAATCAAATGGCTAAGATTTTGTTAAAGACCAACATACGTAGAGTTCAAGGCAGAAGTAAAGACCCGAACACTCGCACTTCCTTCTAGGACCCTAGAAATCCCTATCTGTTGACCACCAGTGTAGATCTACCCAGACCGAGCAATAGTATTCTATTAAACTAGCTAGAAGAAGTAGCATTGGTCTTGCTAATTATTGAGACTGCTGAATGCCATAAAGATTTGAACAGCTACTATAGGCAATGAATGGGAGGCCTGCCTAATCTGCACCACTGTGCATCCGATCTGACATCCCGGCTGTAGCCTGTCAATGTTCCATGAGCCATTCTGAGCAGCCGTGTGATACTCTGTGCGCATGCGTAGCAGGAGGTAAGAGCAGTTTCGAGATGGATAGAAGTAGAGGAGCTTTCCTGTAAGGAATCTGATAGCTGGGGAGGCTTTTCTATCATTATCGAGAGCCAAGGGGTCCAGGCAACCTTTCAGGTGAACTTAGGCAACAGAAGGGCACAGCTTCAGAGATCAGAGAAAAGTGAAATGTCTGTCAGTTCATGAGATGTGGGAGCAAGGTGATGAGGTGGAAGGTTTAGGAGAGCAGAGGGTGAGAGTTACCAGCTTCTCTGGATAGCTGAGAAACCCATATGAACCACTCTGCTGCCAAGGCTCAGAATGGTAACATGAATTTCTCTTGTGTTCTCCTCAGTATTGCCAGCAAATCTGTTGGCTTGCCTAGCTACTGAATAGTCAGTGTCACCAACTCTGTCCCCTTATGAGTAATCTCACCCGACCCCAAAATCCATGTGGACCATCACATCTCTCCACACAAGTCTCACCTCTGTAAGGTCACATTTAAAAAAAAAAAAAGAGTCTGGGGACCTTTACTTGTTAAATAGTTTTCAAAAATAATTTATTTTCATTTTATGTGCATTGGTGTTTTGCTTGCGTGTATGTCTGTGTGAGGGTGTCAGATATTGGAGTTACAGACAGGTATAAGCTGTCACGTGGCTGCTGGGATTTGAACCCAGCTCCTCTGGGAGAGTAGTCAGTGCTCCCAACTGAAGAACCATCTCTTCCAGACCTATTAGCCTTATTTTTAATATTCTTTTTTGTTTGTTTGTTTGTTTGTTTTTCCCCAATTTTTATTAGGTATATTACTTCATTTACATTTCAAATGCTATCCCAAAAGTCCCCTATACCCTCCCCTACCCACCCCTGCTCCCCTTGCCCACCCACTCCCACTTCTTGGCCTTGGTGTTTCCCCTATACTGGGACATATAAAGTTTGCAAGAACAAGGGGCCTCTCTTCCCAATGATGGCCGACTAGGCCATCTTCTGCTACATATGCAGCTAGAGACACGAGTTTTGGGGGTTACTGGTTAGTTCATATTGTTGTTCCACCTATAGGGCTGCAGATCACCCCAGCTCCTTGGGTGCTTTCTCTAGCTCCTCCATTGGGGGCCCTGTGTTCCATCCAATAGATGACTGTGAGCATCCACTTCTGTGTTTACCAGGCACTGGCATAGCCTCACAAGAGACAGCTATATCAGGGTCCTTTCAGCAAAATCTTGCTGGTATATGCTAGTCTACTGCACATAAGACCCTTGCAGTAGTTTGTGTAGAAAAATGGCCTGCATAGGCCCATAGGGAGTGGCACTATTAGGAGATGTGGCCTTGTTGGAGTAAGTATGGCTTTGTTGGAGGAAGTGTGTCACTAGGGGTGGGCTTTGAGGTCTCCTGCTCAAAACCAGGCCTAGTGGCTCCCAGTTTCTCTTCCTGCTGCCTAGGATGCAGAACGCTCAGCTCCCTCTCCAGCACCATGCCCTCATGCCTGCATGCCCTCATGTTTCCCACATGACAATAATGGACTGAAGCTCTGAAACTGTAAGCCAGCAGAGTTGCTGTGTTCAGGGTGTCTCCTCACAGCAGTAAAACCCTAAGACAATGCTGGATCAAAAACTAAAGTAAGGGCTGTGTGTGGTGGCAGGGGCAGGAAGATCTCTGTGATTTCGGGGCCAGCCTAAACAGTGAGTGAGTTCCAAGACAGCCAGGACTCCATAAAGAGACTCTGTCTCAAAAATAAACAATTAAGGAAAGAAAAGTCCAGACTCTGATCCTGTTTAAGAGCTCTTTCCTTTCCTCTGCCTATGTCACCTCCGGTAAGATACCTGGCCTAAGGATCAGCTGCCACCAAGTGGGGTGGACAGTTGTACACCACCCACCTGCTGCTTCCACCGGCCAAAATGCTGACGCTGTCATCTGTGTGGCTCCCCTAGAAAGGCCCTGAGCAAAGGCCTAAGGTCCATTGGTAGGGCAGAGAACACCCATTTCCAAAGCTAGACAATTTGGGAAGGGCTGCTCAGCTCTAGAACTGCCTTCTGGGAAAGGCTGAGGCCTCCCTGACAACTGCATCCCACTCACACGCCTCCTATACCCCGCCCTAGCCCTCCCTACCACATGTGCAGGCAAGGATCAAGGATTCTCCCCAGGGAGTCCCATCTTTGCAAAGCCTGAGGAGCATGCTCTCTCTCTCTCTCTCTCTCTCTCTCTCTCTCTCTCTCTCTCTCTCTCTCTCTCTCTGTCAGGTCCTTCTGCTCCCCATTGCCCATGCTATTAGCCATCCCTTTTGCATTTCACAGGGCTGTGAGGGAAAGGAGAAGAAAGAGCTGGAGAGTTTGCCTATGTTACTCTCATCAGAGCTCAGCAGTACTGGAAGGAGTTAGGAGCAGACTAACTGCCTGGTAATGTGTCTTCCTGGAGACACATCCACCACCCTCCCATGCCCCATCTCCACTGCTCCTAGTGCTAGGAGACACGACTGCCCTCCACCTGCTTAAAGAGCAAGGACATCTGATCCAGTCAGCTCTTTCATCCTCCACAGTCTGTGGACTCTCCATCTTCAACCCCACAAAAAACAAGCCCCTTCTGACACGTTAGTGACAAGTTCTGAGTTCTTACACACTTCAGGAACATCATTATTATTTTTGCTCCAATAAAACTATGAGATGGGTTTCATTGAAGATGTTTTTGTAGGAAGAAAGGATCTGGGTTAATGTGGTAGACAGAAGCATCAAAATTGTCCATGTCCTGACTCCTGGACCCTGCAAACATGGCTGGTAGCATTGTAGAGAGGAATTAAAGTAACCAATCAACTCAAAATAAGGAATATGTCCTATATTACCTGGACTGGGTCATTGTGATCAGAAAGATGGTTAAAGTAGAAAGGCTGAGAAGAGCCAAGCCACAGGAGGCTTATATGGCAGAAAGGTACAGAGAGACAGTGTTGCTGACTTTGAAGATGAAGGAAGGAGTCACGTCCCCTGGGATGCAGGAGGCCTCACAAACTGGAAAGGGCACAAAATCCAAATATATCCTTGAGCCTCCAGAAATAACTGCTAGCCTACACATGCTTTGATTCTAGTGCCGTGACCCCCATTTCATACTCCTTATACAACTGTAAGGGAATTGGAACCGTTTAACTGAGGAGTTTGAGGTAACTTGTTATAACAACAACAAGGAAGGCATACAGCAGGGTAACCCAGCTCTACACAACAGCTCCTGGTGGGCTGCTGAAGAGATGCCAAGATGGAGGATGTGTTGAGCCCAAGTACTGGGATGGTGCTCTTGAAGTCATCCATCACCATGGAAGCAAGTGATGCCCTTTGAACAACAATCATGTGAGGCTCAGGGGCCAGAGAAGCCAGGGGATTCAGGGACCCTGGAAAAGCAGCCATAGTCTCTAAAGGGGTCCAGTTATTACCAATAGATCAGCAATGTCAAAAATTAGATATAATAAAAAAGATATAGGATACTTGATCTAAACCGCCCCTCATCCCCACCCCCCAATTCTCTCACACCTGAGGGCCAAAACTGGGACCATTCCTGAATCATGTCAGCTTAGTTACTAGAAAAAACAAGAGGTCAAAACCATTGAGTCTGATTACATCTGGCTCAATATTGTTGGCAGTGAACACAGCCCCTGGTGCTGAGTCCGTTACATATTCAATAAAGTGTGTTTACCAGTATCTGACTTCCTTTGTGATGTGAATAAATTCAACAGTCCTGTGATGCTCATGTGAATCTAGATGACAACCTAAGCCAAGATCATTGTGCCAAGAACCGAGGAGATGAAAAGTATGAATTAGAGAAATATCCTAACACACGTGTGTGAAAAAGCCACAGTGAAAGCCATCACTGTGTGCGCTGACTTCAAAACTGGAAAGAAGAAAGGACACGTGAGCATGGATTTCTTCCTAACGAAGCTCGGCATGGTTTCTGAGTTGGAAGCGTAGAGAAATGATCAGCTGTAACTTCCCTAACAGAGAGTTATATTCAAAACTGACATCTGTAGGCAGTGCCGTTTGTTTCCCCGTCCATCTCTTGTAGCTGAGGACTCTCAAAAGTCAAAAGCAGTTTGATCCTGGCCAAGAGGGAGTAGACTGAAATGTCACTGGGGAAATTTGTGCTGGACCTTTCTTAAACAGTTGGCAGCTAAGGGGGAGGAAATATTGGATGATTGTTTGATTTTTGTGTTGTTGTTGTTTCAAAAAAATTATTTTTTGAGACAGAGTCTCATGTATCCAAGGCTCTGTTTGTGTTGCTTTGAACTCACTATGTAACCTAAGAAGGCCCTGAACTTCATCCTCCTGCCTCAACCTCCTGAGTGCTAGGATTCTAGCCAGGTACCATCATGCCTGGTTTATGCAGTGCTGGGACTGGACCCAAGGCCATGTGATGCTAGGCAAGTGTTCTACCAACTGAGCTAGAGCCCCAGTAGGGTGCTGCTTGGATGCAAAATGTGAACTGCCTCAAATACTGTCTACACAGAGGGGATTAAAATAAGAACTTTAAATTTCATCAACTGACCCTAAGGTAGATCGTCAAGCCACCAATAGGTAGCTAGGGTCCTGATTCTGGTCTGTAGCGTGTTCAAACACTTTAACATGGATGCTCTGAGTCAAGAGGACAATCAGGACATTGGCGGGAGTTGCCTCTATCATGACATTAGGCAACACTATCAAATGAATAAAAATTCTGGCTGTTTCATTGTTTAATCGTTCACTTTCTTTTTATCCTTCAAGAAGTACCCGCCTTACTAGACCTGGTAGGAAAGATCAGTGGTTCCAATTAACAGTAAGACTGAGGAAAGAGGAATTAGTGAAAGGCCATCTTGGAAAACTTAACAGGACCCCGTCTCGATACAAAAAAATTAAAACAAAACAAAAGATGGGGTGAGGGTGGGGCTATAGCTTAGGCTTCTTGATGACTAGGCCTTGCCGAATACTTGTGTGAGAAGGGAGCATTCGGTCTGCACTAGTATGTAGCCACTAGCCACACATGTGGCCACTGGACATCCGAAATAAGGTCAGTGAGAAAAAGAAAGGCAGTGTCAAATTTTTATTTAGTTTATATTCAGTTAAAGCTGAATGAAGTTGGCGGCTACCATACTGGAAAGCTCAACGAGGGAAAAGACGAACACATTTGAGCATGCCTGGGTTTACCAAGCAGCATTGTAAAGATAAACCACTATAACTGAAATATCTACACCCTCTCTAACTATCAGCACGTCAAATATCCTTGCGCTTCCCTACAGCACCTCCCCTCTGTCCATTATGTTGTATGATGATTGGTTTTGATAATTAGCAATATACAAATGGTATCTAAAAAAACTAGACAACTGGTATTTTTACTTTACACAAGGCATGGTGGTTTTAATCGCCGTAGAAGACACTCTCCTTTTATTGTTTTATTATTATTATTAATGTTAGTCAAGATTTCTCTGTCTCTCTGTGACCCTTGCTGTCATGGAACTCACTATGTGCAGACCAGGCTGGCCTCAGATTCACTGAGATGGCGTGCCTTTGCCTCCTGAGTGCTAGGATTGAAGGCTTGCACCACCATGCCCAGGTGACCTTAAAGACTTTTAAGAAAGTGTATGTGGTGAAGATGAATAAGGTTTTGCAGATATTTTGAGGTAGTTAGAGATGGAATGAATCTTGGGCAAATATGAATACCTCCCCGACCCCCATCCTCTCCCTCTGAGCAGGACATTTTACTTTGTATCTGAAGGCCTTAAAACAGACTCCTGTTGTTCAGTGTCCCACTCTGACACCTGAGGCAGTTCTGTGAGCCAGGCTCCTGCAGCGTGGTTCCAGCCTAGGAGTTCTTCCTTCCTATCCCCGGGTGAAGTGTCGGCAGAAGCGTTCTGCTGGAGTTGGATTCTTGGAATCCTTGTCAGCCTCCTGTTGGATCCGAGCCATCAGAGTCTCCCGGTTGCCTTCCTGAATGACCGCGCTTCTGCTGAGAGGGTTGATTGGCTCTGAGTCACACCTTAATCTTTTCAGCAAACAGTTTTCTCACTGCGTAGCTTTCTGTTCCCACAACAGGATATCTGGACGGAGTGAACAACTTTCCAGAACATCAGGTGCTTAATCCCCTTTTCCTTAACAGCTCGTTCCCTAATTTGTCCCTTTTGTCACTTGTTTTACTATAAAGAGCAAAGAGAAAGCAGGTGGAAACTTCCACTCTTTACTTGACTGTTCTGTCAGTTGATTTTATTCCTTACTTATTCTGCTTTGCACTCCGTACAGGAACCCATTTCACAGTCTTCTGCTACTTTGTAAGACAAATCAAGTTTCCTCCTGTGTATCCACAGGCATGTTCATCATTTTCTTCTAAGTCATCACCAGGAACCTTCAAGGCTCATCTTTCTACCCACTGTTTCTCCAAGGGAATCCAGGCTCTTTCGGTCACGGACTTCAGAATTCTTGATGTGTCTACTGAATATCCAGAGTAACTTCCATTTATAATATATACGGTGTTTTAGAAGTTCCCCACTTCCCAGTGTTTGTATTGATGTCTTAGCGTATCTGTAGCAAAATGGCACAAACTGCTTGGCGTAACAGCAGGCATCCTTTGTCTCACAGATCTGGAGGGTTCTGCTCCCTCTGAAGCCTTTAGGAGAGGATCCTTGTCTCTTCCAGCTTCCATTATCCCCAGGCATTCCCTGATCTGGTCTGTTTCTTCTCCCCTTATGAGGACACCAGGTCATATGGTGCTAAATACCTACCTTACTCCACTATGACTTCATCTTAGCTAATTAAGTCTGTAATGACTCTATTTCCAAATGAGGCTACATTCTGAGCTACTAGGAGTTAGGACTTCAACATATCTTTAGTGGGAACACAATTCAATCTATAACTAGATAGATGATAGATGATAGATAGATAGATAGATAGATAGATAGATAGATAGATAGATAGATAGATGATAGATAGATAATAGCTCTTCAGAAATGTATACTGAAGGGCACAAGAGAAAGAACAGAAACATGAAGCACTTCTACGAGCTCTGCCTGAAGTCAATTTGCTACTGTAAGCTTGAGGATGGATGAGAAAGGGCCAATCAGTGAAGGCTGGCACTTCTCTGGAGTGTAGCATGGGAAAACGTGAGAATTGAGGTCATTAGTACACTCAGCTCACTTGAATGGGTTTAGTCTGTGCTTCCTTGATTGATATGGAAGTTGAACACCTTTGCATATATGTTTATTGGCCATTAATATTCCGTCTTTTTTTGTTTGTTTTTGTTTTTGTTTTTTCTCTGTATAGTCCTGGCTGTCCTGGACTCACTCTGTTGACCAGGCTGGCCTCGAACTCAGAAATCCGCCTGCCTCTGCCTCCCAAGTGCTGGGATTAAAGGCGTGCGCCACCACCGCCCGACTTATATTCCATCTTCTAATATGAGTATTTGTGTCTTTTGTCTACTTATACATTGACCTTAATTACTCTCACATTGACCTCTATCTAATACTGTGTGTGATGTGAAGTAAGAGTGTGCTTGCTTGCTTGGCCTTTGCCCAATGACCTGCCTTCCTGGCTAAACCCATCACGAATCAAGCTTCTGTGACCACGATGTCTGTCCTCAGCATTTACATTCTACTCTCCAGATCCCTTTTGCAGGCAGCGCACTTCCACACTCGTGACTCAGAAATCATTGTTTGTATCTGTGATGACAAGTGTCTGTGTGTTTTGCTCTTGTTCCAAAATATCCTGACTATTCTTGACAGTTCCTTTTCACTTTACATTTCAAGATCAGGTTATCAAATTCCATGAAAAGACTGTAATTTTAATTTTTTTAATCTTATTTTTTTTTTTTTTTTTTTTTTTTTTGGTTTTTCGAGACAGGGTTTCTCTGTGTAGCCCTGGCTGTCCTGGCACTCACTTTGTAGACCAGGCTGGCCTCGAACTCAGAAATCCGCCTGCCTCTGCCTCCCGAGTGCTGGGATTAAAGGCGTGCGCCACCACGCCCGGCTTTAATCTTATTTTTAACGATGGTTCTGAAACACTTCAGCCTTCCTTGTAACCTACTACCCACCAGAGGTAGTGGAAAAGAAAGGATGGGGCGGGGCGGGGCGGGGGTGGGGGTGGGGAATGGACCTGTTTAGAAAGGTTCTTCGGATTAACTTCCATCTGTGATGTCTGGAAATCAATAGTTTAGTTCACTGGTTAGCAGGCAGCAGCAGCTTGATTCACTTGCAAACACCTCACAGATACACCAGCAGTCCAGTTCAATAGAGTCCGGATGGCAACAGCGGTGACACGACAGCAGACAGCCAGGCCTCAGTCTCAGCTCCAGTCAGCAGGAGGGACCAACAGGAACACCAGGAGAAGTTCTCGGCTGTGCCTCTCTCAGGGAAGTGAAGGTCAGCCGAAGATGTGAGACCCACAAGCATTGCACAGCTAGCTGTACCAGCAAGCCAAACTCTGTCTCCATCACTCCATGGAGTTCGATTTATACCCTCCAAACATCATGTGTCCTCCATGTGCCTTGCCTCAGCATGTGTCTTGCCTTAGCACGTGAATCCAATCAGCCCAAGTCCTGGGAATCAGCAACAAACTGCAGCACACCACCTGAAGTTTTTTAGTGCATTTCTCTCTATGGCTTCCTGAAAAATACAGCTCAATCATGCAATGGAAGGTGGGCCAATACATGTGTGTCCTTAGCAAAGAATATTTTATCACATGCCCTTTCATGTGCTTGCTTTAGCAGAACATTGTCTCTCCTGTGTCTGCTTCCACTAAGCCTTCCTTCACCAGTTTGCCTTAGCCTTTCACACCTGTGTCTACTTTAACAAAACGTTGCTTCATGTGTTTGCCCCAGTAAAACACCATCCAACCAACTTTCCAAAGAACCCCTAAGTTTACACTTCAAAAGACATTGGTCAGTGTTAGTTGTGATTAAGCTAGCTCTAAGGTTAACATTTAATCCTGTATTTCAGGAAATAAAAAACAAAAAACAAAAAATCACACCAGCACTCAATAAATATTAGCCACTTTGCAGTGTCCCCATGATTAGAGCTTGTGATTCCTTCTAAGGTTAGGATCTTTTTGATTTTGCCATTCAGCCATTGCTGAACTTATACAAAATGTTACTATATCATCACTTAAAATAAAGCAAGACTCCCAAAATTAACTATTTGTGACTAGCGAGATGGGACACTGATTAAGAACCCATACTGTTTTGGGGGAAGATCCAAGTTCAAAAACCAGTACCCACATAACGCAACACGCAACTTTATAACTGCTTGTAACACCAGCAATAGATAATCTGATGACTCTGGCTTCTGGGGCACCCACACTTATATGCATATACCTAGGCACATAGGCATAAATAAAAATAACATAATTATTAAAAATAAGCTATTTGCCTTGCAGTATGTCAAAACTACTAAGGTCGATTGTTCTGGACTAGAAAGGACAACCACTTAACAAAAGCTTGATCTACAATGGGCATAGTAGAGTATGCTTGGAACCCCAGTATTGATTGGGAAGCTGGGGCAAAGGATCTTGAGTTCAAGGTTGGGCTGGGCTATTCAGGTAGACCCTTCTCAAAAAGCAGTAGTGAGTTCTGTGACATGTAGGGCTATAGAGAGAGACCCTATCTCAAAAATTAAATAAGTGATAAAATAAAAGCTCAGCTAACAGTTAAACATGACAACCTCATCATACTGCCTACCTTTTTCTCATTTCAACAGAAACTCTGCAAAAAGGAGTAGCAGAATCGCAGTTGCCTCTTCCACACAATAATGAATGACATAATGCAAATTACCTAGTAGTCTCTGTGAGGGAAGGGATGGCTGGAGAAAGCTGGCAGACTTCCTAATACCCAGGAGTGTAATTTAGTTTAAAATATAGGTGTTTATGTATAATGACATTATTTGGACGACAGCATTTTCTTGAACAACACTCTAGCTGGTGAATGTCTCTCCACGTCGCCTGCTGACTTGCCTCTTGGCCAGGCCTTGCTGTTTTCAGTGAGGAGAGAGAGGCATTACATGCACTACTCTTGGCACAGACGCCTCTTTATTAGTTCATTTCATCCTCATGTCAACCTGGTAAAGGCAGGAGCAGGTGGTTTTCTTCTCTTACCTTCTAGCCCTGATCTTATGCTTAAAATATCGCTGTTTTCGTTTGATACCCAACCCAGAACCCACTCTTAGGGCCACTTAAGCTGTAAATATGTATTTCTCCCTTCTAAACCCTCTGTTTCTATGCTTCTTTGAAAAAACACAAAACCCAAAAAGAACAACAATAAAGACAACAAGGATATGACACACACACTGCCCGTAGAGTTCAGACCTTTGTCTTTGTCTTCTGAAAGCTTCTTCTTCTTCATGCCTCTCAGAAGATGATCTATAACCTGAGTCAGAACAGACAGAGTCGCCTTCAGAGGGATAATGAGCGCTGAGAGGGGTCATGGGTGTCAACCTGGTGGCCATAGGCCCCTTAGAAAAAGCAGTGCATGCACACACCAGGATGACAGCCATGGGAGTCAGGGTGGAGACTGTGGCCATGAGTCAGTCCTGGACCAAGTGCTTTATTTCTGTGTTTCCAGTTCCTCTATAAAAGCTGAGGTTCATATGCAAATGTCAGCTGCCTTATAGGAGCATGGTCAGGATCCTGCCTTATAAGATCAGATCGCATTGTAAATCTGACACAGGCAGATCATTCACAACACACCCAGAATTAGCCATGAAGGAAAGTTTACCCCATGATGGGTAAACTTGACTAACTAAAATTTTTAAAACGTTTCCTAACTACAAGATGCCATCAGCTGTTGTGGAAGGAAAGCAGAGCACATTGTTTGTTCCAGCCACGCCTAGAATACTTCCCACCCATCAGCTTCTTCAGCATCATGCCTGTGTGCCTTCCAAAGGTGCAGTCCTCATCCTTCACAGCCAGGACTCACTGGGTGATTCTGACTAATATGATGGCACAGAAGCAATGCTATATGACATCTGGTGCTAGATGACAAAGGATTATAATTTATAGCCCTCTTGGGACGCTTGCCTTGGAACTCAACTACTGAATTATAAAGTATTATAGGCAAAGGCTAAGGGGGTAACATATTAGTAAAGTGTTTGCCTTGTAAGCCCGCAGACCTGAGGTTGTTGCCCAGAGCTCAAAACAAAACAAAACAAAACAACAATAAACCTGCATTGTGGTATGTATTTAAATTTGCAGTATTGGACATTTCCCTGGAATTCACTATCCAGCCAGCCTAGTTTGCTTGGAGAGCTTCAAGCCAATGAAAGGCCCTATCTCAAACAAAGAAGTAAAGGGGGATGGAGGGGGGATACCCGCTGAGGAGTAAAACCAAATGTTGTCCTTTGGCCTCTCATGTCATGTAAATGTACACAGGCTCATGCCATAAACAGGTGTATGCATCTTTACACAGACAACACACACACACACACACACACACACACACACACACACAACCACCATCAACAAACCAACTGGCCAGGTCCCTTGGGAACTAACCCTCCTGCCCCTGGTTGAGCCTTTCTATGCCTGTGCAGAACAAGCCTTTTCTACCTTTCCTCAAAGTACAGGTGCAGAAGCAAAATAAAGAGACAGCACTGACGTGAAAGACAGCAGAGGGGACATTGGTCCTACAGCAATAAATGACCAGAAAGCCCACATGCACAAGTGCTTTGCTGTCAAACCAAATCTAAAGGATGTAACAAAGGTTTAGGCAGGGGAGTGGGCAGAAGTGAAGAGCTGTTGTGGAGGCCCAAAGGGCCTTTGTGCATATTTTAGCCAATACAATAATATTTCATCAGGGAAGTGCAAATTAAAACACATTGTAACCAGAATGGCTAGAATTCAGTTAGTAATATCAAGTATCAGTGATAGTAAGGATCATAGAAATGATCTCAGAACTGCTAGTAAACATGTAAACTGGTCAAAGCCCTTCGGAAAACTTACGCAGGATCTCGTTATGTGTACTAAACAAAAACTGCCCTATAATTCCTTCATCCTCCTCCTAGGTGTATAACTTTAAAATGTCCACAAACAGATACACAATGATGAGCATTGTCTCAGTTAGCTTCTTATTGCTGTGATGAACACCATGACCAAAACCAACATGAATAGGAAAGAGTTTATTTATTTTACAGTGTTCTGATCCAGTCCATCAGAAAGTCGGGGCAGGAATTCAAGGTAAGAACTAATGCAGGGGCCATGAAGGGATGGTACTTACTGGCTTGCTTCCCCATGGCTTACTCGTTTTGCTTTCTTATAGCACCCAGGACCACGGGTTTAGAAGTGGCACTGCCCACAGTGGGTAAACTATGAGCAAAATAAATTCCTCATTAAGTGTAGTTTTTGTCAGAGCAATAAGAAAAGCAACTCATACAAACCTTAATGTCCTTAGCATAACTGGGCAGCAGCTATACTCGGCTGCAGACAAAATTCTCTGAAGGGTAGATAGATAGATAGATAGATAGATAGATAGATAGATAGATAGATTTGTTATTTTATATGTGTGAACATTTTGCCTATATGTATGTATGTTCACCTTGTGCATTATTGATGCCGGTGGAGACTGGAAGAGGATGTCAGAACCTCTGGAACTGGACTTACAGATGGTTGTAAACTGCCATGTGGGTTCTGGAAACCACTGACCCATCTCTGAAATCCCTAGTTCAATTCTCTCTCTCTCTCTCTCTCTCTCTCTCTCTCCTTCCCTCCCTCTCTCCCTCCCTCGCTCCCTGTCAGGCAATAGTGATCTATCAACAAACAGTATAATGTCTAAGGGGCCTGAAAAGATGAAAAGGGAAGCTAAAGCATTTATGGAAATACTCTGGATCTTCCCAAGTAGTGGTTCTCTGCTCCTGTTTGAGATATTCACCCATGTCTGTTAGTCAAGCTATCACTAGCCACTTGCCTTTTCCACTTGATTCACTACAAACGCCTGCTCTCACCTGGCCCACACTTGATTCTGCCCTTGACTAGCACTAGAGGATCTTTCGAAAAGCACAAATCCAGGCTAGGCTACATCTCAGTGGGTAAATGTTGTATAAGCATAAGGATCCCACAATCCACATAAAAGGTGGACACATGCTAGAGGTGATGTGAAGGCTCACTGGTTAGCCAGCATCCTCTAAGGGGAGAACCCCAGGCTCTTGGAGATTCCCTATCTCAAAAAAATGTCATAGAAATCAATAGAGGAAGATGCCCAGTTTCTACTTCCAGTTCCCACATCCTGCATGCATAGGTGAATACATGCAAACATACATACATGCACACACACATATACACATACATACATAAATACATACATAAATACATACATGCACAAGGACATCCACATACATACATATACATACACATGCACACACACACATACACACACACATACATACACACCCATACACGCACATACACACAGATACACACATTACATACATAAATACATACATACACACATACACACACATACTCACACACACATACACATACACATACACATACATATACAGTCATGAAATCACAAATCCAATCATTTTCTTACCTTCTTTGTTCACCAATACATTCCAGAAGCTCTCTGTCATTTTGTAGACAAACACCTAGCCCTTTGCTTGAGCAAAAGGCCCTGCCTGATTTCGTTCCTGTCCACCTTTCCAACCTCAGTGAGAGCCATATTCTACTGCCAGGACCCCACTGGTCCCATATCATACCTTCTTTTCCCACAAAGCCTTTGAACACCTAGATTGTCGATGTCAGTATGCCTTTTTTTTTTCTTGCCTCAAGTTTCTTTGTAAAAACAGCATAGATTGCTGGTTATCTGCAAACAGTGTGTGGGTAGGTGTGTCCCAGCAGTCCTTCTGTCTCCACGCTGGCAGGAGCCTTTTCATAGGGGCCTGGGCACCTGAGAGCTTGAGCTGAAGCTGCAGCCTCAGCCTTAGCTGGAGCTACGGCCTCTGTCTTGGTTTGAACCTTGGGCTTTGGTTGGCAGAGCCTACCTGCCTTGGCCACATAGCTTCTAATCTGCTTCCCAAACTTGGGGTGAGTGATGAAAGCTAGACGGCTGAGTCTGTGGCTGGGCCCTTTGGCATCTTGGGTTTGATGGTCTGAGGCTTCACCAGGGCCTTGATGGCCTCTGCGCGCGCACTCACTGCCTTTGCATTGTTGGCCTGCGTCTTCTTCAGGCCTTTCCTGTTGTGCTTCTTGGCAAAGTGCATGTTCCTCAGGAACTTGGGGTCAACCCCCTTAAGAGATTCGTATCTTTGCGACTGGGGTTTCTTGATGCCATTTCTGTGCCATTTGAGGAACTAGTTGTGTGTGGTGTGATTCTAGGCCTGGCCATATCTCCATGGTAACCTGCTGCCATCAGGATGTCTTTATCTCTCCCTTCACCTAGTTAAAGCCCATGCAAGTTCTATCTTTCTTCAGACTTTAGCTCAATCAGTGTTTACCTGGGAAGTCTCCTACAACCTCTTAACACTAACTAGTTAGGCATTGTCCACTTACTTGTATGACAGTTTACTGACCAGCCCAACAGAACACACAGAGGTCACTTCGTTCCTCACCAGCTCCCAGAACCAAGCTTGGTCCCTGTCTTAGTCAGGGTTTGTACTCCTGTACAAAACATCATGACCAAGAAGCAAGTTGGGGAGGAAAGGGTTTATTCAGCTTACACTTCCACATTGCTGTTCATCACCAAAGGAAGACAGGACAGGAACTCACACAGGGCAGAAACTTGGAGGCAGGAGCTGATGCAGAAGCCATGGAGGAATGCTGCTTGCTGGCTTGCTTCCCCTGGCTTGCTCAGCTTGCTTGCTTATAGAACCCAAGCCTACCAGCCCAGGGATGGCACCACCCACAATGGGCCCTCCCACCCTTAATCACTAATTGAGAAAATGCCTTAGAGCTGGATCTCATAGAGGCATTTCCTCTAGGGAGGCTCCTTCCTCTGTGATAACTCAGCTTGTATCAAGTTGACACACAAAACGAGCCAGTACACAGTTCCCAACACAGTTGGGTGCTCAATGATAGTTTTGTTTTCTACCTTGGATGATACATACATGGTTTAAGACTCAATACCCCCAGATCATGGACCCTACCCATAGTCTATAAAACCCTAACTGAAACTCTAGACTAGAAGTACGATGATGAGGTAGGTTGCAATAGGTTGCAGAGATTACTACGCTGTTGCAAAATCCCCCAGCATCACCTAACAATGCTCTGCATCCTGGCGAGAGGTAGTTCTGGTTACCTTCTTTATATGCTGGCTTCTGCTCAATTTTGTATAATGGTAACAGGATCAGCATACCCAATATGCCATGCACAGCCTTTAATGTCTAAAGCGGGAAAGGAAATAAAAGGATTTGAATGGAGCCAAGAACCCATTTCAGAGATGACAATATCTGAGAACAGAGTATAGATAGGAAGTTGAACAATAAGCTAATTGATAATGGGAGAGTATTTTCAACTGTGCCAGCATACGATGGACATAGAGGACAGTCTATCATTTTTCTATTAGTTGGTAGCACTAAGATGGATGAATAACTTTACAGTGACAAATACTCATGGTTTCAGTACAAAAGGTTGAGAAAGAGGCATTGTGCATTTCAGGCCAACCTGGGATATATACTGGGTTCCAGGCAACATCAAGACCCTGACTAAAAGAAAAAAGAAAGAACTGGACACTTTGCCAACAAGTAACTCTTGGCCACAAGTTTCCATTTAGTTCTGGGATGGGAGGTGACTTGTGTTTGAGATCTGTCTAAAACCAAAGTGATGTTCTGGCAATGTTTGCTTCAGTGAGTAATGGGCTATCTCCAAGATAAATTGTTCTTGCCATTTCTCCCCATCAACACTAAAATGTTGGATGGCATTTTATTTTCTGAGCATAATGTCTTGGAGTCAGTCTCATATTAGTGGCTCCAACCTCCAGCTTCATAGACTTAAATTTACCACATTCTAAGTTGAGATTCAGAACTCTGAGTCACCACCTTGGAGTTAGAACCTCAGAAGCCACATTCATGTGACCGTCTCAGTGTGTGGACTGTCAACTTGGAGAGTGGATGTTTCTAACATGTTATAGATTGTGTTCCAGCACCCACTCAATGGTGAAATCCCAAACTTGACTCGAGTTGAAGGGGAAGGTGCCAGGCACTGAGTTTGCCTCACCTTTATGAAGTCACAGCCGATGTTGCTGGTCAGTCTGAGAGGAGCTCTGTCCCACCCATCATGATCTGGGAATGGTATTACAGCATGTCTCAATGTCTGCCAGGTGCCAAGGATTTTCTTCCTTTAAACTCCCATTCTAAAGTTATACACTACTTTAAAAAAATAACATTCAAACGGTACTCTTGGTTCATCAGATGGTGTAAGAGTTTCTGGTTCTGATATTAATAGCTATATTGTAAATTGGTTGATAAGATTATCCCCATAACCTAAGGCAACCCATCCCCTTCCATCATCAATAATTGATGAGAGACCCTTGGGAGCACTAATAGAGTGTAATCAATAACAGGGAAAATGCTGAGCCACTGAATGTTCTCTGCTCAAAATACACGAGTCACTGAGTCTCAGCTGCCCTCGGCAGTTTCCTACCATTTAATGCCTGGTTCCGGCTCCTCGACGTTACTCATAAGAATAAACTTGTGCGCCCAGAAAAACATGTGCGTTATTTGAGGCTAAGCACAAAATTAAGTCCCATCAAAATCTGTGTATACCTCACTCTCCATTGTCTAGAAAGGCGATGGATTCCTTCTAGGTTTAAAAAAAATACGGTAATAATAACATGAACTCATTCATTATCCACTAGAAGCCTGTTCAGAATCAGATGGGTTTAGGCTTGGATGTACCTTCTCACATGATAAGTCAAAACCAGCACTGCTCGTTTATATCAGAGGAAACAAGGCTTCCCAGAGACTTGGAAAGTGGCAAATACTGTAATCGCCATAAACCCAAAAGCATTGTGGTTGAGGAGTTAGGTGAATAACACTCAGTTTTCTTGTTACAGCAGAAATGGAAACAAAGTTTGTATCTATTTTTTCAAATGCCAAAATCGTAAGGAAACATTTCTAATTATGTTACATCTTTGCTACAAGATGTAAAATTTATTAATATATTTCAATCTAGATACAATAGGGTACTTCGATTGTACTGTGCTAATCACAATTAAACTGAAACTTTCCTAACAGAAAAGCGTGTACTAGATCCCAGAAAAATGTGTTTAAACAACTCTTTGCTTTTGTGTTTCAAGAATTTCCCTGCAATAGGTCACACTTTGCACACCGAATGTGGCAGTAGCTGTGGACTGGCTAATTCTGAATACTCATTTTTCCACTGGCGTGGACACTGTGCACCATGTCTAGACATCTGCTTATTCAACTAGAAATTGGGCCTTCTTGGGACTCATCTCAGATCTTGGACTCTCTGCTTTCTCCTGGATGAACCACTGCCAGCCCCCAGAGGCACTTTTCAGTTTCTCAAACGGGATGAAAACCTGCCAGCTTGTCCATTGTCTGCTCTCTTAGCTCCTGGTGGGAGACAAGAATAGCCACAGGGATTCTGATGAGGTCTAAACAAATGATGTCCACACTCCCAGGAAAAGTGCTGTGTCAATGATGTGAGGTATGTACTATGATGCAACTAGAGATCCTTATTAAAAGGTTGCAAAGAGGCAAGCTGTGTAAATGCTTAGGTAAAGGTCAGGGTTCCGTATAATCAGTATTTTTGTGACTGTAAAGGTAGGGCATTCTTTGTTTAGAAAATACAAAACAATTAAAATGAATATGAGATAGTAAAAACTCATGCTAGAACACACACACACACACACAACCATCCAGAATACATCTCAGATTGATTGCTTATCTCCTTTCCATTTGTAAGAATACTTACAATTGAGCCTGGCAGTGCTGGTGCATGCCTTTAATCCCAGCACACGGAGGCACAGGCAGGCAGAGATCTGCAAATTCAAGGCTAGCCTTGTCTACAGAGCAAGATCCCAGACAGCCAGAGCTACACAGAGAAACCCTGTCTTAGAACCACCCTCCCCCCCAAAGGGATACTTAAAATTATCCATTCATTGTCTAACATTTGGATTAACATAAATATTCATAGTGGATTTTCTTATCTATGAGAAATGTACCAAAGCCCCCATGAGAAAACTTCTATTAGTATTTTTCTGTAGTGTTTCACACTGATGGAAGTACACATAACATTGATTCCTAATCATCTTTTACTTTCTTCCTTATCCACTAGTCAAGCTGAACACATGTACACACACACACACACACACACACACACACACACACACACCACTCTTTACAACCTGGCCTCTGGGGTTTGTTTTGGATCACACTCTCCATCCTCAGGCTTTCCATATCTCTGTATTTGGTTCCTACGATACCAGAGGGCTATGGGCGCTTAGGAGTGTGGGCTTGGAACAATGCAGCTGGAAGCCAGTTATGAACCTCTGCTATAGGACCAAAGTTCTTTCACTTCTAGTTGTCTGTCTCCTCATCCAGAAAATTAAAATAATAAACACTTATCTCAGAGATTAGGTATGATAATCAAATGCCTTAAAGGTGTGATCTGAACCAAATCCTAAAGGCCGGGTAGTACAGTGTGTGTGTGTGTGTGTGTGTGTGTGTGTGTGTGTGTGTGTGTGTGTGTGATGTAGTTCATTGACAGAACATTTGCCTAGCACTCATGATGCCCAACCTGATAAAAAAAAATACATGTATGGCATACATACATTACACATGTATGTAAAGAACTTCTATACGTGACTCATGAACATACTGAGGAAAAGCTATACGTCCATCTTGTTTCTACTAGTGACAGCATCATGAGAGTCATTTCAGAACCTCCCAAAGGCACTTTCTGATAGAATGTCTGCATCAAAAAGTGATCTCTTCTGTGTGATATCTACTCTCAGAGAATAGCTGAGGGCAAGGACTTAAAGTTGCCTCCAGACCCTGTCTCAAAACCAGCCAAAATACAAAATAATTAAAATGAAGCAACCAAAATAAAATACCACCCCACCTCACCCCACTCCCAGAGCCTGCTCTGTTGCTTCTGGCATCTTTGGACAAGCTGCTACACTTCTCTAACTCACTGCTCCATCCTTCTATTGCTAGTCATAATGGCTTCTACCTTGCAAAGTTATGTCACCATTGAATTATATAGTGAATGGAAAGGGGCTAGAACAAGCACATACAAAATACTACTTAACAACTAATAATATTAACTAATTAATATCACTGCCCCTATGTGTGTGTGTGTGTGTGTGTGTGTTTGTGTGTGTGTGTGTGTGTGTGTGTGTGTGTGTGTGTGTGTGTGTGCCTGTTGCTGGGAGTCAAACTCAGGACTATGAGCAAAGTAAGCAAGTCTCTATCACTGAACCACACTTTTAATTGTAAATATTTTTTGAGCATTTACTGTATTTGTGTGCTAAAGGTTTTGAAGAGGTGGTGGAATTATTTCGACTTAGAGACAAGGGAGCTGATGGGGATTGGGAGGGTTGACATTATCTCCTGCAAATGAGGGGACAACAGGAAATAGAGTCACACATGTATACTCTCTGAGTCTTTAAGAAGGGTCCCTCTCCTGGTGGAGGGTCTGTCGTAGGGGTAAGAGCCTTGCCTCTTACCCTAAGGACATGGTCAGTCAATGAGGGAATGGACAAAGTACTCATGATCCAGTTTTGTGCTGACCTTTGTGGAACTCAGGCAATTGTTCACAAGGATCAAAAATTGCAGTTTAGCAAGAAAGGATCCTGTAAACAGGGCCTCACCCTTGGGTCTCTCTCCATCAACAAATAGGAAATACTAAAGAGTCCCTAGCTCCCGGCAATGGACTGCCCATTGTTAAGAAATGTTACCAGTTTCCTTTTTGTGCTGAAACCCCGGCTTCTCTCTCAGCCAGAGTGGCAAACTGCACTTGCTGCAGGGGGTCCAGAGGCTGGGGTGGGAATGGGAATTTACAGAGAACAGGAAAACCATTCTATTTAACGGCCTTTTGCTGACTCCTGGCAAAGGTCCTTGCTATCCCAGAAGCAGACTGGGTTCATTGCTCTCCCACTTCATTCATGGCCCCTTCAGGCAAACAGATCTCTAAGAAGCTCCGAGGCCGAGATCTCAACCCAGTACACGCTGGCGCTGGACTGGAATCTAGAGCGCACTAATAAGCGCAAGGATTCTAGTGTGGAATGGCTTGACCTCAGGGCGACTGATTTGGTTAGAAGGAAAGGGGAGTGAAGATAACCTGATGGGAGCTCAGGCTACACCTGAGGTCAAGGGGGTTTCCTAGGAAGAGAGGCCTCACCAAGGCAAACATTTAGATCAAAGACCATTATGAATACATATTCACTTGCAGGTGTTATAATGGCTATTCCTGGTTGTCAACTTGACTCTGTCTGGATTGAACTACAATCCAGAATTGGAGGGCTTACCTGTGATCCACCTTGAGTCTGGAAAACACAAGTTTTTGACCTGGATCTTGGCATGGAGATCTTGAGGCATAGTGGCTATGAAGAGCTGAGGCCCAGGACATTGGAAGAAGGAAGACTCGCGCTTCTTCACTGCTTGCATTTACCTGCCAGCACATCTGTTGGAATCTATTTCTACAGAAGACCAGCTCGTGGGACTGAGCAATTACTAGATTCTTGGACTTCCAATTCATAGCTGACCATTGTTGGGGAGTTGGACTACAGACTGTAAGCTATCATAATAAATTCCCTCAATATAGAAAGGCATTCTGTGACTCTAGAGATCTGTGACTAATACAGGTATCTTTCTAAGGTATCTCCAAACCCAAACTCACTCATGGGCTTAAGCAGAAAAAAAATCATATGTTAGACTTTTTTATTGTTTTTTTTCACCTTTCTCTACTTAGAAAATTAATATATGTTCTAAACAGGCTGTCTTGGCACTGTAGACGCATCTCAGCAGTTAGAAGTGTTTACTGCTCTTGCAGAAGACTCAGGTTTGGTACCCAGTCCCCACATGGTGACTCACAACCACCTGTAACTCCAGATTCAGAGCATCTGATACCCTCTTCTGGACTCTGAGGGCCCCTGCAATGCATGTGCTGCACATAACTCACACAGGCACACACATACACATAAAATAATAAGTAACCAATAAATCTCTTCAACAGGACTGCCTTACTCTTCATTGTCCTCTTCATATCTAACACACAGAAAGTGTTTTGTTTTGTTTTGTTTTGTTTTGTTTTGTTTTGTTTTGTTTTGTTTTAAATCAGTGTGGCATAAAATGATCCCTTCCCAGAATAAGTGAATTCCATTCTGGTTTTGCATAAATAAGATCACAATAGTCATGGGCCACACATCTCTGGTCCCCAAAAGTGCCACTGTTTCTTTCCTCAGCCACATTTCAATACACCTCTTCTGGTATCTTCTAGAAAAGAGAGAAAGAAGTCTACCACAAACAGCAGTGGGCCCAGTTTATGAGGAGGCCTCCTCATAGCCTTTGGGGAATAAGGCAAGAGGAGAGCCATGAGTTCAAGGTCAACCTGGGATATATAGTAAGAGGCAGGCCCACAGAGTTAGGCCTTCCTTGTCTCAGAAAAAAAAAAATCTGACCAAACATAAAACAAAAAGAACAGTACACACCATGGGGTGAACTGAACAGGTGAAGCTCAGAAAGGGTTATTAGGCCAGTGCAAGCATCCACTTCATACCTCACGGTGGATACATGGTACTGTGTATTTGTCAAGACTCCCAGCACTGAAAAGCACAAAGAACCAACCTGGATACATGCACTTCTGAAACACAAATAATTGTATTATTGTACTATGATGATAATGATGTGTGTGTGTACATGAAGTGTGCATATGGGTCCACATGCCACGGCATGTGCATAGAGGTCAGAAGACAACTTTGTAACATCCACTCTCTCCATCCACCTTTCTGTATATTTGTGGGATTGAATTTTTGTCCCAAATCTTTGGAATAAGTGCCTTTATCCAAGGAGATATCTCACCAGCCCCTAAAACATCATTTTGATAGGGGGGAGTCTCTGGCATGAAGTGAATATATGTCAATATCAATATTCTAACTATATGAAACCATTTCTCTATAGAATATGGGTGGATTGCTGACTCAAGGACTTTATGAGAAGGATCTGAGACTCACCACAGAAGAAACTGTGCGTGAATACTGTGTTCTACAGAAGACAGATATTTCCCACTAGGCCTAAAATTCTAATATCACTATTTGTTCATACTAAGAATGAGCAATTTAACCACGCTTGGCTCCTCACTGCTAGATGGTAGGCATAGACAATCCAAGGCAAGAGAATAGAAGCATCCATGTGGGAATGGATTAGAGCTCAGGAAAACAAGTTTGAACTTGTGTTCAGTTTTGCACGGGCAGTATCTTGTTTGTTCTATGCTGGCAAAACAGAGTGTGAAGAGCTGGGTGCTTTACAACCAGACGGTGATTGGCTCACAGTTGCAGAGGTTTTGAAGTCCAATATGGAGGAGTTCTGGCAAAGGACTGCTAGATGTATCATTATGTGGTAAAAGCAGAGATAGTGGGCAAAAGAGGCCCCAAATTGCCCTTCTGTAAGAGTAACCATTCTGTCCATAAGGGCCCAATCACCTCTCAATGCTGTTCAAACAGCAATTCAATTTCAGCATGAACTAAAGTGAGCTTTCAACACACAGCAAGAAGCTGAGTACAGCTTTCTCCTCGGTGAGCTGATAGACATATCTGTGTCACTATGATGTGTCACCTGAGAGATCATAGACCCACTGGCACATTAAGCCAGAGCTCAGCTTTTAATATAGTTTCCAAAAACAGAATTAGAAGCATTGGCTAATTCCAGGACCGAATCAGGAGATAAGCAAAATGAACCCAGAGGATTTAGTGCCACTAAGAAAGTTAAGAAAGCTGTAACTCACGCACCGGCCCACACATAAGCTGAGATATCAAATGGACACAGGAACCAACAGAAGGATCTTCTAAGAGCAAAGACAGCAAACTGGGGCAACAGAATAAGTCAAGTAATAATGATCTATAACTCGCAGCATGACATAAACATTCAAGAACTCACACTTGCATTTATGAGCTTAGAGAGTTGATTCTGCAAAGTTTGCCTCCCCACAAGCACACGCCACCCACCTGTACATATGCCCAGCAGCAGCAGCAACAACAATACAAAGAAATAGAGAAATGGGTACAATCATGGAGCCTAAAGACGTCACAGCTAAACATACTGTGGTGCTCTTAACAGATTCTGAACAAAAAAAGAACATTGAAGGGGATTTGGGAGAAAAAATGTAAATGAAGCATAGACTTATAATTAATAACAACAGGACAAACTAGGCTCATTGCTTGTGCCAAATGTTCAATGTTAGAAACAGGAGAAAGTGTATACAGGCTAGGATACATGGGAACTTTCTGTATGGTTTCACAACTTTTCTGCAAACTTAAAACTGTTCTAAAGTAAAAGAAGAAAACAGATCCTGGAAGTTTATGTGGCGATTCCAGGCAAGATTAGTACATTCTTCTACTAACTCTGCTAGCTCCACACACTCTCAGGGCTCTCCTTTCTGTGCCTTCCCATCCAGGTCTCTGCTGTTTGCTTTAATGCCAGCAAATGCAGCTCCTCTAAGTCCTCTAGCAACCCAAGTGTTTCTCTTCAGCCCGTGTGGTCCTCTCAGCTGAACAAACTCCAACACTTAGAAGAACAGCTCTGCCCCCCCCACCCCCCACTCCCCCACCCCCAGCCCCAGTTCACCCCCCTGATACATTAGCTCTCATACATGTCCAGTTTAAGGAGATATGCTCAAATGGCTTTGTTTTTGTCTCATTGTGAGGTTTCCAGAGGAAAATAAATGGGTATGGAAAAAGCCCTGAAAAACTAACCTCAAACAGGGTGTCTGTAGACTTCAGGGAGTTCAATTATAATTCCCACAAAAAATAAAGAAAAAAATGAGAACTCAAAGTGTAGGCACTTAGAAGGCTGGAAGGTGGCGAGATGGCTCAGCGGGTAAGAGCACTGACTGCTCTTCTGAAGGTCCTGAGTTCAAATCCCAGCAACCACATGGTGGCTCACAACCACCCGTAATGAGATCTGACACCCTTTTCTGGTGCATCTGAAATCAGCTACAGTGTACTTATGTGTAATAATAAATAAATCTTAAAAAAAAAAGAAGAATTTTAAAAAAGGCTGGGAGGTAAAACAGATACAAGGCACAATAAAATAAATAATAAATAATAATAATAATAATAATAATAATAATAATAATAATAGGTTCCTACTGAATTCTAGGCTAAGTCAGCGACATGAAAGGCCCCAGGACAGGGAGGGCGAGGCTGGTCCTCAGGTGTGCTTGTTTGCAGACGTGCCCACTCTGTCTCCTAATTGCCTCAGATAAGCAATATTTCACCTAAAAAAAAATACCTTTTTATTGGTTCTTTGTAAATTTCACATCATGCACCCCAATCCGACTCCTCTCTCCCTACCCTTATACCTGCTCTCCACCCTTGCAACCTCCCCCACAACAGAGGGGGGAAAATCTCATTGTGGAAGCTGTAGTGTGTAACAGCGTGTTCCTCTCGATACACCCTTTTATCTACTTCTTTATTTGCAAATGTTCGTTGCAATCACTCATTGGTCTGGTACCCTAGCAATACTGGATCCTCACTGGGACTCCTCTTGGATATCCTGTTCTTGCCCTGTGTCATGGAGATCCTGTAGTTTTGGATCTGTAGGGCTGGCCTTTTATTTCACTTTAGCAGTTAATTGATGGAGTATATATTGGGATGGGCCAATTCAAAGTCCTGGATCTGGGCCTGAGAGGTCTCCGAGATGGTCAGCTCATTGACTCTCACACACTCATGCCCGTGGGGTCTGCTCAGTAGCAAGGCCAGCTCTACCCTGCTACCCAGACAAGTGTTATAGCCTGTGAGGGACAGGATCAGCTCTCTGGCTCTCGTTACCCCAGGACCAGTTCTCTTGCCTGCCATAGATAATGAGGAAAGATGGCGGGGGAAGAAACAAGAGATCATGCCACCCTTGCCCGTGCCACCACACAACAGACAAGAGATCACATCCTTGGAGCTGGCTCATCCAAAACTCCCAAGCTGCTCTCCCAAATAATGCAGTTGTTTAGAGGTAGGGCCAGCTCTCCCCTGATGCCCAAACAAGGGGTGGGGCCAGCTTTGCAGTAGCTCTCAGACATCAACATGCCTCCAGGCAATTGCTCAGACCAGGGAAGTCTACCTGGCCTTTGATGGTAACTGATCCCTGCTGCTTCAGGAACCACAAACCAGATGTGGCCCCCAGAAGCAGCACATACAAGAACCTGGGGGGGGGGGGCATCACCATCGCTGGCTACTCACATAAGGCTGTCCCTCCCTACTCTTGAGTCTCCAGTTCTGCCTCCCTTCATTGTGCCCATATCCTTTGGTTTCTCCTTCTCTTCTGTTTCTCTACCACTTATTTGATCCTCTTAGTGGATCTCAGGGTCTCTGAGTGTCTGAGGTTATCTCAGAAGTGGTCTCAGGAGTGCTGTGACCTACTTCAGCATTATGGCACCGGGCAAAGGTCATCTCGGTCATAGTTTGCTCTCCCAAACCTGTGCATCACTGGACTAATAGTAATCTCAGGCTAGCTTCCTGTCTCCCTGTCCAAGCCCCATGGTGCTGCTGTGGTGGTCCTCGAGGGCTTGCACTTCATCAGGGTTCTGTGGCCCCAGCCAGATTCTTCTAGTCTCTGGCTTGCTTCCTGATCTGGGAATCCATCTGGGCCTACACAGCACCAGACTGGTGGTCATCTCAGACCCCCCCCCTTTTTCAGGGAGCGTTTGACTACTCATCAATCAAATGTTCACAGGTCAGAACACTAAGCACAGACATAGCCTTTCACCCTCCTGCCACCTATGGACACACAGGTGACACAGCAGGCACACCTGTAAAACCTCTAAGGGCAGGGCAATACTCATCTTTTAAGAAGAAAATTAAAAATTTCAGACAAGAGTCTTACTATATTGTCCTTGACTGGTCTGAAATTTGTAGCAGTCCTCCTGTCTCAGCTTCCTGAAAGTAATCATTTTAAAAAAATGCTTTTATTTTATGTTACGTGATAAGCATTTATCTTAAATGAATGTTTGCACCACATGCAAGTCTGGTACCCCTGGAGGCCAGGAGAGCTATCAGATCCTCTGGAACTGGAGTTACAGATATCTGTGAGCTGCCTTGTGGATACTGGGAATCCCGGGTCCTCTGTCAGAGCCGTCAGCCCCCTAGAACCACCTTTTAAGGAACCATGAATGCTGAGTGTGACCAGGGTTAGGAGGCAGTGACAGGTGCCTGATGCCCATGGATTTTTTTTTTTTTTTTTGGCTTCATTTTCACTATCCTCTACCCTAGTCAGAGGATAGTAGTTTAGAAGTCAGATAGGGAAATATGTGAGCCATTTGAAGCTGTTGGGTTTTTTACTAAACCACAAAATGAATAACGTTTAAGAGCTAAGAGGCCAGTGTTGCAATTAGTCATGTCTTCCAGAGAGAAGAAAAGCAAGAGTGAATGGTGCACTTGGGAGGCTGAGGCTGGAAGACTGTGAGTTCAAGGCCAACTAGGCCTACTCAAGGAAACGCCCCTCCTCATACACACATCTTCTTCCTCCTCCTCCTCTTTCTTCTTAAAAAAACTTACTGTGCATAAATAGGTTTGAATATGCATATGATGGCACTCCTTTAAATTTTTCAGTGTCTTCAGAATATTTTATGTTTTACAGAGCAAATACACGGTTTTATTCCGTGCTAACTTATTGGGAATACTAAGTAATCTGTCTTCTCTTCAACACGCTACATTTGTACGCACATCTCTGTCCCTTCCTGTGCTCCCTGCCTTCCTGTTATCATGGACTCAGAGGAAAGCAGACAGTCCGGGCTGAAGACAGAAGTGGGTCAGAGTGTTTGGATCAAGCAGCCTGAGAACCAGGCAGGATAGGAATAGAGCTTGCCAATAGCATTCCTGGCCAGAGCCGAGCAGAAACTGCCTAAGAGGCAGAAGTTATAGGCTGGGAGGGGCGGATTTAGAACAGACCAACCCAAGAGTCATTGTGAGTCAAGAACTATTAGGAACCCAGAACCCAGATCTTCGAGTCTTCAGTGCATACCGTGACCATTTCAAGTCATTCTGGTCCTTCATTCAGTCACTCCTCCCTCATGCATTTGACTCATGGGCAATAAATAGCACACTTTTAGAGTCTTTCAGGAAGACTATAAAGCTTCATATTTGACAGAAGGTATGCCAAGAATTTGGGCCTGCATTTTAAAGTGCTAGGGTAGCTTTTGATGTTAGCTAATAGCCGTGAGCTGCTATTAAGGAGTTTTGCTTTCTTGGGGTTGCCTCTCATTGAGGAAGCCCAAGCAACATGGAGGGGATCCATACGAGCGTTCCAGTCAACAGCCCTAGCCGAGTTCATTGCTTAGCCAACTCAGCTCATTGAGGAAACCAGCTACCTCAGCTGTGTGAGTCACTACATCTCACAGCACAGGCAGGGTGCAGAAGCTGTCTCTCCTGTGCTACTCTTGAATTCTCGATCCAGAGGCTCCAAGAGCATAATAAATGTGGCACTGTGTTCCAAGCCTTCATTCCAGAATGACATCCTACCTGTGTTGTTGTACTCCCGAGGATACTGCGAGATAAGAGAGCATAAGAGAGATGGGGAACAGAGCCCTCGAGGGTTCTGTCAGATCACAACTCGAGGAAGAAGTGGTGGCCAGGTTGAATCCCAGGCTTATTTAGATCTAAAGCTACAGCTCTTACCCCTCTCAGGGAACCGTGGGGAATCTCTCTGATTGAAAGACAGAGCCAGGGTTATGTGTCTGTCTTTCTCCCAAATGTGCATTGAATCTTCCATACTGAAATAATGATGTGAAGCCCCCGGAACTGAATCCCCATTGTGATGACTGGAGAGAATGGAGATTCAGTCTATGATATTTAGAATTGGGGCCTTTAGGGGGTGATGTGAACTGCATATGGTCACTAGGGTGAGAATTCCACAATTAAATCTCGGCAGCTCTAGAAGATGACGAAAGAGAGTCTGAGACCTACTTAGAATGCCCTGAGGTGCTTCAGGCATCTGCCTAGAAGATGGCTGTGATCAGATGTGACTTTTGGATCAGCACCATTATCCCAAGTAAACCTTTTTTTTTTTTTTTTTCCTAGCTCATCTTCTCTGTGATAGTGTGTTATTAGCAACAGAAAGCAGATTATGACAAAGTACTCTATTCTCCTGGGCATTTCTCTTCTTCATTCTAAGGCTTCCCAAAGATGAGAGATACCACTAAGAAATGCCTCTGTTTATAATCTGAACGGACAGAGTGGTTACTTTTTTGATGTTGCTCCTTTGCTCGCTTGAGGTTATAAGATAATGGACTAATCTGTTGACTCGGTTGGTGGTGAGCCAGATGGGACAGATATTCTTTTTTATGTTCACTTTTCTTTCTTTCTTTTCACGAATTCTGATGCTATTTGAAGTTTCTGAACCAGTGACTCCACAGCTTGGGGTGGGACTGCGGGCGGGGGGGAGGGACAAGAAGGCGAGGGTGACTGTCACATATTATTTGGTTGGATTCAGTTTATATATCACCCAATTCTCATAGCTACATCCTAAGGAAAACCCTAGACTGGCAAGATGGCTCAGAGCGTAAAGGCTCTTTAACCCTGATGGTCTGAGTTTGACCTATGGGATCCACTTGGTGGGAGAGAACTCACTCTCCCAGGTCTAATGTTGTTTCGTGGACACACGCGAACATACACACAAAGAGACAAATATATAAACGTAATGGAAACTTTTTTTTTGAAAAAGCAAACCCTTTCACATTGACCTCTTTTAAGCATTTTTATTTTTCAAATTTTAAATATTCTAGCACCTTCTTACTAAGATGAAAGCCCTTCGATTCTACCGCTGTAATTTAGTTATTCCTATCTATTCCTATTTGTTTTACCTATGGATGTTAGCATAATCCTTAATTGGATTCAGTCTCTCTCATGGTTTTCCTAGGGGCGTGGTGATATCATTTTAATAAGTACCAAGATCACTTTCATTTTAGAGATTAAGTCTCAGAAGTGGGAAGCCGTTTCCTTAGGTGTCAGAATTCCTAGGTACCAGGAATAAAAGTTGATCAAATCTCTTCTAACACTGAGATTCTCTTTCTATTTTCTACACCATTAGAAATTTGTAAGTTATGAATCATCAAAACTTATCTTAAAGTACTTTAAAAATAGAGAATTTGGCCAGGGTGGCGACACATTTAATGGTAGCAATTAGGAAGCAGAAGCAAGTGGGTCTCTGTGAGCTCGAGGCCAGCCTGGTTTACACAACTAGATCTAAGCCAGCCAGAGCTGCAGAGAGACTTTGTCTCAACTAACAAATAATAGAACTTAAAGAAAAGTTCAATTTATCAGCAGCTAGCTAGTACCCTGCCTGTGGTTATGATAATGCCCCATCCACCGAAATCTTGCTTTCTTACCATAATGTTTTCCTAGAATATTCCAGGCATTAACTTGAAAAAGTGGTGGTTGTTATTGTCTCCCCCTTCGGCTCAAGCATTTATATTCATAGCTTATAAATGACAGAAAAAAAGTGTGCATATTGCAGGACCTTTGACATGCTAAGCAAACACTCTACCACTGAATATGACCACAGATTTGTAGCCCAGCGAGCAACAATTTTGAATTGGAATTCCGTGTTAACCAATTACTTGTGTGTGACTGGGATAATTCATTGTTTGTTCCGGGAGGGGGGGGGGGCTGGTTTACAGGTCTCTAAGGTTCTCTTCCGCTCGAAAAGCTAAGTCTAATGTGAAACACAACTCAGAACTTACTCAACCATTTGTAACCAACCACCTGCTCGCATCTCCTCAACATTTCTTATGTTGAAATTCTAATTGTAATGTTATGGTCATCTGAGGTGAGGGACTGAGGGAGAGAGCAGGTCATGAGGGTGGAGCCCTCTCAAGGGTGAGCTAAGTGTCTTTCTGAAGAGTTCTGGGGGACCTTGTTCATCTCCTCCTACACTTGAGAACACAGCAACCACCCAAAAGCCAGGCTTCTCCAACTCCACACCTGTTGGCACGGTGATCTTCAACCTAAGGGCCTCCAAGAATGATGAGAGATGAACTCTGTTGCTATTAGCCCGCCAGTTTGGGTACTTTGTTTCAACAGCCCAGCCGCTGATGGAGCAATGTCGTCACCACCTCAGCATGGCTCAGGGTGTGTTGAATCTTTCACAGTGTGGAACAGAACTGTCTGACCAGCCTGGATTTGCCTGGGCCTGTTTGCTGGATCCCAGAACAGAACTTACACAGGTGGAAAGGCTCTGCAACACTTCTTGAGCCCTTGTTCCCTCCCTACAGTGAATGAATTCCTTTTTTATGTGTTTATATTTTCTATCCAGCTTCCTGGCCAAAGCCCCAATCTTTCTTTCTCTTAGGTAGTCACCTAAAGAGAAGTGACCTGACTATTTGGGATGTTTCCCACTTTATAGCTTGGTGCCTTTTAAACTATGATTAAAGGACTTTTAAAACAGTCCAATGAATCTCACACTAACAATCTCTCCTGGTGACATTTCAGGCATAATAAAGAGAATTTGTATTAACTTTTTAACTATTGTCACCACTCCCTCCCTTCAGTGAAATCTGAAGAGACTGTGTGAAATGAGATCTGGGTCAGTGTGCTGCATCAGAGATATGCTGGGTCCTATTCTGTGGTTACAGATAGGACCTTGACTTGTTAATAGAGAAACTAGCTATTATATAAGCCACTTAGTATCAAGTACTCAGGTATCATACATCAGGAATGGATCTCTCTTGAAAATGATGATATGCCAGGCATGGTGATACGTGCCTATAAATAGGGAAGTTGAGGCAGGAAGGCTGTCAGATCTAGGCCAGCCTGAGCTCCATACCTGTCTTTAAATAGTTAAAATAAAAATAACAATATAACCCTTACCATGTGACAGGGTATGCAGTACTCTATAGAGTTATTACTTTTGACAGACAGTTCTTTAAGTATCAGCTATTACTTGTCTCCTCTCCAGTTATCAGTGTTCCATCAGAATTTGGTGGTGGAGGTAGAGATGGAGGTGATCAAGATAGTGGTGTGTGTGCGTTTGTGTGTGTGTGCACATGTTGTGTGTGTTCATGTGCACACACACATGCACTCATAGGCACTTACTGGAATGAAGCCCAACTCCTTGCGGATGGTGGCCAAGCACTGTAGCACTGAACCATGCCTCAGTTGCTATTCCACCAGCTGGAATTCTCTCAGCTCCTTCCTTGCCTGTCGAGGTCCTCCATCTGGACTTCTGAGGGTCACTCATGAGGAAGGTGCTCCCTCCTCATGCTCAGGCACCATTCAATGACCTTTAAAGTAAGCTGGCACTGGACACCTAATGCAAAGGAGAACCTAACTGTGCTGGTGTCTGTCCTTCAAGTCCCTGCTAAGCATTCCTCCCTTCCTGCATTCTCAGTGTCTGCCTCCACACTACAACAAGGCTCTCTTTGGAAAGCAGCCTGCTCTCTCCTGCCTATGTGTAGGTTAGGGCCTAGGCTCTGATAGTCCTCGGTAGTCATCTTTTGAGTGAATAAAGGCAACAGGAGAACCTGCCGTTCATTCTTCACACCCCAGTCAGCTTGGTGTCAGTGCTGGGGGAGACACTTGGGTAGCACAATCCCCGTTCTCCATTTTCCAGTCTACTTTGAGAAAGAGACACATACAAGGCCCTGTAAATCAGTCAGCGTAATGTGCAAGCCACAGCAAGGTTCAGATCTTTCTCAAGGTTAGTGCCACGGTGTAGAGGAGAAGGCTTTTGACTTGTGATCCACGGGTGTATTTGAGCTGGGTTTTTATTAACTTGACAATTTGAACAAGCAGAACTTGCTTAGAGGTAAAGAAAGTATGCTCATGCATTTCCCACCCTGGTTGGCCAGTCAGTACTCCGTATGGCGCCCAGTCCAGACTTGGGCATGCATAGGAGCTGTGCTGGTTAGTTTTTGTCAACTAGACACCAACTACAGTCACTTGGAAAGAGAGAACCTCAACTGGACATTGTTCCAATCAGATTGTCCTGTGGGCAAGTCTGTGGAGTGTATCCTTCCTTCCTTCCTTCCTTCCTTCCTTCCTTCCTTCCTTCCTTCCTTCCTTCCTTCCTTCCTTCCTTCCTAAAGATAGATTTGTTGGCCGAAGCAACGCTCTACACCAGCCGGAAGGACGTGTTCAGGTTCCCCGGATATGGACGCTGCCGCCGCCTCCCGCAAGAATTGTCCTCTTTTCTCAAATAAAGTGATTTAACCTAAAAAAAAAAAAAGAGAGAGAGAGAGATTTGTTTACTATTTATTTGCTTATTTGCTTATTTACTTATTTACTTACTTATTTATTTATTTATTTAATGTAAGTACATTGCAACTGTCTTCAGACACCCCAGAAGAGGGCATCAGATCTCATTACAGATAGTTGTGAGCCATCATGTGGTTGCTGAGATTTGAACTCACAACCTTCGGAAGAGCAGTCGTTGCTCTTGACCAATGAACCATCTCTCCAGCCACCCCCCCTTCTTTCTTTTTTTAAGACTTATTTATTTGTTTTATGTATATGAGTACTCTATCTATATGTATACCTGTATGCCAGATGAGGGCAACAGATCCCACTACAGATGGTTGTGAGCCACCATGTTATTGCTGGGAATTGAACTCAAGACCTCTGGAAAAGCAGTCAGTGCTCTTAACTGCTCGGCCGTCTCTCCAGCTCCAAGCATTTTCTTGATAATGATTGATGTGGGAGAACCCAGCCAACTGTGAGCAGTGCCATTCCTGGGCAGGTGGTCCTAAGCTGTATAAGAAAGAAAAGCCATAGGGTGTAAGCCATTGAGCAGCCTTCCTTCATGGTCCCTGCCCTGACTTCCCTCAGTGATGGACTGGGGACGGGACAGGTAAACTAAATAAACCACTTCCTCTCCAAGTCGTTTTTTGGTTATGGTGTTTATCATAGTAACAGAAAGCAAATTAGGACAAAGGCTAAGTCACAAGTGGAATAAAGCCACTCAGGGAACTCTCTATTTCCAATATCCTAAAATTCTTAGGACCATATATATGGACATGGGAACTACATTCAGAGAAAGAATGAGAGTGTGGCTGCCTGGCTGGTTTCTGAGCAGATCTGCATGGCAATGACTAATGTAAACAGCATGTGGAATGCTGACTGGTCAGCCACTGAGACTGTCTGTCCCCATATCTGCCTATCAGATATCTATCACCTACCAAATAAATATCCTTGGGCAATTGGCATGATTTTTCCTAAAGCCTCTGTGCTTTTCTGTAAAAGATGAATAATATCCTCTTTGATGCATTTGGGGAGGTTTAAAACAAACAACCTTGTTAACTATTCAGCACAATTTAAGCTCTCAACTAAAATAATACACAGATTTACTCTCCGCGTGGACATGGTGAACATTTCCAGGCCTTTACGGTCTGGTGGTAACCAAGCATACTTTAACTTATCAAATCTAGATAGAGGGTCAGCCATACAAGTGGACATTTCCAAAACTTTTTAACTGGTGAAAGGTTTAGCATGTGTTTAATATGCATCTAGTATGTGCTAGGCATTTCTCTAAGCCTGGAAGATAGAGTTAAAATACAGAAAAGCTCCACATGCCTATATAGCATACAGGCCTGTAAGCCTTTATAGAGCTTAGGAGAGCAAAAGAAACGAGGAGAATGGAAAGCTATAAAGCACAATAGCAGGGATGATGATAGGGGTGGCTTTAGTGTGTGATGTTTCAATTGCTTCAAAGTCCGTGTGTTGAGCGCCTGAACCCTAGCCTGATATGCTACTGGGACATGGTGGAATCTTTTGGAGGTGATCCTAGTAGGAGGAAGTGAGTGAAATCATTGTAATTTTCTCTTGAAGGAGGTTTTTCTCTGTCTTTGTCTCTGTGTCTGTCTGTCTGTCTGTCTGTCTTTCTGTCTTTCCCTTGCTCTCTCCCTCCCTCCCGTCCCCTTTTCTCTTTCTCCCTCTCTTCCTTGCTGTGACTGAAGCTGAGCTGAGCACCAGTGGACTAGAATCTCTGAGGTCCATGAGCCTCTTCCCTGTGATCTCGGGTGTATGTTCTAGCAACAGATGTAGTTTGTAGCTCAGCGATAGAATACTCATCCAATGTGTGCAAAGCCCTGAGTTTCATCACCAGCACCATGTGGGGGAAAGGAGGCTAAAACTAACATAAAGTTGGGTATGTAAATGAATCTTCAAGATAATGCCACAGAAAGACACCAGTTTAACAATTCTTCTCCAGCTTGTATCAGGCACTGCAGGAGGTCAGGTGGAGTAGCTTGACTTTGGGAAAGCGGGGATCTTGCATGGCATGGTATTCTGTGGTTTTCCTAGAGACCAAGAGGAGCAGATCTAGTGAAATGATGGGCAAAGGTCTAGTATTCAAACACTTGAAAGAGCAGAACTCTTTTCAGGGGTTTTGCTTTAAAGTGATGAAAGGAAATGGTCCAGTGCTTGGAGAGAAGTGGAGCCAATCAGAAGGTGTTTTGTATTGTAGATAAGTAACCTGCCTGGATTTGCAGTCTGGGAGAAAAGGCTGACTGTTCAGGAGAATGAAAAAATTCCTAGAACTAAGTTCTTCCATAAGCCAGAAAGGGTGGAAGTGGCATGCAGGTACTCAGGATGTCAGTCAGCTTTCTAGCACTATGACGAATATTCAGATAATCAACTTACAGAGAAAAAAGGTTTGGTGACTCACAGTTTTGGAGGTCTGGCTCCATGGCTGGTTCTGTTGGTTTTGGGCCTGAGATGAGTGAGAACATGCTTGGGCCGTATATGGCAGAGCAAAGCTCTTCAACCAGGAGCTTTGGACGGAAGAGGAGGAGGCCAGAGCCCCACAATCCTCTTAGAAAGCATGCTCAACAAAGACCCAACTTCCACAGACTCTATACCTCTTAAGGGTTTCACAACTTCCTAATAGTGATGCGCTGGAAACTCAACCTTTAACATATGGTCTTTGATGGGAACACCCTGGTCCAAGCAGCTGGGGACATAATCATTAATTATAACAGGAAAGACCAGAAAACACAGGACATGTAAGAGTGTGTGATATAGGAACACTCTTACACTCTTCTCTGTGTGTGTGCCTGTGTGCCCATGTGTCTGTGTGCCCATGTGCCTGTATGTCTATGTATTTAGAGGTGTTATAAATGCATGTAGAGGTATGTGCACAGGTGTGTGACTATGCAGATGCTATAGAACAACCTTGAGTGTTGTTTCTCAGGTGTGATCCACTCTGTGTGTGTGTGTGTGTGTGTGTGTGTGTGTGTGTGGCATGCTTGTGTACATGTATGTGTATTTTTTCCTCTGGTCTGGAACTCAACAAATAGGCTGGGTTGGCTGACCTGTGAGCCCAGGGGTTCTGATTGTCTCCTCCCCCCCCCAATGTTGGGATTACAGGCAAACATCACCAGTTTACTGACTGAGCCATCTTCACAGCCAGAGTTCCCTTCTGATGGCTTCTGTTCTCTGAGCAACTGAGAGAGCAAAATGTTGTTAATGACCCTGGAGTGAGGAGCCAGGATAGACAATAGCCACTTGTGAGTGTGGTCACAAGTTCCAGTTAACTGAGCGATCCTGTCTAGAAAAGGTGGAAAGTGACCAGAGAAGGAAGATACCGGATGTTGACCTCCGGTGCAAGAGCACACATGCGCGCGCGCACACACACACTGTACAATGTGCACACACATGCACACACATACGTACACTGTACATACACACACAAAGGAAGAGGATTGGGAAGAAGAGGGGAGGAGAAAGATGAGACCAGATTCTCAAGAAATGATGGTGTTCTGAGAGATATGCCATCTACAGTTAATGAGCTATATTAATCAAGAGGACTTGAAGGCAGGAGCTGGGATATTCATAGTTTGGATGTTTTATTAAAAACTCACTGGGAGATATTTCCCTCGTATTAAATGGGAATTTTTAATTATTCATAGCACCTACTAATAGGAAACTTTAAATTAAAGTTTTAGGTACATGAACCTGATTTCAATAATTCAAATACTTTCACTAATTCTTAACATACCCGTGATGGATATTTTTTTTTCCCAAAACAATTTACATGGGAGTCTCCACCCAAGGTTTATTATCAGTTCCGGTCTGTCGTTGGGGAAGTCAAGAGCCCCAGGGGGAGGCAGCTGTTAGGAATTAGTTCCATCTCTAGGAAGTCAAAACAAAAAGCTTTAGCAATCGAGTTACCAGCCAAGGGTCCCAAGGGTAGCTTCAGATCTCCATTCAGATTACACTAAAAAAAAAAAGGGCTGACCTTCGGACTCCTATAGACACACTCTGTGATGGGAACGAAGTTCATAAGGCTGCAGGGCACTTGGACACTATAAACTTAAGAGGTCTGGCCTGGCGGTTCCTGAGCTGTGGCCATCACCCCTGTGAGGGTAGTTGTCTCACCAGTAGCTGGAATCATTGTGGTTGGCAGCTCAGGCCCAGCGTGACAGTCCTCCAACCCCAGATCCCATCTGGGCCAGAATGGACTGGCTGCCTGCCTCTGTATTCATCCTTCTCAATTCCTTACTAATTGAAATGCTGATTTTGATCTTGGCATGTGATGGTCTAAAGAATAACAAAGGTATTTCTGAATCACTTTGCAGCGAAGGGAGCCAAGGTTATTTGTAGTCTCCCCTCCCCTAGCCTGAAACCTGCTTGCTCGGGGTGGAGCTTCCTGCTCATTCGTTCTGCCACGCCCACTGCTGGAACCTGAGGAGCCACACACGTGCACCTTTCTACTGGACCAGAGATTATTCGGCGGGAATCGGGTCCCCTCCCCCTTCCTTCATAACTAGTGTCGCAACAATAAAATTTGAGCTTTGATTAGAATGAAATTGTCTTAGCTCCGTTTTTTCTTCCGCCCCGTCTAGATTCCTCTCTTACAGCTCGAGTAGCCTTCTCAGTCGAACCATTCATGTTGCGAGCTGCTGGCGGCCGCAACATTTTGGCGCCAGAACTGGGACCTGAAGAATGGCAGAGAGATGCTAAGAGGAACGCTGCATTGGAGCTCCACAGGAAAGGATCTTCGTATTGGACATCGGAGCAACGGACAGGTACACATGCTAGCGCTAGCTTAAAATTTCAGTTTTGTAAAGTGTTGCTGAGGATGCGGTAGGATACGAATTAAGCTTGAATCAGTGCTAACCCAACGCTGGTTCTGCTTGGGTCAGCAGCGTGTTAATCGGAACTAGAAACGGAAACAGGCAGGTTAGCCGCAGCTTTTTAGGAAGCTGCTTAGGTGGAAGAAGAAAGGGTTTAAAGTCATGGATCAGGCGGTTGCCCATAGTTTTCAGGAGTTGTTTCAGGCCAGAGGAGTAAGGCTTGAAGTACAATTAGTAAAAAATTTTTTAGGTAAGATAGATAGCTGTTGCCCATGGTTCAAGGAAGAAGAAACACTAGATTGTGGAACCTGGGAGAAAGTTGGTGAGGCCTTAAAAATCACTCAGGCAGATAATTTTACCCTAGGCCTCTGGGCGCTCGTAAATGATGCAATAAAAGATGCCACTTCCCCAGGGCTAAGTTGCCCCCAGGCGGAGCTTGTGGTATCTCAGGAGGAGTGCCTGTCAGAGAGGGCCTCCTCAGAAAAAGATCTTCTTAACTCAAAAATTGATAAATGTGGAAACTCGGATGAAAAACTGATTTTTAACAAAAATCACTCAGATAGAGGAGCTGCCCATTACCTTAATGAGAATTGGTCCTCTTGTGAATCTCCCACTCCACCTGTAGTCCCCACTTCGGGAGGTGCCACTCATAGGGACACACGACTAAGCGAGTTAGAGTTTGAGATTAAGCTTCAGAGGCTGACTAATGAGCTTCGGGAACTAAAAAAGATGTCAGAAGCGGAGAAGAGTAACTCTTCTGTAGTTCACCAGGTGCCACTAGAAAAGGTTGTGAGTCAGGCTCGTGGGAAAGGACAGAATATGCCTAATACGCTAGCCTTTCCGGTGGTCGAGGTAGTTGATCAGCAAGATACTAGGGGCAGACATTACCAGACCTTAGATTTCAAGTTGATAAAAGAGTTAAAGGCGGTAGCCGGGCGTGGTGGCGCACGCCTTTAATCCCAGCACTTGGGAGGCAGAGGCAGGTGGATTTCTGAGTTCGAGGCCAGCCTGGTCTACAAAGTGAGTTCCAGGACAGCCAGGGCTATACAGAGAAACCCTGTCTCGAAAAACCAAAAAAAAAAAAAAAGAGTTAAAGGCGGCTGTTGTGCAATATGGCCCTTCAGCCCCATTCACTCAAGCATTACTGGACACAGTTGTGGAGTCACACTTAACCCCTTTAGATTGGAAGACTCTTTCTAAGGCTACCCTGTCAGGAGGAGATTTTTTGCTTTGGGATTCTGAATGGCGAGACGCCAGTAAGAAAACTGCTGCTTCTAACGCTCAGGCTGGTAATTCAGACTGGGATAGCAACATGCTTTTAGGAGAGGGCCCTTATGAGGGACAGACAAATCAGATTGATTTTCCCATTGCAGTGTACGGGCAAATTCTGACGGCCGCACGCCGTGCTTGGGGAAGGTTGCCAGTCAAAGGAGAGATTGGTGGAAGTTTAGCTAGCATTCAGCAGAGTTCTGATGAACCATATCAGGATTTTGTGGACAGGCTATTGATTTCGGCTAGTAGAATCCTTGGGAATCTGGACACGGGAAGTCCTTTCGTTATGCAATTGGCTTATGAGAATGCTAATGCAATTTGCCGAGCTGCGATTCAACCGCATAAGGGAACGACAGATTTGGCGGGATATGTCCGCCTTTGCGCAGACATCGGGCCTTCCTGCGAGACCTTGCAGGGAACCCACGCGCAGGCAATGTTCTCAAGGAAACGAGGGAAAAATGTATGCTTTAAGTGTGGAAGTTTAGATTATTTTAGAATTGATTGTCCTCAGAACAAGGGTGCCGAGGTTAGACAAACAGGCCATGCCCCAGGAATATGTCCCCGGTGTGGGAAGGGCCGCCACTGGGCAAAAGATTGTAAGCATAAAACGAGGGTTTTGAGCCGCCCGGTGCCGGGAAACGAGGAAAGGGGTCAGCCCCAGGCCCCGAGTTACTCAAAGAAGACAGCTTATGGGGCTATAAATCTGCTGCCCAGCCAACAAGATCAGTTCTTGAGCTTGTCAGGTCAAACCCAGGAAATGCAAGACTGGACCTCTGTTCCACTGTCCATGCAGCATTAACCCCAGAAGTGGGAGTCCAAACTCTGCCTACCGGAGTTTTTGGACCACTACCTGTAGGAACCTGTGGTTTTCTCTTAGGACGAAGCAGTTCTACTGTAGAATGCCTGCAGATTTATCCAGGTGTTATAAGTAATGATTATGAGGGAGAAATTAAAATCATAGCCGCTTGCCCTCGTGGTGCTATAACTATACCCGCTAATCAGAAAATTGCTCAACTTACTTTGATCCCTTTGCGCTGGTCACTATCTAAATTCCTTGAAAATGAAGAAGGACAGAATAACTTTGACTCCTCTGGCGTAAATTGGGTGAAATCTATCACCAATCAGAGACCTAACCTTAAATTGATTCTTGATGGAAAAAGCTTTGAAGGATTAATAGATACCGGGGCTGATGTAACGATTATTAGAGGGCAGGACTGGCCCTCAAACTGGCCCCTGTCTGTTTCCTTGACTCACCTTCAAGGAATTGGTTATGCCAGTAACCCAAAACGTAGTTCCAAATTGCTAACCTGGAGAGATGAGGATGGAAAATCAGGAAATATTCAGCCGTATGTTATGCCAAATTTGCCTGTGACCCTGTGGGGAAGAGATCTGTTGTCACAGATGGGCGTTATCCTGTGCAGTTCTAAGGAGATGGTGACTGAACAGACGTTCAGGCAGGGACCCCTGCCTGATCGTGGACTAATAAAGAAGGGACAGAAAATTAAGACTTTTGAGGATTTTAAACCCCACTCTAACGTGAGAGGTTTAAAGTATTTTCAGTAGCGGCCACTGTCTTGCCTGCATCCCACGCCGAAAAAATTCAATGGCGTAATGATATTCCGGTGTGGGTAGATCAGTGGTCTTTACCTAAAGAGAAAATAGAGGCCGCTTCTTTGCTAGTGCAGGAGCAGTTAGAAGCAGGACATTTGGTGGAGTCTCACTCTCCCTGGAATACACCCATTTTCATTATCAGGAAGAAATCGGGAAAATGGAGACTGTTGCAAGATTTAAGAAAGGTTAATGAAACCATGGTACTTATTGGAACTTTACAACCGGGGCTCCCCTCCCCAGTAGCCATTCCTAAGGGATATTATAAGATTGTTATAGATTTGAAAGATTGTTTCTTTACCATCCCTTTGCATCCAAAGGATTGTGAGAGATTTGCTTTTAGTGTTCCTTCTGTAAATTTCAAGGAACCCATGAAAAGATATCAATGGACAGTTCTCCCGCAGGGCATGGCAAATAGTCCCACCTTATGTCAAAGGTTTGTGGCAAAGGCAATTCAGCCTGTTAGACAACAATGGCCAAATATTTACATCATTCATTTCACAGATGATGTCTTGATGGCGGGAAAGGACCCCCAAGATTTGCTTTTGTGTTAAGGAGACTTACGAAAGGCCCTGGCTGATAAGGGATTACAAATTGCTTCTGAAAAGATACAAACTCAGGATCCTTATAATTATTTGGGTTTTAGACTCACTGATCAAGCTGTTTTTCCCCAGAAAATTGTTATTCGTAGAGATAACTTAAGGACCTTAAATGATTTTCAAAAATTGTTAGGTGATATAAATTGGCTTCGCCCCTATCTAAAGCTTACTACAGGGGAGTTGAAACCTTTATTTGATATTCTTAAAGGGAGTTCTGATCCCACTTCCCCTAGATCCCTAACCTCAGAAGGATTACTGGCCTTACAGCTAGTGGAAAAGGCTATTGAAGAACAGTTTGTCACTTACATAGATTATTCCCTGCCGCTGCACCTGTTAATTTTTAATACGACTCATGTGCCTACGGGATTGCTATGGCAAAAATTTCCTATAATGTGGATACATTCGAGGATTTCTCCCAAACGTAATATCTTGCCATATCACGAAGCAGTGGCTCAGATGATTATCACTGGAAGAAGGCAGGCATTGACTTATTTTGGAAAGGAGCCAGATATCATTGTCCAGCCTTACAGCGTGAGTCAGGACACTTGGCTGAAACAGCATAGTACAGATTGGTTGCTTGCGCAATTGGGGTTTGAAGGAACTCTAGATAGCCACTACCCCCAAGATAGGTTGATAAAATTCTTAAATGTGCATGATATGATATTTCCTAAGATGACTTCCTTACAGCCTTTAAATAATGCTCTATTGATTTTTACTGATGGCTCCTCTAAAGGGCGAGCTGGATATCTTATTAGTAATCAACAGGTTATCGTAGAGACTCCTGGTCTCTCTGCTCAGCTCGCCGAATTAACAGCAGTACTGAAGGTTTTTCAGTCTGTACATGAGGCTTTTAATATTTTTACTGACAGTTTATATGTTGCTCAGTCAGTACCCTTACTGGAAACCTGTGGTACGTTTAACTTCAATACGCCGTCAGGATCTTTATTTTCAGAATTACAAAACATCATTCTCGCCCGGAAAAATCCGTTTTATATTGGCCACATACGGTCTCACTCTGGTCTTCCTGGACCTCTGGCAGAGGGTAATGATCGCATTGACAGAGCTCTAATAGGAGAAGCCTTAGTTTCAGATCGGGTTGCTTTGGCCCAACGTGATCACGAAAGGTTTCATCTTTCTAGCCATACCCTAAGGCTCCGACATAAGATCACAAAGGAGCAAGCGAGAATGATCGTAAAACAATGTCCTAAATGTATTACTTTATCTCCAGTGCCGCATCTAGGAGTTAATCCTAGAGGCCTTATGCCTAATCATATTTGGCAAATGGATATAACCCATTATGCAGAATTTGGAAAACTAAAATATATACATGTTTGCATTGATACTTGTTCAGGATTTCTTTTTGCTTCTCTGCATACAGGAGAAGCTTCAAAAAACGTAATTGATCATTGCCTACAAGCATTTAATGCCATGGGATTGCCTAAACTTATTAAGACAGACAATGGGCCATCTTATTCCAGTAAAAACTTTATTTCATTCTGTAAAGAATTCGGTATTAAACATAAAACTGGAATTCCTTACAACCCCATGGGACAAGGAATAGTTGAACGTGCTCATCGCACCTTAAAGAATTGGCTTTTTAAGACTAAAGAGGGGCAGCTATATCCCCCAAGGTCACCAAAGGCCCACCTTGCCTTCACTTTATTTGTCCTAAATTTTTTGCACACCGATATCAAGGGCCAGTCTGCAGTGGATCGCCACTGGCATCCAGTTACTTCTAATTCTTATGCATTGGTAAAATGGAAGGACCCCCTAACTAATGAATGGAAGGGTCCAGATCCAGTTCTAATTTGGGGTAGGGGCTCAGTTTGTGTTTTTTCACGAGATGAAGATGGAGCGCGGTGGCTGCCAGAGAGATTAATTCGTCAGATGAACACAGATTCTGACTCTTCTGGTAAGTATCATTCTAAAGACTAAAATTCCTTTTGTGCTTAAAATTCAGCTGAGAGCAACAGCTCTCAAAGCTGTTCTCCAGCTACTCTCTGAGCCAGCTCCCGACAGGAGGCCGGAGACTAGCCTCAGCTTTACAATTTGCATTTGAATAAAGTACCTAGACTTCCCCGAAAGAAGTTCTGCTTTCCTACTTTCTCACTGTCTTTCAAGATTTTGTCTTTCAAGCAGGTAAATCAACATTCTCGAGGTGGACCATCGGATGTGCATCCCCGCCCCCCTAGAGCACGCAGGTGGCAGCTGTTATCCCCAGTCTCAGGACATTTCCAGCACGTGGTTTTCAGTCTGAGTTAAAAATTTAGGTTTCCTAGAGGGCTAGAAGAGTAGATATTTCTATATAAATAAAGATTGGTTTTTATTTTGATAGACAGGCTTAGCCCCTTAGCTGACCTCTGGCTTTTCACCCTTGCTGTTACTGCAAGGTGTCCTTAGGCTGTGGAAAAAACAGGGATGAGGAGGAACGACTTCCAGCTCCTATTTTAGCCACAAATCGTGGTGTTACTAACGACATAATTCTTGCTTAGGCTTTGCTAATTCTGAGGTTGATAATTCTCCTTTAGGAGCTGCACAGCACTCAGAACTGTGCATACTGGTTTGTGATTGTACAAATTCAGTATGGGCATCGCTTGGTGCAGAGGTACTGCAAGGGAAGGTCCGGCTTGACCATTTCTGAGTTTCCTGTGAGATAAACCCGGTTTAAAAGAGGTTGGTATCATATTTTGGTTAAAAATCAAAAATATTTTCCGGCTCTGCCTCGCCTCCCCAAAAGGTACCGAGAGCCACAGGTGTGGGTCTTATCAATACCCACGGGAGGAATCAGGTCCATGTCCACCCAAGCCAAGGTTAAAAGCCCACTCATCTACGGATGAGAAAATCATTTGATCACCTCAGTTAAGCGTTGCCTTATTTAACTTAATTAATAGGGGGGAGAGAGATTGGAGACGTACTATTGAAAGGGCAAGCCCTTCACTGCCTCCCACCCAAATAAAAGAGCCGGTCGAACGCCTTCTCCCTGTTTCCCACCTATCATCCAAAAATGCGGAGGAATATCAACTTAGTGTTATTTTCCCATTTGTTCAGTCAAACTTAGCCAGAGTTCCAACGCCCTACTTAAAATTCAACTAGAAAGTTACCTACCAAGTACTAATTAGCATTATAAAGTCAGAGTCTGCAGCTCCAGGCCTTTCAGTTAGTTGTTTACTAGAAAGGACAGTCTTAAGCCAGATACAGTTTACCATAAGAAAAGTTAAAGAATCCCAGTGAAGCAAGTTTTTTCTTTAGCCCTAGATTCCAGGCAGAACTATTGAGCATAGATAATTTTCCCCCCTCAGGCCAGCTTTTTCTTTTTTTTAATTTTGTTAATAAAAGGGAGGAGATGTAGTCTCCCCTCCCCTAGCCTGAAACCTGCTTGCTCGGGGTGGAGCTTCCTGCTCATTCGTTCTGCCACGCCCACTGCTGGAACCTGAGGAGCCACACACGTGCACCTTTCTACTGGACCAGAGATTATTCGGCGGGAATCAGGTCCCCTCCCCCTTCCTTCATAACTAGTGTCGCAACAATAAAATTTGAGCTTTGATCAGAATGAAATTGTCTTAGCTCCGTTTTTTCTTCCGCCCCGTCTAGATTCCTCTCTTACAGCTCGAGTAGCCTTCTCAGTCGAACCATTCATGTTGCGAGCTGCTGGCGGCCGCAACAGTTATTAAGTTGGACTCATGAGATATTGGCAAAAAGGCTTGGCAACTTTAAAAAAGATTCTGTCATTTTAATTTTGTCGTATGTATGAGTGAATGTGCATCTTGTGTGTCTACGTGTCCACAGAAGAGAGAGTCAGGTCCCCTAGACCTAGAGTTACAGACAGTTGAGAACCACCCTTTATGGGTCCTGGGAGTCAAACCCCAGCTATCTTCATTAGGGTTTTACTGCTGTGAACAGACATCATGACCAATGCAACTCTTATAAAGCACAACATTTAACTGGGACTGGCTTACAGATTCAGAGGTTCAGATAATTATCATCAAGGCAAAAACATGGCAACATCCAGGCAAGCATGGTACAGGAAGAGCTGAGAGTTCTACATCTTCATCTGAAGGCCACTAGGAGAAGACTGGCTTCCAAGAAGCTAGGATGAAGGTCTTAAAGCCCATACCCACAGTGACACACCTACTCCAACAGGGCTACACCTTCTAATAGTGCCACTCCCTGAGCCAAGCATATAGACACCATCACACCAGGCCTCTGCAGGAGCAGCAAATGTTCGTAACTGCTGAGACATTTCTCTAGCTCCAGGTATGGCAATGTAGAAAGCTTCTTTCAAAAACACCTGGTTCTCCACTGGCTATTTCTTATCTCAGTCTTCTCAGGAAAATTCAAACACCGAACACTGGGGTACTACATTGCCATTTGGGGCCACATCCAGGGATGATTAATGATGATTTGGAAACCTAACAAGCTTGTTAGGAGCCAACTTTCCAACTCTCTGACATTTATCTCCAGATCTTGTTTCCAAGTGAGAGAAAGGAGTATGTACCTTGCAGAAACCATTACTCGCTTCCTACCTAACAAGTATGCCCACTCGAAAAGAACTCTAAAATGAGCATCACTAACGGCACCAACCAAACATCTGGGAAGGAGCACACACCCTGGTACCATATTCTTCCCACTTTGACCTCATCTTTTCCCTGGTTTCCCACATCCTCACAGTGTACCCATGAGCCCCATCTTAATGAAGGGCAGGAGGCATACCTGGGGAACTAAAATTAGAGAGAAAGTACTTATTTCTTTTCTATCTTCTTCCACCAAACCAGAAGATGGTATTCTCAAGATCTGGCCCAATAACTATTTACATCAGAATCTCCTGAGGAGTTTATTATTCATCCCACATCTGTCCCAACAAAATGTCTGGGATAGGCACAAGAATCTACATGTTTAACTTGACTTCAGCCAGATTCTTCCGCCCACCAGGCACAACCTCCTCCTCTGAAGAGCTCCCGTGTTTACCTATAACAATAATTTCTTTGTTTTTTAGACATATGTTCTCCAACGTTTTAACTTTGGAGAGCCATAAATATGCATACGAATGAGCAAATGTTATATCTGTCTGTGAGTTTTCACCTATGAGTTTTGTCTTTACATCATGTTCCTTGGTTCCATTAATTTTTTTTTTTTTTTGAAGTCTTGGGCAGGATTCTTGCTCCCCATTTGAATAGACGAGGTTGGTCGGTTTAGACACGGTTGGTCTGAGGTGATAGCCAATGAGTTTTACTCCTTTAGTATTGGTAAAGAGCGAAGATTTAAACTGAGCCCTTCTCACATAGATGCCAAGGCCCTTTATCCACACCTGGTGATCTTGGGCTATCACAATATGCACGTGTCCAAAGAGCTAAAAGTGCCTTCCTCTGAGTATCTCATTTACTGCTGTAGTATAAACACCTCTCTTACAGTTATCCCTATTTGACCACAAAGAGAATATAACAAGGCTCATGTCTTCACAACCAAGAACACTCACCTCACTAAGTCAAAATCGTGCCGTTGCTGCTGCATGAAACGGGATATAGACTTACAAAGTGTAAAGCAGCCTTTTCGGTCAAGCCAATATAAACTCATTCAAGGATAGATGTATTAGATGACAGGATATTTGAGAATGCAAGCTGAGCATAGGCAAAGGGCAAGGTTCCAGGGTGTGAGAGTCCTTAACGTAGGAGATGGTAAAGCTTTTCCTGATTGGGCTTTCACAGAGCTGGAAGCACCCGGATGCTCTCAGGCGATGGTCTACAGCACCCACTTGTAGTTCGAAACTGCGCCTTTAAGTACAAATCATTACTAATTTGTTTTAAACATGTTTACATCCAAGTTGAGAGGCTAATGTTTTGGGTTAGGCTTTCAAAACTTGTTTTATAGAAGCGTTTCTGAGAGATGGCTCCCCCACTGCCAAAGAAACTGCACAGGAAGTTGCAGACAGATGGCAGCGACAGGAGCTCTGGGGAGCACAGAACGATATTCCATATGGCACACCGTGCGAGGCTTATGAAAGTGCTTCTGACATCCAGAAACGGATTAGCCAGCAGTCGCAGAGAAACGAAACCTCCTTTGGTGACCTTCACCGCAGGCCAGGAGTTCATTCCACATAGCACCCAATACAGCTGGACAAGTTCAAGGAAAATGGGCAGAAAAAATCCTCAAAGTTAAAGAAAAATGAACTGAAAAGCCAAGCAACCAACTGCAGAGCCTTAACAGTGATTGTAGCTTCATCTCTGAGTCAACCACCCCTTGGAGAGGTGTGTGGCCTCTATAGGAAGACAGTTGGAAGTTTAACATGAGAACATTGTAACCAGGGATCAGAGAGTGGGTAACCTCAGGGCAGATAAGGCCCACTGCTGAGAGCCCAAGAATAGATACTACATTTTCAATGGATAGAAAAGTGTCAAAAGAAGAAAAAGATTTCACAACACTTAATGTGTTACAAAATTCAAAGTTTGGTAGGGAACTTCCAAGAGAATCCCAAAATAGCTGGTAAGGCCTGTTCATTTGTTTCTGTTTGTCTGCAGTGGTGTCCCCGAGGCAATGGCAGAGTTGAATAATTGTGACAAAGACAGCCTGATGTGCGCACCTAAAGGATTTATTGTCTGTCATTTATAGAAAAGCTTTGCTGGCCCTTGTTCCAGCTTCAGTGATTTAAAAATGAGACCCAGAGGCCTGCCCCACTAAGCCTGTCCTAGCTAGCTGTCTAGGGCTGTTTCAGAGACTATGACCACAATTGACTTGCGGAAGAAAGGGTTTATTTGCCTTGCATGTCATGATCATAGGCTGTCATTGAAGGATGCCAATGCAGGAACTCAAGCAGGGCAAGAACCTAGAGGAGAGAACTGAGTCAGAGGTGGAGACAATGCTCTTTCAGCTTGCTTGTTTTTGTTGTTGTCATTTGTTTTGTTCTTGTTTTATATACAATACATATGCATATATAACACATATGATATATGTACATGTGTATATAATACATATGTATATTCCTGTGTGGTTTCTTTGGCAGTACATACACACACACACACACACACACACTCAACTGAGGTTCAGTGTTCCTAGATGCCCCAAGCTTGTGTCAAATGAATCAAAAACAACAACAACCACAACCACAAAAAGCCACCACAACAACTACAGAGGGTTTTCCAGAAAAATAACTTCTTTAGCACTAAAGACTACGCACTCATAGCAAGAACTCATTCTGACTTGAGTTTCTTAGCCTGTATGGTTGCCCTGACATTTGTGTGACTATCTTCTGCATGGCACTATAGCTTTTGCCAGGGCAGAGAGTCCCATGAGTTTGCTGTGGTCACGTCTGTGCCCACACCAACACCCTGATGCTCGTATGTCTTTGTAGAGATGACCATTCACATCCTCCTGACTCCCTCTTAGTCTCTCACTCAGTGCTTCTCCAGCATGGCTCCACCCACTGCACTTCCGGCCTGAACCAAGCCTAGATGCTGACTTCCTGTGGGTGGGTAGGAGCACAGATGTGGTAACTGGAGAGCGATCTCCACCAATGAGAAACGAGAGACCAGGGGTGAAGCAGGTACGCTCTGACCTTTTCCCTCCGCCATAAACTTCTTGAAGATGACCCAGAGCCACCCACCCTTCTGAATAAAATGCTGAGCCCGTTGCAACCTTCAGACTCACTTAGCCCCACAGCACACCACATACGTCTTAACTCCCTTTCACCTCATCGTCATGACCCTGGGCTTGAACCTCTGAGCAGCTTTACCAATTACTCGGACTGATCTCTTTGTTTCTCCTTTGTGTGGATGCAAAGCACACCCGGTCAGTCCTCTATTGCTGGACATGAAGGTCGTCTCCAAGTTTTCCAGCCATGAATATTTTAAAAACTAATGAATTTGGGCTTGCCCTTATCTGTCATCTCTTATCTGGTGCTATCAAATTGCAGCAGAATTATTATTTTTATCCTAAAAATAAGAGGCAAGCATCTTTTAGGCTTCTGGCATTTGAATAATTTTCTGCCACTCACTCTTTAGGCTCCTGAGCTATCAAATCTGCATTATGTGTAATTCCCAGGGCGCAGTCAAACCTCCCTGCCTTTGTGCGCCCCAAGCCCTCTACCTGAAATACTTCCGCAACACTGTCTGCTTAGCAACTCCCATTTGGCCACCTTCAGTGTCTACAGACCCTCTACCTCTCTGCTCCAATACTCTTGCGAGCAGGGCTTCTTTCTCTGTGAGCTGCCTCTGCTCTGAAGATGTGGCTGATGCAACAGTTGTCATATGAGATATTCATCACATACTTGTAATTCTGCCCGCCCCATCCATTATTTCCTTGATATATATACTTTACAGCAATAATCTATTCTACTCCACCCCAAGCCTGCAAATTCTTAACAATCATCTAAAACATCAATAGCATAGTTGCCTTTAGGGATGCCAGCCGTCATCCAGCTTAACTGCGGTCAATAATACCCTTTTGTGAATAGTCAAAGTCTTTGCTTAGCCAGCAAATATTTTGCCTTATAAATCTCAGAAGAGAGCATGCATCCTTAAGACAAATAAATGACTTGGGGAAGTGAAACGGCCCCCAAGTTCACACTGCCGCTTACTAACTTGCTATCTTGCATGACTTTCTGGGCATCAGGCTTCCCTCTGGCCCAGTGGTCAGGATGGTTCTGACCCCGTGAGGTTGGCATCAAGGGTTAACTTTGGTTATGAACGAGTGTTTGTTGACTTTCCTGCTCCTTGCATAGGGAGAATACAAAAGACGTGTCCTCGCTCACTCTTTCCCTCTCTCCACAGCTGACCCTAGCCACACAGATATGTGTGTATGCTGATTTTAATTCTAAGCATTTAGAGGCCTGTAATAACACCACCAAACCCTTCCCACACAGCCCACTGAATGCTAGGCATGTATTACACACTTTATGAATACTGAGAGTTTCTGAAATAGATTAGGGCTATGCCTCTGAGCATTTTTCTTTGATGGCTTGGATCAATCTTCAAAGCATTGAGGAGAAAACCTATTTCTAGAATATTACCTATAATATGTCATCTCCCAGGGATGACATCAGAGGCTCATGGGTCCACCCTCCATGAGCAGTCCCGTCGTACCTAAAATACAGGTTAAATATCTGGTTTATGCTGTCCCATTCCCCATAAGAAAAAAGGCTTTAAAAGAAATGATACTCATTCTCTATGGGACAGGACCGAGGTCAGGTGAACTGAAAATCACTTGAGATATGGTACATTCTATGACTGTAATTTTAAAAACAAAAACACAAGCCAATCATTTTTTTAAACGCAAAATTAAACTGCAAAACAATAAAAAATGAGAACAAAAAAAAAGAATGAAAAGAAATGATACTGTTATTGTGGTGACTCATAGATTTGAAAGCTCGGTCATTAGGAAGTAGAGATACTTGATAGGGACTGGGAGGAATGACCTTGTTAGAAATGGGCTTTGGGGTTTCAAATGCCCAAACCAGGCCCAGTCTCTGCCCCCTTGTCTGCCCCCCACGTCTGCCCCCTCTCTCTGTATGTGTGTGTGTCTCTCTCTGTATGTGTGTGCGTGTCTCTCTCTGTATAGCTCTGTCTCTCTCTGCCTCTCTCTCTGCCTCTCTCTGTCTCTCTATCTCTCTCTGTTTCTGTCTGTCTGTCTGTCTCTCTCTGTATGTGTGTGTGTCTCTCTCTGTATAGCTCTGTCTCTCTCTGCCTCTCTCTCTGCCTCTCTCTGTCTCTCTGTCTATCTCTCTCTCTCTCTGTCTGTCTGTCTGTCTGTCTGTCTCCTGATGACTCAGATGTAGAACTCACAGCTACTTCTCAGCACCATGTGCACTGCCATGCCTCCAGCCTTGATGGTAATGCATCAAATATCCAAATGTAAGCAAGTACCAACTAAATACCTTTTTTTTTTTTTTTTTTTTTTAACGAGTTGCCATGGTCATGGAATCTCTTCACAGCAATAGAATACTAAGACAGTTATTTAAGGGGGAAAGAAGAATTGGAGTGAGTGGTGGCCACAGTCTTGGTAGTCGTGGGCTGGACTTTAATTTCCCTAGAATCACTTGGGGGCAAAGTGGGAGGAGGAAAACAGGAATCCACATCTGTCATTCGGCACTTCCAGAAGTGCTAACTGGCTCAACTTATCATCATCTGCGGTGAATGACCGTCCTCTGAGCCCAGCGCAGGACTCCATCATTTGTGAGAGTTCAGCTGTGCTCTCCTGCAAAAGGTTCACCCCATCTGGGCTTGTTAACTGTTTATACCCCTCTTGGAGGAATGAGGATGGCCAGGAGACCTCACCCAAGTCTCCAGCTGCTCTCCACACCTGTTGCACACCACTCTGCCTTGACAACATGTGGACTGTGGGAGGGACTAGTGTATATAGGCCAGAAAAGACTACAAGAAGGTATTCCATGTTTGTGAGTATAAGAAAGCCCCCAATCACACTGGTAAGGGCTTTCCAGGTGATTCCTATTGGGGGAAGAACCACAAACCTCTTTAAGTAGTCCCTCGGCTATGCTCTGGAGGGAAGTCTAATAAACTCACTGATTTCCTAAAGTGAACTCTGGTGGGTTAGCCCTTCATTTGTCATTGGAACCTTACAAGGAAAGGACGGTGTTGTTTGTATCTGCCCCAGAAAAGAGTTTTAGTGATGCAAGGATTTCTCAAATGGCATGTGAAGATACAGACTGGGGATTGAGTGTCGAGCCAGCCCTTCAGCCCTGCCCCTGGTGGACTCACTCTGAGCACAGGACAGCGGGCTTGAGTAGCCTGGGTGAGGGCTGCTGACAAGCAGAGCACCGGAGCTCCTATTGCAAAAGCAAGATGCATGTGGTTTCCAACGCACTGTTTCTCCCCTTCTTCTTCCTTTTGGCTCTGAATTGTTTGTTCAAAACAGGCAGTTTGTTATCCATCCAATAGCCAGGCACCCACCTCATCCCTGACAACATTCACCAGTGGAGAGCTATCCATTGCAGAAAGTGGGCATTTATTCCTGTCATAGGTGATTAGCCATGTCTGCTCTAAATGAGGTCTATCCCTCCTGCAGCCTCTAGCTACATTCCAGAATAGCTATTCCACGAATGTTGCACAACACATTTTGACACTGCAGCATCATGTCTCCGTGACAAGAGGTTGGGTACTTTGGAACTTTTGATAGTGTTGGGTGAGAGGTATACATAGGAGCCTGTTCTAGCCAAAGAGATACCTACAGGGGAAAGTTGGATGGGGGGGGGGGTGGTTCTCTTCTTAAAGACATAGAACTCCAGAGAGATAAAGACGACACTGAGACTAGGTGGTCTGTGCTTGTTTCCATGTTAATAAAGCATCGATAAGATTCCTGTACATTTAGAACGACAGCAATTGACATAAACATACTGTTTCATGTTTATTGGAGGGGGAGGGGCAGAATTATTTGAGGACATGTGTGTTACTTTTTCTCACTGTGACCAAATACCTGAGAAGAAGCATGCAAGAGATGGAAAACTTACTTGAGCTTATGGTTTAGGGTATAAACCATGGAGGCAAAGAAAGGACAACAGCAGGTAGGTGGGCACATTTCAGCAATTGCCAAGAAGCAAAGAGAGACACATCCTGGTACTCAGCCCACTTTCTCCCTTCTATTCAACCAAGAACCTCAGTCCTTAGAATGGTGGTACCCACGTTTAAGGTGGATCCTCCCACCTCAATTAAACCAGTCTAGAAACGTCCTCACAGATGTTTGATCCTAGATGATCCTAGATCCCATCAAGTTAGCAATCAATGTTAACCATCACTGCATGTTAGACAAAGTAATGGCTTTCCAAGGCTGAGGTGTGGCTCAGTGATAAAGCCCATACTGTAGATGGATGAGACTCTGGATTTGATTCCCAGCACTGCAAGAATGAGGATGCGGGGGAAGGCACCTCTACATTGTTGACATTTCAATGCTAGCAGGTTAGATTAAAATTGTTAACTAGTTATTTCCCAACAGAACACTTGTTTTCTTAGACGATTTGGAGGTGCTCAGTGTACTCACAGGACTCTCTACATGTAGAATAGAGAGGTAGACAAGACAGAATGATCAATTTTGAGACACAGCCCTGACTGCCATTACTGACACTAAATCTGGAAAGGGACCATCAACTCTGGAGATGCAGTAGCTGCAGGGAAGCTGGAAGAGGCAGGCAAACCCTGCTAATACCTTAATTTTGCCCCAGTGAGACCTGTTTTGTATGTCTGGCTTGAGGATACTGTGTCATTGGAAGCCTCTGACTTATTGATAATTTGTCATAGCAGCAGCAGAGAGCTAATAGAGGGGCAAGAAGGGTGAGGTGACAGGGTCTTGTCCTGCACCCAGACATACTTCTTTGTTGGTACAGATGCCACCTGGCCCTCGGGAAGTTTAAAAGCTCCCTCATGTTCTCATGTGAGGTGAAATTCTGAAGCCATCATCCTTGAAGGAGATATAGTGCCCTAGTGGTGAGTGGTGTCGCCATAGTCAGTTTTCCTTTCTGAAGTAGCTGCTTGATCATTGGATGCCCCTGGCTTGCCCAGTTGAGTCACCTAGAAATCATCTAGAACACACCTACACTGGGCTACAGCCTCCTAACTACTGATCCTCTAGGTACGGGGTTGGGCTGGGACAGAAGTTGAAAGCTTCCTACATGGTTTTAGTGTTTGATCAGGGTGGAAAGCCCCTGTGTCAGGAAAACAGTGGAGGCCTCAGGAGGCTGTGTCGTTCTGAAAATTCAGATACCGTCACTAATGCAGAGCAAAGGAGGTTTGCAGAGCACAGCCTAATGCGGCCAGCTGTCCCCAACAGGAAATGTTTACACACGTTTACAGAACTTCTCTAACAACGTTGAGCAAGAGCCAGCTGTTTTTTTTTTTTTTGAAAGAACAGCTCAGGAACACTAGAACCTAGGACTCACAAGAAGAAAGATTTGAAAGCACTTCAGAAGAGTGGAATGTAAATGTAGACTTGAGGGGCTAGGTGGGAATACTGTTCTTAAGGGCTAACCATTCACAGAGGTCACAATGGCATGTGCTTAGTGGGACATTCTCCACAGATTTTTTATTGCAAAGGGGGTGGTGTTAGCATTTCTTTTTATCGCATTCTTATTTTTTATTATCGAGTGTCCCTGTGTGCAGATAGGGAAGGATGCTCATGCCAGGGCATTTGTGTGGTTAGAGGACAACTCTGTTAAATCTGTTCCTGCCTTTCACCTCCTCATGGGTTCTGGGGATCAAACTGAAGCCACTAGGCATGCCAAGCAAGTGCCTTTAGGGCTGAGCCAACCCACTCGTCCTATAAATAGAATTTTGATGGGAACTTCTGGTAGTTGCTACCTTAATCTACTGATCACATTCAGTGTTAGTCACAGTGGAACACCCTGCCCTTATGTGAGTCCTGATAAGATCCAATGTGAAGTTGACAAATTCACCAGTGAAATGTTCTTTCTCAGATCTCCAGACTTAACTTCCAAGAGAAGAGAAATTACCTGGACAGAGGAGCAAGATAGTGGAACCATGAGAGAACAATCAGGTGAGTCACAGCTGGCATGGTCTCTTCAAAGAGATACTACTGCTCTTAATTTCAGCATAAAAATGAAGATGCATAACCAGATATGATCGCTTAGTGGGATCCTAGCTTGGCTTTTATATAGAAGGAAAGAAGAAAAGAAATGCCTGTCTGTTGGGAGCCGCCCCCACATTCGCCGTCACAAGATGGCGCTGACATCCTGTGTTCTAAGTGGTAAACAAATAATCTGCGCATGAGCCAAGGGTATTTTATGACTACTTGTACTCTACCTTTCCCGTGAACGTCAGCTCGGCCATGGGCTGCAGCCAATCAGGGAGTGATGCGTCCTAGGCGAAATATAACTCTCCTAAAGAGGGAAGGGGTTTCCGCCATTCTCTCTCGCTGGCATCTCTCTGGCTCTGCGCGCCCTGCGCTCGCTCGCTGCCTAAAGATGTAAACAATAGAACACGCTCTGCGCTTTGGCGCGCCGGAGCTCTGGCTCCTAAAAATATTGAAGGGGCTTTCGTTTTTGGGGCTGGGCGCTGGGCGCTTGCCCTCCTGGCTCCCAAAGATGTAAGCAATAAAGTTTTGCCGCAGAAGATTCTGGTCTGTTGCGTCTTTCCTGGCCGGGCGTGAGAACGCGTCTAATAACAATTGGTGCTGAAATCCGGGACGAGAAATTCCGGGACGAGAAAAAACTCGGGACTGGCGCAGGGAAGATCCCTCATTCCAGAACCAGAACTGCGGGTCGCGGTAATAAAGGTTCCCGTAAAGCAGACTGTTAAGAAGGATTCAACTGTATGAATTCAGAACTTTTCAGCTGGGGAACGAGAGTACCAGTGAGTACAGCTTTACGAGGTAAGTCTGATCTTGAACTTTCTAAGGAAATTCAAGACAGTCTATCAGAAGTAAAGTGGAATATGTTTGGCCTTGAATTTTTTCTGGTGTTAGGAGCCCTTTTGTTCCTTTTCACATGTTATCAAGTGATTAAGATAGGGCTGAAAATTCTAGAGGAAATTCAGGGCAATCTATCAGAAGTAAAGCGGGGAGAGAGAGTAGGAGCAAAGAGAAAATATGGTACACAAAATAAGTATACAGGCCTTTCCAAGGGTCTTGAACCCGAGGAAAAGTTTAGGTCAGGTAAGAATACCTGGGGAGAGATTAGAAGGAAGGAAAAGAAAAAAGAAAAGAAAAAAGATCGATTAGCGGAGGTCTCTAGGAGATACTCGTCACTAGATGAGCTCAGGAAGCCAGCTCTTAGTAGTTCTGAAGCAGATGAAGAATTCTCCTCTGAGGAAACAGACTGGGAGGAAGAAGCAGCCCATTACCAGCCAGCTAATTGGTCAAGAAAAAAGCCAAAAGCGGCTGGCGAAAGCCAGCGTACTGTTCAACCTCCCGGCAGTCGGTTTCAAGGTCCGCCCTATGCGGAGCCCCCGCCCTGCGTAGTGCGTCAGCAATGCGCAGAGAGGCAATGCGCAGAGAGATGCGCAGAGAGGCAATGCGCAGAGAGATGCGCAGAGAGGCAGTGCGCAGAGAGATGCGCAGAGAGGCAGTGCGCAGAGAGATGCGCAGAGAGGCAGTGCGCAGAGAGGCAGTGCGCAGAGAGGCAGTGCGCAGACTCATTCATTCCCAGAGAGGAACAAAGGAAAATACAACAGGCATTTCCAGTCTTTGAAGGAGCCGAGGGTGGGCGTGTCCACGCTCCGGTAGAATACTTACAAATTAAAGAAATTGCCGAGTCGGTCCGTAAATACGGAACCAATGCTAATTTTACCTTGGTGCAGTTAGACAGGCTTGCCGGCATGGCACTAACTCCTGCCGACTGGCAAACGGTTGTAAAAGCCGCTCTCCCTAGTATGGGCAAATATATGGAATGGAGAGCTCTTTGGCATGAAACTGCACAAGCGCAGGCCCGAGCAAACGCAGCTGCTTTGACTCCAGAGCAGAGAGATTGGACTTTTGACTTGTTAACGGGTCAGGGAGCTTATTCTGCTGATCAGACAAACTACCATTGGGGAGCTTATGCCCAGATTTCTTCCACGGCTATTAGGGCCTGGAAGGCGCTCTCTCGAGCAGGTGAAACCACTGGTCAATTAACAAAAGTTGTCCAGGGACCTCAGGAATCCTTCTCAGATTTTGTGGCCAGAATGACAGAGGCAGCAGAGCGTATTTTTGGAGAGTCAGAGCAAGCTGCGCCTCTGATAGAACAGCTAATCTATGAGCAAGCCACAAAGGAGTGCCGAGCGGCCATAGCCCCAAGAAAGAACAAAGGCTTACAAGACTGGCTCAGGGTCTGTCGAGAGCTTGGGGGACCTCTCAGCAATGCAGGTTTAGCGGCTGCCATCCTTCAATCCCAAAACCGCTCCATGGGCAGAAATAATCAGAGGACATGTTTTAACTGCGGAAAGCCTGGGCATTTTAAGAAAGATTGCAGAGCTCCAGATAAACAGGGAGGGACTCTCACTCTTTGCTCTAAGTGTGGCAAGGGTTATCATAGAGCTGACCAGTGTCGCTCTGTGAGGGATATAAAGGGCAGAGTCCTTCCCCCACCTGATAGTCAATCAGCTTATGTGCCAAAAAACGGGTCATCGGGCCCTCGGTCCCAGGGCCCTCAAAGATATGGGAACCGGTTTGTCAGGACCCAGGAAGCAGTCAGAGAGGCGACCCAGGAAGACCCACAAGGGTGGACCTGCGTGCCGCCTCCGACTTCCTACTAATGCCTCAAATGAGTATTCAGCCGGTGCCGGTGGAGCCTATACCATCCTTGCCCCCGGGAACCATGGGCCTTATTCTCGGCCGGGGTTCACTCACCTTACAGGGCTTAGTAGTCCACCCTGGAGTTATGGATTGTCAACATTCCCCTGAAATACAGGTCCTGTGCTCAAGCCCTAAGGGCGTTTTTTCTATTAGTAAAGGAGATAGGATAGCTCAGCTGCTGCTCCTCCCTGATAATACCAGGGAGAAATTTGCAGGACCTGAGATAAAGAAAATGGGCTCCTCAGGAAATGATTCTGCCTATTTGGTTGTATCTTTAAATGATAGACCTAAGCTCCGCCTTAAGATTAATGGAAAAGAGTTTGAAGGCATCCTTGATACCGGAGCAGATAAAAGTATAATTTCTACACATTGGTGGCCCAAAGCATGGCCCACCACAGAGTCATCTCATTCATTACAGGGCCTAGGATATCAATCATGTCCCACTATAAGCTCCGTTGCCTTGACGTGGGAATCCTCTGAAGGACAGCAAGGGAAATTCATACCTTATGTGCTCCCACTCCCGGTTAACCTCTGGGGAAGGGATATTATGCAGCATTTGGGCCTTATTTTGTCCAATGAAAACGCCCCATCGGGAGGGTATTCAACTAAAGCAAAAAATATCATGGCAAAGATGGGTTATAAAGAAGGAAAAGGGTTAGGACATCAAGAACAGGGAAGGATAGAGCCTATCTTACCTAATGGAAACCAAGACAGACAGGGTCTGGGTTTTCCATAGCGGCCATTGGGGCAGCACGGCCCATACCATGGAAAACGGGGAATCCAGTGTGGGTTCCTCAATGGCCCCTATCCTCTGAAAAACTGGAAGCTGTGATTCAACTGGTAGAGGAACAATTAAAACTAGGCCATATTGAGCCATCTACCTCACCTTGGAATACTCCAATTTTTGTAATTAAGAAAAAGTCAGGAAAGTGGAGACTGCTCCATGACCTCAGAGCCATTAATGAGCAAATGAACTTATTTGGCCCAGTACAGAGGGGTCTCCCTGTACTTTCCGCCTTACCACGTGGCTGGAATTTAATTATTATAGATATTAAAGATTGTTTCTTTTCTATACCTTTGTGTCCAAGGGATAGGCCCAGATTTGCCTTTACCATCCCCTCTATTAATCACATGGAACCTGATAAGAGGTATCAATGGAAGGTCTTACCACAGGGAATGTCCAATAGTCCTACAATGTGCCAACTTTATGTGCAAGAAGCTCTTTTGCCAGTGAGGGAACAATTCCCCTCTTTAATTTTGCTCCTTTACATGGATGACATCCTCCTGTGCCATAAAGACCTTACCATGCTACAAAAGGCATATCCTTTTCTACTTAAAACTTTAAGTCAGTGGGGTTTACAGATAGCCACAGAAAAGGTCCAAATTTCTGATACAGGACAATTCTTGGGCTCTGTGGTGTCCCCAGATAAGATTGTGCCCCAAAAGGTAGAGATAAGAAGAGATCACCTCCATACCTTAAATGATTTTCAAAAGCTGTTGGGAGATATTAATTGGCTCAGACCTTTTTTAAAGATTCCTTCCGCTGAGTTAAGGCCTTTGTTTAGTATTTTAGAAGGAGATCCTCATATCTCCTCCCCTAGGACTCTTACTCTAGCTGCTAACCAGGCCTTACAAAAAGTGGAAAAAGCCTTACAGAATGCACAATTACAACGTATTGAGGATTCGCAGCCTTTCAGTTTGTGTGTCTTTAAGACAGCACAATTGCCAACTGCAGTTTTGTGGCAGAATGGGCCATTGTTGTGGATCCATCCAAACGTATCCCCAGCTAAAATAATAGATTGGTATCCTGATGCAATTGCACAGCTTGCCCTTAAAGGCCTAAAAGCAGCAATCACCCACTTTGGGCGAAGTCCATATCTTTTAATTGCACCTTATACCGCTGCACAGGTTCAAACCTTGGCAGCCACATCTAATGATTGGGCAGTTTTAGTTACCTCCTTTTCAGGAAAAATAGATAACCATTATCCAAAACATCCAATCTTACAGTTTGCCCAAAATCAATCTGTTGTGTTTCCACAAATAACAGTAAGAAACCCACTTAAAAATGGGATTGTGGTATATACTGATGGATCAAAAACTGGCATAGGTGCCTATGTGGCTAATGGTAAAGTGGTATCCAAACAATATAATGAAAATTCACCTCAAGTGGTAGAATGTTTAGTGGTCTTAGAAGTTTTAAAAACCTTTTTAGAACCCCTTAATATTTTGTCAGATTCCTGTTATGTGGTTAATGCAGTAAATCTTTTAGAAGTGGCTGGAGTGATTAAGCCTTCCAGTAGAGTTGCCAATATTTTTCAGCAGATACAATTAGTTTTGTTATCTAGAAGATTTCCTGTTTATATTACTCATGTTAGAGCCCATTCAGGCCTACCTGGCCCCATGGCTCTGGGAAATGATTTGGCAGATAAGGCCACTAAAGTGGTGGCTGCTGCCCTATCATCCCCGGTAGAGGCTGCAAGAAATTTTCATAACAATTTTCATGTGACGGCTGAAACATTACGCAGTCGTTTCTCCTTGACAAGAAAAGAAGCCCGTGACATTGTTACTCAATGTCAAAGCTGCTGTGAGTTCTTGCCAGTTCCTCATGTGGGAATTAACCCACGCGGTATTCGACCTCTACAGGTCTGGCAAATGGATGTTACACATGTTTCTTCCTTTGGAAAACTTCAATATCTCCATGTGTCCATTGACACATGTTCTGGCATCATGTTTGCTTCTCCGTTAACCGGAGAAAAAGCCTCACATGTGATTCAACATTGTCTTGAGGCATGGAGTGCTTGGGGGAAACCCAAACTCCTTAAGACTGATAATGGACCAGCTTATACGTCTCAAAAATTCCAACAGTTCTGCCGTCAGATGGACGTAACCCACCTGACTGGACTTCCATACAACCCTCAAGGACAGGGTATTGTTGAGCGTGCGCATCGCACCCTCAAAGCCTATCTTATAAAACAGAAGAGGGGAACTTTTGAGGAGACTGTACCCCGAGCACCAAGAGTGTCTGTGTCTTTGGCACTCTTTACACTCAATTTTTTAAATATTGATGCTCATGGCCATACTGCGGCTGAACGTCATTGTACAGAGCCAGATAGGCCCAATGAGATGGTTAAATGGAAAAATGTCCTTGATAATAAATGGTATGGCCCGGATCCTATTTTGATAAGATCCAGGGGAGCTATCTGTGTTTTCCCACAGAATGAAGACAACCCATTTTGGATACCAGAAAGACTCACCCGAAAAATCCAGACTGACCAAGGGAATACTGATGTCCCTCGTCTTGGTGATGTCCAGGGCGTCAATAATAAAGAGAGAGCAGCGTTGGGGGATAATGTCGACATTTCCACTCCCAATGACGGTGATGTATAATGCTCAAGTATTCTCTTGCTTTTTTACCACTAACTGGGAACTGGGTTTGGCCTTAATTCAGACAGCCTTGGCTCTGTCTGGACAGGTCCAGACGACTGACACCATTAACACTTTGTCAGCCTCAGTGACTACAGTCATAGATGAACAGGCCTCAGCTAATGTCAAGATACAGAGAGGTCTCATGCTGGTTAATCAACTCATAGATCTTGTCCAGATACAACTAGATGTATTATGACAAATAACTCAGCAGGGATGTGAACAAAAGTTTCCGGGATTGTGTGTTATTTCCATTCAGTATGTTAAATTTACTAGGGCAGCTAATTTGTCAAAAAGTCTTTTTCAGTATATGTTACAGAATTGGATGGCTGAATTTGAACAGATCCTTCGGGAATTGAGACTTCAGGTCAACTCCACGCGCTTGGACCTGTCGCTGACCAAAGGATTACCCAATTGGATCTCCTCAGCATTTTCTTTCTTTAAAAAATGGGTGGGATTAATATTATTTGGAGATACACTTTGCTGTGGATTAGTGTTGCTTCTTTGATTGGTCTGTAAGCTTAAGGCCCAAACTAGGAGAGACAAGGTGGTTATTGCCCAGGCGCTTGCAGGACTAGAACATGGAGCTTCCCCTGATATATCTATGCTTAGGCAATAGGTCGCTGGCCACTCAGCTCTTATATCCCATGAGGCTAGTCTCATTGCACGGGATAGAGTGAGTGTGCTTCAGCAGCCCGAGAGAGTTGCACGGCTAAGCACTGCAATGGAAAGGCTCTGCGGCATATATGAGCCTATTCTAGGGAGACATGTCATCTTTCATGAAGGTTCAGTGTCCTAGTTCCCTTCCCCCAGGCAAAACGACACGGGAGCAGGTCAGGGTTGCTCTGGGTAAAAGCCTGTGAGCCTAAGAGCTAATCCTGTACATGGCTCCTTTACCTACACACTGGGGATTTGACCTCTATCTCCACTCTCATTAATATGGGTGGCCTATTTGCTCTTATTAAAAGGAAAGGGGGAGATGTTGGGAGCCGCCCCCACATTCGCCGTCACAAGATGGCGCTGACATCCTGTGTTCTAAGTGGTAAACAAATAATCTGCGCATGAGCCAAGGGTATTTTATGACTACTTGTACTCTACCTTTCCCGTGAACGTCAGCTCGGCCATGGGCTGCAGCCAATCAGGGAGTGATGCGTCCTAGGCGAAATATAACTCTCCTAAAGAGGGAAGGGGTTTCCGCCATTCTCTCTCGCTGGCATCTCTCTGGCTCTGCGCGCCCTGCGCTCGCTCGCTGCCTAAAGATGTAAACAATAGAACACGCTCTGCGCTTTGGCGCGCCGGAGCTCTGGCTCCTAAAAATATTGAAGGGGCTTTCGTTTTTGGGGCTGGGCGCTGGGCGCTTGCCCTCCTGGCTCCCAAAGATGTAAGCAATAAAGTTTTGCCGCAGAAGATTCTGGTCTGTTGCGTCTTTCCTGGCCGGGCGTGAGAACGCGTCTAATAACACCTGTCAAATTATTTTAGGGAATTTTCTAAGGACACTTGAGTATGGATTGTTGTGATAGTTGATCTTAATTGTTAACTTGATGAGATTTAAAATCACCATGAAAACAAACCTCTGGGCATATCTCTAAACTGAGGTTGAGTCACCATAAAGATGGCCACAGCCATTATGTGGCCCGAAGTCCTGGACAAAATAGAAGCGGCAGCTATCAGAACACAAACATTCGTCCTCCTTTAATTCCCAACTGAGGCCACAGAAGGACCAGCTGCTTCAGGTTCCTGCCACCATGAAGTCCCCCACCGTGATGTACTGCACACTGGAACTGTGCGCCAAGAGAAACTCTTCCTCTTGTCAAGTGCTTTGCCCTAGCAATGAGGAAAGTAACTAATACTGCCTAGATATTAGATAGCATTAAAGAACTGTCATGTGTCTTGACTGTGACACTAATACCATGTTATTTCAAAGAGTTTCCTCTTTTTAACTAAACTAGCTAGGGACAAAATATCTCAGTTTCTGAAACTCATTTTCAAGCATTTCTTCAAAATAAAAATGCGTGCACACACACATGCCTACTTATACAAGCAAAGCAAAATATTGCCAAAACGCTGTCAATTTGTTGAAAAAGTGGCAGGTAAACATTGAATGCCTTTTTCAACTTCTTGAATGTTGTAAATAGTTCCCATAAAATCTGGGGAAGAGTATCATTACAATCTTCTGTGCCAGGAAATGTCTCCTTCAAATTTGGTCTCTAGGAATGTTGACATCATCCCCGAGACCTTTTCTCTTGAGAGTGTCACTCCCTGAAAGTGTCCACCCACACGCAGGTCACCTTCATAGATGGCGTCCTTCTCAGCCTTGACCTTGTGCTTCTGGAGTTATCCAAATGGCTTTCCTCAAGTTGTTTTTATCAAGTGCTTTGTCCCAGCAATAAGGACAGTAACTAATGCATCCTAGATATTACCTGATATTAGAGAGCTGTCATGTGATTGAGTGTGACACTGATACCATGTTAACGTGACAAGTTTCCTCTTTTCAATTAAACTAGCTAGGGACTTGATATAGGAGCTGGAGCACCCTCCAAACACCTGAAGCTACCAGCTTCCTTAACTCAGGAGTCTCAGGACCGTCTTGTTATTATATACACACTTAAGAGAACAAATATTAGTTTGCATATACACAATCTAATTGGTGTTTTTAAAAACAGCATACTGTAATGAGTGTTCCCCAAATGTCACCTTTGAGAGCATAATAGCACAAGCCAGCCTAGAAATGTGCCTTTTAGAATAAGCTTTAGACCCTGCTTCATTTTTTCCCCCCGATGGTCCTGTGTCTTTGTCCTTGAAGTGGATATTTGATCTGTGAGCAGCCAAATGTCACCAAAAGTCATATGAGGCAAGTAAGCCAGCAAGAACAGGAAAGTCTTTCTAGCCAGACACTAGAAGGATTATATAGGCTGATCATTATTTTCTTAAATTAACTGGCTTTGACTGCCGTTTATTTATAATAAAGAAGAAAAAAAACTTTGATAGAAAATGTTAGTATGACTTGAACCCCATAAGACAGACTATTTGAGTGGTCCATTGTCTCCTTGGAAATGAACAACTGAAACATGGTCCTCAAATTTGTCATTTTGCAAGGAGCAGCAGTGTGGCTACCTCATCAACTCCAAGGCATAAATGAACTACTCCAGGTAAGCCACCTAAAACAGGGCTTGGTCCCCTGTAAATCTCTGTAACATTTGTCTACTGGGCAAAGTATTGCTACTGCTACTCATTAGACATTCAGTCATTATTACTTTACAGCTATGTTTGTGTGCAGAATGCTGAAATGGTCCTTTTCATTGCAGATGAGAGAAGTTTAGCTCAAATAGCTTTCAGTCAGGGGGAACCCCCCCTCCGTGTAGCCAGGAATTTCACATGCAGAGGCAACTTCAGGTATAGCTGGACTTGGTATTCCAGCAATGGCACCAGGGCTCTGCCCTCTTGTGTATTGTTCAACTCCGCTTCAGTTTGGTGTTACAGGTGTTACAAGTGAAGGTGAAGGTGACTCCAAGTGGAGATGTAGTCCTAGCTCATTTCTGAGGAAGTTGCTTGGAGCAGAGCACTGGATGGCTCATGTAGGTCCCAAGGACAGCTGAGGTAAAGGCTTGAGAGGTCTTCCTGGCCTTGTGAAGTGGGAGCAAGGGTGTCATGCAGACAAAGAGACCCATGCTCTCTCAGAACTGAACACCCCGCTTCAATTCACTCTGTATCCCTTTGTGTATCAATGAGGAGCTGCCATTTTTGATCTCCCATTGTGTCAAGAGTTACACTAGGGGCTACGCATGAAAGCAAAGCGCACTAAGAACTGAACTTGACGGAAGGGGGATCTGAGCCAGGTTGCCTTGGTTTCGCATTTCAGATCTGTCACCTTATCTAATCTTCCTCCTCCTGGGGAGTAAGCATTACTCTCCCTAGATGAGACACCTGACATTCAAAGGACTTAGTAACCTGCTCAAAGCCACACCCCTTAGCAAATGACAGAGCCGGGATTTCAACACGTGACAGTCTGACCACAGAGCACTTGATCTATATCTTCTGACCACTTCATTTCCATAAAACTCCCATGAGGTAATGACTTCTGCAAAGCGCTATGTTAGTGATGAGGAAAGCAGACTCAAGGAGGCTGAATAAATACCTCCAGGTCGTGTTCAAGCTCACTATGCAGTGCGAGCCAGCAATGATGACACAGGTCCAGAAAGGGCTGCTGTGTGAAGTGTGCAGAGTGAAAACTACACAGAAGCATGGCATACTGGAGGACTAAAATCCAGCTTAGCTTCTACCCAGAAACCATGACCCTGGCCCTGGCTGCACTGTACAAAGCCTTCCTCTACCAGCCAAGCGGTATTTATGAGATGACTGAAGGGAACATTTTTAGTCCAAGCAAGGCCTCTAGGTGGGAGAATAAAACTCTGGCCTAGGACCTAAAAAACAGATGATCACACGATTCCTAAGAAGCTCAGTAATAAGGGAGAGACTTACTTGGGGAGTTAGGTGACACAGGTCAGAGATATTGGGCTACTCTAAGCAGACTTGAGTATGTCCAATAACCCAGCTTGTCTGGCCAAGGAAATGGCTGCTGGACAGATGGATCCCACATGTCCAGGAGTACTGGATCCATTCAGAGGCTGTTGTGTGGATCCAGGGGAGCTCGGATGGCCTCTGCCCATACAGGCAGGGATGTTTTGCAGTGGCACCATCTCTAGTCAGGCCAATTGGAATACGCAGAAAGGCTTAGGGATTTCATGACACCCAGGAAACCATCAATCTGATACAGAAAATAGGAGATGACTAAAGCCAGGTATCAGTGCCACAGTGCCAATGATTGTGCCCCCTATTGTCATAAGAACTCCATTGCATTGCGAAAGTGGGCTCTTACATATTCCACAGATCTCTATCTAGACCCAGTGAGCAAATACTGATTACTCTTTGCTGCCTGTTATATTATATTATATATTTTGGGCTCCTTCCTGAATAATGTCAAATGCAAGGTCATTTATTTGGGAGCAAGCCTAAGAAATAGCCTAATAACACATATTTGAAGATAGAAAATCAAGGTACACAAAGCAGTACGCACGAACCATGGTTACAATGGGGCACACAATCACGACTATTATTTTGATCTAATTCCCAACTCACCTAATGCTGCGCAGGATCTGAGCTGTCTGTGCGCAAGAATTGACAGGATGCTCGCAGCTGATCAGTCAACAATGGACCCATTCTCGACGTAAGCTATACATAGGCAGCCCAACTGGCAAGTTCAAAACCCACGGCTGCCACACCTGCTTCATGGCAAGAAGGAGTCAGTGTTCAAGAGAGACAGACATTCCTGGCAGGATTTGATTGGCCCTGTCAGCTATGAGGCAATAGTTCCTTTGAGGAGTGGGGAAGGATATTAAGATGTTGGTCTGTCTGAAATGTCTCACTATGCTCGGGGAAACTTTTGAAATACAAATAGCATCTCTGATGAAGAGTGGCAGAAAACAAGAAGGAATTTCACTGGATCACTTAAGGGAGGAACCAGATTCGTTTATTGCTTTCTCTTTCTCTCATGGGAAAATTTTTTTGTTTGTTTGTTTAGGCATAGACCTGGCAGTCAAAGACTACATTCCCCAGCATTCCTTGCAGGTGGGCATTTGCTGAGTAACTGTGTTCTTACTAATGGAGACTGAATCTATCACATCCTCCACCCATCCCTCCCCTCCACCCCATCTTCACCAAAGGAAATTGCTTTTCCCCTTGGAAAAACATTTGGCTCAACTTTGATTATTTTAGAGAGAGCCATTTTATTCTATTAGCTAAGAAGAGTACCTTCTTCAGAGGTAAAATCGTGTCAATGGGAAGATGTCTTGAAAGTTATAGATGTGAGAGAGAGACACAAAGAGAGAGGGAGAAGGAAAGAATGTCCCTGCAACACTTACAAATACTTTCTCATCAAAGTATTTTTTAAATTTTATTTATTTATTATATGTAGGTACATTGTAGCTGTCTTCAGACACCCCAGAAGAAGGCATCAGATCTCATTAAGGATGGTTGTAAGCCACCATGTGGTTGCTGGGATTTGAACTCTGGACCTTCGGAAGAGCAGTCAGTGCTCTTAACCACTGAGCCATCTCTCCAGCCCTCATCAAAGTATTTAAAGGATGCCACATTCCTCACAGACGGTGGCCTAGTGTGTCTGAAGTGCTTGGACAACATCCTCGCTCTTCTCTGACAAACCATAACCTTGCCAAACTTAAGAAATATCCTAAAAATGTTTATATGAAGTTTGTCATTGAATGTCTCTTAGCAAGAGTTCAATAACAAGGCACAACGCCCTTTGCACGAGATGCCCACTTGCCCATGTCTCTGAACACTTGGCTCGTATGTGTTTTCTAAAACCATCAGACTCGGTTTCATAGACTGACACACAATCTCAAGAGATTCCAATCTCCTCTTCTTTTGGACAAAGAAGCCTTGCTAGCTGCAATTCCTAACACATTGTCTGGGTGTCGGTGGCAATAGAAAACAACTGTCTGTCACCATGGTCACATGAGTCTGCCCATTTCCTTTAATGTGTCTGCTCTATATGTTTCTTAAGTTTGACAAGGTTATAGTTTGTCAGAGAAGATCGAGGATGCTGTCCAAGCACTTCAGACATACTAGGCCACCATTAAATACTTCTGTCAACCACATACATCGCTAACACACCAACTCCAGGAGGGAGGGGAAACCAGATCCCAGAGGAAGCACGTGCATTAGAGCCATCCTGCCAACATGGAAGGCCTGGCTTGTTTGAAAAGAGCAAAGGTATCTCTCTGAAGCCACTGAACTTTTAAAAACAGTCTGCATTATAGCAGCTTGCCCTTTATCCTAACAAATACACTAAGGACAGTTTAGACTCTCAGTGGTACCTATTCCCTTATTTGTCAAACACAACGGATATATTGTATCATTCTATTTGTTCCCGGGATAATAGGTCTCCAAAGACATCTCCAACCTGAACAGAGGGACAATGTTTCCCATTGTGTGGAGACAGAAGTGCCAGTGGCAGCCCACCTCTGCACCATGCAGCTGCTGGTGGGATGCTCTGGCCTCCAGGCCCCTTGGAGAATGAGTGCAAAGTGGTTGCCAACTTCCTCCATCACAAATACTCATGTGTCAGAGATTTTTAAATAAAAAATTCAAGAACAGATGGCAAAAGAAAGACTCGTTATATGTGTGCAATCTAGGCTTTGTCTCCTATGCATGTTGCAGTCTCTGTGTGTGTGTGTATGTGTTTGTGTGTGTGTGAAACCAACATTAATGTCATTTCTTGGGGGATAATAAGCTCATTCTGCTAGCCCCACTTATGGCTAATAACAATCAACAATTATTGATGCTTTCTTCGTTGCCACCTCCTCCTCATGAATCAGCACATGAATATTTATGTCCATGCTAATCAGCACAGAAGACTGCTGCAGACAGGCGTCAAATTACACTTCTGGGTTAGAGACAGCCTCCTCTTTTTGAGGCATTTTGATCAAGAAAAACTTGGTGGGGGGCTGATTTCTTGAATTTATTTATTATTTACTTACTTATTTTTGTTAGAATGAAGAGAGAAAGTGGCTGAAAGGCTTGGGTTGAAAGTATGAACGACCTGCATGTGTGAAGGCTCAGTTACTGGATGGTAGTTTTAAAAGGTTCTGTGTACCTTGAAGAAGTCAGGCCTTCTTTGGAAGCTGGACGTTGAGAGGGGATTGTGGGATTCCCCATCTGTCTCAGTTTGGTCTACACCGTTTTCCAGAGTGGTCTCTGCTATCCCAGCCCCCATGATGGTTTTCATATGCCACTCCCACATCCGAACACAAAACAAAGAAATGTAATAAAAAGAATAAATAAAATGTTATCTAAAGAGATCATGTCTTGGCACATGACACTTTTATCTGGGGCGGGGGAGGGTAGGCTGGGGAAGGTTGGGGAAGTGTGGGGGGGATGGATGGACAAGCACCTTGTTAGAGAAATAGTCTGAAGGCTGAGAGTCTCCTCCCGTGGCCCTGTACTCGCTGGCGGTAATCCTAAACTGTAAACGTCTATCTGTCTATCCGTTTTAAACCACAACACTTTGCGACTTCCTTGTTTCACCCGCTCTGCTTTGGTCTGAACAAGCACTCTCAGTGCCACCCATTATTCTGCCGGGAGGTATGTGTCAGAGCCGGTGTGCGCGCCAGCTTCGCCAGCTTCGTGTTGGATGAGCTCGCTGTTCGGGGAGGGAGGTGAGTGGGGGTGCAGGGTTATTTCTAGAATGGCAGAGGCAGTATAGGATAATGTAGGAACGCTTTCTATCCTCAGGGTTGAAAGAAGATGGAGAAATGGCGACTCCGTTTCCAGGTAACTGTATCTGCATCTCTCCTAAGAATCCTGCTAACTCACACTGGTGTAGAAGTTACCATGATTGGGTCCCGTGCTGATTTGTACCTGTGTTAAAGCACTGAATCCTTTGAAGTAGATGTAGTCGTTGGCTACAACAATATGTGTGGTGGTAGCTGTATGACTCAAACCTACCTAAAGTTCTTAGCCACTGTAAGAGACTATCGGAGGCTGACTGAGGTCAAAGAGCCACTTATGTTTTGTGCCCTGGCATATGACTTATCCAGAGGCTCTTTGCTTTATTGCCTCAAAATCCTTCTCCTGGCCAAGCCCTGTAATCTCAGAGCCACAGTCAGTTCAAAGAGAGGATGTAGGTCTTCTCCTATTGTCTGACCGGCACCACTTCTTCTTAACACGGGTCAGTGCTGAGAGTGGCTACTGGTGTGTGAGCTAATGTTCTCTCTCTCTCTCTCTCTCTCTCTCCCTCTCCCCCCCTCCTATGAATCATGGCGTTCATGTCCTTAAATCAGTCATCCCTTCACATGACCAGCCCGGCAGACAATACAGTGGGTATGAGTACGGAGCTGCAGGCTGGCCACCGGCCAAGGGCTCCGGGTGGGAAGAGCAGGATTGCTGCCTGGCTCTGAGCCATGTCACATGCAGCAGGGCTTGGGTGGCTCTCCAGGGGACTCTTTCAGGCATACGAAACAAAAAGCAAGGGCCACACTCAAAGTTAAAAAGCTCTGTCACTGTTGGGTTTTCCTGTGGTTATTTTCCAAGAAAAACAAACAAACGTTATGACTGCTCTACTTTTGAAAATAAGTAGCAAGAAATTTGAATGTTAATCCACTGGCAGTAAAAATGTACTCTGTGGTTCTATGTCATAAGCAGTCACAGACACAGAAGTCTAGACACAGTTCTGTCCTTTCCAACTACGTGATGTTGGTCAGTTCTGTGAATTCTCTGGGTTTCGTTGTGCCTTGGAACCAGATGGAATACATTTATCTCGTAAGGATGCTCTTATCCTTAGTTCCTAGCTGAACCTGTTATCACGAGAGAGGTAGTGAGGATACAGTGCGAGAAAAGATATTTCTAGAATGACAGACCCAGTGTTGGGTATATGAAGGGTCTCTTTGCCTCCTGAAGAAGGGAGGCGGAGAAAACTGGAGATGCAGGGTTGTAGATTTGGTGTATTGCTTGTATTACGTTAATTGGGTTCCCAAAATTACATGGGAATTCGCACGTCTGCATGTAGGACGCGGAGGGTCCCTGCCCCCAGTTGGCTTTGGTTAGGAAATAAAGTTGCCATCGACCAATGGCTGGGCAGGGAGACAGAGGTGGGACTTTTAGGATTCTCAGGCAAGAGAGAGAGAAAGGAGAATCGCCATGCCATGAAGGGAATAAGATTTGGGCTTGAGAGCTGCAGGAAGAGAGGCATACTGGTCGTGTAGGAGATGCTTACGGTGGAGATGGGGTCTGACTCAAGAAGAAGGAAGAGACAAGAGAACAGGTTCTCTCTGAACCTTGAGAAGGAGCCAGCCCTACTGACAACTCGTCTTCCCTGGGTGTAGGAGTCTCACACGGTTGACCTCCCGATTGTAAGCGCATACACTCGTTCTTCTGATTCACAGCAATACAAGGTCGGAAGCAGCTAAAGAAGGGGACATGGTCGCTGACCCTCACTCTCTATTCTTGCTCCTTTTGCTTAGTACTTACTTTTACACCCTAGTCAGAATTATGAAGATAACTGCTGCTTGCAAAGTTGTCAAGATTTCTGAAGCTAAGCTAATAGCACCTTCACATTCACCAGGCATTTCGCAAGTCCTTACCTCGTACTGGCTATTTGGTTCTAGAAACTTCTCAAACGTCCATTGTCACATTGAGCCAAAATTCACCTCCACCTCCCACCCCCATATGGTTCTAATTTCACAACCCATCCATCCAGTCAGTACCTGCAGCTGGGTGCGTTTTTCTCGCACAGATCGTTCATCCATTCATCCGTCAGCACGCCCAGAGCCATTCATGCGATGCCAACCCTCAGAAAGATCAAATGCTTCATTCTCCCTGACCTATTAGTGAGAAATAATTGGCCCTCCCTCGAATGCCTTAACTCTTTGTAAATACCTGTTACTGCAATGTGCTCGGATTATGCACCTTTGTCACTGAAACCTTTAGAATGCCAAATCCTTGCGGGTCAGTCTTCCTGTGATGTCATGATGAATAAAGATACAACCAGCCGAAACAGCCAAAAAGAAAATCTTTGTTTCTTTAAAAAGGAAGAAGGAAAGGGAAGGCGCCTTTCTTACCTTCCCTTCCTCCCCTCTTGACCCCAGGGAGCCTCAGGTGCAGCTTACACTGTTAACCTCTCCCCTGCCTTGGTCCTTAAAGCATTGCTTCCAGAGTTCTCACCTCAGCTATGAACCTGTTTTATAGCTACCTGGATTCCTGAGCCTTTAGTCAGCCGACATAACTTTTTATTTTTTTATTTTTTTAAGCCGTGGCCAGTAGGCCAAGACAGCAAGCTGTTCGGTCTATACAGCACGGTTGACAGTACAAGCGGCAACCTGGAGACGTCCCACCCAGTCATCTTTCACCACTTCTCCAAGAGTGATGGTAGTGCGCCTTCGTGTGAGCACATTTTGTTTCAGAGGATGCTGTCACCTTAAGCTCCCAGCATCCCTGGAGGCGGACATTTCACTTGAGGACACTGATTCAGAGATCTCTGGTTCTGCAGAACTCCTCCCCTCCCCCAGTCCTCTTCCTTGTTCCTCCCCTGTCTTCTATATAAGAGAGTCTTAAGGGCCCTACCTGGCCCTCAAACCCCAAAGCTAAAGGCAGAGCTAAGCAGGTGGGAAGGGCTTAACAGAAATGCAAAGCCTTTGTTTCACCTTCCCTGCAGCTAACAGCAAAGTCTTCCTGACACTGTCCCGCCCACATGCTGGAGCCAGGAGTCTGGAGCCTCAAGGTCCACGGCTACCTCCGTTCTTAGAGCCCTCAGGCAGAGAGCTGGGAAGACTTTCTCAGCCTCATGGGACCCAGGGAGGTCAATGGTGGTCAAAGGCTTTTTCCACTGAATCACAGGACTCTGGTTGAAGGGCGTTTGCAAGTAGGGAAGCAAGAATTTGGCACCGGCATTCTTCAGGTGGTTTCTCCGAGTGCCAACCTGTACCTATTCCTGAGAAGCCATATGATTTCTGGTTATATTATTACATAATTCCATGGTGAGTCTTATTTATGCTCTATCACTAAGTTTGTAATAGATTAAACTAAAACTCACCTTCATTTCTGGGAAAGCCATTTGCTCAGAGTTCTTTAATTAACACATCAAACAAAAGGAAGGCCACTGACTACAAGAAGGACAGACTGGGGTTGCAGTCAGTCCTGACTGAACCTGGTATTCATCTCAGGCAGTTTCCCAGACATGCAGTCATTGATTTTTAACTCAAAAGATTGCTGGTAGCCTCTCTCATACAGCATGTCCATCCAGGGGGTTCCACCAAGTCTTCTCTTTCTGTTGCCTTGCCTGGGGTTCTAAGGACTCTCTTAGCCTTGCCTGAAACACTCACTTTGTCTCAAGTGTCTGCTCTGGACAGGACAGAAGGTTACAATCTCCCTGACAAACTCATTTCTTTGTTATTCAAATTAGTTGCTTTAAAATCCTTTAATCACCCATCTCCCTTTAAGAGTCCCCCCCCCCACACACACACACACACTGTCTTTTTCTCTCTTCTTTCCTCCCACCCTTCTCGTCCTACATGATCTTTCTCTCTAGCCCCTGCTGACCTTTAACTCACTATCTACCTGCCTGAGTCGAGGTGTCGGACTTATAGGCAGGTCCCACCATATTTGGGTTCCAGAATTCATCTTCTTTCAACGGAGACTTTCAAAACTGCCCAGCTTGTACTGAGCTCTGTGCTAGGGGTTGATGGGAGCAAAGATGAAGCAAGCAAGCCACAGGCCTCTCAAAGCTCAATGCAGGTACCTTGTGCCCTCTCCTCCTTCAGATCTGCATTGAGCTTCCCCAGCTCTCCCGGGGGATCACCTCAGCCAGGTTAAGGTACCTGCAGAACTCCTGGTGTGCACCCTTTGTATCGATATTTTGGTCCTCAGGCTGCTTCTGTCACCATTTGTGTGTATGGACAATCTGTGTAACTTGATTGTTAAGTGTATGAAGTGGCTCTAGTCTTGCTGTTTTGCCTGATCAGGAATAATTGGCACTCAGTAAAAAAAAAAAAAAAAAAAAAAAAAAAAAAAAAAAAAAAAAAACGGCATTCACCTGCCGGATGTGAGAAGCAATCCAGGACCTTGGGGGCAAGAGGATTGCCTCAGCTTTGGGACGACCTTGGGCTACATAGTGAGTTCTAGTGACTCCATAGCCTGTCCAGGGTACAGAGTGAGACCCCCATCTCAAAAAGTTGAAGGGGTATGGGAAACCAACAAAAAATATTTACCATTTATTGAATGCTTAATTTTGAGGCAAAGCGGTTTTTCAGTGCCATCAAAGAAGCCAAGTGCATCATCTGCTTTTCTTTTTTTTTTTATTTTTATTTTCTGTATTCTGATGTTTGGACATTTGAGGCATCGCTGACCTTCATTGACTCCTCCCACAATGAGCCCATGACTACAAATAGTCAACATTTGCCTGGAGTTGGCCGTTACCCTCATTGTTCCTAGGACAGAAACCAAAGGACTTGATCCTTTGAGCCCACTGCAATCTGTCAACCTAGCCAATAGGAAAGCTGCTTTCTGGCCTCCCATTCACTCCTAAAGTCATCCCCCTGCCTCCTCTCTAAGTGTGGGGCTTCTGCTAATTCAGTCTATCCTCTTCTGGATGCTCCCCTCTTCCTGGGAACTGTGAATGACAACTATCAGTGACAGGCATCTCCCATGGATAGCACGTTTTTTTTGTGTTAATACGCTAACGATACTTTAAAGCAATAAGGAAACTGTCAGCTTTTTCCCCAGGAGGGAGAGTATATGGAAAACTGAATAATGTCATTTTATGTTTGGAAAAACAGTTGTAATTATTTTATGACTTTAAATAAAGTGAAATATTACTCTCACTTTATGGTAGATGGAAATATACAGATTCTGCAGTGATTTTCCACGGGGTCAGCTGTAAAATAAATACATCAATGGCGGTGGGGATCGCTGGGAAAGCTGGTTTCCTCTCTGCTCTGTGCTGTCATTCAGAGGCTTGGCCTCCTTGCACATGACAGAGCTTGGACCTACACTGGTTCGAGTTAGGGAAGGGACAGAACCTGGTGGAGGCAGAGCAGTGTCATAGGAGAAGCTGCAATGGTGTTATATTCCCCTGGTGAGAATTTAGTCACATGACTCTGCCCTCCCCCAGCATCCAACCTCCATCCCTGACTGCCAAGCAGCTCATCATTGAATTGCCACTTTGGAGAACTGACTGTGGGATGGTGGCTTATTCGGCTGAGGAACCTTGAGAAGTGCATAGCTCTTGGGCTGCTGTCATTTTGTCATTTTCATTTGATGGCTGGTGACGTGTGAGCTCTAAGTGGTGAAGTAATTAATTAATCAACTCAAGTCACGTCAGTGGTTGAAATCAGAAGTGGGATTTAAAGTGAAGACAAGAGACTTGTGTATTTATAATAGCCAGAAGCTGGAAAGAACCCAGATGCCCCTCAACAGAGGAATGGATACAGAAAATGTGGTACATTTACACAATGGAGTACTGCTCAGCCATTAAAAAGAATGAATTTATGAAAATCCTAGGCAAATGGATGGACCTGGAGGGCATTATCCTGAGTGAAGTAAGCCAATCACAAAGGAACTCACACAATATGTCCTCACTGATAAGTGGATATTAGTCCAGAAACTTGCAAAACACAGGAAACTCAAGAAGAACGAAGACCAAAGTGTGGACACTTTGCCCCTTCTTAGAATTGGGAACAAAACACCCATGGAAGGGGTTACAGAGACAAAGTTTGGAGCTGAGACGAAAGGATGGACCATCTAGAAACTGCCATATCCGGGGATCCATCCCATAATCAGCTTCCAAACGCTGACACCATTGCATACACTAGCAAGATTTTGCTGAAAGGACCCAGATATAGCTGTCTCTTGTGAGACTATGCTGGGGCCTAGCAAACACAGAAGTGGATGCTCACAGTCAGCTATTGGATGGATCACAGGGCCCCCAATGGAGGAGCTAGAGAAAGTAACCAAGTAGCTAAAGGGATCTGCAACCCTATAGGTGGAACAACAATATGAACTAACCAGTACCCCAGAGCTCTTGACTCTAGCTGCATATGTATCAGAAGATGGCCTAGTCAGCCATCAGTGGAAAGAGAGGCCCATTGGTCATGCAAACTTTATATGCCTCAGTACAGGGGAACGCCAGGGCCAAGAAGTGGGAGTGGGTGGGTAGGGGAGTGGGGGGGGTGTATGGGGGACTTTTGGTATAGCATTGGAAATGTAAATGAAATCAATACCTAATTAAAAAAATAAATTAAAAAATAAAAAAAAATAAAAGAGACTTGTAAAGCTCCTATCCCTTGCTGTCTTAGACATCCTGTCTGCCACATCCTGTCTCTTCTTGCTAATACCCTTCTACTTAAAAGCCCCTAGCTCTGCTATGGTCTAATTCATTTTCTTCTCTGTTTCCTTCACAAGTCTGGACTTTACAAGCAGTTCCTACTCTGATTGGTCTCCTCTCTGCTCACACCCTGTAAAAGTAACTTTTATTCACCTGTAGTAATTGTCTCCGAGGGTTCCTGCCTCAGTCTGCTAACCTAGGCCTCGTTCTGGAAGCTTCTAGCTTCCATACAATCTTATCTAGGCCTAGGCCGTTTTTAGCCTCTGAGACTTACTGCTGAACAAGCTCACCCTTTCTTGTTCTTTCTGAACTCTGACTGCTTGGTTCTATTTAGACATTGAGACTCCAAACTTCTCTGCGAGCTGACTGATTCAAATTAGCTTCTTTCAGCTTCTGACTGAATTGCTGTGCTTGGCCTCATTCTAACTTTGGCGATCTGCTCTAATCTTCTGGCTCCTTCTCATTCTCTGGCTGGTTCTGTCTTCACCCGTGTCTCGCTTGTTTTCTCTCTGCAACCTGTCTCTGTAAAACTCTACTGGTAAAACTTGCCTCTCTCTCTCTCTCTCTCTCTCTCTCTCTCTCTCTCTCTCTCTCTCTCTCTCTCCACTACTCAAGCAGGTTCCCTTTCCCCTCTCTTCTCTTGAGAGCTGGGCTTATCCTTTCTCTGATTCATCACTTCGCCTGCCACTCAATTAGACATCACTTTCAAACATGGGTGCTTCCTTCTACAAACTAACTTTACCGTCATTGCTTGGGATTAAAGGTGTGTGCTAAGGGATAAGCCACACCACAACTAGAAACGTGTTTTCCAAGCAAACAACACAATTTCAGGATTCACAGTGCGATCAAATATCCTGCAACAATTGCCTAAGTGACTTCATTTTGGTCACCCCTTTTTCATATCAAATTCTGTGGCTATTTTGTTTGTCTTTCTTTCCTCTGCTCTGTTCAAGAGTGCTGTCTCTCCTCCTTCACTCCCCCACATACCCTCAAGCCAAGGCCCACGTGGGTTACCTCATACTTAAGGGTATGGGTTGTTTTGCTGCTGACAGAGGGTCACTGTGGTGGTTTGAATGAAAAGAGCTCTCATAGGTTTATAGAAAGTGGCACTTTAGGAGGTGTGGCCTTGTTGGAGGAAGTATGTCACTAAGGTTTCAGAAGGTCAAGCCAGGCACAGTGTCACTGACTCTTCCTGCTGTCTGCAGATCCAGAAGTAGAACTCTGAGCTACCTCTCTGGCACCATATCTACCTGCATGTTGTTGACTCTATGCTTCCTGCCGTGATGGTAATGGACTAAAACCTCTGAACTGTAAGCCAGCCCCAATTAAAACTTTTATAAAAAGCTGCCTTGGTCATGGTGTCTCTTCACAGCAATAAAACCCTCACTAAGACAGTTACCATCTATATAGCGGGACTTAGAAAAGAGCTGAACACACAAAATGAGTCATCACTTTTCCCCAGCCTGACCCTTATGTCTGCAGAGATGGGATAAGAATCCAAATGAGCACCCTGCTTCCTCCCTTCCTCAGTTCCTAGTTCTAGGGCCAACTTGCGCGTGAACAGCATCTTGTGTGAACACCTGGCTCGTATTTCATGGATGCCTGCTCTGGGAAGGTTGCATGGTCCTTCTGGGAGGCCTTTCCTCATCTTTCTAAAAACAATTCATCTCTACAGAACCGTGGATGCTTCTGATCTGAGTTAGCCTGTCTAGAGTTCCACCAATCTGTAAACTCTATAAAATAACTAATTTCACCTTGAGTTGCTAAAACATGTTTGCCCATGAGCTATCAAGCCATTTATTGAATAAATGTGATTGATGAACCATATCTTCCTAACTCAGAGTATAAAACATGTTAGAGCAAGATGACCAAGAATAAAAATATGGTATCCAGAAACAGTTAAAGGCTAAGCCATGTTGTCATTGCTCACAGATAACAAAAGCAAGAAAGATAGACGGATAAGAGCCAACTGGATGAGGAGCAGTTTAATCTGTTTTTAACTAGGATATGTCTTATATAAATTAATGGAATCAGTTCAATGAAAGAAAAGCAATTGAATATCTTAGTAATTGTAAGAGAATATGTTATCCAATAAGCAAAATTGTAAATTAATTCTATGACCAGACAGTGTCTGTAAACTTCAGAAGTCCCTGTGATGGAACAAAAGTGAGATAAAGTATTATTATTCCCCCCCCTCAGCATAGTTCATTTCCTTGTATAGTTCTCACCGCTATGGAATATGGACTGACCATTGTCTTTTAAAATGTCAAAGTGATGACCGACAACACTTATCTAGTCATGGTCCCTGTGCGAAGTACACATGGATGCGCTACAGCCTCAAGCAATGGGAAGTTGGCTCTAGTACTCAGGCTGACTGCCAGAGCAGGCAACCCCAGCCACAACCACCATTTCATTTTCTCATCTGAGAGAGTCAGACTTGGGTGTTCCCCTCCTCAGCTCTCCTGTAAGCTTTGTTCCTCAGCCATAGCTCAGAGCAGCCTCGTTTTCTTGATGGCTTTGCTGTTCTCTGCATGAAGCATTAGGCTTGCAGTGGTTCTCAACCTGTGAGCTGAGACCCATTTAGGGATAGGTCAAATGACCTTTTCACAGGGGTTGCCTAAGACTGTCAGAAATATCAGATATTTGTATTACCATACAGAAGAGTAGCAAAATTAGAGTTATGAAGTATGAATGAAAATAGTTTTATGTTTGGGGGTCACACAACATGACAAACTGTATTAAAGGGTTGCTGCATTTAGGAAGGTTAAGAACCACTGCCTTATTGTCTATCTATGATTTCTGGCTTTACATGTGAAGAGAAATCAAAAGTGGAAGGTTTGGTGAGAGTGCTGTCTCCAGAACGCATACTCCAGGGACAGACTCCAGAGTGTAGTCTCTATCTCCTCTAGCAGAACAAGAAATAGGATTAGGTAGGCTTGGCCATTACAGGCCACACCCAAATAAGTGTTTCTACATACACCCGTTTTTCACAAGAAAGCATAATGGTTATAAAGTTATGTTTTAAGTTTTAATTACTGTTCCCAGAGATCCATAAAACAAAAATGCCTCTAATCTGTAAGCCCCTTGCCCAAGGACACTTTCTGAAATGCTGGAGGATATTGTTCATGGAAGAGAACATGCCACATGTTCTCACTCCCCTAAACAGGTTTGCCTGACCCAGCTGCACCAGATGTGTTTGATCACATGTAGGTGGGAAATACATAGGCATAAAGTACATAAGGGTATATGCTCACCCCTGATTGGATGTGGGCAGTAGGAACGCAGGCAAGAAGTATGTCAGGATATATGCATGCCCCTGACTGGACCTAGTGAGAAATAAGATAGCCTTATGGATTTGCCTTTATAAACCACTGAAAAATGTGACTCACTGCTATTTTTTTAGGAAGCCTAGAATGGACCTGGCCAGTATTTAATTAAAACTTGCTTCAATTTTGGCTCAAAAATTGTGGTAGCGGTCTTATTTTCAACCTTTGGGTTTAATACTTAGTTGGACTAAAGGTTGACCAGATAGCTCTCATAAAACAGTTCTTGGTGCATCAGAAAGAAACTAGTTTTAGAGTAAATGAGTCTCCTACAAAAGAAAACCTAAGCATCCTCACTCCCTAAGGCCGTGGGTAGAACAATTAAGCAGAGGAAAAAGTGCATGTGTGCTCTGAGATGAGCTGCTGTGCCCTCCTCTGCAGACTTGGCCTCCTGGTCTCCAGCCTTCAGACTCAGGCTGCAACTTTGTGGTGGTTTGAATGAGAATGAGCCCCAGAGGCTCCTGTGTTTGAATGCTTGGCCCTCAATTGGTGGAACTGTTTGGAAAGGATTAGGAGGTGTGGCCTCGGTATGGCTCTAGTGATGGGCTTGGAGGTTTCTAAAGCCCACACCATTTTTAATTTGTTTCTTTGCCTCATGCTTGTGAGTCTGTAAAAGTAACTTTCATTCTCCTGTTTTAAGTGTTGTCTGGAAGGTTTACTGCTGCAAACCCAGGCCTAGTCCTGGAACCATCTAGCCTCTGTACAATCTCATCAAGGCCTGGAATCTTTTCAGCCTCTGAGACCTGCTGCTGAATAAGCTCAGCCTTTCTTCTCTCTGAACTCTACCTGGCTGGTTCAACTCAGCTATTCTGGCTCACATTCCTCTCCCAGCTGATTTATTCAATCTGGCTTTTCTCTTGGCATCTGAATTGCTCTGCTTGGTTGTAGTCTCCCCTCCCCCAGCCTGAAACCTGCTTGCTCAGGGGTGGAGCTTCCCGCTCAATCGTTCTGCCATGCCCACTGCTGGAACCTGCCTCTTTGCTGTTTGGAGCCGTGCACGTGGTCACCCTGCTATTGGACCCCAAGATTAATTGGCAGGAATCGGGCCCCTCCCCCTGCTTTATAATTGCGTGCAGAACAGTAAAATTGAGCTTTGATCAGAATGCCTGTCTTAGCTACATTTCTTTATCTCGCCACCTAGCCCCTCTTCTCTTCCAGGTTTCCATAATTCCTTTCCAGGCTAGAACCCATGTTGTGATCTGCTGGCCGGACACAACACTTGGTCTCAACCTAACTGTAGCAATCTCTTTTAATCTTCCGATTCCTTCTCATTTTCTGCCAGAATGATTAAAGGTGTGTGCTAAGGGCTGAGTCACACCATAACTAGAGACAGGGTCAAATATCCTGTAACGTGAGTCAGGTATAAGCTCTCAGCCACTGCTCCAGTGCCATGCCCACCTGTCTGAAGCCATACTCCCCACCGTGACGGTCATGGATTCTACTACGCTCTGGAACCATAAACCCCAAATTGAATGCTTTCCTTTACAATTTGCCTTGGCCATGATGTGTCTTCACAGTACTAGAAAAGTAACTAAGGCAGACTTAAGCCATGATTCCCAAGTTCCCATGTGCTACAATGTGTGGACTTTCTTCTCTAATCTCTGAGGTAATGTAATTCACACATTTCACTGAGCCAAATGACTTGTTCTGCCTTTTTGCTGTTTCTTCATGATCCGTCCTCTGAAAATGGAAGCTTGGATCAGGGAAGAATCCAGCTCCCCATATGTGGACTGATACCCTATAGAAGAGGAAGACTGTTTATCTGGTTATACTAAGACCAAAACCAACTCAGACCTACTCTGATGCTCATGCATTGAGAAGCTGACATAACCCCAGGGAATGATGGTCTCTGGCACACACCCAAATCATTCACCTTGCTTTTCTTTTCCTTCAAGAGAGAAGAATAATACCTCCAGTCCATCTATTTCCATCTACATGGATCTTAAGGAGGGCAGCCTTTGCTCCTCTCCATGATTTTGTTTTGGCTGATGGGAACCCCAAGCAAGGAGGGGAAATGAAAACAAGGGAGACAAGGTCAGCCTCATTGCCGTCCACCTCTGGGCATGTAGATCTGCAACTTCAAACAAAGCTTAGTTCGGTGACGGTTTGTCCGGGTAAGTGCTTTGTGTCTGTTTCTATCACGTTTGATGTCATCTGCAGCTTCTTAATCTACACACCCAGATAAAAGGCTTTTACAAGCATGGAGAAAGAACTTCATGCTCTATAGCCTGAAGGTCTGGAGAGAGAAGGCTCTGAAAAATCTTTCCAATGCCAGCTGGGCAGCTCAGAGTGGCTAAACAGGTTGCTTTGAAATACTTTGAAAGAGGCAGAGACACCAATTTGTCCTATCAGAATGCAGGATCTTAAATCCCAAATAAGGCAGCAATCAAGCACTAGGGATGTAGCCCAGTGGTAGAACCTGTGCTTAGCCTGCTGGAGGCACGAACACCAATTCTAAGAACCCAGAAGGAGCTTCTATTTTTGTTTTTTGTTTTTAATGTGAATTCAGCTTTCTGTATTCTGAAGAAGCAAGGACCGTTTTGAATTCCAAAAGTATCTAACATTCCCAACACGTTTTATTCCTTTGAGGCTGTGGTTGTGAATATCGGGCTTTCTTTTTAATCTCGTTGGCCATCAGTGCCTCGGGCGTCAGACAGGACTAAGCATCGAAGATGGTGCTTGTTATCTTGACCCACTTAGGAAAAGTGATAGTTTTAAAATAAGTTTTCAATTACCTTATGTGTGTGAGTGTTTTGCCTGTGTTTAATGCTTGTGCACTACGTGTGTGCCTGGTGATTTAGAGACCAGAATAGACTCTCAGATCCCCTGGAACTGGAATTATAAACGGTTGTGAGCTGCCGTGCGGGTGCTAAGAATCAAACCTGGGACCTCTGGAAGAGCAGTCAGTGCTCTTAACCATTGAGCAATCTCGACCATCCTTATTGTTTAGTTTGTTCTTGAAAGAGATTTTTTTCTTTTATTTAAAAAAAAAATAGCCGGGCGTGGTGGTGTACACCTTTAATCCCAGCACTTGGGAGCAGGTGGATTTCTGAGTTCAAGGCCAGCTTGGTCTACAGAGTGAGTTTCAGGACAGCCAGGGCTACACAGAGAAACCCTGTCTTGAAAAAACAAAAAAATAAAAATAAAAAATAAAAAATAGAGAAAGAATATATATGCATATTACTGCTATATATAAAATATGTTAAAAACAAAAAACAAAAACTAAGAGTTCTTTTCTCTGTGACAGAAAGAGTACTTTAAGGGTAGCAACACTTGGAACTGCACACAAAGAAGTCACAGTGCTGACCGGGAGAAGCCTGGAACGAAGGCTCCTCGTTTATATTCCAGCACTGGGCATTTTCATTGGAGAGCTGGTGGATCTATCCCTAAACACAGATGGGCTGGCTTGTTCCCCAACACCCTACTTAGAGGAAGCAGCAGACCCAGGCCTAGAGCTCACTCTGTGGCACTTGCTCCCGGCCATCTTGGATCACAAGTTTTTTATTCTTAGGCTGCAAGGAAGCTTGTGGGCGAACTGAGCCTCATTCTGCTTTCTGGGTTTTGGTTTTGCTGCTATAGGTAGGGGCATTTTAAATTTTATTTTATTCTTAGAGAATCGTGAGGTGTGAATGAGCATGGGCAATAGACCTGGGCAGCCAGCATCTTTACACACAGAACTATGTATTTGGTCGATTTGAGACAAAAATTTCCCCCTCACAATCCCACTAAAGAAAAGAAATGCTTTCTAGTTTGCTATTCATATCATGTTTGCTTGATTCTTTAAAGAAAATGTGCAAATATGGCCAAGTAACACATGGCTCAAGATTCGATTTTCAAGCGAGGAGTGGAAGCCATGTGATGCTCTCAGGACTGGTCCCGGGGTACTTCTGAGGGACAGAGCACACGCTTCCATTTCCATAGCCTTAAAAAGAGCTGCAACACACACAAAGGTATGAAAACTGCTGGACCAATCAAAATGAAGGAACAAAGATACGTCTTACAAGAATCTGAGGTGAGAGAGCATGGGATCAGAGCGGCCCTGCCCACTAACAGGATTTACTGTGTTCCCTTTTAATATTGAGTAACTATGACCTGGATACATATCAGCAGATGTGCTGATTGTGGAGCAATATAGTGGAGACACGCCTTGCTGAACATTAAACTCTAAATTTGGTAGCTGAGATGCAAGACAGTACGGTGTCCTCCCTGCCTTTCTCCCTCCCTTCCCCTAAGTCCCCCATCCTTCCCTCCCTCCCTTCCCCCTCTCTCTGTGTGAGTATGTTTGAGTGTGTAAAAAAACATGTGTGTATATGTGTGTGTGTGTGTGTGTGTGTGTGTGTGTGTGTGTGTAAAACTCAGATCATATATGCTGTTTTGGAGCGCCCCCCCTTTTGTTTTACAGTTAGCAGAATACTGTAACCATCTCCCCACGGTACCTGTTCTAAAACGCACCTCTGACTGTGGTTCACGTTCAGTTGGGGTTTTGGTTTTTTGTTTGTTTGTTTGTTTGTTTGTTTGTTTGTTTTTCACTGTCTCTTCTTTCATAAGGGCAGGTGTGACCTATCTATTGCATTGTGCAGTTTGTGCCATACATCAATACAGTGAACTTTCTTTCATGGCCGGGAATCCAAAGATACTGTCTCACGTACTTTTCTACTGCTATGATGAGACACCATGACCCAGGTAACTTGCAGAAAAAAAAGAATTTATTACTTGGAGCTTACAGTTTCAGATGGTCCATGACCATTGTGGCAGGGAGTCTGACAGCAAGCCTATAGATCTGGTGTTGGAGAAGTAACTGAGAGCTTACCTGCAAGCAGAAAGAGAGAGAAGGAAGAGGGAGAGAGAGGGAGAGAGAGAGAAGGAGGAGGGGGAGAGGGAGAGAAGGAGGGAGAGAGAGGGGGAGAGAGGAGGAGGGGGAGAGGGAGAGGGGATGGGGAGGAGGGAGGAGGGAGAGGGGGAGGAAGAGGAGGGAGAAAGATGGAGAGGGAGAGGAGGAGAGGAAGGGAGAGGGGAAGAGGGAGGGGAAAGGAGAGGGAAACTGGCTCAGGCTTTTGAAATCTGGAAGCCAGCCCTGGAGTGACACACCTCCTCCAATAAGACCACACCTCCTAGTTCTTCCCAAACAGTTCCACCAACTGGGAGCCAAGTATTCAAATATAGGAGCCTATGGGGGCCATTCTAATTCTTTCTACTACGAAGATATAGACTGCTCTGTCAGGGACTGAGGCTGAGGGACAACTGTCTTAAAGGACAGAGCCATGGAAAGCAAAAGAAGGACCATTACAATGACAACCCTACAATGACCAAGTCTGTTCATGGCTTACCACCATCCAAGATATTTTCTTTGACACCAAGGATTGATCCCATGGCCTCACAAGTGTGGCAAGCATTCCACCACTGAGCTATATGTCCCCAACTCTCTTATTCTTTTTTATTTTGAGACAGTGTCTCCCTATATTGCCCAGGTTGGCTTTGTACTCACTCTCTGCCCCAGGAAGGCATTGCACTCCTGCCTCAACTCTGAAAGTATTCAGGTTTACAGGTCAGTACCACTTTTCTCCATGAAAGCAATTTGTCTGTTTTGTTCTGTTTTGTTTTTAACTATGAAACAATAGCTAGACATCAGAAACCTAATGAAGCTGGACAGAAAGGAGAAAAGCTGAACACAGAGAAACAAGGCAGTCGTGAACGTTTCAGGAGGGGCTTGGACGATATTAGTAGTTAAGTTAAAGGTGATGGAAAATTGTAGCCTATAAAGATGATGGTTGGAGAGAATTAATGAATATGTCAGCATAACCCACAGATACCATGTTCTCCGGGCCTGTCCCACCCTAGGACCCTACTCCAGAGGAAACCTCAAGCTCTTGGCAAGGGCTCTTACATCCTGAGTGGCCACGCCCAGGCCCCAAGGTCTCAGCCTTTTCCTCAAGTTGATTCCGCTCACATCATGCGATGCTCCGCTCCCACCTCAATTTCCCAGATAGCTAGCACACCATCAGCTGATCTTACCCAACATCACACCTTCCCCCTGTCTGTCCTCATTTAAATGAATGCACAGGGTAAATTATTTCTTCTCCTCCCCGTGTTAAAGGAGGCTGTGTTATACAATTGCCAGGGGCGTTTCTCGGAAAGATTTTACTTTCTTAACAGGAAAGCGTGCACTTTCCCTCTTTCTCCTTCTTCCTGCACTGGATGTAGAGTTAATGAGTGAGTGCCCAGTACCCAGCCAGAGAATGCCATTTGGCAAGGTGAAGCTCTAACCTCAATGGGAGAGGATGCTTGCTCAGGTGAGAGATGGGACAGCCCTGACTTCCCAGGGGCATCCCTGAGCAGTTCACCCAAGCCAGCAGAGACACGACTCAGATTTTAAATAAATCTCCACTGATCCAAGCCACAGTGGTGCCGTACGTACTCAGTACCCTTTGCCAAGTGTGTCACTTGAGAAAAAGAAGACCCCGGCCGTGGCATTTTGTAGACCCCTGGGAGAGCAGGAATCTATGCATTTTTCCATTTGGCTTGTCCCTTGCCCTTTCTCTTTCTCTCCTCTCCTTTCCTCTTTTTGTTTCCTCCAAACCAATTATTATCCCTTGAATATTAACCAATTATTAACCAATAATTATCCCTTTGTCTTCCACGGGGAAGTTAGAAATCCTGATGACTTCTTTTGCGGCTGTTAAATGTACTTTAGACATCCTCCTTGCCATTTCAAGTGCTAACTTTTCCTTTCCTTTTTGCTTTTTTCCTCCATAAAGTCAGCTGTCTCCCTAAAAGGAATTCTGGTGCCAGGTGTGCGGATAAAAATATCCTCTACTTTCCTACATAAAATATAAGGCATTTCTAAATCAGATCCTAACATCTCAGAGATTGAAAACAAGATGGTAATGCCAGCGCAGCTGAGGTAATGCTGCCGCGGGGAGGGGGGGGGGGGAATCGATCACAGACTCAGGGATGAGAATCAATCACAGAGTAAAGGATGAGATTCCCTCACAGTCTTGATTTCCCCTGACTGGAAAGCACTCCCAAAGGCTGAGCCCCTTCGCAATAAAGACGGTAATTTTCTTGGGCTCAGGCAACACCCACTTTAAGATGACAAGGGAAATATTGGACTAAAGTCTCAAGTCTCTGCTGGCTCTTCTAAAACCCTGAACTGGATCGACCATGTGTGTGTGTGTGGTTTTAAAAAAAATTTTTTTAATAGTCGTATTTACGTATACTTCATTTGGATTCTTATTCCTATCGCCAATTGGTTTATATATTGGCCATGTCCATGTTAGACAAAGAAAACGTGTTCAAGTTTCATACACACATACCCATGAACCTCCAGGGGCCTTTGCTCATGTGTCTTGTGACTACAAATTCTATCAGTTGTATCAGCTTTTACTTTTGGGAGGCACCTCTGTTGTTCACTGAGTTCCAGAAGTCCTTTCCATCAGGGACGCATGTCTCACCCTTCATTAGCTCTGGACCAGGTTCAGGGCTCATACAAAAGACACTGAAACAGTGAATGTGTAAATAAAATGTACGTCCCAGATCTCCGTCCCTAAGACTGTGAGTCTGCTGTTTTGTGTCCTTGATTCCCAGATTGTCCAAATTGATCGAGTTGGAGGAAGCACATTTTGCCTCACTCAGAAACTTCTTCCTTCAGTAAAATGGCTTAGGTAAACTTGGCCATGCTTCATATAACCCAGTCATGACCAGAGAGAAACTGGATCCACGACCTTCAGTGATACACTTGCTGGAAAAAAGAAAAGAAAAGAAAAGAAAAGAAAAGAAAAGAAAAGAAAAGGAAAGAAAAGAAAAGAAAAGAAAAGAAAAGAAAAGAAAAGGAAAGAAAAGAAAAGAAAAGAAAAGAAAAGAAAAGAAAAGAAAAGAAAAGAAAAGAGTCAATGAGCTTAAGGAGAAAATGTCAATAAATTAAATGAACAGACGCAGTTGTTAAAGATTTAAGAGTCTGTGTGAACCCTATACATGCACATTCCTGAGGCATTAGAGTTCACTTTCTAGTGTTTTCTTTGTCATAGAGCAGGCAACTCAATCAGGAAAAACAACCCAGGAGAGATGTTTCCACTTCCCTATGGTCAGCTTACTGGTTAGCTGTACGCTTGATCCTAAGTCAAAAAAGATTTGCTTCAAAACAAGCTGACATATGAACTGTGTGGAATTGTTTCATTTCAAAACAGAAATGGTATTGTAATAATCAAATTGTCTATCCTCCTATAAGGTATGAATTTTTATGACTTTCCATAAATGCATCTCTTGTAGGTAATGCCTAGCCTCATCACTACAGAGCTGGGCTGTGCTCATTTATCACAGGCTGTCCATTCCTAAAATGGGAAACCAACACATCACACAGCTTTGAGTCTCCCAGACTGCAAACCCACTGGGACTGATCCAAGACACCACCCTGCCCAGGATTGAGACATTCTGGGATGCATGATATTCCTGTGGGCAGTCTCTTTCTCCATGAGGTAAGGGATCCTAAGCAGTTGAGAGAACTGGACCCAAACCACAGAATCAAAGGAAGAACCCTAGGCTGAATGTGAAAGCTCGGAGCGAGTGCCCTTCAAATTTATCACGAAAAGGTCAAGGGAGTGGGTATTAGACTGGATGTTGAGCTGCAGCTTCAATCCATCAAGAGGGAGCATGGAAGAGGTCAAGAGAAGGGAAGCAGGCTCGTAGGAAGCAGCCCTGCAGCCTGGCCATGCTGAGCCACTCCCTCCCACAGACACTGTGACCGCAGTAGGAAACATCGTGAGAGCACAATTGTCCTTCCTTCCATTTCATCCCTGTGAGCTGACACTCTCTTCCCTAACCTATAAACAATTCCTCCACTAAACTTCCTGTCCACTGCTACACGGGGACAAACTGGACAATGGTCTATGTCCTGTGCAGCAAAGGAGGAGGTGGGTGTCATCAGGGCTAACACGGGAGCCAAGCGAAGCTAGGCTTTGCATAGTTGTATCCCTGTTAACATCTTTGGTCTGACATAGAAGCTTCCTGGAGAAGATGGAGCCGACATGGTATGTTCCAGGATCAGTGGTGGAAAGGATGAGATTGCAAGCCCAGGCAGAAAGCTCAGTGGTCACATGACTAGCTATATAATGCAATCCAGCTCATCTATAAATAACACCTTACTGAGCTTGTATGATTGGCGCCGGAGTTAAGTGAGACACTGCCTACTGAAAATAGCACACGGAGCAAGAAAAGTTCCTTTTCAGATCTAATCCACCTCCTGGCTGACCAGTAACAAAATGGCTAATGGTCAAGTTCTCAGTAATTATATGTAGTATAAAGCATGCAGAATTACGCCTACCCTATAGGCCATATGTGTACACTACATATAGAAGTATGTGCAGTAATTCTTCAGCATTTCATCATCGAATGTTACTATAAAACATGCTGGACAGCAAGGAAAACTGAGGCTGAGAGGGATTTAGTGCCTCAAAGTCACACACTGAGCTGGGGTTCTAGATCCCTGGATCTATCAGCTCAGGGGTTGTATGCTCTGACAGATGAAACTCATGAATAATCACAGTGGCCTGCTTTTACCCCTGCCAGGTTTCTGTGGGAAGAGCAGCCCATAGAACTAGAGCCACCTCCTCACTGTGTATTGCAATGTTGTCTGCAGCACTGATACACAAAAGAAGTGTGTAAAAAAAAAAGTGTGGGGAGGAAAATGAAGAGGGAAGGGAGGGGAAAGAGAGGGACGGTGGAGGAGAGGAAAAAAATGAGAGGACGAGGAAGAGAAGGGAGAGGAGGATAGAGAGAGGGTGGGGAAATGGGGAAGGAGAGGAAAGGATGGAGATTTGAATGGCTCGGGCATTTCCCAGCAGCACACTCATGCCTGGGGAATGAAGTGCCGCTGAGAGTTTAGGAGGTCAGGGAGGATGTGATGGGCAGGTTATCACTTTCTGATTGGACAGGCGTATTCCCAGGTGACTCAGACTTAGAAGTTACTTGAAGATCACTGACTCCCACAGTCTTTACTCTTCACCATCAACCTTGTATCAGTCAAGAGAAGAGCGCAGGCAATGCTTTTGACTCCATCTTGAGGGAGAAGGATGATTTCAGCTTTCAGGGTGGACCAAGAAACTGTGCCATCTATCAGGAACACACTCCCTACCCAGTACAAGCTAATACGTGACTTATTTCTAGGGGTACAAAGGAGCCACCCTATGTAAAAATAACTTTTATTCTCCTGAAGTAACCTCTGCCTCAGTCTGCTAATCTAGGCCTAATTCTGGAAGTTTCCAGCACTGCCCAAGCTTATCTAGGCCTAGAATGTTCTGTAGCCTCTGAGACTTACTGCTGAATAAGCTCACCCTTTCTTGTGCTTTCTGAGCTCTGACTGGCTGGTTCAGCTCAGCTGCTTTGACTTAAACTCCTCTTCAAGACGACCACTCAATCTGATTTATCTCAGCTTCTTCTGATTTGCCCTGCTTGGCCTCCTACTAACTCTGTCTAATGTCCTAATCTTCTGGCTCGTTCTCATTCTGTGCCTCATTCTCTGCTCACCTGTGTCTAGTTTGTTCTCTCTGTGTAACTTGTCTCTGTACAACTGTCCCAGTAAAACTGCCCCTTTCTCTTCTCTCTCTGCACTGCCCTCCCTTAAGTGGCCTCTCTTTCCTCTCCGCTCTGTTCTGTCAAATCTGTCTCTGATTTGTCACTTTGTCTGCCACTCAATTAGGCATCACTTTCAAACATGGGTGTTTCATTTTACCACCTGACTTTACCTTCATTGTTTGGGATAAAAGGTGTGTACTAAGGGCGTGTCTGTATTCCAGCCGGAGGCATAAAAGGGTGTGTGCAAAGGGCTGAGCCGCCCATAACACAGTATCGACTTTCACAGTGTGATCAAACATCCTGCAACAATCATATAGGTTTATTGGGCTGAACTGAAACCCTGGAGGAACATGAAAATATGAAATAATATCAGGAAATCAGGTCTAAGAACTTACCAAACACCCCAGATCAAGGAAAGGGTGTAATTCCCTTGCCTGGATCCTATCATAAGATGCACACACAGCACTGTGATGGCATGGTCCCCCACCAGCCTGTCATCTGGTGTATGTGTGTCAAGGACCAAAGACTCACAGACTGTCCCTGGAATTCAACTCAGTGCTCCACTGTTGAGGCTTACTGGACTGCCCCCCCCACACCACACCCCCCCCCCTGTCTGTCTGTCTGGACCTAATCATACTTCAGGTCAATCATTCTCTGTAGCTTCACTCTCATGCCTTTCTGCAGATCCAGGAGAGGCCCTCCTCTCCTCTCCACACGGCTCTTGCTTGTTATCTTATCAATGGACTCTCAGCCCACTTGAGAACTCTCTTGACCTCTGCTGGAGCCTTTTGAATTTGTGTAGCTTGTATGTGTGTGCTTGTGTGCGAGTGAGTGCTATGTGATATGAATTAATATTAGCAATTAATATTTAAATAAAAGAACCTGAATTCTCTTTGGCCAAGCTACCAAGGGAGGCAGATTCTATGGTCAATTGTCATTGAAACCACTAAACCTTATGAATTTATTATTACTCAATAAATTCTAAAATTGTGGAAAGACACAAACATGTTTGGCTACATTTCCAGCATGTGCATGTGTGTGTGTTTTCTCGTGTGCATGTGAGTGCTATGTGATATGAGTCAATATTAGTAATTAATATTCAAATAAAAGAACCTGAATTCTCTTTGGCCAAGCTACCAAGAGTCTCTTTAGAGGAAACCACAAGTTGAGAGAACCTTACAGAAGACACCATGGTAAGGTAACCCTTACATACAGGCTCCATGCAGTGAGCTAGGTCTAAACCTCACAGTGTGAGCATCGTGCAGACACCCACTCTGGGCCCCTGATGAGCAGCAGAGGCTTGCTGCTGTTCCCTGTGCTATGCCTCATTTGTTTTCCTCTTCTGTGCCTAAGCCCCCTTTCTAGCTGTGGAGAATCCTCAGATGACCTCTGTTGGGAGGGAGAGATTCCCATGCCATAAAGGGGTCTAGCTAAGAAGGTGAGATGCCATTCTGTCTCCTGAAGGCAGAAACAGGACAGTCAGCCAGAGGTTAGACAATAGAAGCTCTTGCTTGAGGACTCAATTCTTGACCACCAGAGACAATGGGTAGTTAATAACATGTTCTTATGATAGTTTAGATAAGGGAAGTCCAGAAATGGACCCTTGGCAACACTGGCAAGCCACTCCAGAAGGGTGGCCTTCTGGTGATGATTTCTCATGTCCCTTGGCTTCTGTTCTCTAAGCCTGATTCTTCAACCTCCCCTCTGATCTATGAGCAGCTAATTTTCTACTTAAAAGAAAGGTTTTTGGTTTTCTGTTAATTCTGTTACTTCAAACTCCTGGTGAATAGGTTCACCAATCCTCTCTCCCTTGCTCGAGGGCATCCTTTCTACCTGTGACATCACTCTTTATTTTTCCACTCCATCTCCCACCCTGTCTTTGTTTCCACATTGTGACTTTGGGGTGGTGACAGAGCACGTGGGAGGGGGTGAGGAATCACACATTCTTCATACTGGAACAAAGTCAGAAATTCAGGGACTGTGACTGCAAGCCCAGTCCTTCCAGGAACTCTTGGCTTCTTATCGATTCCCCTCAAATAGTTCCTGCAGCTCCAAGACATTTCTTCTTGAATCCTCTCCACCATCTCTTGCCTGCCTCATTCTCTGCCCAGGAACTTTCAGAAAACAACTTAATCCTCTGCCCATGGTGGGACTACAGACCATGAGACAGAAAATCTCCCGAATAAGCAATCATTGCCTGTGACTGTGCCCACACTCAGTGCTTCTTCATCAGCTTAAGAGTCACCAGGGCTGGAAATGTAGCATGGAGGAGTTAGTGCCTAGAACTCCTCAGACATTAGGTTGAAGCCCCAACATAAACACATGTACACACACACTTCTGACACTGAAACAATTCTCAGTATTTTCCCTGACCAAATAAACTTATTGTGCCTAAAGATGATGTTCACACACACACACACACACACACACACACATATATGTGTATATGTATGTGTGTGTATATATATATATGTATATGTATATATGTATATACATACATATACACATATATACATATATACATCACGTGTGTTTTGAATGGGATACATTTTTTCTTTATGCTTACATACAATATAAACAAGGCAGATATATTTATACAACTAATATTGTTTCTTTTTAGTTTATTCCTTTAGAGTATCTTTCCAACAGAATGACTAGATTAAAGCATATGAAGAGGGCTGGAGAAATGGCTCAGAAGTTAACAGTACTTGAAGTGTCTGAGTTCAGTTTCCAACTCCCAGGTCAGGTGGCACAAAACTCCCTATAACTCCAGCTCTAGGGGATCCAATACCTCTGTCCTCTGATGGTACCTGCATGGATGTGCACATACCCACACAATGGCATATATGCACATACACATATTTTAAAACAAAGATTTTTAAAAGAATGTACAGATTTTAAAAGACTTATTTATGAATTGTGTACGTGAGTGTTTTGCGTTGCATGTATGTGCATGCACCGTGTCCATACAGTGTCTAGACAGGCCAATAGACAGTGTTGGACTCCTGGAACTAGAGTTACAGAAGGCTTTGTTATCTGCCATGTAGGTAACAACGGAAACGGAATCCCAGTACCCTGCAAGAGCAACAAGTGCCCTTAACCACTGAGCCACCTCTCCAGAAGTGAGATGTGGAGAATCTTAGAAGCACCTGAAACACACTGTAAAGTGAACATGTATATCTTAGCATTAGGAGGCTGGGGCAGGAAGATTCTGAGTTGAGGCCAGCCTGGGCTATACAGTGAGAAAGGGGAGGGGAAGGGGAAGGGGAAGGGGAAGGGGAAGAGGAAGGGGAAGGGGAAAGAAGGGGGAGGGGAAGAAAGGAAGGGGAAGAAGGGAAGGGGAAGAAGGAGAAGGGGAAGAAGGGGAAGAAGGGAAGGGAAGGGAAGGGAAGGGAAGGGAAGGGAAGGGAAGGGAAGGGAAGGGAAGGGAAGGGAAGGGAAGGGAAGGGAAGGGAAGGGAAGGGAAGGGAAGGGAAGGGAAAGGAAGGGAAGGGGAGAGGGATACATCTCTTCTTCAGTGATTTACTAACATCATATCTTGTTTTTTCATGCCGAACATGCATCTCCAACTACCCTGGAAATCACTCTTTCTATTCACATTTAACACTCCCCCCCCTCATGAATTTCCTTTCTACAATGTTCTTCATGCCTTGCTCCATATCACCTTGAATTAGCTACGGAGTGTTTTCTGCCTGTTGGTTTCTACATCTGTGTGTGGTTAGACTCCGTAGCAAATGAGTCAGGTGTTGTCAAGTGTTCCCACCATTCAGCCATTTCTTCCCCTGTTGGTTTGAATATACTATATGTGTTCATACATTCATCTTACTGAGTGTATATGGATTGCACCTCTCTGTGCTCACAGCCTGTGCTGCTCAAATTTTCAAATACTTCTCTCCACAGCTGTACTCAATTTGTTAGGATGTTTTTCATGAGAGATTTTATTTCAGCATACTGCAATTCAATAAAACTGAACTCTCTGGCCCATTTGAAGTGACTTTAGCACGTCTATGAAGTGTGAATCCAAATGACTTTTCTCCTACTCTTATCTGCTCATTTGGAAATGTTTATTTTACTGTCATTTATGCATGCCCCCACCAGTTTGCAACTCCTGACAATCATTTCTCGGTTCAGTATTTTGAGTGCATACTAGGGGACTGGGAACTATATCTATGTGCCTTGTAGGGTGATCTGCCTTGTAGAAGGCTGATGCAGATAATTCTGACTGAAAGACTTTCCTTTGAGGGGCCAATATTTATTTTTCTTTAGCTCTCGAGCACGTGGACGGTAAAAGCTTTGTTCAGTTTCTCCCTCCTGCTGCAAATGAGGGAAACTGAGGATACCAAGAGATCTTCTGCTGAGAATGTAGGGAAACATGGAGAATTAAAGCATCAATGAGAAGTTAATAATAAAATATGTAGTTAATATTAAAAGCATACCACTAGAGTACATTATTCCCAATGAAAATATATTCCTCATAATGATGGCCATGACTATGAGTTGAAGCCCTGGGCATGTCTTCTAAGCTCCTGACTCTTGGTCACTGTTCCCATTAATTCCGCTGGTAATTTGCCACGATCTGCCACCAGGTGGCAAAAGCCAGATCTCACCTCCACCCTTCTCCATGCTTTTCCTGTACAACAGTGCCTCCCAGCTAGCCAACTAGAAAAGGCATGCTAAAGCCCCACTAAGGACCTCACCAGTAAGATGATCCCCATCCTATAGTAAGTCTGGAACTGTTTGGCAGATCTGACTCATTGCTGCTGCAAGTGTGATTTAAGACAAATCAGGGGGCTGTTTAAAACCCAGTTTACCCAGCTGTGAAAAGAGTAGACACAGACCGGGAAAGCTCAGCATAGAGATTGACCTCAAAATCACTTCCGGTTTTAGCTGGATTACATTTCCTGCTGTTCATGTTTTGTTCTTCAATGAATAATGAAGAGTACAAAATTAAAACTTAAAACATAATGACATCATTCTCTTCTTTCCTTCCTCCAAACCAAACCACCTCATCCATCTTGCTTGCTCTTGTTCTCTCTCTCTCTCTCTCTCTCTCTCTCTCAAAATCATGTCCTTTTTTCTTTGTGTATATATATATATTCATACATACATTCCTAAATATATAAATTCAACCTGCTTAACCCATAAAATGCTAATAGTATGTATGTGACTTCAGTGTTGATCACTTGGTACTGGATAACCAATTTGGGGGCTCTTCCCTGGAGAAGTGTGTGTGTGTGTTTGAGTCAGGGACAGCCTGTGAGAGTCAGTTTTCTCCTTCTACCTTAGTTTCTGGGAGTCAAACTCAGACTATCTAGCTCGGTGGCAAGTGTGTTTGTAAGTGAGTCATCTTGCTGGCAGACAAACCCATTTTTGAGCCAACTAAAATCTGTTTCTCCACTCAGAACCGGTAAAATTTCAAGTCATCATTAAAAGAAAAGGAAATAATAAAATAGCTGGAATCTTTTACAAAGATTTCAAACTAACATGAGATACAAAAATAGATTTTTAGTTGGTAGAATTTATGGCAGTAGCTTTTCATTTGTACATTGAAGAGGGTTTTATTCTTATTCATAAAGCACACAATTGTGGTTTGCAATGAATCACTTTGAAAGAAAATAACCCCTGGGTAGTGAGCTAACTTAGCAGTTAGGGGCACATGATGCTCTCTGAGGGGATCCAAGTTCAGTTCCCAGCACCCACATCAGGAATCTGATAACCATCTGTGACTCCTCCAACTCCAGGAGAACTACTGCCTTCTTCTGGCCTTCATAGACATTTGAATACATGTAAAATAAATGCTTATAGACATAGAAACATACACATAAAAATTTAACTTTTAAAAAAAGAAAGAAAATTATGCCTTTTAATATATATACATATATATATATGATGTGAGTGTATGTGTGTAAACACACTATGTAGCTGAAGCTAGCCTCTAATTCACAATAATTATCTTGCCTCAGTCTCTTGAGTTCTGGGATTATGAAGATAAACATGAAATGTTTTATGTATCCCTAAAAGGTATCTTTTTAATATGAAGAAATTTCCTATGTAAATTTATTTTTCTATCCCATTTTCATTTCTACTTGGGGATACGCTATATAAGAGTAAACTGTAACCTAATATAATATCATCTATTATATCAACATTTCTATTGTCAAGATAATTCCTTATCAGCTAGAGTTCAATTTCTGAAGCTGCCATCCATGGACCAGGGATCTGGTTCTATGGTTAATGGCATCTTCTGACAAGGCTGATGCTATGACCCCCACTTGAGTGCTCTGAAAGATGTGCACATGTGCACACATATACACATACACATGGATGCACACAGGCACAAGTGCATGCACTCCAAATATACAAAAACCATGTATGTTTTAATTGCTACCCATGTGTAAAAAAATTACATTTTAAAAAATGCTTTGGGAAGAACAATGACAATACAAACAATAAAAAGATGTGTAAAATATGAAAATTGTCACTAAAATGCACTTGGCTACATAAGTATGAAAAATACCATATTTTCTCTCTAGTTCCAAATGTATATTTATGTCAACCTTAAATTTGAGGAGAGCTCTCAACAGAACATCTGGGTAATTAGACCATAAAGTCTCTGCAAACAGATGTGCTGGCTTGAAGGCTTGCTATAGTCCCTGATGACTAGGAGGCAAAACATCGCTCCTTAGAAATAAGGGATTCGAAAGTGAAAAGATGCTTTTTCCCCCTGAAAACTATGCATATTATGTTTTACTCCCACAATACATTACATTACATATAAAGAGCAAAAGGTTAACACGTCACTTAAGATCCTGTGGAATCTTGAGCTTCCAAAGAATATAATAAAGACAGTTTAATGGAAATAGATGCATTTGCTTCAACAAGCAATAACCATGTTAAATGAAGTTTTATTTTTCACAGGTAAAGGCCAAAATCCCAACGGTAAGACAATTCTTGGGAAACTCAGAGCACACCACACCCAGTCACACATCCTTCGTCTTCACTATCTTCACACTAGATTTCTTTTTGTTTGTTTGTTTGTTTGTTTTGGTTTTTTGAGACAGGGTTTTTTTGTATAGCCCTGGCTGTCCTAGAACTCACTCTGTAGACCAGGCTGGCCTCGAACTCAGAAATCCGCCTGCCTCTGCCTCCCGAGTGCTGGGATTAAAGGCGTGTGCCACCACCGCCCGGCTACACTAGATTTCTTAATTTCCTAAAGAGCTAGGTGTTTCTGTCTCATCGATTCTAGGATTTCACCATGTTCTGGAGTTTCCCTATGTCTTCTGACTTCTGGCTTCACCTTGTATGCCATAAGGTGGCATCAACACCGTTACCCTGATAGCCTCGTAGACTCGTCCATCCACCACCTGAGGCATGGACCCATGCCTGCCTTCTTGCTTTCTCTGTAATGTGGCACAGCCTCTTTGTACTCGTACCGTGGCGTAGCTCTTCCCACCAGCCTGAAGCCTTTCCTGTGGAGGAATGAGAAGAAGCTCTAGGACAAAGAAAACTCACAATAAGCTTGCAAGACTGCAGGGCCTGTCCCTGAGTGACGTAAGCAGCGTGCAGCTGCTGCGGAGGAGAAGACCTGGTGATGTAGCTGCCTGCCCGTTGTGCAGGGGACTACATTGATGAAGCTTTGGAGAATGCTTGACTGACATGGGGTTTTCAGTGATGCAGATACCCTAGTGACCCCTGTTCAGAGGAGTAACTATTCACCTGGGGTCATGTTAGTTCCTTTGCCTTCCTTCCCTCCTTGGCATAGCTATTATGGCAACCATGGGTTGGAGGATGGGACAGGTGAGTCCTTTCCTCCAGCTACTACTGGATAGGTGGGCCTGAACTGCTGGTGTCAGGCTCAGAACACAAATGTCTGTAGGCTTAGACTTTTCAAAACCTACTTTAATTATGGATCTTTAACTCTTCAACCTTCCTTCTAGTCCACCACCTACCAGAGCTAGGGGGAAAGAAAGGTTAATAGGAAACCAGGATTGTGTTTAGACACGGGTCTTGGGGTTGATTCCAATCTTCACTGTCAGCAGTCCAGTCCACTAGGAAAACACCAAACAGGAATCAGCAGCAGCAGCTGGATCCAGAAGAAACCTCGAGGCTCTGCAGATGAGCACGAGCTAGCAGAAGTGGGAGCGGCAATACCAGCAGAAGTTCTTTGGTGCATTCCTCTCTATGAAATCTCGACAAGTGAGGATCAGTGAAGAAAGAAAGACAAACCAATGCTAGAGTGCAGTCATCGAAGAATGGGCTCTGCAAAGCCTAAAGATTTGCAAGGTGAATCAATTCAAGAGCATTGATCACTGTCTGTTGGGTTATACTTATACTCTTTTTTTTTTTCTCGAGACAGGGTTTCTCTGTGTAGCCCTGGCTGTCCTGGAACTCACTTTGTAGACCAGGCTGGCCTCGAACTCAGAAATCCACCTGCCTCTGCTTCCCAACTGCTGGGATTAAAGGCATGTGCCATATACTCTTTTCAAATGTCAAGCACTTCTCAAGCATTCAGTCCAGCAAAAGAGCACATGCCCTTTCCCCAGGCAACTTCCAGAAAAATACCACATTCTGTTCTCAGCAAAACCTCTCATAAGACAGTTTCCGGAAAAACATGACACAACTGAGTCTCCAACGAAACCAGAAATTCCCTCTTCAAATGTCTAGTTGACTGCTGGGGGGTTCTGGTAAACCTCAAGTATCCAAGATCTGGAAGCAGCAAATAATAGAATATTTTTAAATAAAATATTGCTTCAAGGTGATACAGGGAAATCAAATAAATATTTTCATTTCATTTAAGGCTACAATAATTATCCTAAACAAGTAAACAAAAGAAAGGAAATGCTGTTTAACTAAATTATGATGATGGATTTAAAAAATAGACCTACTAATTGCTTTTAAGCTAGAGTTGCTATGACTTCAACTAAGTTTGATGCAATCATTGACTATGGGGTAATTTCTGCTTACATCATTTCCATATACTGCACTTTCACATTTACTTGAAGGTGTGTGTTAAATATTCAGTCTAACCAGAGTCAGGCTGGTGAAGATCTTAGAGCTGAGCAGATGTTTCCTCTCTGAATAGAAACAGAATTCTGAAAATTCTTGTAAGATTACATAAGGTGTTGCGAGTATAACAAAGATTCAGCCTCTCTCTTCGTTGGTGTCGTGGCAGGTCAAGAATGCCCCATGTAAGCAACTCTGTATCTGTAGCTTTTCCCTTCCAGGGGAGGAACCTGCAGGGATTTAGGTATCAAAATATATAGAAATGGGTATTTTAAAGATAATTTTATTCATTTATTTTATGCATATAAGAGTATATAGGTACCTGAGTGTTAGTCTGTGTGTCCTGCGCATGCCTGGTGTCTGGAAAGGTCAGAAGAGAGCAAAGGATGCCTTGGGACTGGAGTCACCAACTATAAGATGCCGTGTAGGTGCTAGGAATTGAGACCAGGTCCTTAGGAAGAGCAGTCAGTGCTTGTAACTGCTGAGCCATCCCTCCAACACCTATTTTATTATTTTTAATTGTGTGTGTGTGTGTGTGTGTGTGTGTGTGTGTGTTATGGGCATGCAAAAGCAGGTGCCCAATGAACCAGTGCTAGGCCCCCCAGATCTGGAATTCCAGGCAGTAACAAAGGTGCTGGGAACCAAATTCATATCCTCTGGAAGAGCCGTTAATTCTCTGGGCCAGGGAGCCATCTCTCCAGCAAATGGGAAATTTTTAAAATTGAGAATTAAGTAATATTATTAAATACAAATAGAAAAAAAGTCTATTCCTCAAAATTTCTAAAATAATTTGAACTGGTTAAGACTAACCATAGAATGCCTCTTCTGTCATCCCACAGTTTCTGATTTTATTTATTTATTTATTTATTTATTTAATGTAAGTACACTGTAGCTGTCTTCAGACACTCCAAAAAAGGGAGTCAGATCTTGTTATGGATGGTTGTGAGCCACCATGTGGTTGCTGGGATTTGAACTCTGGACCTTTGGAAGAGCGGTCGGGTGATCTTACCCACTGAGTCATCTCACCAGCCCTCTTTTTTTTTTTTTAATCTCTATATTTTCTATTGGAATTGTTTTACCAACGCTAAGCATGGTACCTGAAGGGGGCAGCCTTTCCTGTAAAAACCTAAACCCATTAGCTAATCCTTCAAAGCTAAACTAATCTGAAAGAGGTAGTAGTAGTACATCAACTTTAGAATTGTAATAGCAATGTTTTTAAAGACCCCAGTAAATTTTAATAAAAATGCATATTGGTTAGCATATTATTTCTGATATGTCATATAGAAGGAGAAGCACTCCCACAAGCTCTGAAGCCCAGAATTAAATTTAGCACATGACTAGTGATACAGCTCAAAGGTGGAAACAAGGACCGGGATTTGTTCACTCACACGAACTAAACAGAATATAGTCAAATGCGAAATAAACCCCAATAATGCGGAAGCCCTTGTATGTGTCTCTCAAAGTGTCACATTCACCCCGATTTCCTGTGAAGCACTTTCTTGATTTTTTTTTTCAATTTTCTCCCTTTATATCAGTTTTGTGACTTTTACATTACTTAGCTTCATCTCTGACAAGCCTAACTACCACTGCATTGTGCTGTAAGATTTCTTCTGTAGCTGCCTTCTTGATCAATAGAAAGAGCTTGAGATCAACCATACAGACTCCTGAAGCTGTCTGAGGTTCTTGTATTTTGGGTGCCACATAGAATTCCATCATATGAATGCCCATGTTACCATTTATTGCCTGTGCTGATGGTGCATGTTTCATATTGCAGCAACCTTCTTTCAGGACTGCACAGCAATCCTAAAACAGGGGTCAGCTGACTGCAGTCTCTAGGGTCAGACATCTCCCTGTTTGTATTATCCAGCTCACAGCTGATACATGTTGTACTGGCGGTTCTGTGTATCAACTTGACACAAGCTGGAGTTATCACAGAGAAAGGTGCCTGCCTCCCTTGAAGAAATGCCTCCATAAGATCCAGCTGTAAGGCATTTTCTCAATTAGTGATCAAGCCCGGAAGTCCCATTGTGGGTGGTGCCATCCCTGGGCTGGTAGTCTTGGGTTCTATAAGAAAGCAAGCTGAGCAAGCCAGAGGAAGCAAGCCAGTGAGTAACATCCCTCCATGGCTTCTTCATCAGCTCCTGCTTCATGACCTGCTTGAGTTCCAGTCCTGACTTCCTTTGGTGATTGTGGAAGTGTAAGCTGAATAAACCCTTTCCTCCCCAACTTGCTTCTTGGTCATAATATTTGTGCAGGAATACAAACCCTGACTAATACAAATATACTTGTATACTTCTTAATTTTGTTTTGTTTTGGTTTTTCAAAATGGGGTTTCTTGTATAGCTCTGGCTGTCCTGGAACTCACTCTGTAAAACAGGCTGTCCTCAGACTCCACCTACCTCTGCCCCTGCCCCTGCCCCTGCCCCTGCCCCTGCCCCTGCCCCTGCCTCTGCCTCTTGAGTGCTGGGATTAAAGTCATTTGCCATCACCACCCAGCTTTCAATTTCTATTTATCATTGTGTTTGTATGATGCTTATATGAGCACATTGACACACATAGCATACTTATAGACATGAGAGGACAACTTTTAGAATCAGTTCTCTCCTTCCATGATGAAACCAATAATCAAATTCAAGTCATCACCAGGTTTGGGCACTTGTATCCACAGTGCCATCTTGACAGCCCAATGTTTACATTTTAAATGTCTGAAAAGACAAAGAGAAAATACTTTTTCTCGAGTTAAAAGTTACCCGCAATGCAAATGTAAACATAGTGGAGTTTTATTGAACCACAAACCCATTCATTCACACTCATGCCTACCCAGCAATTATGTTACACAGCTGCAGTTGCAGCCTCCTGGATGGTGCAACCCAAAAGACTTATTGTCTGGTTCTCTACCAGGAAGCTTTGCAGATCCCTGGTGTAGGTGGAACGTCCCCACAAGAACCGCTGCAGCAGGAAATACTTGCACTGTTAATTTCATTGTTTTGCAAGGTGGTTCTATGACTGTACATTCCCATCAAGGAAGTAAGAGATTTAGCACATTCTCATGGTGGAGACAAGAAAAATTAGTTATCCATAGAAGCAATTATGTTACACTTCTGTGCCTCTCCATGGTAGCTTGCAAAGCTAGTGCCAGTTTCAATGAACTGTTTGTAACAGTGATGAGCTTTAGCTTGGCTGCCTTTGGCTAACCTTTAGCAGTTTCAGCCAGTCTGGCCCTTGAACGATGGAGTAGTCCACACTTCATCCACCTTGGGATCTTGACCGAACCCATGCCTGAAGGTGTAGAAGACATTGGGGCCTCTTAAGAAAATTGGATGGCCTGAAGGTCACTGATGTAGTTGCCACTTGATTGTGACTTGGTTACTGACTGGAGGTGGTTAACTCGCTCTGATGTATTGGTTCAGATATCCTCTGAAGTAAGACCTAATGTGCCCTGGCTCAACCCACCACCCACACTCAACATGCAAGATGTCTGTAGACAGTTTAAGATCTGCTGTGCACTCTGTATCTGGCCTCTAAAAAGAGGAAATTCGGCATCATTTTTAAAAATATATGGCCGGGCGTGGTGGCACATGCCTTTAATCCCAGCACTCGGGAGGCAGAGGCAGGCAGATTTCTGAGTTCAAGGCCAGCCTGGTCTACAGAGTGAGTTCGGAGAAAGCCGGGGCTACACAGAGAAACCCTGTCTCGAAAAAAAAAACAAACAAACCAACAACAACAACAAAAATGTAAAGCCTCAAACACTACCAAGGGAAACTGGTGTTAATCCAAAGACAAAATAATCGTGGTTATAGTATGGATATAAAATGCTTCTCCAGGCTCTGATGACATTGTCTGGAAGACTATAGAAACTTCTGGACGTGAGGCATAGCTGTGAGGGGTAGCCATGAGGAGTGTAGGCTGGCTCCACTTCTAGTCTGACCACCTCTGCTTCCTGACATGAAGACCTGTGAGCAAGGGGCCTCACACTCTGGCCAACACAGACAAGAGCAAGTTCCACCAACAAACCTTCCCCATTGTGAAGGACTGGATGCCCTGAACCAGGAATCAGCAGAATCCCTCCTCCCTTATGTTGTTTTTGTCAGATGCTTGGTCAGAGGCCAGGAAAGTCATTAAGACAACTATATGGTGTTAAGAAAGCAATTACTGGGGCTGTGGATATATGCCAGCTGATGGAGCTCTTCAGCACACACGCAACTCTGGATTCAGTTCCTAGCATCACATAAACTAGGTGTGGTTCATTCCTGTGATCCCAGCATAAGGGAGGAAGATCAGTAATTCAAGGTCTCCTTAGCCACCAAGTGAGCTTGAAAGCAGGCTGAGTGAGCTACATGAGACCATGTCAAAAGAGAAAGGAAAGAAAAGGAAGGGAGGGAGGGAGGGAGGGAGGAAGGGAGGGAGGAAATAAAGGAGGGAGGGAGGGAAGGGAGAGAGGGAAGAAGGGAGGGAGGGAAGGGAGAGAGGGAGGGATGAAGGAAAGAAAGAAGGATGGAAAGGGAAGAGGGAATAAGACAGAGAAAACGGATTTAACTGTGTCAGCGTTTTAAGCTGCTCCAACTCCTCTTCATGTACACTGAGGGATGACAGCTGACATCTGGAAGGAGTTAAGCATACGGTGGGGGAAACACAGTGCATCTCATCCTTAAAAGGGGTTACTTTTCTGCTGTTCCACACAGTGACTTCACTGGAGAAACCTTCACAGCCACGGGGAGCTCTCCGTATTTCTTAGCTGGTCAAGGCCTCCACAGTCAGGGCTCTGCTGGGTTCTGGGAAACAAATCATCAAGAGATCTGGGGTGGTGCCAACTTTCTGTCTGTCGATTTCCCCCAAGTTCTATTCTTCAATGCACGATAAACAAGCAGTACGAATTTTTCAATCTCTTTCTTTTTGGAATTAAAATATAAAGACATCACACACACACACACACACACACACACCACCCCCTTTCCTTTTCAACCATGCTTTCTACCAGTCTTTCTGGCCTTAGTCCCATCTTCCCCTTTTCTTCTAGAAGCATGTGGGTCCTTAGGGTTATGCCTGAGAATGAGTTGTTATCAACAGCAAGTCTAACCTCGGTGCTTCAGGCCGCCCTAGGCTTCCCCCTGCTTTCTGCCTCTGGGATTTTGTGCTGTGACCTGTCTCTCCCCATTTTCTTTGTTCTAAAACCTTTAATTTTTTTTCACCCCCTTTTAGCATGGTTTTAGAAATAGAAGCCCCGGGGCCTAGCAAACACAGAAGTGGATGATCACAGTCAGCTATTGGATGGGTCACACGGCCCCCAATGGAGGAGCTAGAGAAATTACCCAAGGAGCTAAAGGGAACTGCAACCCTATAGGTGGGACAACAATATGAACTAACCAGTACCCGAGAGCTCTTGTCTTTAGCTGCATATGTATCAAAAGATGTCGGCCATCACTGCAAAGAGAGGCCCATTGGACTTGCAAACTTTATATGCCCCAGTACAGGGGAACGCCAGGGCCAAAAAAGGGGAGTGGGTGGGTAAGGGATTGGGGTGGGTGGGTATGGGGGACCTTTGGGATAGCATTGAAAATGTAAACGAGGAAAATACCTAATTTAAAAAAAAAAAAAAGAAATAGAAGCCAAATGTATAGAACTCTTTTTGTTTGGCTGGTTTTGAAACAGGGTCTCCCTAGGCATACTATGGCTTGGAGCATGCTGAGTATCCCAGATGGGACCCAAGCTTTCCACCACCACCACCACCACCACCCACCCACCCCCACCCCCCACCCCCGCCCCACCACCACCTGCAAAACCCAAAGAAATGCCCAGCTCCTTCTTCTAATTGAGAGCATGGCAAGGAAGTACCACCTGTTAGAGTGGACCCCTGGCAGACACTAAGTCAGTTTCACCTTGACCTTGGACTTCCAATCTTCTAGAACTGTGAGAAATCCTTCTCTGTTGTTTATAAACTGCTCATTCTGCAGTATTTCATTAGAGTTATCTGACTGGATTCAAGCGCATACTCATTATACCCAAACATAAGTAAACATTAAGAGTCAAAACCATGAGATGGTGTCTCTGTCATTCAGAAATTATTAACCTTGCTGAAAACCTTTAATTATTTGGGTGTTCAACCATGAAATTACCTGTATTAGTCAGGGTTCTCTAGACTCACAGAACTTATGGGATGTCTTTATATATTAAAGGAATTTATTAGAATAACTCACAGTCTGTAGTTCAACTAACCTGACACTTGGTAACTATGAATGAAAAGTCCAAGTAGTTGTTCAGTCCCAAAAGGCTGAGTGTTTCAGCTGGTCTTCTATATAAGCAGGCTAAGAAGGAAGCCTTCCTTCTTTCATTGTCCTTATATAGGCCTCCAGTAGAAGGTATAGCCCAGATTAAAGGTGTATGGTATCACACCTGGACCTAAGATGTTCTTTACTTGGTACTTGCTCAATCCCAGGCTGGTCTTGAACTCAGAGATCTGCTTGCTTCTATCTCCTGGGATTAAGTTTTGTACCACCTTGCCTATGTCTAAGGTTTTCACAGCCATTCTACCACAAGATCCAGATCATAGTATGTGTCTTCCAGCCTCAAGATCTGGATCATAGATGTGCCATGCATTTTGGGATTGTAGTTCACTCCAGACAGTCAAGTTGACAACAGGGAATAGCCATCACATCACTTAAGCCTTTAATTTGAAAAGGAGTCTGTGTTAAACAAGTTATATTCATCAAATCATGTTTTGATAAGATCCTATCAAGTCAAACTGCGATATCATATTTTCCAGACTCATTAATTACCAGGAGGCAAGAACCAAAGACATTTTCCCTGAGTGCTTCTTGCAAAAGTCTTTCTCTCCATCTAAAGACACTTTGCAATGCCACTCATTAACATTTTACCGGTAACAACTTACGGTGTGTGAAGGAACAATTTAATCTTCTTACGATTAACAAGAAAGCCCAAATGTGGCTCTAGAGATCTCTAAGGAAAGAGATGCTGCTGTTTCCTAAGGGGCTCTTACAGGTGGCAAGGGCAGAGGGGTTAAGACCTTAAACCACTGGAGAAAGACAGGATTAGAAGGAAACTGAATTGCCATCAGAATGGAAAAGATAGCAGGTTTTTAAACTTGTCTGTAGTGAACTATAACTGCAGGAAAGAAGCTGTGGCTACTGAGAATGCCTGACTGAGTAGAATCTCAGTACTGTGGAGAGACTGGAATGTCGCAGGTCCAGAGTATAGAGCAGAAGTTGGCTCCACACCCCAAGACCAAGTTCTCAGAGGGCAGGAATAAGTGACGGTGAGGGAGATAAAGGAAGAGGGAGAAGGGAGAGGGAATAAAAGACAGAAGAGAAAGGGGCCAAGGGAGAGGGGGAGGGGTGTTTGTTCCAGATGACAAAGGACTGCTTGTGCATAGAAAGGAAACAGACAGGACCCATAGCCAATGGTGGTTTATAAAGGTAAAACGGAAAACCCCATGTTAGGATGAAGCGTTTAATTTTAATTGGAAATGTTAATTAGGTGAGCCAAAGGGGGGTTATTTTTTTGTTGGACTTTGATAGCTGGACCTTGGTAGTCAGCCTTAGGAGGGATTGGCCAAATAGAGGGATAAATCTTGGGTGCTTGCTTTCAGAATGTGATCTAACTGGTTTCAGCTAGGCAGAGGAAATGATGGAGAAGGGCAAGGCCTGACTAAGCCATACAAGGCACACTCCACAAGCCAGCCAGGAATCCCTTCGCTAACTACTTTATCTTAGGTTAATCCTAGCCCTCATGAGCAGCTGTTCCTTGCCTACCTCTGTCTATCAGTCTTACGCCTAATATATAAAAACCTTTTTGGAGTCTATCAGCTTACCAGACCACTGGCTTCCACCAATCTGAAAGCTAAGACTACCACAGGGAACATCTCAGGCTGATGGGAAAGCTTCCCCTTCTTGCTGTACCACCTCTGAAGTGCTTGCTTTTATCTGTTTTGTTGGTCTGTAAAACTCTAAAACTTCAGGAGACTGCTTCTGAGTTGGAATAAGGAACCTGGGGGTCACCTAAATCTGTGTTCCTGGACCATGATGACTCAAAGTAGCTCTAGAGTAAACTCTCTCTTAGTCCCTGTAAGATAACTGACTGCTATGGGTTTTGCATTTACACTTCCTTAAGTCAAACACAATAGCATTTTAAAGGCTGCTAGGCACTTCAAAGGAAAGAGCAGGTAGATCTTATGAATTCAAGGCCAACCTGGTCTACCTAGTGAGTCAGAGGACAGCCAGGGCTACAAAGTACACTCCTGTCTCACCCCCTTCCCCCCATGACTCCCTAAAAGAGCCTTAAGGCTAAAACTGGATACCAGTTACCTGTAATCCTAACATTTGGGAGGTGGAGGAAGGACGATCAGGAGTTCAAGGTCACTCTTAGCTTCGAAGCAAGTTTAGCAAATCTGAGACCAACCTGACACGTGTCACATGTGTTTGAGGGCGTCAGAGCTGGAGTTAGAGGTAGATGGTAGCCGCCTTGGGTGGATCCTAGAAAACAAAACTTGAGTCCTCTGGAAGAATAGCAAGTTCTCACCCAGTGAACCATTTCTCCAACCTTGGCACACAATTTTATTGGAGGCCAGAATTTCTTTCAGTAGTCTAGCCATATCTCCTCTTTAATACTGTTAGTTTCACTAGTTTCATGAAGGAGAAACTACATTCTTTATGAACACAGATAGAAGTAGAAGTAGCAGTGAGAAGAAAAAATGTCATTGTGATGTGGAGGGAAGTCACACTGAGCCGGCGGCTCCATTTGGGAGTGATAATATTTACCAGTACTGCCTACTAATCTGTTAAGAGTCTTCAGCAATTCATAGGGGTGAATTTTAAAAAAAAAAAAAACACTTTGGAGCAGGGGTGTCCAGTCTTTCGACACTGCAATATGACGGTAGTCAATGTATACATTCAACCTGTGGGCTGCAGGTCAGACACTCCTGTTTTGGGGAGCCTTTCGGTGTCCACCCCTGCTTTTCCCCATGTTCTCACAGGGCTGGGTTAGCACTCCAAGCAGACACTGACCCCTTAGCAGTTTTGCAAAAGTGCCTTCCAGAGTTCATAGATCCTTAGTGCTTGTCAAATATCGGAGTTCCTCAGAAAAAACGACCCAGTGATGCTGACCCCGGCACTACTCCTGGGCTGAGGAGAGGCTCCTGCCTTGTTATGTATGGTTGGGAATGCAGAGCTGTCAACTGAGTTCTTTAGGAGGAAAGAGAAGAAAAGACAAATGCCTATGCAGAAACACAAAGCAGGCAAGGTGTGTTCATTTTTCGCTTTCTTTTAAGGTCTAGAGATCAAACTCAGGGTATGCGCACACTAGACAGGCCCTACCACCCAGCTACATCCCAGGCCTCAAGTTGCTGCATTTTAATAACAGAACAGCCTAGAGGGAGTTAGAAGGCAGGACATTATGAAAATGAGCAATGAGGGGAAAACCAGTCAGTCTGCAGGATGTCATGAAAGAGGATATAAATAATTGATAGTTTTAATTTTGCCAGGCAAGGTCACTGCGTGTGAGTCGGCTGCTGCAGCTCGTACTGTTGCTGTCATTTGGATCTTGCCAGTGTTAACTGCCGAGTAGGGTTTACTCGCATCAGCCTTGGAATTAGGTCATGAGAGCACAATGGCTAACAGCTTCGGGTTCCTTTGTTATATTCAGAGAGTTTGGCCTATTAGTTCAGGTAGAAAAATCATGTAACACTTAAACCTGTACATTGCCGTGTTATGATTTCTTCTTCATAAACTCTAAAAAGTTCCTTGATTAGTTCTTCAGGAAACATTAATCAACTATCAATAATAATTGATAATCTATAATAATTGATAAATAATCTCTATAATGAGCTCAGCATGTTCTATATACCCAAGACACAGAAAAAAAGAGGAATGATATGTAATATTTTTATCATATTTATTACATTTGTTAAATTTTTATATTTCCGTGTGTGTGTCTGTGTGTGTGTGTATCTGTGTGTTTGTGTTTGTGTGTACATGAGAGCATGTGCCACAGAGGCCAAAAGAGGGTATGAGAAGATCTTCTCCGATGGAGTTACAGGTAGTTATCGGCTCCCCAGGGTGGATACTGGAAACAGAATCGGGGTTCTCTGGGAGAACAGCAAGTGCTGTTAGCCACTGAGTCATAGTTCTAACCCCACAGATATAATTTTAGTAATGGAAGTTTTAACACCATGGCAAACAATGATAACTGCTTTGAAGGAAAAGAAAAATAGAAAAGAATCTTGATGAAGGCCTCTGGATAGAGCGCCCATGAGGGCCAGGGCTATGCTGCTGGCGTCTCCTCCTTTTTCCTGAGCATGCACTAACTCGGTTTGGGGATATCTGCAAGCCATTCATTACTGGTGGCCTATGCCAAGACTCACAGCACTCAGTAGACAGAGATGGGATAACTGCAGTGAGGTCAAGGCTATCCTGAGTAATGCAGTGAGATACTATCTTCAAAACACCAACTGTCAGATGCAACTCAGTTGGTAGAAGTGCGTGCCTAGCATACAAGAAGGCCTGTGTTTGAATCTCAGAACCTACTAAGCCGGGTAGGAGGATCAGCTATTTAAGGTCAACCTCAGCCTATAAATGAATTCAAACCCAGCCTGGGCTACATGAGACTCTATCTCAACAAAAATAACAAAGAAAAAACCCAAAACACTAAAAGCATTTTTAAAAGTTAAATTATATTAACCTACAAGTAGATGGGTTCTGGATTCTATTTAAGACATAAAGAAATATTCAAGACACCACTTGAGAATCTACCATGTGCCGTGATTCATTCTGCTCTCTAAAGACAGCCAGGCCTCACGTAATGACTGGCTGAGTACTGAAAAATGTGTTCTGAAGCAATTTCATCATTGAGCCAACATTTTTCTTACACAACCTACACAGAACAGTTTACTATACACCTCAGCTGTATGAGTGCACGCGTGTGTGTCTCTCAAGGATAAGTATACACAAACGTGCAGGTGAGCGCGTAGGCCTTTTGCCCTCAGTCCATGATGAGTAAGACCATGTGAGATGGAATTATGTGTAGGGAGAAAAGACAAAGTCTAGTGACTCAGTCAACCTGAGCTTGGTGACGTCACCAGCTGCTGATCACGTGACGTGCTTCTCAGTAGTCTTTGTTTCTCAAGACAGGGTTTCTCTGTGTATCATGGCTGTCCTGGAACTCACCTTGTAGAACAGGCTGACCTTGAATCTCAAACTCAGAGATGGATCTGCCTTTACCTCCCTCGATATTAAAGGCACCCACCACCATGCCCAGCTACATTATTTGTTTGTTTGCTTGTGGTTTTTTTTTTTAATAAAATAAGTATATTCTAAAATAACGGTTAAGAGCTGTTTCTTAGTTACGGTTTTACTGCTGTGGACACTATGACCAAAGCAAATCTTATAAAGACAACATTCAGTTGGGGTTGGCTTCCAGGTCCAGTGCTTCAGTCCAGTATCATCAAAGCAGGAGTATGGCAGTGTCCAGGCAGGACTAGCACAGGAGGAGCTGAGAATTCTACATCTTCATCTGAAGGCCACTAGGAAAAGACTGGCTTCCAGGCAGCTAGAATGAGGGTCTTAAAGCCCATACCCACAGTGATACACTTCCTCCAACAAGTCCACACCCACTCCCACAAGGCCATACCTCCTAATAGTGTCACTGTGTAGTTGGCTATGGTCTTGTACCAGTAGCCAGAGCAGGGGTATATATGTTTAAAAGTACAGCAACAATGGAGATACAGCTTGGAAGCACTTTTCTAGCACTCATAAAACCTTGGGTTTGAATCCCAGGACATAAATTAAAGTAAAATAAATAGATAAACCAGTAACATTGCCACTATCAAGTATTCTGTTCTGTATCCTATTATGGCCATCAATAAGAAACTACACAAACCCAATCCAGGCAAAATTACAAATGGGTCAGAGCTAACAGGAATGAAGGTGCAGATCACCTAGCCAGGCAAAGCACCAAGGCCAGCTAAGGTGCTGTGGAAGGTAGGAGGACCCAGAGTGGCCAGTGTAAAAAGTTAGTTATAAATGCCAGTCACGGCCATGTGGCCAGTTACAGAATCAGAGGTTATGACTGTCGTGATGTTTCTTTTTGTTTTGTTAAAACTGTTCATGCACATATACACTATGCAGATGTTCTTATTTTCTTTCCTATTCCTTTATCTTATAACATAAGATCAGAGAAATATTGTTACATCTATGCCCCTGGGAAGGTGGTCAGGGTCTTGGGTCAAGGTTTTTATGGTTGTGTTAGATAACTGTTTAGAAAATTGGGGGAATCGGTGTGGGAATATGGGTTCTGTGAGTATTAAAGACAGACTCAAATTTTTTCTCCTTTTCATTTCCTTATCTAAAATGCTTGAGATGAGAGATCTTCCCTAGGTACCTAAATTATTCACTTTTCTGTTGTTTTGAGAAAAACACCATGACCAAAACAATTTACAGAAGAGCTCATGTAGGCTTTCTTTTCCAGAGAGTTAGAGTCTATGCTGGAAGCAGGCACAGTGGCTAGAGTCCCAATCTGAGAGCTCACATCCCCAGAACCATGAAGCAGAAAGAGAACTGTGAGAATATCTCCGGCTTTTTAAACCTCAAATCCCACCCCAGTAACATACCTCCTCCGGCAAGGCCACACCAAAACCTACCCAAACAATGCCATGAACTGGGAACCAAGAATTATGTGTCTGAGCCTATGAGGGTCATTCTCATTCAAACCGCCATGGTGCTGTTTCTGGTCCGATAAACTGTTCAACAGGATTCTCCCTGGGTGTCACATGATCATTGCTGGGTACTGTGCCAGATGAGAGGCAGAAGAGGGCTGCCCATAGCCCAGAAGTTTCTCAGAGAAGATAGCAGGAGTCAGGCTGCCCCCCTAACCAAATCAGGCTTGGGCCTACTTAACTCCATAGAGTCAAAGACGGCAACATGATAAAGGCAGTTAAACTTTTCCCTGACAAAGAATTGGTTTCTCGGAAACCATGTAACAGGCAGTCAGCTAATCTAGCTGATATGCTTGGAAGGTCCCTGTCCCCACCGCAACATTTCCTCCCTTGTCCTTTTCCTTTCCTTCCTACCTGACTCAAGCTGTATAATCTAGCCCATCTATTTCATTAGACAAGTGTCCTCTAACACAGTCTCCCAGGATGCTTATACACGCACGACTCACTGCCTCTGGAGATGCTGCTGCCCAGCTCTGACACATCCAAGACTGACTGGTGAACAACCACCCATGGGGGTGGGGGACCCACAAGATACCTGTGAGAAATCAACCACGTTAGGTCACTGTGGTATCACTGGCCGGACGTAAAGACCTCCCGTGTCAGTATGTTTCTTAAAGACACCCCAAGAGGGTTTCTACTTGGAGAGACCCCCACCCCCAACATAGTCCAAGAGACTATTTTCCACTTTACACAGGAAGTGGGTGGGAATGGTGGATTCTGTTATTGCGCGTTGATTTTTCAGCGCAGCTCTTAAGAACTTGGCACTCTTCCCAACGAGGGAGAAGAATTGCTATGATTTGGTGATGCCCTTGTTCAAAGTTCCTCTCCGCGTGAACACATTATGTGCTTTCTTTTCTTGGTTCTATGGAGAAATATTGAGATTCTTGGTGTGGCTGATGAAGTTAAAAATAGTTCTTATTGGCTGTCACCAGGGGTCCATAATTCCTGATACAATAAAAGGTATGGAAACACCCATTTTGCTACCACTCTCTGTACGATGCCAACACCCCCCCCCTCCTTTTTTTGTTTTTTTGACCCAGCAGGGATTTAGCTGCAGTAACCCCGGGTGTCTTTGTTAGTGTTTCTATTGCTGTAATCGACAGACCATGACCAAAGCAAGCTGTGGAGGAAGGGGTTTATTTGGCTTCCACCTCCACCTCGAGTCCATCACTGAAGGAAGTCAGGACAGGATCTCAAACAGGGCAAGAACCTGGAGGCAGGACCTGATGCACAGGTTATGGAGGAGTTCTGCTTTCTGGCTTGCTTCTCATGGCTTGCTCAGCCTGCTTTCCTACAGAATCCAGGACTGTCAGAGCAGGAGTGATCCTATCCATAATGAGCTGAGCCCTCACCCATCAATCGCTAACTAAGAAAATGCTCTACAGATTTGCCCATAGAGCGGATCCGACAGAGGCAGTTCCTCAGTTGGAGTTCCCACCTTCCAGATGATTCTAACCTGTGTCAAGTAAACATCCAATTAGCCAGCATGTTGCCCATCACAGACTGGCCAATACGATCTCTGATGCACTGGGCTTTCATTATTGGGAAACACCTCACCGACATCGTGGCAGAAGGCAGCAAAGTACACAGACAGGGCGTGAACTGTGCTGTGGCATTGGAAAGACAAACAAAAGTGAGTGAGACCAACTAGGTCTGACTCTGCCCCTTACAACCTCTGTCATAGCGTGGATGTCGCAGGGAGAAGGAGATACTAGAAATGACAGCAGGGAAAGCAAAGCTGACTTCTTGCTATGATTTCTACATATTTCCCAAAAGCTCGTAAGATAATGGTCTTCCTGGTTTCCAGATCCACTAGTGAAAGAAACCCTTTATTTATAGATATCCAGCATATATATATATGTATATATCTCCAGTATATATTCAACTATAGCCACAGAAACCTAAGACAGCATCCTTCTTCTCCTCTGCTTCCACCCCTCAGCCTTTTGGTTCACAGACAGGATCGCATTCTGTTTAAAATGCATTTGCCAGACTGCCATGCCCAAGGTCAGCCACCTCCCCTTTCTTGTCTCTCCATAAACTGTGAGTACTCAAGGAAGCCTCCTGACCCCAGAGGCCTGGATAATCCTCACCCTCCAGACTTCCCTCACTTCCCTGCCAGCTTTGCTGTAACTTAGTAACTATGTGTTAGTTCCTTTGTACACATACCGTATACCCTAATATGTGTGCTTTTATCTAATACTGCAATAGAACACAAAGAAGGGCTGGAGAGATGGCTCAGCAAATGGTTAAGTGACTGAGTGCTCTTCCAGAGTTCAATTCCCAGCAACCACATGGTGGCTCACGACCATCTGTAATGGGGTCTGTTGCCCTCTTCTGGTGTGTCTGAAGACAGCTACAGTGTACTCACATACATTAAATAAATAAATACATACATACATACATACATACATACATACCTAAAAAGAAAACCAAAATAAAAAAAAAACCCACAAAGAAAACCTACAACTCTTAAGACTGTAGCTTTGTATGCTGGTGTATGCCTATAATCCCAGCAGTTAGGAGTTAGAGACAGGAGTATCAGGTGTTTAAGGCTGTGCTTGGCTACATATTGAGTTGACTATGGGCTACAGGAGACCCAAAACCAAACCAAGCAACCAACAAAAAGACTATAGCACTATCAAGTAACGTGTGTGTGTGTGTGTGTGTGTGTGTGTGTGTGTGTGTGTGTGTGTATTATCTCCATCCAGCTCATGAAGTAGCTGGTCCAAGCAAGGGACGATGGCACATATCAATAGTCTCAGCTACTCTAGGAGGCTGAGGCAGGAGGATCATAAATTTCAAGCCAGCCTTAGTTACAACTATAGGCAATTTAAGACCAATTTAGACAAGCTTTGGCAACCCAGTCTCAAAGAAAACCAATAAAAGGTGGAGAGAGAGGGCCTGGAACTGAGGATGTGGCTCAGTGCTTGGCTAGCACAAGCAAGGCCCTGATTGATTCCTGTGGTGGGGAAGAAGGGCAGAACAGACACAAAACTCCTCCTTCCCAAATATAACCAGTCCCCTAATGTCCATAGATTAACTCTCCTGTAGTTTGTATGTTAACAATTTTTTAAATTGAAATATGAACCAGTGAGATGGCTTGGCAAGTAACGGCTGTAAAAGTATCTTTTATTTGCCTGGTGTAATTGTCATCTCTGAGACTTACTGCCTCCTGTCTGTCTGCTAACCTAGGCCCAGTTCTGGAAGCTTCTAGCCTCTGTACAGTCTTATCTAGGCCTAGAATGTTTTCAGCCTCTGAGACTTGCTGCTGAATAAGATCTCTCCTCCTCACTCTGTCTGAACTCTAGCTGGCTGGTTGGACTCAGCTGTTCTGGCTTAAACTCCTCTTCAAGTTGACTGATTCAATCTGGCATCTCTCTCAGCCTCTGACTTTTTGCTTGGCTTGGCCTCATACTAACTGACACTCTGTTGTCATGTGGCTCTTTCTCGTTGACTAACTCCGTCTTTGCCTGTGTGTAGTTTGTTCTCCCTCTCTCTACAACCTGTCTCTATAACTGTCCTAGTAAGCCTGCCCTCTCCCTTCTCTCTCTGCACTGTTCTCTCCTAAGTAGCCTCTCTTTCCTCTCTTCTGTTCTGTCAAGTCTTTCTCTGATTCATCACTTTGTCTGCCACTCAACTAGACATCACTTTCAAACATGGGTGCTTCCTTCTACAAACTAACCTTACCTTCACTGTTTGGGATTAAAGGTGAGCACTAGGGTTGTGTCTGTATCCCAGCCAGAGGGGTTAAAGGTGTAAAGGTGTGTGCTAAAACTGAGTCACACCACAACTAGAAACAGGTTTCTCCAGTAAACAACTTAAGCTCAGAGTTCAGAGTATGATTAAATATCCTGCAACAAAAGGCACTTGCCACCAAGCTTGACAACCTGAATTCGATCCCTAGGACCTCTATGGTGGAAGAAGAGAAATGACTTCCTAAAGTTATCCTTGTATTTCCATATGTATGGCACAGCACACACACACACACACACACACACACACACACACACACACCGTAGATAAATGTAGTTTTTTAAAATTTCAAAATTGAGACATAACTTATAGCTGGTAACCATGGTTCTAAGTTTTGACGAGCACCTGGATCCAGGAAATCACAAACCCAGAGTCGCTTCCCTTAACCCCCAGTGACCTTTGCAGTGAATCCCCATATCCAGTTCTGGAAAATACTGATTTGTTTTCTTTCTTTGTGCTTTTCTTAGTCAGTGTCTGTCAGACCCAATGTCTGTCAGAGGTCTGAATTCTTTCACTCTATGGGATGGTTGTGAGCTACATCCATGAAGTTGTATACAGTTCTTCATTCTCACTGGGCTGTGTAACTCATGGCTTATCGATCATCATTTATGTATATGATTTAGAATGAATATACCACTACATATTTATCCATTCTATTGTTGGCAATCTGGATGTGTATGGTTGGAGCTTTTTGCGACTAAATCTGCTAGAAACCTTTTAAAAAGTTGTGTGTGTGTATGTGTGTGTGTGTGTGTGTATGTTTGTATTTTGCCTGCATACATGTCTATGCACCATGGATATATATGACAATGGAGGTCTGAAAAGGATGCAGGATCCCCTGGAACTGGAGTTTCAGACCATCCTGAGCAGCCATGCTAGTGCTGATAATCAAACTTAGGTGCTCTGGAAGAACAACCCGTGCTCTTAACTGCTTTGGATTTTTTTTGTTTAATTGTTTTTTCTTTCGTTTTAGGGTTGTTTGTTTGTTTGTTTGCTTGTTGAGACGAGATCTCACACTGGAACCCACGGTGAACTGGAACTCACTTTGTAGGCCAGGCCCTGAACTCACAACAGTCCCAACAGTCGGGACTGCAGGAGCGAGGAAGGCATCATGTGCGGCTCAGAACCATTCTTGCTTGTGCTTCCCCGTGCCCAGCCAGGTGTGCACATACATCACCCAGCTGACCTGGAATTCTCGTTTGTGTGTGGCGACCTCAGGCGGATGAGTCGACATTCTTTTTACATTTTCTAGTGTGAAAATCCAGTTGACCCGGTGCCTTGAAATTACAACTCGTCCTTCCGGTTGCTCTTCTGACATAAACTGTCTTTGCAAGTGTTATCTCATTTCTGGCTCGTTGGTCTATTTGATTTATTTCCCACTTGGCTCTTCTTTTTCAAGATTTGTTTCCCCCTCTGCTATTCTCTAATTTAATTTACATTTTGAGATAGGATCTCCCTATGTACCCCTAGTTAGTCTAGAGTTCACTATGTAGATCAGATTGGCCTCTAACTCACAGAGACCTGCCTGCCTCTGCCATGTGGCTACTGGCCTGCGCCAATGTGCTCTGCTTCCCAGCGCAGTCAGACTAGCATCTCAGGTGTGATGGGCACCAAATGCATACTTGATGTTTGCTGGAGGACCCTGGGTATGTAGGGCCTAGGAGACTAGAGTAAGGCGAGCCTCCAGCTCTCCTAACAACAAAGCACTCCCCAATTGCCTGGCCCTCCGGGAAGCACACCCACTAATGGCGAGTCTGGAACCGGGCGGGGCTGCTGCACGTCCTCTTCCCTCCGGCTCTCTGACTACGCCTCTTTCCCCGCCCTCTCCCCGCCCCTCCAGAAGGGTGACCCGGCCTCCTCCGCCCGGTTGTGACTGCTGCGGGATGGCGGCGGCGACACCGACAGAGACACCGGCTCCGGAAGGCAGTGGCTTGGGTATGGACGCGCGACTGGACCAGGAGACCGCGCAGTGGCTGCGTTGGGACCAGGTAAGGGCCGATCTCCGGCTCTTCGGTTCTCGGGCGCCGTGGCTTGTCCGGCAGGGAGCCGGGCCCAGCTTCCTTCTTTCCTTCCCTGCCTCGCCACACGGTGCCTGCTCGGCATAAGCTGTTGCGGGACTGGAGACAGCTGTGTGGCTCGCCCGGCTGCTAGACCCGGTAGAGGAGCGAGCTGGGGGGCGGGGAGTGGGGTGGAGAGTGAATGTAGCGGGCCTGGGACCCGGGGTAGTCCACGCACGAGAAGGTTTTTGAGGTTCTGTGATGGGCTGAGCATCTTCATCCATTCAGAATCCGCTCTGTCCCGCCTTTCCCGGGACCTGGACTTCTCCACAGTCCAGACCACCTTTTCTGATTTCATGGATACTACCGGGTCCCTGATGGGCCAGGCTGACAGGGAGTTTTCCAGAGAACATACACTCCACTGGGAAGGTGACAGGGAACGCTTTGGCCCCAGCTGCGCCTTTCCCCTGTAATGTCTTAGTCAGTCGGCCAGCTCCGGACATCACTTCCTTTGCCCTCTACAAGTTCTCTCTGACCTGTGCTTTCGCGTGTCCTGTTGCTTTCCCGCAATGTTCCTCTTGCCGGTGTTCTGCTGACTTTATTTCTCTTGTCGTTTTTCCTGTGTGAACTTAGCGGATCTTTCCTGTCTCCCAAGTGCAACTCAAACTCTCTCTCTAGACAGCCCAGGCCTTTGGTTCCCTGCTCTTCCTGGAATTGAAAGACAATCCCTTACAGGCTTGTTTGTTTAAAATTTGTCGGTATCCAGGGCTGACTTCAGGAGGTGAGACCCACGCAGATCCACTGAACCTGTACTCAGGGAAGGGCCCAAGCCGTATTTTAAAGCACTACTTTGAGATTCTCTATTGTTAAACACGGAGTCTTTCGTTCTAATTGTGCACTGGCCCCCCCTGAAAATTATGTAGCTGGTGCTGTGTGTCTCTGCTGCTTTCCGTGGTCTATAGTACCGTAGTACCGTAGTGCCGTACTGCATGTCTATAGTTGGTCCCTGAAACATTTGGTGACTGGATAGAGGCTGGAAGGCTCAGCAGAGGCCTTTGCTCGCTCACACCTAGAAAATGAATAGTCAGGCCATCCTGGAAACAGGATGGCAGTGCTAGCGCCTCATGGGAGGTTTTGTTTTGCTTTGTTGTGGATTTTTTTTTTCCTGGAAACATAAAGCATTCCAGGATGTTTAAGGGGAGGAAACTGTTTCCATTTCTGATCACTTAATAACTTGCATTGTGTAGCTGTCCTAACACCTCAGCTAAGAAGTCTTGTGTGTGTTATTGGGCTCTTGTACCACTTGACTAAGTGTCTGACAGAGACTGAAGGGGCGGGAAAGAACTGCTCTGCTCACACTCTGAGATGCTCTTATCCTTCATGGTAGAAAGGAGTAGCAGAGCTGTTGGCTAAGGAGCAGAGAAAGGGGGAATACAGGAAGAGGCCATTGAGGAAATATACCATCCTGTGACAAGTCCCAGTATCCTCGATTCTCCAACTTGCTCCCAGTTCCCACCATTTGTCACCTCCTCATAATCCCGGCATATTATGGATCCATCAAAGGAGGGACCCTTTGATCCCATCAGAGCCTGGGATCTATTGGTCTTCAGAAGGTACTTCACAGATGGGCTCAGAAGTGAGCAGAAAATGTAATTACTGTAGAACATGGAATCTGTCTTGGATGTCCACGGTACCTCCGTGGAAACTTGTCCTTTTCTCCTCTGGAGATGCTTCAATGTTCTTTTCCCAATCCGAGGTGTGTCTTTGTGGTGTATGGCTGTGTCTGTGTTCATGTGCTTGTGTGTAGCTGTGTGGGCACCTGTGGTGCATGTTTGTGCAGAGAGGCCAGAGGCTGAAAGTACCTTCCTCATTCATTCTGCTTTAGCTAGGGTAGAGTTAGTTGTTGCTGTGAAGAGACACCATAACCAAGGCAACTCTTATAAAGGACATTTAATTGGGGCTGGCTTACAGTTTCAGAGGTTCAGTCCATTATCATCATAATAGGAAGCATGGCCGCATGTAGGCAGGCACTGTGCTAGTGAAGGAGCTAAGAGTTCTACATCTTGTTCTGCAGGCAAACAGAAGCTGTCTTCCAGGCATCTAGGAGGAAGATCCCCCAAAGCCCACCCCCACAGTGATACACTTCCTCCAACGAGGCCTCCTAATAGTGCCACTCCTTGGCCCAAGCATACTCTCATTGAACGAGGAGCCGATTGGCTAAATTCTAAATTGTCTGAACCACCCACTCTATGCATACATAGTCTGTCTACCTCCAGCATTAGATTTACAGATGAGCTCTGCTTGGCCGGGCTGGCTAGTGCATGCCGGGGACTTGAGCTTGGGTCTTAAAGCTTGCATAGCCAGCAGTTAACTGATGGAGCTGACTTTAGCCCCTCTCAGTTCCTTTAACTGGAGATGGGTGCCTCTCTGGGAAGGACCTATTCATTCTTCAGGGGACCTCCCACCAGCTAAAAGGTTGCAGAGCCACCCATGCTGGCAAGGACTCTAGTTGTGCTCTCTGCATGGTTATTATATCCCCTCCCCTGTGCCTCCCTCTTCTGTCCGTTTTCCTTCACCCCCAGGTCTGACCCTTATCTCTGCTGCTCTCTTCTTGACTTTTCTTTATCTCTTTGCTTTGTTCTCTCAGGCTGCTGAGTCTTTTCTAGCAATCCAAGACCAGTTAAGACTTTTGAAATCCACAGTAGGCCTCAGAGACGCCCTGGATATTGGGTGTGGCCAGGAAGTCTGTGTTGTCTCAGCCACTCAGCAGATGTTTGTTGTGCTCCCTTTGTATGACAGCTCTGAGCCTTGCCTTGGGGGCACCTGCCGGTGTAATGGGTAAGATGGTTCTCTGGGGTTGGAATCTAGTGTTAATCAAAAGGTTGGTCCCAGTTCCTGTTGAAGCTGGAACTATCTGGAACTATAGGCTTGATTGAAGCCAAGGTTTTATGGCGACCACATTTCAAAGTTTAATTATGGGGCCTTATCTTGCCCAGTGTTCATTTTGGGGAGTGACGATTAGAAGTGCTTCACTCCAGCCTTCCCTCAATTCTTAATGTAAAAGTCCATGTGGAGTTAGGTAATTCTCCAATCTTCACATCTCCAGCAATCGTTCTGTGAAGAAAACAAGGCAAGTGTACATAAATGATTCATGTCCTTATCTGTTTGCAATTAAGGTAATAGAAAAAGCACTAGGCTAATGTTCACCATGCAGTTAAGCAAGCCATTCAATTTCTGTAGTGTAAAATACTACCAAAACCATCAGCTATTATTGACCTGACTTAGAGTCATTGAAACACGACCAGATACAAAGGGAACACTTTGTAAGAATTATAAAGCACTACAAAAGTACGGTCTCGATTGTACTGACTGACCTACCACCCTGGAACAGTTTGAGGACCTTAGGGAAGGAGATGAACATCACAACTCAGTGTCAGACCAAGACGAAGTCATTTCAAACCTTGAAAAATATGCAAGAGAGGTTCTAGCTGGTTCCCCTTTTACAGATGGGGAAAATAGGTTCTTGGGAAACTTTCTAGCCTTCTCAAGCACGGGGTTGGTAAGCAAATGATCTGAGATCTCCCTGAGCGAGTTAGATGTCTGTCCTAAAACAGCATCTAGTTCATTTTCTCTAAAACTGTTCCCTCAGTAGGACAGAGAATACATCTTACATCAAATTCCTTAGCTCAGATTTCAAAAACACCAGGAAATGCAAAAGCCTCTGTTTATACAGGTTTTTCATAGAGGTGAGATGTGTGTGTGTGTGTGTGTGTGTGTGTGTGTGTGTGTGTGTGTGTGTGTTGAGGGCATGGTCTACCTTGCAGATTTTCTGTCTTTTTCTTAACCAAGCTGTGCCTGGTACATCCATGTCTTTCTTTCAGAACCCTTTAACCTCTGAGTCAGTGAAACAGCTCATTGCTGGAGGTAATAAAGAAGAGCTGCGGAAATGCTTTGGGGCCCGGATGGAGTTTGGGACAGCTGGCCTTCGAGCGCCTATGGGAGCAGGGATTTCTCGAATGAATGACCTGACCATCATCCAGACCACACAGGTACCATGAGTCAGTCTGTGAGTGCTGTTACTCCTGGGGCATCTCCCTGAGTCCTGATAGGTTTAATTTGTTTTAGTTCTGGATATGTCTTTGGATCTGACCAAAGAGAGAAAGTGACCACCATTTAATTTACAAAATGAGGCTTGTTCAGTCCTTATTTATAACCCATCAGCCTTCTATTCACCCAGCCAGCCATGCAACAAGTTTATTGAATGCCCACTGTGTGTCAGGCATAGTGAATGGATATAACAAAGACAGAGCCCCTTGTGGAGATTTTGTTATTATACAGACCCATTGACTAAGGTGATGGCAGGGAATATGAACACGAATATGCGGACCGGAATCTGTATTGGCATTTATAAATGAGCTGTGACCCAAACAAAATAACTAATCCCCACTGAGTTCTGTCTGTCTAAACAGAAGGTCAGTGGCACCTGGTGGGGGTATATATTGCCATGGCCGTATTTGGATAATCCCATTTGTCACACCTACTGTGAGGTGTGGGGCTTCTCTGGATTGAAGATTAACCTTGAACCTTTCCCCCTATATTCAACTCTATCTAATTTCCTGAAATGGAGAAATTAGGCTTAAGTAAGTTCAATGGCCACCGTGGCCCACTTTTCTGCTAGAACAACGGAACTCTTCTGAGAGTGGGCCTCATGAATGCACATAATAATGAGTCCTTTTTTTTTTAAGATTTATTTATTTTATGCATATGAGTACACTGTAGCTGTCTTCAGACACACCAAAAGAGGGTATCAGATCCCATTACAGATGGTTGTGAGCCACCATGTGGTTGCTGGGAATTGAGCTCAGGACCTCTAGAAGAGCAGTCAGTGCTCTTGACCACTGAGCCATCTCTCCAGCCCAGGAGGCCTTTGAAACCAAAGTGGAGAGTGATCTTATTCCATCATCCACCTACTGGCGTCATCCCTAGAAACCCTCTACCCTGGAGTGATGCTTCCCGTGGGACACGAGGATGCTCGGGGCAGAGAACATTTCAGGAAAGCAGCAGATGCAACTTTAACATCTTAGGGGCCATCCCAGAAGTGAAGGAGAGAGGACTTCTGGAATGGTCCGCTCTGGCTGCCACTCCAGCTGTGGGTGGCCTTCCCTGATGGAGCACTAGCATGTGGCTTGGTCGGTCACATCCCTGTTGTCCCCTTTACTGAGGCATTGACACTCTTGCTGCTGCTCCTTTGGGTATGAAGGGTAAGCCTAGTGGCACCTTAAAACTACCCTGCTTTGGTTAAGGCGCAGATGCATATGAGTGAAGACGATCTCAAAGAAGTAGGCCGGAGACTGGAGGAAAACTCCTCTACTATTTGCCTCAGCAGTAGAGGTTATAATTTCTTATGACAATTAATTCACGTCTTTTTGATGCTCTGTTTGTGATTATCGAAGAGTACTTAATTTAACCTGGACACATTGGTCACTAAGAACTCACTGGCCTATGAAATAGCCCGTTCTAACTAACTCAGGGCTAATCTCATTTAAAGATGGTTTCGGGGTACTGGAGAAATGGCTCAGCCGTGAAGAGCCCAGGCTGCTCTCGTTGAGAACTCCAGTTTGGTTCCCAGCACCCGTGTCAAGTGATTCACACTGCTTGTAATTCTAGCTCCAGAGGACCTGGCACCCTCTTCTGGCTTCCACGAGCACCTATATACCCATGAATACCCATGCACATACCCGTACACAGGCTCACACACATACATAATTTAAAATAATAAGGAAAGGGGCTTGAGAGATGGCTCAGTGGCTAAGAATACTTGCTGTTCTTACAGAAGATTTCAGAATCCACATCCAGTGGCTTATAGCCAACCTATAAGCTCCAGGAGATCAGACATCCTCTCCCGATACCCTGCACACATATGGCATACACTTACTCAGAAACACATGTGTGGATATAATTAAAAAGTAATTTCTAAAAGATGGCTTCATTAGTTTCATTCCAAACCCATCCTTTTTTTTTTTTTTTTTTTTTTAGCTCTTTAGTTATATATTTTGAAGTCGTGCAAGTTTTTATTTTGTTTAAGGTAGCATTTTAATTCTGAAAGCCTCCTTCGTCCCCCATGGAATAGTGTCCTTTCCCTCAACTATTTTCTGGACCTCGTCCATCACAGGACCCAGAAGTTTCTAGAAGATTTAGGGGTACGAGAATCTGGACTTGGGCTAGATGATTTTTGCTTCCTGACACATTGAGGTCACAGCTCAAAGGCTGACCTGGAAAGTCAGGTATAATGTCACCATTGTAAGCTGTGAAGCATCAGGCATCTGAATTCCTCCTTGGGGACCCACAAGACGAATACATACATCCTTATTTCCTTATCACTTTTGGAAGGTGTGCTGGATGCTATTTGTTTGCCAAAGGGGAAAAAAACAATCTAAATTGATGTAACATTGCTAACAAGACTGAGATCTATCCCTCTACCAAAAATTGTAGATATGCTTCATTATGTATAAGATTTCCTTTAGTCAGAGTGCAGTAAGGATTAGGTCACATCACTATTGCCCAGTCAACTAGAACTCTCTGACAATGTCCAGTGTATAGAGTGTTGAGATTCCAAGTTCGCTGCTCTCATGTGTCTGAGACCGATGTGATGCTGTTCGATCCCTGAGATACAGGGATGGGATGCTCCACCAGCTTGGGGCAGGTAGTGATAGCCCCAAAATGCACAAGTTTGATTTGCAGAGCAAATTTTACCCTATAAATGGATTAATTCCAGTATCCTTTAGATTTCTGGTAAATAGTATCCGAAACAAACAAACCAAACAGACTTTCATCAGTTAATTGTCAAAACTGTATAAAATGCATTGGCTTTCTCTAAGTGATGTCACAAAGCAGAGAGAAATGTCAGAAGTCCCTGCTGACTCTGGAAGCAGGGGATCAGGGCTTTAAAGGAAATGACCATTCAAACACGTGCACATCTGGGGACCAGAAGATAACCTCAGTGTTTACTTCTCAGGCACCGTTCATTTTTTCTTTTGAGACAGGGTCTCTTGCTGGCCTAGAACTCACCAAGTAGGCTAGGTAGCTAGGGAGCCCCATGGATGTAGGAGCTGTCTCCATCTCTCCAATACTGGGATTGCAAGCTTGTGCCACCACACCTAACTTTTTTTTTTTTTTTAAAGTTGGCTTCTGGGTATCAAATACAGCTCCTCAGGCTTACAAGGCAAGCATACTACTAACCGGCCTCACCTTGCCGTTTTTTATAGCTCATTTAAGCCTTACAAAAGCTCTATATAGTATGGATTATTGGTGTTACTATATATAGACGTGGAAACTAGAGAAAAGGAAGAAAAAGTTGTCTCTTCCTCAATGGTGGCAGAGTAGAGTTCAAATCCATTTTCTGGCCTCAGAGGCATATATATATATATATGTGTGTGTGTGTGTGTGTGTGTGTGTATATATATATATATATACACACACACACACACACACACACACCTTACACCCTACACTGATCCACCTGTCACCAGACCTGGGTACAAGCCATGGTCTGCAGCTCATTAGGTCTGAAACTGAGTAGGCCCTTGCTGTTCTCTGTGTTCCCATCAAAAGAAGGAGATTTTGAGCAAGTTAGTCTGGACCTGGAGATATTAAATTCAGCACAGCATCTGACTTAGAGTAGACAGTCCAAAAAGCTGTTTTCATCTCACCATTCAGTCTGCACAATCACTGGTCCCCAGTCTTCTATGCCAAAGATATTATCCTGTGAAAATGGGGAAAATATCATTTTGGGCTGATTCTTATATCATATGTATGAAATGTGCGCTTTGACTCCCTGGGCTACGTTCAGGGATTTTGCAGGTACCTGGAAAAGCAGTTCAGTGACCTGAAGCAGAGGGGCGTGGTGATCAGCTTCGATGCGAGAGCTCACCCCGCCAGCGGGGGCAGCAGCCGGAGGTATTTAGGTTTGAGGGGTGCTTTGGGATGGAACCTGGAGACGGTTTTTTCAGGAAAGGATTTTTTTTCATAATTTCTTTTATACTTTTATTTTGAATCATTTCAATAGTTTGACTTTTTAAAAACCATTTTTTTAAATTAAATTTGAATATGTGTGTGTGCATGTGGATATTTGCCTATGGGTGCAGGTGCCCACAGAGGCCAGAGATATTGGATCCCCTCTAGCTGGGGTTATAGGCAGTTGCAAGCCTTTGTAAGAATAGTACATATTCTTAACCCCTGACCCATCTCTCCAGCCCCTTGATTTTTTTTTCAATGACTTGACTTTAAACTCATAATTACTTAGCTCTTAAAAGAAATGGGTTAAGGCTGGGCAATCCCAGCCCTGGGGAAGCAGAGGCAGGCAGATCTCTGTGAGTTTGAGGCCAGCCTGGTCTACAAAGCGAGTTCCAGGATACCCAGGGCTAAACCCTGAGTTGAACTCTGACCCCAACCCACACCCCCCCCAAAAAAAAGACAGGTTATCCTGGGTCTTTAATCCCAGCACTCAGGAAACAGAGTGGAAGGACTTCTTGAGTTCAAGGGCAGCCTCGGCTACATAGCAAGGAGGATATACAGAGAGACCTTGTCTCAAAAAACAAACAAAAATGATGGGGAAAAAAATTATCTAAACTGGAGTCTCACTCGATTCCATGTAATTCTCCTCTGCTATTTATAGGCATCATTGCCTCTTCCTTTCCTGACAGACACCTTTGTCAGGGTGTAGCTTTGTGACAGTCTCAGACCAACTGGACTCCTGGTTAACTGTGGTCGCGTAATTCTGAACAGAGTGGTGCTGAAGATAGTGACGGCAGTAGGGGCAGCAGTTGTTTGAACGCTGATCCGGTGTTTACCATTTGAATCCCCCAAACAACGTAGGAAACATTTAAAATTGAACCTCGGTACCCAGCAGAGACCTTTTCTAAGATACCCCTCACTGTACGAGTCACCTATATGAAAAGGCACATGACTTGTGTAAGGCCTGGGTACAACTTCCCCTGCTTTATCTTGTCAATTCTGAGAGCAGCTCTCACTAAGTAGCCCATACCAGTACTGAATTCATGATTCTCTTTTCGTCTCTTAGAGTGCAGGATTACAGGCGCTCACCACCGGGCTTGGTTCCCATATACTGTAAACCCTGGTTTAGACCTGTCATAGCTGATACTACTGTGCTTTTCAGATAGGTTAACACTGTTGGTTACAGGACAGTCCTTGCTCTGCTCCTGGAGCCATGGATGGCATTTGCTTGAAGTGACTGGCACTTACCAGTTCTTTTTGGTTTGTGGTTCCTGTCTCTGCTATGCACACACACATAAGAACACATCTTATATTTAAATAAAACAACACCTAATCAGAGTCCATATGAGGTGTGTACTGAATTATGACAGTATAAATCGGGGCTCCTAAGCCTCTGCATAGTGACACATGATGTCACAGCTGCTGGACCATTTGTTGTGGTGACTGTCCTAGGCATTATCAGTATCCTTGAGGACAGTGGCCTTGGACGTGTGACAAGGTGACCTCAGGCCTTTATCCTAAACTAAAGAGGGGAGGAGAGGACTCTGGCTGTCTCAGCTTCGGTGTTCTTCCTCTTCCTTTCACTACTGAATGCCGGGGCCAGGGCTGCAGCTTTGTTAATGGAGGGTTAGCCTAGAACGCAGGAAGCCCTGGGTTCCACCCCAGCTTGTTCCTTGTTTCACACTGCCACGGGAAGCTCTGACTGTGACTCTCTCCTTTTTGTCCCTGTTTCTGCATTTCTAGGTTTGCCCGGCTGGCTGCGACTGCATTTATCACCCAGGGTGTTCCTGTATACCTCTTCTCTGATATAACCCCCACCCCCTTTGTGGTAAGTAACCGCTTCCTTTCAAAGTACTTGTCAGAGGGCTGCAGACAATATAGAAGGTCAAGCAGCTCACGGCCAATGCTTAATTCATTGTTTGTACCAATGCGTGCTTAATTTATGGGTCAAGGATATAAAAGACTAACAACAGTAACTAATAATAAAATGGAAGAGTTGTCGCAGTGTCCTGTCAGGAAGTTAAATGAGTGCGGGCCCTGCTGAAAGAGCTAAGACACATCTTCCTGGACCACGGGTCACTGAGACAGAGTAGGGCAAAACCACAGACGAGGGGGATACTGCATGGTACTGAAATGGGACACAAGATGCTGAGTGGCCTGGCATGATAGTAGGGTGATACAGGAGGATGAATGGCTCCAAACAACGTACGGTGGGCATTTCCGTTCTGCCTAATCTTTCTTAAGAACCGTCTCCTGCTCGGTTTAGCCGTACACCGTGTCGCACCTGAAACTCTGCGCAGGCATCATGATCACTGCCTCGCACAATCCAAAGCAGGACAATGGCTATAAGGTAACCCCCCCCCCAGCCTCCCCCAACCCCCACACACGCTCTCTCCTCACACAGTGGAACCCCAGCCCCTCCCAGCCCCCCCCCCAACCCCCACACACGCTCTCTCCTCTCACAGTGGAACCCCAGCCCCTCCCAGCCCCCCCCCAACCCCCACACACGCTCTCTCCTCACACAGTGGAACCCCAGCCCTGTGTTCTTCGGGAGTGGGTGCTCTGCATCCTGAACCTGCTAAATGCATTCCTGGCTTCTCTAGGTCTACTGGGACAACGGAGCTCAGATCATCTCTCCCCACGATCGCGGCATTTCTCAGGCCATTGAGGAAAATCTAGAGCCCTGGCCTCAGGCTTGGGAGGAGTCTTTGGTTGACAGTAGTCCCCTTCTTCACAACCCCAGCGCGTCCATCGGTAATGACTACTTTGAAGACCTTAAAAAATACTGTTTTCACAGGTAACTGGGCCGTGGCTTCACTTCAGCTAATGTGATTCAGCCGAATTCTATCAATGTCTGGGTTTTGATTTGATCCCCTCTGCCTGGTGCATACATGGTTAGCTGCATTTGTATGGGGCGGCAGCAGAGCTGGCCACCTTTTCTTAAAGAAACCGGTAACAAATCCTCACGGCATTGCTGGCTACACAGAGCCTGACTTCATCTCCTCAGATGTGCTATTCTAGTGTACAAGCGGCACAAGTGACCAGTCAGGCAAGCCACACTGAGATGGCTTTATTTACCGAAGCAGGTGGCCAACCCACGGTGGGCTAAGTTTGAAGTGTTGTAAATATATATATATATATATATATATATATATATATATATATATATATATACAGTTGTAGCTGTGTCTATATATATGCTTGTATGGATACAACTATATGTATATATGTGTATTTAAAAAATACTTTCAGGGCTGGGAAGATGGTTCAGTGGGCAAGAGCACTTGCTACCTAAGTGTGGGGACTTGCGTTCTAATCCCCGGTACCCAACTGTGGTCATGCAGTGCTATGGTGCCTGTTTGTTCAGCCTGGGGCAAACTTGGTGGTCACAGTCAGGTACTGAGCAGGAGAGTTTAGGTTCCGC